>NW_024543076.1:35532500-36270000 GCF_018167655.1 Microtus oregoni | reverse complement strand
GCTTTGCTTGGATGGGGCACCTAGAAAAACAGGGAAACCTGGAAGGACCCTGGAAGAAAACGGGCAATGTCCTTCAAAAGCACCAGCCACACCTCAGGTCCATGAAGAGAGGTCAAAGGACACTGGAGTGCATATGTGAGAGAGTGTGCCTCCTGGCCTGATGGGGGTACTGTTTGTGATTATAACATACCAAATACTTTCCAGAGGAGAATCGGGGGAAATTAAACTTTCCCCTCCCCTAACATGCAAACTGGGTAGCATTCTCAACAACTGGTATTCAACTAAGATTATTTCTTAAAATTTCAGTTTGGGATCTATTTATTAGTAAATAGATCATCACCCTATTTTCTTCATGGCATAGCATGCCTCTTTTCCATTCTTGCTGAAGGATATTTCTGCCTGTTGATTCAATGGAATTAAAATTGGTACCGATAAAAGGAGCAAGGGCTATTTAACAACACATTTCCTTGTGGCTCCAATCCACAATGTCTAGCACAGAACTTTGCTCCTTGTCACTCCTCTGTGTTAAGAACAGCGGGTCACAAGCATTCAGGCTGCCCCATCAACTGTGAGTTTTAATTTGAGCCACTTTCACATTTGGAGGGGGAGATCCACATACAAAAAAAAAAAAAAAAAAAAAAGGAAGAAGAAGAAAAAACCCTTTAGTTCTTCCATCAACCCATCTTCACCCCGTGTTGTCCCACTGAAGCCTTTCAGAGGATGCCCAACTCCCAAGCAAGCCAAGCATAGCAAGTGTGTCTGCAACACTCACAGGCTAATGAACAATGCGCAGAAACAAAAGGAACAGCAAGACCCCTATTATCTGATCTTCCTTAAAACACAAAAACAGCCTTTTCGGAGCAGAGGAAGTGCCAGGAAGCCTGCAGGTGTGAGATGGTTAAAAGAAAAGGCCTGGGTTAAATAGATTCTTTGACTGTCAGGGATTAGAGTCCTGGACCTAGTGGTAACACACATCTTTTCCTTTAATTTACAAAATTTTCTCACGAGTCTGCAAGAGTTCACCCCATCGGGGGCTTTCTGAGGGCATTGAAATGTCTTAAGTTTTAATTAAGTTGGAGTTGTCAGAAGAAAGCTTTTTTGGCACACAGTCAGGGTCATTAATTACCGCTATCTTTGTTTCTTTCTGTATAGCGAACTCTGCCGACTTGTTGCGTTACTCGCCCGGCCTACATTTTCTCTCCTCCATTTCCCATTCAGCTCTAAGGAGGACTTGATTAAGCAATTGACCAATTACTTCCATCAGTTCTAGGTACAAAGCTCTTATACAACCTAAGTCTTTAAAAAATCTTTCTCATTAGTGTTTTAAGCACAGTGGTGATGATAATTTACCTAGGCAGTGATCAAGCAGCTGGGTTTTGCATGGCTTTCTGCTTTTAGGCATGACTATCTTTACACTTTTCACATCATTATTTATTCAGGGGACCTATTCATGTTCTTAGAGCCTGTGACCTTGGCATCTAGGAAAATCTAATCATGCTACAAATTATTTACTTTATCCAAAGAATTCTAGCTGGAAATACTGGATTTTGACTGATATCTCTGAAGTTGGCCAAATATTCTTGTGTCCAATAAGTGGTCACCATGACCACTGACAACGTTTTATAAATACAAAACAAAAGATTTAAATAATTTGTTACTACTTCACGTATCTTTAAAATTAAACTGTTCATGGGAGCCAAGCACATGAGACACAAAGAAATTTTTAAATTCATGATAATTGTTCCTTAGTTTTTATGGTTCTGTGTTTCTAGAAATCCCTGGAATGGTGAAGTCCATGGACACTCAGTGCTTTCTGTACGGTAGTGTAAGATGTGCCTATAACTTAATACATAACCTGAAGATCACGAGACCCAATCTAACGTAAATATACGTAATACTATGTTATTTGGGGAGTAAGGACCAGAAAAAGTCTACAAATACTTAGCGCAGTCTTAATTAGTTTTTTCCAAAAGTCTCTGATCTGGGATTAGGCAAACCTGTGCATATGAAAGTTGGTCTGTGTCTTGCAGGAAAAACCTTCGATTTCTAAATTCCAGCAATGAGCTCAGGAAGTGTTATACTACAATTATGTGTTTAAAAGATCATTGTAAAGATCAATTATTTAAATTTGGATTGTTAATATGAAAATATACTCACAGTTTGAACTAATTTGCTTCAAAGTAAGTACTTTGTTTTTGGAGATGCTTTTATTACCTTCCCGGGTTTATTTTTATTATGGCAGGTGTGTGTATGTGTGTGTGTGTGTGTGTGTTCAGGTCTCTGCGGATGCAAGTTTGTGAACCAGTTTGTGAAGGCCAAAGGACAATATCTCAGTTATCATCCTCAGGAATGTGATCTCTTTATATATTGTGTCTTTCACTGGACTGGAGCTCACCAATTAGCCTAGACTGAATGTCAGTCAGTCCCAAGAATCTTTTCTGTCTCTGCATCCTCAGAGCTGGGATTACAAGAATGTACCACAGCACCCAACATTTTTGGAGGGGTTCTTTGGATCAAACTCAGAAACTCATGGTTATGAGATAAGTATGCACCAAGTAAGCTATTTCCTAGACCCTAGCTCTTTGGTATTTGCATCATTTATTATTTCCAGTTCACCAAAAAAGAGCAAAAGCAAAGAAATTTGGTCAAGATTCAGAAGCAGGAATGAAACTGAATAATTATCTCAAGATTCAGAAACTATCTAAAGTCGAGTAACCTGAGTAGGAGAGATGCATTTCTAAGTACCAGTGTGACTAGAATTCAAACTTCAGCTTAACTACAAATATTTTGAAAGGAGAATGTAATTTATAGGAAAATAATTACAATTTGGGGAAAATCCAATTAACAGATTTGGACATTTATTCCTTTCTGCTGAACATATGATATCATTTGAAATCTTTTTTTTTCTAGTATTCTCATAGTTACCTGCCAAGGGCTGACATCACAGACATGATACCAACCACATGAGTGACGCATCAAAAGGCCCTGACTTCCATAATAGGCACATGTGGTTGTGATGGCAGTGCCTATCATTATCTGATGATTCTCAGATGACCAACTTTCACTTCTCAAATTCAAATGAGGTTCTAATGTAAAGAAAGCTAAAACACTAAGTGTTTTCATTCAGTCTGGTCAAGACAGAAATAGAAAATTCTCGGTTTTCCTGAATGGCTAATGCTTCGCTGTCTTGCTGACATTTTTTAACCTCTTCTACTTGTACAAGTGAAACAATGTACCTGACAAGAGAGATATAGTTTTCCTCCCATCCTCAATAAAAAAAGAAAAAAGAAAACTTCTAGGTGCCATTTTTAAACCACAGTAAAAGATGAAAATCTGTAAGTGCAGATGAAATACATTAGTAAATCAAATATAATGATTCAGTTCATTTGAGACAGTCCACGATTTTTGGGGTAATAAAGGAAGTCATTTTCAATGTCTAATACTAGAGTGATGCTCATTTCCTCCAGTTCAGTGGAGCGTTTAAATGTTCCCTTCTCCATCTTCTGGTGAACAACCTTGCTTACATCGATTTTGTACCACCGTTAAATATGCCACCAGTCCAAAGGACTTCGTTTTTTAACCACAAAACCTTCCTCGGATTATGAGAAAATAGTAAGGACTTAAGGACTTGAAGATACACATGACGGGTTAATCTTCCAGTCAGGATAAAGAAAGTTGCTGAAACCATGATGATACAAAAAGATATGTATGATGAGTAGATCTTCTTTACAGAGTCCTTTAGTGATTTTGTGGTATTTCAAATTACTCCAAAACTTTTCTTCCATCTTCACATACCTCAATTCGGTATGAATATATCTAAGTAGAATCTTAATGTGCTGTGTTCTGAGCCTTAGTTTTCCTGTGTGAAACTACTTTTCCAATATCGGAGTAAATGTGAACTGTTTGTGTGAAGTTGGGAGAAGTTAGAGGAATCTACTTTCTCTCCATCCTTCAAATCTCACAGCATTTGTTTTTTTTTCTTTTTTTTAATTGATTTTTATTGAGCTCTACATTTTTCTCTGCTCCCCTCTCTGCCTCTACCCTCCCTTTCAGCCCTCTCCCAAAGGTCCCTATGCTCCCAATTTACTCAGGAGCTCTTGTCTTTTTATACTTTCTACTTCCCATGTAGATTAGATCTATGTATGCCTCTTTTAGGGTCCTCATTGTTTTCTAGGTACTCTGGGATTGTGATTTGTAGGCTGGCTTTCTTTGCTTTATGTTTAAAAACCACTTATGAGTGATCACATGTGATAATTGTCTTTCTGTATCTGGGGCTACCTCACTCAAAATGATGTTTTCTAGCTCTAACCATTTGCCTGCAAAATTCAAGATGTCGTTATTTTTTTCTGCTATGTAGTACTCCATTGTGTAAATGTACCACATTTTCCTTATCCATTTTGTACACACACTATTCCCTCTGGACACTTGTACACTATAATAACAAGTCAGAAAACAAATTTGGCCTAGAGTACCAATGTTTCTCCTGGAAGGAAATACAGTTCCACAGAGTAGAAGGAAAATGCTTTTGGTATCTCTCCCTCAGAGGTCTACTAGCACCTGTTCTGGAAGGTCTTCTCAGAATGAGCCTTAAGAAGAGAGTGTAGGACAGGCAAGGCAGATAAAGTAGCATGCACTACATCTACAGGAAGAGAAACTATGTCATATTTGACACATTTAAAGTAAAGGCCAGAGAACATAGAAATGTGGTTGAAATGGGATTTGGAACTAAATAAATGCTTCAGAATGTCACTGATAGATGCTAACTGGGAGTAGAATGAGTTGCTTTCATGGCTCAGAATGAACACTGTGGCCAAGATGTGATGCCTGAACTGAGAAACAGTCGTGCCTCTGTTTTCCTTCAAGTCAAAGAAGTATCAAGACAGTTAACCACTGTATCTCTTTCAGCCTCCGACTTTATCCATCATTTTCTTGATTTTTTTGATCTTCCTTATCCATTACTAATTATATGTTGAGTTCTCTAACATTTAGCATGAAAAACTTTTTGTGAAGTCAATCATTTCTATCTAGGAGATGGATTCCATTTTAACTCCAAATTTAAAGAGTGGGCTGATTCTGTCCCTACTGACTTTCCACTCTTCTTACAATCACCCACATTTATGGAATAATTTTAATATATGAAGTATTGTCCTACATACCTAACATATTCATTTATTAAATCCCATAATACACCCTATGATGTAGATATCAATATTGACTACTACTTTAAGGATCGAAGAATAAAAACGTTAAAAATCAAGGATCTTGATTAAGGTCATGGTCAAGGAAAGATGGAGCCAGACTAAATATCTTCTTTTTCTATTATACTATATTCTATCATTACATCTTTCAGTTAGCATCAACTTAAAGTCATCTAGTGACTCATGAAAGAAATCTAAAACAATCTTTATGCTTGTTTTTTCTTACAACTTAAATATAAAGTGTCACTAAACCCTAAAAAAAGACATCTAAGTATTTCTTCTTTTACATACTTCTCTTATTTTATCACTTTCTCTGAAAACTTTCATTCTTTTTTATAAACTCATATAACAATAATAATTTATTTTTAATAGTAAGTGTAGTCTTCATCCTACATCAAGAAAATTTCTTGATGGAACATATTTAATTACAGAAAACCAAAACCAGTCAAAGTGCAGATATGTGGAGCCCAATCCCAGTAGATACAGCTACAAAACACTCACACACCCAAGGCTCAGAGGACGATATGAAACAGAAAGACTGTAGAAGGTAGAAGATCAGAGAGCTCGTTCTGTGTTTGTGTCTCCTAGTAATGTCAGAGGCTATCAGCACAAAGCTTCACCAACTCTACTGTACAAAGATGAGATGAACAAGGACAACAATAGATAGGCCAAAATGGCCAAATAAAGACCGTGAGACCTGAACCCTACACAATTAAAGAATACTGAAGAGTGGAAGGGATAGTCTTCTCCAGGGAAGGGTACACAAATTGGTTACCCAAGACCAATATCAGCCCTGAAAACATACATATGAGTCACATTATACAGACTGATGTGGTATATTTATAAATACATGTGGGTTTGTACATACATGCATGCATGTAACAACAATTAACAAGAAAGAGGCCATGAATTTAAATGAAAGAGCAAGGAAGGGAATACAGGAGGGACTGGAGGAAGGAATGAGGGGAAATTATGTAATAATATTAAAATTTCCAAAATAAAAAAAATGTAAAAAAAATAACCTGATAAAAAGGAAACTGATTCACTCCTTTAACAATTTCTAGAACATAATTATGTGTAAAGTTCTTTTCTCAGAGCTTTAATTATATTAGTGATTCAAACAGTATTCCACTTGAAGAACAAGCATTCACTCACAAAGAAGAAGCACACAAAACAATATATAAGCAACTCATTGTAGAACAAGATCTGGGAAAGTTGCTATACCCTTAAGAGCAGAAATCCACTACTCTTGCAAAGGATACAGGTTCAATATCCAGTGTTCATATCAGGTGCCTCCAATTGACTGAAACTCTAGCTCCATGGAGAGGAGGATTAGATCGTTTTTCCTCCTCAGACCTCTGCACTCACCTGTACATATATCCCCAGACACCACACACACACACACACACACACACACACACACACACACAATTTAAAATAAAAATTATTTTTACAGACGTATCAAGACAAATGAAATAAGAAAAAGAAGTCAAGGGGTGGGTATAGTCATGAAAGGTGTTATTCAATGATGACAATCTGATCAATTAAGATCTCACAACTAAGCCAGGCAGGCACATGACTTTAATCCCAGCACTTGGGAACTTGGGAGGCAGGACTAATATGTCCCTTTCCTCTTTGAGTAAAATCTGTAATTCTTATCCTACCTAACCCAAGCTAGAGGGACCATTTGTTATCTATTTTCTCCACTTTGAAACATTTCAGGTTTTATGACTAAGTTTATGGTCCTCCTATCTTAGGTCCCTGCTGCATGATGATGGCTTCTACTCAGTTCTAGCATTGGATCCTTCCTTTCTCTCCAGTTCACTTTACTCCTAATCTCATATCAACAATTCTTCTGAAAATGAAATTCATTTAGTGTACAAAATTTTCAGGATTTCCTTAGCATTGAATGTTTTTCTTCTCATGTTTGTATGTCTTAATCCTATTTATGTTATAACTCAAATATTTTAACTTAAAAGTTTTTCTTTTCTTAAGAAATCTGATAGTTTCGTGTCTTACAGCATATAGTCTTTTGGAATGTGTATCTTATCCATAATTATAAAATAGCATATTTGATTAATAAATTCTATTTTCTCTACCAATCTGTAAGCTTTATGAAGCCACAGACTAATTACTTATTATTGCATCTTCAGTTCTCCCAACTGTCCAGCATACAGCAGTAAGTTCAGTAAACATGCTGAGAGAGAAAATAGTATGGCTCTGAGCATGCAGGAAAGAAGAAGTACCAATGTCTGAAAACTTAGTCTAGATCTGCTACTTGATGCATCTTGTCTGCTTTGCATGGAGAGTGGATCACAAAGGAAATATGATTAAAAATACTCTCTACTTTCTAACTTGCATACATGGATTCAGGATGCTACCCTTGACTACGATGAAAAGGATGCCCCATTTCAGACATACAAAATTTAAGATGACTGTGAGATGTTGATACTGAGTTTGTCCTTACTCTTTGTTTTGTTTTGCTCTGTTTTAAATTTACTTATTATTAATTTATGTGCATCGGTGTTTTTAGTGCATGTATGTATGAGTGAGGGTGCCAGATCCTTGGAACTTGAGTTGGAGACAGTTGGGAGCAGCCACATGAGAGCTGGAAATTGAACCCAGGTCCTCTGGAAGAGCAGCAAGTGCTCTTAACTCCTGAGCCATCTCTCCAGCCCCCCACACCCAGCCTGCCATTACTTATGGAAAAATTTTGGGGTTTTGTACATTTGTAAAAGTACCAATGATATTTTTAGCAGAATGTGTGTCATCTCAAGTCCTTGAAAGGCTATACAAAGCTAGGATTCTCATTGTCTGGTAGGATGGTGATAAAACAAACAAACAAACAAAAACAATGTAACCTTTACTTTGTCTTTCCAGCCTCTGTCTTGGGTAGTCAAGCACCAGCTCAGACTCCTGAAGTACAAGGCAGAAACAGCAACCCAATCCAAAGTTCAAAATCTGACTTCAAGTGGAGCTGATCTACGGGGAGCTCACCAAGGCCAGCTGGACTGTGACCGAAAAAGCATGGGATAAAACCGGACTCTCTGAACATGGCGAACAATGAGGGCTGATGAGACACCAAGGATAATGACAGGGGGTTTTGATCCTACTTAATGTGCTGGCTTTGTGGGAGCCTGGCCAGTTTGGATGTTCACCTTCCTAGATATGGACGGAGGGGGGAGGACCTGGGACTTGCCACAGGGCAGGGAACCCGGACTGCTCTGTGGACTGGAGAGGGAGGGGGGGGGAGAGGAGTGGGGGGAGGGGGAGAGGGGTGGGAGGAGGGGGAGAGGGGTGGGAGGAGGGGGAGAGGGGTGGGAGGAGGGGAGGGGAGGTGGGGGGCTGGGAGGAGGTGGAAACTTGTTTTTTTGTTTATGTTTTTTTTTCTTCTTTTCGCAATAAAAAAAAAAAGACTCACAAAAAAAAAAATCTCCTATGTATGTCATGTAGGTGGTTCTGCTTGGCTAATATAAAATATTAACAGATAGCAAACGAAATAAAGATCTGCCATTGTTCAAAAAAAAAAAAAAATCTGACTTCAACTCCCCAAATGTGTATGTTGCTAAAAAACTACTTTGAACAACAGCAAAGTCATAGCACACAAAACATGATGCTAGAAGAAAAAAGTATAATTTTTTTATATTTAAGTATATCAGCAATATTTTAAGAGGTTTTTTTCTGTATATACTTATTAACCAGTAGACATTGATATAGATCAATAGTTCTCAACCTGTAGGTCATGACCCATTTGGGGGTTAAACATAGGGGTCACCTAAGACCATAGGAAATAACAGGTATTTACATTATAATAATAGTAGCAAAATCACAGTTATGAAGTAGTAACAATAATAGTGTTTTGGTTGAGGTTACCATAGCATAAGGAACTGTAATAAAGGGTCACAACATTAGGAAGGTTGGGAATCAGAGATACAGATAATAATTTGTAGACAGAATGAAATGAAGTGATACTTTTTGATTTAAATAGAGCCAAGTGAAATTTTATCAATACATAACATTAAATTCTAAAGCAATGAAGATTACATCAGACATTCCAAGACTGTATCATGAAGATTTTTTTTTTAAAAAAAAGATTCCTTTTAATGTGTAAAGGTTAGAATGTTTAGAGACATGGCTTATATCATGAGTTTCTTTATACAACTTGACAGTGATGACTTCATTTTCCTGAAATGTCTTCTTTTTCTAGCTTTTAGCATACACACAAAAGTCCCTTGTAACCTCTTTTTTGTAATTGCTCTGTTTGGGCTTTTTTTTAAAGAAAAAATTTTCCACTCATTTTTTTCATGTTTGTGCGCTGTGGGTGTGTGTATTTTGTGCATAAACATGCACGCACAAAATGTGGGAGGGAGTGTGTGTGGGGGGGGCATGTGAACCCCAAAGACTGAGGTATTAGAAATCACCCTCATTTGCTTTTTTTACCTTAGTCACTGTGATAGGGGCTTCCAATGAATCCCAGAGCTTACAGATATGAAACATCTAGTCTTGCTAGCCAGTGCTTTGGGAGACTCTATCTCATCCTTCCAAACCTGGAATTACAGCTTAGTCACCACACCCATAGGGCATTTGCCTGGATCACAATCTAATCCTCACACTTGTCTAGCAACCATTTTAAGTGCTAAACCACCTCTTGGCCCCTCATTTTCTTTCTTATGAACATAATCTTTCTGTCTTTGGTCTCAGCTTGTTTATATAGTTTGGTTTTCTATCTTCCTCTAATTTCAACCCTGAATGAAGAGTATTCATAATCCCAATTCTTACCTACAGCCTTTCTCCATAAACGCATAGCACATGTCTAAACCAGTACCCTAGCTTACTTCTTTCTGGGATTTGTTTTTTACTCTAAGCTCTGAGAACCCATTCACGACTGTCCTTTCTCTTGCTTTTCTTGTTTTCACTTTATCTTGTTTTGCTTTTGAGACAGCATCTCCTATATGTAGGCTACCCTCAAACTCACATTCTTCTTGCCTCCATTCCCAAGTGCTGAGATTCAGGCATGAGCAACTGACCATGCTTGGACTATCATCCTTTTTCGTCTTGCCTGTATTCTCCTTTGCACTGTCCACATTTTGGCGGTTTTACAAACAGAAATGTGGATGTCAGTTCATGTCCCTGCCCTAGCATGGGTTTCCTTATTCTAGCATAGCCTTCTTCTTTCCCGTTCTTCCTAGACCAACCAGCTCTATCAACTTGCCATTTATCTCTGGAAGTGCTCTCACCAACCATCCACTAAGATGGCCTGACCAGGGTCCCAGGAAATCTCTTAGCACTACAGTTCCAAATACTGATGTTTTCTGTCACTTCACAGTACCTCATAGCATACTACAACAATCTGGTAATCAAAAACCTATCAGGGGCATTCCTGTACTGACTGGTGTTCATTGTGGGCTCCCTTAGCCCAAGGCATGGAGAACATTCCTTTATCATATGTCCTTGCTCTGAGTCTTGCTATTTTGGCCTTTCCCACATGACTTACATGTACAGGCTCACTTTGCACTCATTTTTTTGTTTGTTTGTTTGTTTTTTCGAGACAAGGTTTCTCTGTAGCTTTGTAGCCTGTCCTGGAACTAGCTCTGTAGACCAGGATGGTCTCGAACTCACAGAGATCCACCTGCCTCTGCCTCCCAAGTGCTGGGATTAAAGGCGTGCACCACCATCGCCCGGCATTTCTTTCTTTTTTTTATTCATTTTATTGAACTTTACATTTTTCTCTGCTCCCCTCCCTTTCTCTTCCCTTCCCTTCAACCCATTCCTTGGTCCCCATTCTCCAAATTTACTCAGGAGATCTTGTCTTTTTCTACTTCCCATGTAGATTAGATCTACGTAAGTCTGTCTTAGAGTCCTTATTGTTGTCTAGGTTCTCTGGGATTATGAATTGTAGACTGGCTTTATTTGCTTTATGTCTAAAAGCCACTTATGAGTGAGTACAAATGATGTCTGTCTTTTTCATTCTGGGTTACCTCACTTAATATGATGTTTTCTAGATCCATCCTTTTGTCTGCAAATTTTCAGCAATGCCACTTTTGGGTATATACCCAAAGGATGCTCATTCATATTTCAAGGTCATGTACTCAACTATGTTCATAGCAGCATTGCTTGTCATAGCCAGAACCTGGAAACAACCTTAATGCCCCCCGACCAAAGAATGGATAAGGAAAATGTGGTACATTTACACAATAGAGTATTACACAGCAGAGAAAAATAACGGCATCTTCAATTTTGTACTCATTCCTTAATCTTTGTCCACATGTTACCTCCACAGAAAAGATTTAACTACTACACTGAGAAAGACTCTTGTTCTCCTGTAAAACAAAAGATACTTTTCTGAATCTCTCTTATAATTATTAGCATATTCTGTATTTTGAACAGCTCTTTGTATATGTGCTGTCTTAGTCAGTGTTCTATTGCTGTGAAGAGACACCATGACCATGGCAATTCCTATATAAGAAAGCATTTAATTAGGATCTGTGTACAGCTTCAGAGTTAAAGTCTATTATCCTCATGGCAAGGAGTATTTTCTTTTTTAAAAAAGTTTATTTATTTATTATGTATGTGCATGCCATAAGAAGGCACCAGATCTCATTATAGATGGCTGTGAGCCATCATTGTTTGCTGGGAATTGAACTCAGGACCTCTAGTAAAGCAGCCAGTGCTCTTAAGCTCTTCAGCCCCTGTCAGGGAGTAGTTTCAATACATGGACAGCCACAGTAGCTGAGACGTCTATATCCTAATCCAAAAGCAGCAGGTCGAGAGCCACTGAAGCTGACTTGGGTTTTTGAAACCCCAAAGCCCACCCCCAGTGACAAACTTCCTCCAACAAAGTCACACTTTCCCCAAAAGGGCCACAATTCCTAATCCTTTCAAATAGCTCCACTCCCTGGTGACTAAGCATTCAAATATATGATCCTATGAGGAGCATTCTTATTCAAACCATCATGCATGCCTTAGTTACTGCACTGATTATTCAACGCAGGATGATGTCCCATTCATCTTCACACATGCCATAACTGGACAGTAACTACCTATATGACTGTATTTAGAAAATAAACACAGCTCTAATGCTAGGTGACATAATGCATTTTTTGGCAGGGGGAACATGCTTTCAGGACTGAAAGGGCTTACTCTTTTCTCCCCACTCACCAGCTATTCATCTTTCAGAGGTTTGCTAATGTGTTGAAGACAATTTCTATGTAAAATGGTATGATTTTTGACTGTCAATTTTTTATAAGATTAAGTCAGGCAGAAATATAGACAACTTGTGTGTAAACATTCAATAGATTCTGCTCATATTCTTTGCTTCAACATATGTGCAGCATATCTCTAAAATTTTTCATCTAAATTTTTATTTTACCAAGCACCATGGCAGTGTGCAGTGTAACAAGGAAACATGAATGAAAGGGAAGACTACCAAGCAGAAGGACCCATACTGTGGTTTCTTCCCATTTATTAGGTCAAATTTGAAGAAAACAACCGACTTTACCTATGTAATCTGTAGGAGCTAGGAAATATTAACATAGTATTACACAAGAGGCATAGAGCAGAAATGGAGAGGGTCAAATGGAATGACAAGTGTGCCTCACAGAATTTCCACTTTAGTGGACAGAAAGCCCAAATACCTTAGTTAAGATGTTGGCAACCCACCTTGTGACAATACTGGAATGCAATTCTGCCACCTACCCTCATGTCACTATTGCCATGTTGGTGCACACACACACACACACACACACACACACATTTATGTGAGATATAGAATGAAACTGGCTAGTGTAATCGATTGTCTTCTGCTGTATCAAAACTATGGAAATGACATTACAGAGTGTTTTCAGAAGTTTCTGTCCCATCTGGTCCCACAGTCATTCAGTCCCAAAGAAACACACAGTGGGTTTCATTAATTATAAATTCTTTGGCCTATTAGCTCAGGCTTATCATTAACTAGCTCTTACAACTAAACTTAACCAATAATTCTTATCACTGTTTAGCTACATGGCTTGGTACCTTGGCAGTCTCATCTTGTTTCCTCTGTTTCTACATGACAACTGACTCTTTGTCTTCCTTGTTCCAGAATTCTTCTAGTCTGGTTGCCCCACCTATACTTCTTGCCTTACTACTGGCCAATCAGCATTTTATTAAACCAATATGAGAGACAAATCTTTACAGTGTACAACCCACAGCAATAGAGCATCTTGAGAAAGAATAAGTTTGATTATTTTTGAGATAATGAATTATTCCTTTTAAAAATATTTGAAAAATAATAAAAACAAATCTTGCGTTTAAAAGAAACTTTTGAACAATCATTACAGATTATTTTAATAAATTGCCATTTATTAAATAATTTTTCACAATATGTTTCTCAATATCATTTGCTAGGTCCCATTCTGTATAGAAAATATTTAGTGCACTTGTTATTATTCTAAATCTATAGGTCATTTTAATGCCTACACATCTTAAAGGTATGTTTTAAACACCATAGACATTCAATACTATTGATAACATGCCTGTGATTATGGTTATATTTTTCAAGCAATAAATGAATTTGGGTATGTCCTCAATGAAATGTTATACATGTATTTGAGTTCCATGTAACATAATTAAAGCTATGTCCACATGTCATGAAAGAGATCATTTCAAAGTTGTGGTAACTTTTGAATACTTGCTAATTCATAAGATAATGGGCTCATAGATTTGTTGATCTGATTAGGGTCTCAGAGACAACCAAAGGCAAATCATGTTAAAATTGGAGAAAAGACAGTAAAATATTTGCTACAGGCAGGCATTGACTTTAAAGACCGTTTCTTAGCAAAACGCCCAATTATGTATGGCAAACTTTTGGCATCTATTGACTTAAATGATGAATGCCCAATCTGTTCTCTTTAACATTGCTCAACACAATTCCTAAAGATAGCGTGGCATTATCTATATACTTTTAACCACTTTCTTCTTTCCTTCCTATTTATGTACAGTACTTTTCACATGATTACTACTTTCAATTCTCTCATCTTTTTATTAAGTTATAGTAATTCTTGAAGTTGCTTTGTTTTTCAGATTAAATAGCATAACTGTATAACAGGTATACAGTACTTAAAATGCAACACCTAGGAATGCTACAGACAAGGACTATATTCCATCTCCCATTTTGTGAAAGCCTAAATTCTGACACATTTAATCCATTGACTATGAATTCCTAACTTAGGAACGTTGACATCATTGCATTTTATTTCTAACTACCCCTCAGATTTGGTCTCGTGCCATGAATAGCTGATTTCTGCCAGAATTATATCCTACAGCTAGTTATTATAGAAGCTAAATATATCTGATTCAAAATATATGTTAGCCTATGTATATAATATAGTGATATTTTCATTTAATTTGACTAAAATATTTATTATGCAAATCACAACAATATAAACTCTAGATCAAACAATAATTCATTTTGTTTGGACTTTTGAGTCATCTAAAATTTTAATTACACAAAAGCCTATGTGTAGCTTAGGTAACACTCATAATGATTATTTTTTTAATTGACTTTCTGGAAAAACTGCATTTAAGTAGCTTCTCAAGGTACAATTTTTTATGGTCTATTGAGCATAACTCTTAAGGACTTTAAACACGACTAAATGAGGTGGAATTACTATTAACTTGCCCTTTAGGTTACCAAGTGCCTGGGCTATTCCAAGTAGCTATATCCGGAATAGCATTTTATGGCAGCTCATGACTTTCTCTGTTGAGCTTCCTTGACTGAAAGGTGGCCTGTGAGATGGTGCCTGGAAGTTGGGTTATTATTCCTCACCCTTTAAGAAATAATGTCTCAGAGGGGCTTTGTTTGAACCCCCTAAGCTCCAGAAGTTGTTACCAGAGTTGTTAATTAACCTCAGTCTGGAACCTATTGTGGAGCAACTCAGGAACCTGGAACAATGGTGGAGTGCTGCTTAGCCACCAGCTGGGGGGAGAAGGCTGCCAGTACCCCGCAGTAGCCAACAGTAGTTGGTAAGAGGACAGCCACACAAAAGGAACATGTGATCAGGAAAGGGAATACATTTACAGAAAACCAGCTGCAGTGGCAATAGAGAGAAGGTCGGTCCCGATGGAACCATTGCTTTCTCCACACTGCAATACAAATTAGCAACAAAATCAACTTCACAGTGCATTTCTCTTACATTCAAGTTTCTAGTTAGACTATTGCTTTGCCTAATTTTAACATGTTTTTAAAGAAAATCCACAAGAATGGAGATTTGATAGTTTTCTTTCATAAGCATGACCCAAAGACTAAAATGGTAAGACATACCTCTCCCTAATTTACTAGGTCTAGATGGTCATGAAAGTACAGAAATAAATACAAACAATCCATTCGGTTCTTGAAAACATGTTGAGGAGTCTCCTCAGTTATTATGTCAAGCAAATCTCATCTGCATCAAGCGTTTCTCCTGAGAAAGTGTCTAAAGTTTAAACCAACTTTGTCCTTTCTACATGAAGAAATGTAAAGATGCATGGCAGCTTAAAACTGTGATTTTGACTGCATATATGGAATCCGACCAATTCTAGGAGAGAGCCCCTGTGGCATTCTCCAGGCTCCTCTCTTCTCTCCATTTTGTTGATGTTTTTTAATCCAAGCCATGCAATGAGAGAGATAAATGACAAAGATTATGGATCTATAGATATTACAATGCTTAGCTGCTGTATTTTAAGCGTGTGAAAGTTAATGGGATCCATCTGCAGTGATGTATTGCTAAGCGATGTATTTCCCTATGGCCACTTTCACACCAGATATTACAGTATTCATAATAATTAACAATATGAAGTGTAACGGGGCATACAATTTAGGTGGGTCATATAAATATTTATAGTTACTATTTCTTAGAACTATTTAAAAAACCTGATTTATTTTCTTTTTTTATGTTATTATCCTGGTAACAGGCATTCCCTGTGTTTTTCTTCAGCAACATGCTCAACTTATTATCTAATGTGCAGGGCAATCTTCACTGTCAGCTTGACAAGATTTGGGATCATCCAAGAGACATACCTCTGAGCTTGTCTGTAAAGGTATTTCAGGAGATGTTTAACCGAGGAAGGAAGGGGAGAACCTTGTGAATGTGAGTGGCACCATCCTACAGTCAGGCTCCCAGGACTGAATCAAAGAGAACAGCAAGCCTGTTAAGCACTAAGAGACTCACTAGGACCAGTTACCTCACGTTCCTACAACAGCCATAAGTAGAGGTGTTCTTGCTTCCAGTTCTTCCCTGCCATGGTTTATTGCACCCTTGAACTATGAGCATAACTCATTCCTTCTTTCCATATGTTGCTTTGCTCGGGCATTTTATTAGCTATTTCCCTGGTCTTTCTCTTTTCATGTTAGATTCTGAACACACCTGGATTCTTGTATCCACGGTGCTTATTGATGAAAAGTAGGTGGGAACCAACCAGCCATCAGTTGGGTCAAACTCCACAACACAGGCTACAAGTTGCCCACAAGGTGGGTAGGCCAGAAGTGGCAATTAGGCAGCTACTTTAAAGACAAGAAAGCTAAGATTCTGATAAGAAAAAGAAACAGTAGAGAGAGAACTACTGATAAGAGAGAGCATCCTCAAATTCTGCAACGTAAGAGGACGAAACAATGAGATTGAAGACACAACAAGGAAACTGAAAGGGGAACTCAGAGAAAGCACCACGATGGGAATGTCAGTCTAGGTCATGAGAGTTCCAGGAAAAAGACCGTGGCTCCTTCCCCTCACATAGCCTCCTGGTGTTCATTGTTAGCTAAACGATTTGGTAAGTGGCAAATTTGCCAAATTAAATTGCTTTAATTCTATTGGAGAATGAGAAAGTGTAAAGCTACAGCTATTGGAAAAGATGAGTGCACTGTAAAATATGTTTTAGACACTGAATAATACATAACTGCAGACTGACATCTCAAAGAAAGATTACCAACACTCTTGGAAAAGATAACCTAAAAACAAACCTAGAAATTGTAAATGAAAATTGAAATTAGATATATGTGTGTATATGTGCATATATACACACCTATATATGGATATAATAAGCAAACATCAGATTTGGTAGTTCAAACATTTTTGGTTGAAGTACAATTGAGGAAAACATACACATCTGATTTTACCAGATATTTTCTAATTCTTGCAATATGAATGATGAATTTCTATTAATATGGCCATAATTTAAAAATGTACCTTTGAAAATATATTGCTTGCAAGTTACAAAATATTATTTACATATTCTGTCATTTGGCTTTCAAAGTTTTCTGTAAAAGTTCTGGACAAAGATATTAATTTCTTTTCTGAGACTTGCTTTCTGTACTCTTACATATATTCCCAATGATCACAACTGTATTCATCAGTATTTGTTTTGTTATCAAAAGTCCTCTTGTCTAATGGAGTAATAATTAGTGCATTATAAGCAAAGGTTTTTCTCTTCTGACTTCATACTTCCTATAATCTCCAAGAGACTATATCTATAAATCCTAAGAACATAATTGGGTGCCCTGGATCAGAAATTAGTCATACTTTCTTTGCAGCACCAGTGGGGATGGTGTGTTACTCATTCATGATGGTATCTATTAAACAAAATACTCTCTTTAAAGCGTCTCAATGTGTTTTTATTGAACTGCTGGCTGTCTTCCAGAGGAATAGACCCATTCCAAGAAAGCATTCTGAGACTCTTGGTTTTATTTGTAAGTCATTTTTCTCCAAATGACCCTTCAATTTTTCGAGTGTCCAATCCAAGGATACTCCTGTTAAACAGCCCAAACGGGACAACCCCCTCAAATACTCCCAAGTGACCCACAGTAACCTGACTCCTTTCCTTCCTTGCCTAGTTTGTCAGAGCAAACAATAGTGAAAGCAAAGACATTGGCTTCTGAGCTTCTTTTCTTTTCAAAACCTAAAGGCCTGAACTGTGAACTCTCAAAGCTAGAGAGCTGACGATTTTAACCTGTCCTTTTGCTCATATTTTAAAACACAAGGTCCTTTTTCATTTCTTTTAGAACCATATCTGTTATATGCCTTGTATACAATACTGCAGTAAAATTGCATGTATTAGAATATTAGCTATCTACACACAAAATTAAAAAAAAATCCATGTAATGATCCAACCCCTACATAAAAGAGAAGTAAAGAAAAGTGTATGATGAATTAGTATGTGTTCATTTCACTTCGGAAAACAAAAGCCCTGACCACATATTGCAAAGTTAAAATATATAAATACATCTTTGTAAGGGATTTCCATGAGCAACTGTCATTTCATGAAGAAATTTCCTACCGATGTTATAATATCTAAAAGGGTAACTAGGTAGTAGCAAGCTACAAACCAAATGAAAATAGTAATTTTCCTAGATCTACCTGATAATTAGATTCCTGGGAACTTCAATATACAGTAATATTATAGTTAAGATCCTTTATTTATAAATAAACATTCGTCATAAGATAAACAGGCTTAGTCACTTAACACAAATGCTGTATTGATTCATTGCAATTGGGACAGAAATTCTCATCATGTAGAATTGTCACACTGAAGCTGTGAGGTATACCTGTCCCCTGATAATAAATGCCATTAGTAATTGCTTATAAGTGTGATCATCAGCAATTTTTCCATAGATTTCTAAAATAACCTTGGGTGAATTCTTGCACTGTTAAAACCTACAAAATCAATCCAGACTTCCTATGGAAAACCAGAGTGACTTGAACTCCTCTTTCTATTTTCTGACTCATGGAGAACCCCTGCTACTCACATGAGGGAACACAGCTCTACGACACCTGACTTTCTTGTCCCTGGATCAGTAACAACATATATGGAGATCTTGATCTGATGCCTGTGTTTATATCTATGTTCAAACTATAAACCCCATGAAGCTCAAGAGGAATCTGTCTGTTTGAGCTGTGTCTATCTGTCCAAGCTGGTTCTCAGTACAAGGTGGAAATTCAACAATAAAGAAACGCTAGAAAAGAAATGAAGAAATCAATGGTATAACTCTCAAAATCCTCCACTTATGTGCTACACCTCTTCATTGTTTGAGATTCTCAGAGATCTCCAGATTTGTACACAGGTCCACTGTGATAATATGTGCATTCTTAAAAACCCAAGAAAAAAATAGGGCTAGTAAGTGATCTCAGTGAGTAAGGTCCTGGTTACGCAAGCATAAGGACTGGAGCTTAGATCCCAGCACCCATGCAATGTCAGGTGGGACTGGCAGCCTCTCTATCTTCCTAGCACTTGGGATTCTGAGGGGAAATTGGTTATTTAGACTAGATGAATTGGCAAGGTCTGAGTTGAAGGGAGGAATTTTGCCTCAACATAAAAGGCGGAGAGCAATTGAGAAAGATGCCCAACATAAACCTCTGATTTTTGCATGTGTACATGTGACACACACACAGGGGAAAATAAAACATGGGAATAAAACAAGAAACGTTGACCATAAGTATGCAGTGTTTCTGATCTAATGATCTCTGCATGTGTTCTAGAATACAAGAATAGAATTTATATAATTTTCAGATTCTTATTACTGTACAGGGTAAGTGATTGAGTAGCTGGGAAAAAACATCTTTTAAAGGTTCTGAGTAACTTTACAATCAGTCACTAAAAATAGTTTGACACATGCTTAGGGCAGCTTACCTTAAAAAATGATTATTGACATAATTTTGATGTAATATGGTACTTTCAAACTCTCTCAAGGAAAATATTTAATTATGTTCTTATATTCCATTTCATTCTACCAAAAAGTTGAAGAATATAAAAAGTAAGCATTTATGGTTGAGGTGCGAACAATGAGGGCTGATGAGAGGCAAAGGACAATGGCACGGGGGTTTGATCCTACGTAATGTGATGGCTTTGTGGGAGCCTAGCCAGTTTGGATGTTCACCTTCCTAGATATGGACGGAGCGGGGAGGTCCTAGGTCTTACCACAGGGCAGAAAACCCTGACTGCTCTTTGGACTGGAGAGGGAGGGGGAAAGGAGTGGGGGGAGGGGGAGAAGGGTGGGTGGAGGGGGCATAGGGTGGGAGGAGGGGGAGGGAAATGGGAGGCTGGGAGGAGGTGGAAACTTGTTTGTTTGTTTTTTTTTTCTCCTTTTCTCAATAAAAAAGAGGTGGGCAGTCCTTGGGCTTCCCACAGGTCAGAGAACCCTGATTGCTCTTCGAGCAGATGGGGGGGGGGGGGCGACTTGATCGGGGGAGGGGGAGGGAAATGGGAAGCGGTTGTGGGGACGAGGCAGAAATCCTTAATAAATAAATAAATTAAAAAAAAAGAAGAAAAAAAAGTAAGCATTTAGTATTTTAGAAAACTTTAGATGAGACAATCTTTATTTTCATTTTTTAATTTAGTTTTATTTTAGGTGCATTGGTGTGAAGGTTTGAGATGCTCTGGAATTGGAGCTAACGACAGTTGTGAGCTGCCATGTGGATGCTGGCAACTAAACCTCTCGTCCTCCAGAAGAGAAGCCAGTCCTCTTGACCACTGAGTCAACTCTCCAGCCCTTATTTTCTTCTTGGAGATAACTAGCATCAGTTGACTCAGAACTCAAGATGCTTAAAATGCCTAAATATTATAATAAAATCGCACTAGTCACCAAACCAGAACCTAGCCAGATCAAAGGATCAATCAACCTTGCTGCTTTTTCAGATGGCTGCGGTCCCATCTCTTAGAACCGCTCAGTGTTCACATCTTTGATAGTTAGCTGATTGTATTTGGCTACTGTCTGGCAAGCAACCAACTTCCTGACCTGGAGGCAGGTCACTTTGTTTGATGTCTCATCACTAAGACCTCACTAGCATGATAACATAGATCCCAGTGCTACTGAAAAAGCTGAAAAGCTGAGATTTAGCCCAAGCCACCAACAAGAAGTTTCACTTATTAAACAGAATACCCAGGGAAAGGAAAACAAAGGATTGATAAAGAGCAGCAGTATTTTAAAACAAATATCAAGTTAGGAATTGTTTTTATCCTTTTCACTTTTATCATAAAGCTATGTGTTACCTACTTTAACTCTTCTATCCAACCCTGCAATTTAGCTTAAAACCATAGGAATGACATCTAGGGTGGAGGAAAAGAGGAAACAAAGAAACTCATACTATGTTACAGTTTAAAGTGTGAATAGAGCATTTTACCGAACTTAGGCAACTATTTTTCTCAATGTAAATATCTAGATAAAAGTTGTTTGTGAAATACTAATTATATTTTTGTGGGAAATATTGAGTCATAATCATCCTTATGGATTTTTAAAAAAATGTATATTAAAAAATGTGTGCCTAACTGTATGTCTCATTAAAACCAGGAGAAAAATTGGGGAATGCCAGGACAGTATAGAACATAGGAAAGGAGCCACAGCTTTCACCCCCAGATACCGACAAATCAGAATTTACCAGGGAGGACTCATGATGACATTTACTTAAAGGTCATTCAGAGGCCCAGGTAACAAACTCCCTCTACCTGAAATTGAGCCACCACCCCCCTCCCCTCCGGCCCCAGACATGGTTTCTCTGTAGCTATGGAGTCAGTCCTTGAACTAGCTCTGTAGACCAGACTGGTCTCGAACTCACAGAGATTCACCTGTTGTTTCTGCCTCCCGAGTGTTGTGATTAAAGGCATGCACTTGCGCCACCACCCAGAGAAATTTTAAAAAGATTTAGTAATCACTTTGATATTTTGTTAATGTTTCTCTCTCTGGAAAAAAAAAAAACTCTTTCCTGATAACTCTTCATGCTATTTGCAGGAGTGATTTTGAAGGTGGCATCTCAGCAGTCCCCGCCAAGCCAGCCAACTTCCCAGTCCCTCACAGCACCCACCCACCTGCCTCTCCTATCTCATTGCCATGCTGTGGATTGCTGATTTCCTGCCTACTTTTTCTAAGAGCTCCACCAATGGAAGGGCTTTGTTCTTGCCTCTGCATCCTTGAAACTTACTACAGTCTCTGGCTCATAAAAGGGACACAATATATTTATTTTAAATTAATGCTACTCCATAAGATGATATCTATTGACTAGGATGATATAGAAAACAAGTTTGTGAGATCAGAATCTAAGATGATCTGACCTCTCTAATTACATGGAGGAAAGTTTTTAGGATGTAGTTACCCATTGGCTCAAGGTTATCTTTCATAGAGATGTCTCTTGCTACACTAAAAATTCCCTCATTTGAAGGACATATCTTTGTGTGTGTGTGTGTATGAATATATATAAATGTATATATTCATTTGTATTTTGCCTATAGGTATACCTGTGTGAGGGTGTTGGGTCCCCCAGAATTGAAGCTATAGACAATTGTAACCTGCCTGGGGGTGCTAGAAATTAAACCCAGGTCCTCTGAAAGAGCAGCCAGTGCTCTTAACCAGCTAACTCTCCAGCCATTAGTCTTAGTGTTCTGTCCATTGCTCTGGCTTGTAATGTCGCTTTGATGTCCTGGGATCCTTGTGGTCTGTTTTGAGCAGGAGTTCCAGATGCTACTTTCTCTCTAAATCAAGATGTGGGTAAACTAATCAATTAGTTGCATGAACCACAGCAATGCATTTACCTTCTGAAGTTCCTTCTTTATCCACCAATTATGTGGAGAAGTTTGGATGTGGAAGAGCAGAATGTATAATAGGACTCATTTCAGAACACACTTGAGCAACCAAAGAACCCTCCAATCTGACACCATCTCCTCACTGCCTGTTAAAAGTTTCATAGTTGCCAATAACACTCAGAATAAAGCCCCCTCTGAACAGCTAAAATCTATCATAAGGAAGCCATCTATGTAGCCCTCCCTCTCAGGATTCTAACAGTCTCAGTGGACCTTTCAAACTCCCAGATGCCTCCACGCTTACCTCTGCACATTTCCTGACTTTCTTTCTGACACTTTCCGTGCTTCTTGCCTGCCTTCTACTATAGGCCATGAAAGAGTTCTGTGTAGGCTGTTTAGTGAGTGCCCAGCCTGGTGCCTTGTATCTGGTATCATGTCATAAAGATTTCAGGATGAATAAATTACTGCCTGGAAATCCGTGCCTGACAGTTATTCAAGTTCTTGAATTAAGAGTTGGCCATTATGTGTATTGACTAAACATGAATATATCGTGGCAAATTCTTTTACCGTTATTGGAAAAATAAGCTATGCTGTGGTCAATTAAGTAAATGCAAAGTAAAATATGATATTAATTTTGGGGTATATTATAGACATAATAACCTTTTTAAAATTTTAGCAATTCTCATATGGCCTTTCTTCACAATGGACACACGAAAATCACATTTGTGAGATGGAAAAGAAAAAACAAGTTCATAAATATGCATGCACTGAAGACCTGTAGAGTTACATAGCTGAATAGTAAATAAGGTTCGGAGTTTGCTGAATCTTGTAAATAATAGGGGAAAAAGTCACATCAGCATCTACTCAAAAATTGATGTGTTTGTTAGCAGCATAGGAGTGATAATATCAGGAAATAGTTTTAACTCGGCAATTTAACTATGTGAAAAATTGAAAATAGATAGTATATTAACTCAAATTAGAAAGAAAAGTGTTTTGTATAGCATATAAATAACAAGAGGCATGTTCCTAATGCAATGCATGAGATATAACATTCTTCTCACTCCTTCCCTTCTATCTTTTCTATTTCTTACTTCTGAAATAAGACATACAATGCAGCAAATGTATATATGTTGAACACGAATAACAGCATGTAATGCTTTACATTTCAACAAGAGAAATCATTCAGTAGCAGGAGGCCATAATAAATACATGATACAATGTGGAATGAATAAGTAAAGATTGAAATAAAGAAAAAAAAAGAACTGGGAATGTTACTCTGTTGTGTGATTTCCTAGTCTGTAAGAAGTGCTGGGTTCAGTCTCCAGCACTACATAAAACAAGATACGGTAGCAGACATTGTTGCATACACCTCTAATTCTGTCACCCAGGACGTGGAAGTAGGATGATCAAAAGTCAGAAGTACAAGAGCACCTTCCCTAAATAGTACTACAAGGCCAGATTAGGCTATGTGAGACATTGTCTCAAGAGGAGCAGGGAAGGGTTTTAGAGAGATAGCTCAGAAGTTAAGAATGCTTGTTATGCTTCCAGAGGACCCAAATTCAGTATCCAGTCGCTAGGTAAGATAGGTCACAGTTGACTGCCACTCTAGCTCTAGGGGACATGACACTCCCTTCTGGCTTCTGCTAACACTGGCAAACATTGTCATACTCATGTACACATGCACATAAACTTTTTATCTTAAAAAGAACAGAAATGATACTTATTCTGTGCTGTGGGACAATGGTCTTGGACCCTGTAAAGATTTGTCACTTGTATTGATTTAATAAAACACTAATTGGCCAGTAGCCAGGCAGGAAGTATAGGTGGGATTACCAGGAAGGAAGTACAGGCAGGGAGACCTGAATACAAGAATTCTGGGAAGAGAAAAGTCTGCGATTATCACCCAGATGCAGAGGAAGAAAGATGAGAATGTATCACTGATAACAGGTACCAAGTCACATGGATAACACAGACAAGAATTATGGGTTAATTTCAGATGTTAATAGTTAATAAGAAGCCTGAGCTAACAGGCCAACTGGTTTATAATTAATGTAGACTTCTTTGTGTTTCTTTGGGATTGAATGCCTGCGAGACCAGGTAGTTCAAAAACCTCTGACAACAAATGGCACCAACATGGTCAACAACCTCAGAGAGCTTGGAAAGTAATTCTAGACACAAAAGAACAGAGTTAACCATGACTTCTTGGCAGCAGCATTTTCTAAGGTGACCTCTGTTTGCTAGAGACAAGTACGTCTCATTTAAGAAAGGCGTCCTAACTCAATTTTAGCTGTAGAAACATTCCAGCTCTTTTAAGAGGCCCCACCACCAAACACTTAAATGATGTTCATGAATGGCCAACAACCTGCTTCTTAGTGCTGGCAGGAACCTTGAAACTCCATAGAGTTGTGAAAATAGACATGATTCCCACCTGTACCACTGCCAGGAAGCTAGACTCTCAGAAAGCTAAGGAATGGGGTGAATTCAGCCATCAAAGCTATGCATGGCTTTAATACTATCCCTATCGCTTAGCAAATTAAAGATTCATGTGGTCAGAAAAAAAGGGAGATATACAATAAAGACAGATTCAGATAAAAAAAAAACCTTTAAACAGTTTATAGTGTGTTATAAATATATGTAGGCTTGGGAGATAAAAGAAAAAGGATAAAGTCCCCAAAACAGGAGGAAAGAGAGAGACAGAGAAACAGAGAGAGAGAGAGACAGAGAGAGAGAGAGACAGAGAGAGAGAGAGAAAAGGAGGTATGGTGGCACACTTTAATCCCAGCACTTGGGAGGCAGAGCAGGCAGATCTCTATAAGGTCAAAGACAGCCTGATCTACAGAGTGAGTTCCAAGACAGCCAAAGAAACAGAAAAATCCAGTCTCAAAAAAACAAAAATTAAAAATAAAAGAGAGTTTAAAATAAAGCCACATAAAGATGCAAAAAAAATACACAGAAAATCTGGATACTGTATGTTATTTGTATTGCCTTTGAATTGTTTGGCAGCTGAAAAAGAAGCAACAGCTACTATAAGACATTTGATTATAAACACTGCTGGATTAATCCAACATATATATTTTGAATATGCCTTGACTTCAAAATTTAAGTCAAAAGATATGTTACTTTGGTTACTTTGGAAAAGAGGCTTTGCTTTTGTTTCCACAGGAAGTGAGGGGCTGTGGATTCATTCTGGGTTAAGATAACTCAGGTTTGATCAACTCTGTTGGAGTTTCTCTGAGTTCTACATCCAGAACAGCCTCAAGACTGCTGAGATGATCAAGCCTCACGGAATATTCCAATCAGGACTTGACCATAATCCTAAATTTGCTTTAGGTTCCTGAAAGATTATCAGTGCCCTGAATCGGCAGGAAGTATTCTAGAAAACTAAGCCCATATTCCCCAAAAAATGGATGGAAATAGAAAATACTATCCTGAGTGAGGTAACCCAGACCCAAAAAGATGAACATGGGATGTATTCACTCATAATTGGTTTCTAGACTTAAATAAAGGTCAGTGAGTCTATAATTGGATATCCTAAAGAAGCTAAATAAGAAGGCGAACCCAAAGAAAAACATATAGCTATCCTCTTGGGTAGGGGAAGTAGACAAGATTGCCAGGCAAAAATCGGGATCTTAAGGGTGGGGGGGGAGAGGGGTAAGGGGAGATGGGGAGAGAAAAGTGAGAAGGGTAGGATGGGGAGAACTTGGGGCAATGGGAGGATTGGGATAAAGGAAGGTTGGATAGGGGAGCAGGGAAGCACATATCTTAATTAAGGGAGCCATCTTAGGGTTGGGAAGAGACTTGGACCTAGAGGGGCTTCCAGGTGCCCAAGGCGAGGTCCCCAGTTAGTTCCTGGGGCAGCTGAAGATAGGGAACCTGAAATGATCCTATCCTATAGCCATACTGATGAATATTTTACATATCACCATAGAACCTTCATCTGGCGATGGATGGAGATAGAGACAGAGATCCACACTGGAGTACTGGACTGAGCTCCCAAAGTCCCAATGAGGAACAGAAGGAGGGAGAAGACGAGCAAGGAAGTCAGGACCGCGAGGGGTGCACCCACCCAGGGAGACAGTGGGGCTGATCTATTGGGAGCTCACCAAGGCCAGCTGGACTGTGACTGAAAACGCAGGGGATAAAACCGGACTCTCTGAATATGGCGGACAATGAGGGCTGCTGAGAAGCCAAGGACAATGGCACTGGGTTTTGATCCTACTTCATTCATGTTCTGGCTGTGTGGGAGCCTAGCCAGTTTGGATGTTCACCTTCCTAAACCAGGATGGGGGGGGGGGAGTACTTTGGACTTTACACAGGGCAAGGAACCCTGACTGCTCTTCAGACTTGAGAGGGAGGGGGAGAGGAGTTGGGGGAGAGGGAGAGGAGTGGGGGGACGGGGAGAGGAGTGGGGGGGGGAGGAGTGGGAGGCTGGGAGGAGGAGGAAATTGTTTTTTTTTCTCGATAAAACAAAAAGAAAGTTAAAAAAAAAAGATTATCAGTGCCCTGAATTGGCAGGAAGTATTCTAGAAAACTAAGCCCACATTCCCCAAAAAATGGATTATAGATGCTTTTCTTTGTTTAGAATGTTGGTCATAAGTTGTTATGAATAATGGTCAGCAAGGAAGCCAAACAGGGAGATTAGATTCAGAGTTTCTGTTTTGAAATAAAAAAGGGGGGGGAGTGCTGTGGGACAATGGTCTTGGACCCTGTAAAGATTTTTCATTTGTATTGATTTAATAAAACGATGAATGACCAGCACCCAGGCAGGAAGTATTGGTGGGGCGACCAGGAAATGATATAAGCACGGTGACCAGAATAGGAGAATTCTGGGAAGTGGAAAGGCTCAGTCTGCAGTCATCATCCAGATGCAGAAGAAGCAAGATAAGAATGTTTCACTGATAAAAGGTATCAAGCCACATGGCTAACAAAGACAAGAATTATTGGTTAATATTAGATATTGAGAGTTAATAATAAGCCTGATCTAATAGGCCAACTGGTTAATAATTAATGCAGACCTCTGTGTGTTTCTTTGGGACTGAACAGCTATGAGACTGGGTAAGGCAGAAACCTCTCACAACAATTCTGTATATTAAGCCAAGATAAAAATTATTCAATGATATCCTTATATGATGTTCTTCAGTAGATAATTATGTCAATGAACACTAGAAACAATTGCATCTGTGGATTTCTCACCAAAAATAATAAAGTTTTCATTGGAGATTTCATTGAAATCAATTGATTTGGGTATACCACCTCCTCATAGCCTTAAGATTAAAAAAGTAAAAAAAAAAATTAAAAATTAAAATAAAAAAACAGCATGAATCTCTCATAAAAATCTAATGAAAAAGCTGATGAAATCACCAGTTGAGTAGCATGCATTCACAGTGACAGAGGATGAAGAATGACCTAGTGCACAGCACTAGTTTACCATTCGTGATATGTGATCATTCCAACAGTAATGGCCTGGCTGACTGTCTGGGATGTACTCACTTTGCAGACAACTGACACTGTTCACAATTGCAATGGCTCAATAATAAGGCTCAAAATACAAGTACAAATAATAACTCAAAAGGATAGACGACTTCAAAATAAAATCATCATTTGACAAATTTCTCACCAAGCAATTTCAGTAATCTCAGATTCCATAAAAAAATATCCAATCTTTCAGACAACTATAGAACAGAAATCACCAAATGCCAGGCTTAATTTTTAATACATGAGGTTACTCATTTTCTATCATATGTTAGATATACTAATATTTAGTCAATATTTACACTCTCTATGGCATCCTGAAGTCATGGGAATAGTAGAAAAATATTTCCTGCCAATTTTAAAATTAAAAACTAGAAATGGAAAAGGGTTGATGATTTGAACGACTATTAAGCAAAATACATTACTACATCAAAAAGAGTACAAAAACTATGTCTGGTACCACCCAGGTATAAAAAGACATAATCCATCTATAGAAGATGAAAGTTTTAATCAAAAAACTAGGGCCGGGCGGTGGTGGCGCACGCCTTTAATCCCAGCACTCGGGAGGCAGAGGCGGGTGGATCTCTGTGAGTTCGAGACCAGCCTGGTCTACAAGAGCTAGTTCCAGGACAGGCTCCAAAACCACAGAGAAACCCTGTCTCGAAAAAACCAAAAAAAAAAAAAAAACTATGAATAGTACTAAATATACAAGTTACTAATGAATGCAAAGAAAGTTTGTTTCATCTTTAATAAGGAACTATAAGGTAAAGGTAACAAACAGCTTAGTCATTTACTATTAGAATAAATTGATGACGGGGTATTGACTGTATAAAGTAAACAAATCAACCCATCTCGGTAGAAATTTGCAGCATGTGTTACCACATGTGCATCACCAATAAATTATTTTCTAGAAGAAAACAATCTAGAATATTCTACTGCACAGTAGGGTGGCTAAGGACAATAACAATGCAATGTGTATCTCAAAGAGATAGAAGAAAAGAGTTCCAGATGCATGGTTCAGGGGGATAGTGTGTGTTTAACATGAACGAGGTCATGAGCTATATTCCAGGCATTCGCCTAAGTGCCTCCCAACAGAAAGAGAGAGAGAGAGAGAGAGAGAGAGACAAAGACAGAGAGAGAATGTTGATTATTCTCAACACAAAGCTCTGACAAATGTAGGAGATTGAAAAATTTAGCCTGCTTAGACTATTACAAAATATGTACATGGATGAAAACATCACAATGATACCCAGCAAATAAATGTACTAACTAGTTGCTTAATAAGATAAAACAAATAAAAGGAAAACAAAGAGAAAGTATATCATAGGATATAGCAAACAAATATATTCCTAAAAACATTTTTCACACTTCTTATCTGGGAATTATATATAACCCTTAATATGTTTTAATTTTTATAATAATTACAAAAGTCATAATCTGCAAAAGTAGTGTTGTGAAGATTAAAATATTTTTTCAGAACAAAAGAACAGAGTCAAGAATCCAAACCACATTCCTACGATTTCAAATCTTAATAACCACTTTGTAAAATAAAATAATTAATTTAACATTAAAAAAAGGACAAAATATAGAGCACCAGAGAGAGAGAGAACTGAGAAGAGCTCAAAACCCAAGAAGACACAGGAAAAGAACTTCAACCAGTTAGAACTGTAGTTACCACAAGATTCTTTGCTGTTACATATCCTCAATTAAATAAAATTTACATACATATATAAGACTTTCATTCATATAGTTGCTAAATTAAAATTTAACATAATTTAGAGCTAAGATACACACAGTGACCTATTTCTGAATCAACCAAAAATCTTCTTTTTTTTGTCTTCATGGCAGTAATTGATTATTATAATTATCATTTTCCAAATTGTTGAGTCATCATCAAATTTTCAAACTGGATTTCAGTATCATCCACTGGACTTCAGGGAGGCCACCAGTAAGGTTCAGAATCCTTTTCTGGAAAGCTACAATTTTTACAGCACACACACACACACATTGCTCTAAGTACGGGGAAAACCCTGAATATTGCTCAGAGATAGGTCCAAGTTAGCATTCTAGGGTCATCACCAGCCCAACTGATCTTCACAAATCATATATTGTTGTCACCATGGCAACAGAAAGAATGTCTTAGAATCACATAGCAGACTAAGAGCCTTCTTCTCTACATCATAGCACGAATAAGAGTAGAGTGGGTAGAGAGTAATAGCGTATTGAGAAGGAAGAAAGGTGTTGACTTCAGGAAAATTAGTTTTTTGTTTCATCTTTACGCTATGTCTCCCTCTTACAATTTCTCCCCACCAAAAGAGTTACAGGTTAGACAATAAAGGAAATAATTTTGCAAAAGTTTTCCCTTACTTCTACCAGAAACTGACATAGGGATAGCAATAAATTTTAATTTGCCCACACCTTCTGCTTCTGATGAACTGCCAAGAACAGTTTGCCCAAAGGGACTCTGAATGGCTGTACTAATTATATTAATTATTGATGTCTATGTGTAAGCTCAAAAGAAAGTAGAGCTTGCTTATAACTTAACTGCATTCTTTGCTGCATTTAAATCTAATATATTTCTATTCTGGCTTAAATACATCCTCAATTGTCATCTTCTTCTCATAGGAACATGAACAAAAGAATACGTCTGGTGATAGTGTCTTTTAGTTAATATTAACTTAGTAACTTTGCTGAAAAAAATATAACACAGATGTAAGAAGGAGACAAAAAGATTTATCTGGGTAGTAAACTGGGAATACAACTCTGTAGTCCTCAAACCATGTGAGTCAAAAAAACTAGATTTCTATTTTTCCAGAAGCCTCTGAGTGGTCTTTTGTAGACAAAATAAGAAAATATTAATATAAAAAGAGACAATATACAGGGCCTTTGAAAGATGAAGTTTTATTTTGTCATGCTTATTGTTGTTTTCAAAGAATGCTCAAAAATATTTAAATGAGTCCCCTAGCCCAAAGGGGGTAAGATGGTGTCTAGATTTGATTTTGGTTTGAGTTCCAGCTGTGCCGTGATGCACTTCATGTGTTCATCTCTATATTCGGCAAAGATTTACTGAGAACTACAGTAGCAGAAAGGTACAACTGAAATCATTCCCAGAATCTACAGCACAATTTAAACATTTGGCTAACAAATAACCAAGTAGAAAATGTCAAAACATAAAGCTGAGAGGCAGGAGGGAGAGGCTCGCATAGGGCACCCCCCCACACACACACACACCTATAATTAGAAAGGTACATCCTACTTCTTTACATGGCTATTTGGGGAATACAGTGAGAATTCTTTTACACAAATATGAAAGGCTACAGTACCCATTCCTTTCCTGACACGGAAGAGGACTGAATCTATCTTGTCAACACTGCTAGACCATGTTCCTATGATGGGAAAGTTATCACTAGAGCAGGATCACCAGGAACTCACAAAGCCAGAGGAAGTTCTTAGATGAAGTTGGTGTGGTTATAGAGCATCCATCCTAGACATGAATGCAGGAGCTCTCCTTGCACGGGAGCTATCTCCTGGGAAGGCTTTCAGCTGACCACAAGCACCGTAGACCCGGGTCCTGGCTCGTCACTAATGGGTTAGCTCCTTGGAGCACAGCACAGACTGACACTAGAGGTTTGTGATGGCCGCTCTTACAGAGTTTTAAACAGAGAACAAAAAACAGAGGGTCTCTTTTTTTCTTATCTGAATTAATGACACATTATCTGTTTGGTGAGAAAATATGAACTAGAATTAATGCGCTTCCAGATATATGACAAAGCTTTAAAATACATTTGCTACTGACTCTGTGCAGGGACTGTATAATCTTACAATGCAATCAACTTTATGCAATATAATTAGCCATCTATCAAAACATCTGAAGATACTGGTAATATCTTACATTATTTTATTTGTACTGAATTAGCAATTAACTCAACTCAATAAATCCGACTCTATCCCCAAAACACCTATAATAAGATAAACCACATGTATTTGAGTAAAAATGGAAAATAATTTTATACTATAATATATTTTATTCATCTCATTTGTCTATATAACAGGCATACTAAAAATTCAAAATCAGTTCCTTTCTGCATATAGGCCACACAAATAGTGGGTCCAGAAATTCTCCCCAGGCGTAAGGGAATAGAAATTTCTCACTCTGCTTCTTACAAAAAACAGGTATCTCAGGATGGTCTGGACACTGAATGCCACCTAACAAACTGATATTTTCCCCCAAGAAAATATTTTAATAAAGATTAAATAATATTTACCACATCTAAGGACATAAGAAATTTGACCTTGGACATGTACTTAAGTGTTACTTGGAAAAAATATTTTCATCTACAAATTGAAAAAATATTGACTATACTCTTCTATAATTCCAACTGGTACAACACTTTGCAAATGAGTAGTTAGTGAAAAGTTTGTGATAAAGTAAAGAAGTTCCTATGTAACTGAAAAGGGTATATTACACTGGGCAGGCAGGCAAGCCTGTATGTGGTAGTCACAAGATACAATAGGTCTACAACTGATATGTTTGCCTTTTAAAAAGCTTGGTTCCCTTGAATGAAGTAGTTTCTATCTGGATTACAGGAGAAATGGCAGACTCTTGTCAACTTAAATTCCGAAATAGATGCAGACCATCATTAATGTTAATGGTGGATTCAAATCACATACATGAACTTTTATGCAAGTTGAAATGGAGACCCAGTGACATGTTTATGCAAAGGTATTTGAATGAATGAGACACTGGATTGAAATCTTTAAAATGATATCATCATATAAAGTAGGCAGTCATATACAGGACATGGTTCACCTGGAGTGGAAGTTTTTATAATGCTCTAAGCTTGGAGTAATTAAATTGAAATTTAAAATAAAGAAATGATATAATAAAGGAAAAGTTCTAAATGCAAAATTCTAAAGTCTTGTCATTAAGTAGAAACAAAAACAGACAGTGAATTTATGAAGCAAAAGGGTAGATATTCTTCTAATATGAAAAAAAAAGGCTAAAATGGAGGTGTGGATTCATGAAGCAGCTAAATCACAGCATGTCGACTTTGACTTACACACCTGAGCCATGCACAGACAAATAGATAAATAAACCAATTACAGTACCTTGAATAAATGTCATATTTTCTTATGAAATAAAGTTGCAGATACTAGACATTTTATTCTTCATTTTGTCAGTATCCACTACTGTGTTAAACACCATGCTAAGTACTAAACACAAAGAACCAAGACAGATGCATGACAGGTGTTTGGAAACCAAAGAGTACATTCTCATTATCTGAAGAATGGTCTTTAACCAAAAACTTTAGACTTAAAAAACAGGCCTTTTTTTTTTCCTCTGTGGTGTTTACAGTTATGCATTCTTCATGCAGATAACTCTTGGGAAATAAATGCAGAGGGAATTTGCTAGATGCTGAAAATTTTGTTAGTCTTGGTTTTAGAACTTACCATCAGTTTAGTTATCATTTTTCTTTGAAAAATAAAAGTGAATTGCAAGAAAAATACAAACTCTACAAATACATTACACATCGAAGAGGTTTTCCATGTTTGTTGTTTTAAAGACTTTGTAAAGAAGAAAATGTAGTATGGAGAGGTTTGTGTTTACATGGGTCAGAATCAGATAAAACTGACATGTTACCAATAGCCTAACTGTCAGCATCCCCGCTCAGGTACTGGCCACTGGTCATGGCAGGCTGCACATGCCCACAGCCCAGTACAGGTGAAAAGCCAGCTTCAAAAGCAATTCATCAGAGTCTACTTGACTTTCTGAAATGTATTTTCTTAATATGAGTTTTTTCTTAACCTCTATATTTTCACATGTAAAGAATTTTCATTTTATCATATCTGATGAAAAATGTTATTTCTGATTTATTAAGAAAATATTTGTTAAACCAGTACTTATTTTATATATCTGGGACAAAGATTTTCCTATCCAAAATAGAATAACTATCCAAGGTATCCCAAGATATCTTTCTTTATACTTTTAAGAGAAAATACTAATGCTACTAAGAATAATAACAAGTACTTCATGAAACTGAAGTTTTGAAAACAATGATTATAGGAGAATCCTTATTTAACTATCTACTTAGGATTTTCTACCATAAAATGGAAAGAGAATTTTGCTTGTTTGTTTCATTTTGCTTAGATTTACTTTTGAAAGGAATTTACACATTAAACAGCAACATAACTTGGATTGTAACCAGATGGAAAACTTCCCTAAGAATTGAATCTTGCAAGGATACATTACCATAAACCACTATCAAGGCTACAGAAACAGATATGGTCCTGGATATCCCCAGTGCTGTACTCAGTAGGTTGTCAGAGGTTCCTGTCATCCATGGATGCTTCCCACTCAAACTATGTTAGTTCATTTTGCCATCATTTTTATTAGAAAATGTGTATTCATACTGTAAGAATATTCAACTATTTTATGATCATGATATTAAGCTCCAAAATTATTTCAAGACCTTGATATTACTTAAATCTACAAAACTTTCTGGTTCCTATACCATTTCTTTTTAACAAAATTGTAACTTCTCTACATGTATTAAAGAATATTATTTAGCAAAAATTTTAGTTATCTCTTGGGATGCATAAAGAAATCATCTTCAGGTGTAAAAGTTAAGATGAAACTATATATCCACATATATTTTGCAAAACTATGTAAAGTTGGTAAAACAGGTGAAAAACTTTCCAAATAACACTTTTATATTAGGGCCTTACAAAGGAAAGCAAAATAAATGCAAAACAGACTTGGCCTGTGACACAGCCACTATTCTGTATAAGTCTATTGTTTTAAGTTAATCACCTCTGAAAAAAATAAGAAAGGACAGAAAAAAAGAAAACTAGACCCAGACAAATAAAAATTATTTGTTTTCAAACATATTTGGAAATTTTAGGCATAATAATGTACCAAGAACAAAATAGATCTTTTCCACCAACATCCATTTCTTCCTGTTATTGAAAATCAAGATGTCGGTCTCTAGTATGCTGATCAATGTCCAAGGCTCAAGCATATAACAGTGAAAATTGACACCCCAAGAAGAGCTCAGCTTTTAGACTACACTTCAAAGATGAACAGTTATTTCCTAGAAAACAGAAGGGTATTCAAATTGAAAGGAGACTAAAAGCTTACATCACCATAACTGTGTCCTTAAACGCAGGAAGCGTGAGTTCTAAGACTAGATTGGGTATCAGAAAGGAAGCGTTTTTCCAGGCGATATTTCCAGACTCGAGTTGAGAAATAAGTAGGTGAAACAATAGCATCTGTATCTCCCTAACCATTTAGCAATGCATAGGAGATACAGAGAATCTTACTTACTCTAACATAAGCCTCAAGTAATAAACACATCTTTAGGGATCATGACTCTACCCAAAGAGTTTATGCTTCACTAACAGTAAAGAAAGTCGTAACATAAAAACAAGCATTGAATTTATAATGGCCAAGGTATGGTCAGAAAGATCAAAGGAAAAGCATAGACGCTCAAATTTATGACTGCTAAACAGTGAAAAAGTCCACTGTAGACAGTCATTCACCTTTTAAAAAAAGGACCTAAGTCTTTCATGGAGGAAATCACAAAGGATTTGAAAATGAGACACCAATACATCATAGTCCTGACCTCTGGGAAACACAAATTAAAATCTCTAGATTCCCCTATCCTAATACTCCAAAAGTACCTGAACAGTTATGTGGACAACATGACCATTGCTGGTTAGTGATACCTAACTACCACAGATAAAACAGAATCGACAAATCTAACCCTTGCTCTGACCTACTTAGTAACGTGTTCCTTTATCAGATTCTGCTTGCCCTGCACTGATTCCTCCAGGAATATAGCTAGGAATTTTTAAATTAATTCAGTTGCTCACAACTGAGTTTCATGTGCCATAAAATACGCTTACATGAAAACACCAGCAAAAGGACAGATCCAGTGTGGCTTAGCATACAGTCTACAGCTTGATATTCACATGTGCAGCATCGACGCGAGTGACAGCTACACAGGTCCGAAAGTTCTCTGTGAGATCAGTGCTTCACTGGGGAGTCAAAGCGTGGTTTTGTCTACAAGACTCAAGAAAGACTGAAATCTGCGACCATGTCAGTATCAAACTTGATGATATTACTTCCTTTCAACTTTCAAACGTTCATGTTTCTCTACCATCCCACACTGCAAATGAAAACGCTAACTATTAAAGGTATAAGCAGCTTAAATAAGAATACAGCAAATATTTGAAAATGACAATTATTACTCATGAATTTTTTTTATTGGTAATATATGTTTTTTTTATTTAAATTTATTTATTTATTAAGGATTTCTGCCTCGTCCCCGCAACCGCTTCCCATTTCCCTCCCCCTCCCCCAATCAAGTCCCCCTCCCTCATCTGCTCGAAGAGCAATCAGGGTTCCCTCAAGGTCCAAATCAGGAGCAGAAGGAGACGGAGCACGAGCAAGGAACTCAGGACCACGAGGGGTGCACCCACACACTATGACAATGGGTATGTTCTATTGGGATCTCACCAAGGCCAGCTGGCCTAGGTCTGTAAAAGCATGGGATAAATCCGGACTAGCTGAACATAGCGGACAATGAGGAATACTGAGAATTACTCATGAATTTATGGAAGCAACCTTTTTAGTAAAAGTTTTGTGTGTGTATGTGTGTTTGCAAATTACATAACAATGATTATAACACAGACAAAAAAGAAACTCAAAGTGGCTTACAAGACACCAAGTAATAATGCACCTTAGGAGGTCAAGATAGGTTGCTTGACAAGGGCCTTTTGGTCACTGCCAGTTCCGATTTAAGAGTGCGCTATTGACGGCCACACCAAAGAGGCCTGAAGGAAGTAGAGACTATTAAATCACTTGTTTACCTCAAGTGAGCACCAGTGGTACTCAGTCAATGATTTTATTGATCTGAATACTGTTCAATTAAGTGTGTTTATTTTGATTCTGTGATTAACATGCATTTGCAGAAGGCATCCTCACAGTGAAACACAGTCTAAAATGATCCTGTCAGTTCTCTCACCTCTATCTTGGGTACTTGTGTCATTTTGATTTAATGGGTTATGCATTAAATATACAAATATTACAACATTTGCAAGCAGAATTTAGTGCATTGTCTAGCCTCTTGGGTCTTCCGAGGCCTCATTTCATCAGAACAGTACGTGAACTGAAACACAAGACCAAAGATAGTAATTACATATAAGGAACCGAATTCTTTTCTAGGTGACGGATAAAGGTACAGTTGTGTTGCTGCTGGTACAAGTAAGACTGATTTTCCTGCCAAAATTACCAGATTTACATTTTTAACTCATGTGCAAATGAAGAGAAAACAGATGGTTATACAGGAGAAGCCAACAGAGAGTTCAATCTAAAAATTCTGTGTGACTCTGATGACTCTGACGTCACCCAATGATGGATCAATGCCATCAAATTCTCATTCTTTTGCTGACTGGCTCGTCACACACAATACCTCCATTTTCTGCTTATCCCTTTTTCTACATCCTTATTTGTCCCCCCAGGAACAAATTTGCTGGACCTATTTATGTGGAAACACTTTTTTTCCCAAACCAATCAACAACCATTCCCATACAACAATGCAATGGCGGAGAATGCTATTTCTGAGATTCTATCAGTAACTTCATCATGTCACTGAATGAAGACTGAAAAATATAACCAGAAAATGCTGCCTGGATGTAGTTCTTCAGAATCAATTATGTTTCTTTCTTTCGTGAAGTTATGGCTGAAAACATAATCATCTCTGAAGAGGGAGGAATATAAGAAATATTGGACCACTCTTTTTTTTCTTTTTTTTTCTCCAAAACTGTGTATATTCTGAAACTATTTTTTGAATGGGTATTTTAATTAATGGCAAACACCAGGGCAGTCCTTGGGCTTCCCACAGGTCAGGGAACCCTGATTGCTCTTCGAGCAGATGAGGGAGGGGGACTTGATCGGGGGAGGGGGAGGGAAATGGGAAGCGGTTGTGGGGACGAGGCAGAAATCCTTAATAAATAAATAAATTTAAAAAAAAAGGAATAAAAACATCAATGATTTGCTTTGAAAAGCAGCCCTATTTCTATCTACAACACATAACCTATCCAAATTCTTTAGCCTCTCCTAAGAGGCAATGTCTGATTCTTCCGCTTTTTGCTAAATACCAACTGTCCATGATTCCACCCAAAAGATGCAAGTGTCTGTTGTAGAAATTTTCTCACACGAAAACAATGTAAAAACTCATTCTGGCGACCAAAAGATCTTAGGACTGTAGACCTCTATTTGTGATGCAAGTAAGAAGATCCTTTAACACTGGACCTGACCCTGGCCACTGGGACATGGTCTCCAGGACTTCTGCCTGATTTAATTCTGAAAAGCAGAGTTTTCAGTTCAAATTGTTTTGCCTTCTCCCCTAAAAGGGCTGTAGTTTCCAAGTTTAAGAAGTTCACAAATTGTAAACACACAGATCTCATTCAAGGAATACTATCATCTCTCCTTTCCATCCATGGCCAGACCTCCCCAGGACACTGTAGGATTTTGGTGTCATCTGCTGCCAATATGCTTATATTTTCTATATGATGTCCTCTCCTCCTAGCAGGTTTTTTTTTTAACTTTCCTTCCTGAATGCTTTGCTCTTCTGATATTTTCAGTGTTTTAGGAAACTTCCATCACTTTCTTCTCTTATTCTATCTCCACATGTAGAAAACACTAACATGCATTTCTCCATACACTCACAGGTTCTCAATATTCTCTGAAGATCGCTTCCACCCTCGATCCACCTGTTAATTCAGTGCATGTGTCTGTTTTTACATTTATAACAGCCACCCTGGTTTTTCTTCTTCCTGGAGATGCCCTCTAAGCCTCAAATACACAAATTAGATTCTGCAAATACTGTACTCAATGCTCTGTTTCCTTATCTCATTTGGACCCCGCTGTCCTCTTGGTCACTGAACATTGGAACGCAAACTTAGAGGATGAGGACTGAGAATGGGTAGAGTTCTTGCCCTAGCATGCAGAGAGCCCTATTTGATCTCCAGATCTGCATGAACTGGGAGTGGTGGCACATGCCTGTAAGTCTAGTGCCTGTGAGGTAGGAGCATCAGGAGCTCCAGATCTGCCTGGGCTCCAGTTCGTAGTCATTCTGGGAAACATGAAACAAACAAACAACACGAATAAATAGATTCATAAATCCTAAACAAACAGTAAGGAATCAACTTAATCACTTGTAACTTGTCTGATCATTTCTCTTCAATTACTTTATAACCAGTTCTCAAGTTCTGGACATTATATTTTAGAAAATTCTTTTAAATACTCTACTTTCTACCATGTCAAATTTTTTGTTTGTTTTTGTTTTTCAAAACATTGTTTCTCTGTGTAGTAGTTCTGGATTCCCTATAACTCACTTTCTAGATCAGGCTGGCCCCAAACTCACAGAGATTTGCCTGTCTCTGCCTCTTGAGTACTGGGATTAAAGATGTGCACCACCCACAGGAAGGAGATCACTTCCTAAATATAACCCCAGTAGCACAGGCACTGAGAGAAACATTTAATCAATGGGACCTCTTGAAACTGAAAAGTTCTGTAAAACAAAGGATATGGTCAACAAAATAAAAGGGCAGCCTACAGAATGGGAAAAGACCTTCACCAACCCCACATCAGACAAAGGTCTGATCTCCAAAATTTACAAAGAACTCAAGAAATTTGTCATCAAAAGAACAAATAATTCAATAAAAAAAAATGGAGTACAGACCTAAGCAGAGAACTCTCAACAGAGGAATCTAAAATGGCTGAAAGGCATTTAAGGAAATGTTCAACATCCTTAGTCATTAAAGAAATTCAAATCAAAACAACTCTGAGATTCCATCTTACACCTGTAAAAATGGCTAAAATCAAAAGCACTGATGACAACTTATGCTGGAGAGGATGAGGGGTAAAGGGAACACTCCTGAATTGCTGGTGGGAATGTAAGCTGGTACAGCCCCTTTGAATATCAGTATGGCGATTTCTCTGAAAATTAGGAAACAACCTTCCTCAAGACCCAGTAATACCACTTTTGGGTATATATCCAAAGGACACTCAATTGTTACACAAGAACATGTGCTCAACTATGTTCATAGCAGCATTGTCTGTCATAGCCAAAACCTAGAAACAACCTAAATGCCCCTTGACTGAAGAATGGATAATGAAAATGTGGTACATTTACACAATGGAGTACTACACAGCAGAAAAAATAACAACATCTTGAAATGTGCAGGCAAATGTACGGAGCTAGAAAACACCAAATTGAGTGAGGTAACCCTGACTCAGAAAGACAAATATCATATGTACTCATTCATAAGTAGTTTTTAGAAATAAAGCAAAGAAAACCAGCCTACAACTCACAATCTCAGAGAACCTAGACAACAATGAAAACCCTAAGAGACACATAGATGGGTCTAATCTACATGGGAAGTAGAAAAAGACGAGATCTCCTGAGTAAGCTGGGAGCATGGGGACCATGGGAGAGGGCTGAAAAGGAGGCTAGAGGTAGGGAGGTGAGCAGAGAAAACTGTATAGCTCAATAAAATAAAATAAAAAAGATGTGTGCTATCATACCAAACATATCATTTCAACTTTTTTCTCTATTTATTTGATCAAATACAGTTTTAGATTTTCTCCTTCACACTACCATGACCAATCAATCCATATATTTTTGCTCCTTCCTGCCCTTCATTTCTATTCCTCGTGTTTCTCTTCTTTCTATTTTACTCTCACTGCCTCCCTCCTCCTCTCCTCCTCTTTAAACTAAACTAATATTAATAAACATGTTCTGTGTACTTGACAATACAAATATATGCAAAGAAATAAGCAGCATTCTTCCCCTAGACACTGACACAAACTGACCCAAACTAAAAAAGACTCCAAACAAATGCAGAATAAAGTTGACATTGTTGGCATAGACTTTAGAAATCTTCTTCCTCAATGATTACATATGCAATGGTTTAAAGGGAACACATTTTTGAGTTTAATTTACTTTGTTTTCTGCAACTCGAGCAGTAAAATTGCTCAAATAATTTCCCTTTCTTTACAGACCATGTAATCTGTAATGTTGACTAGAAATTTTAGATTGAGAGTTGAAAAATTGTCCATTAAGGGAAAAGAAAAAAAAACCTCATATAGCTGTTTTATAGATGAATCACTTTTCAAAAGTCAAGACTTAAAAATATAGGGATCACAGTATATTTACATCCCTTCTTAGCAAGGAAGAGAGTGAGACATTAAATTTTAACTTGAGAAGGCTTTTTCTCTTGATCCTATCATGTAGCATGATGGTTAGGCAGCAAAACCTATGAGAAAACAGAGTTACTCATACTCTAGTCAATCTCACAGCCTTCTCCTCTACATATCCTCATCTTTGCATGACTTAGTTGATCCTGTAAATACTATAAAATCCCATTCAAAGTCCATCTCCGGGAACCTTTTCCTTACGGCTACCCCAGAAAGAATTCTTTATGCTCTAACCTCTCTAGCCTGCCTTCACAAAATTTCAACATTGTAAAACATCACTTTTGCATTGTCATAAGCATGAATTTGCAAGCACATTTAAAAAAAATAGGTAAGAAAGGGTTTGGGGGATATTGTGGGGTTTTTGTTTTGTTTTTATGACTCAGACTTTAAATATAAGAGTTTCTTAAGCTTTGAAATTCAGTTTAGACTTGGGGAGTGGGGGAACATTGCTGTCAAATATCAGAGAATATTTTGTTCTTGGGGAAGGTGGCAAACATTCTGAGCCTATTGTCTATGAGAGTGACTTCCTCAAAAGCCATGAACCTTGTTCACCACTGATCTAATGCTTCAAACCAAGAAAAAACAATTTTTCTAAATCATGGATTCTTCTTAAGCTCCCTTATATGCATCTATAATAATTTGGAGATGAAGGTAAAGATAATTCTTATTACACTGATATCTTCGGCTTTATAACAACAAATATGGAGAGCAGATTAAGTTCAAAATTTATGTATGGAGTTGGAGAGATTGCTCAGTGGTTAGGAGTACCAGCTCTTGTTCCAGAGGACCCTGGTTCAATTCCTCACACCCACATGGCAGCTCACATCTGTCTATAACTTCAGTGCCAAGGGACATGACACCCTCACACCAATGCACATAAAATAAAATTAAATAATAAAAAGGAACTTTCAACTTTAAAAATAATATTTAAGTCAGATGGTGTACGCAGTGCTGGACTTGTGGCTGGAAGATCATGGGGATAGATGTCTCTACCTCCATCCCACCCAGGCAGCTAAATGATCAGCAGCCTTTTAGAATCAGTTTTGAAATCTCCACTTGCATCTTCATGTATGTGAATAAATTTGGGGGTTCTTGTCCCCAGTCTGCCAAGGTCAGGTAAGCACAACTGGATGAAAATCATCAAAACACTTTCACTCTAAAGCTGGAGGATGGTGACATTTACCTAAGGATCAAATCAGGTTAGATAGTCTGAGAGCGTGACCAGGATATGGCTTTTATATATCTACCCAGGACAGGACAAACAGAAATTCTGGTAAATGCAACAATGAACATCACAGCTGGTACATTTATAAGGATTTGTTGCTCTTGCAAGGCCCAAACTCCTTCATTTCTGACATGATCCTCACTCAACCTGAGAAACGCTAACATATCTGTGTCTTCATTTAAGAAGCCATGCCACATTGTCCCCTTCCAGCATTTATTCCCTGAGTTTTAAATGTAGATTTCCAGATGTTATCAGATTCAGTTTAATATGGATAAATATGGATTTAACCTGACAGAGCATGAATGAGTTCAAATGAAAGAAACACAGTACTACTTCCAGTTGGCTATGGCCACTCACTGCTAACAAGTTTTGATGGATTCTTGAGAATTAATGATGAAAATAACATTTTTTTTTTTTCAGAAACTGCCTTTCCTAAATGCAATTTGGGAAACTCGTTTCAATGGAGTAGCAAAATGGAAGATTCATAAAAAATAACTGTTATTTACTTAATCATGGACTATGTTCTAGGGACTGTGCAAAAACATAACATTCATTATCTCATTTAATCTCCACAAATCCTTATTATAGAGGAAGTATAAGAATTTAATATTACAATTGTCAAAACGGAAGGTTCAAGGGATTTGGAAACTCGCACCATATCATAGAACAAAGTAGTAAAACCAAGACTCAGGGGTGGAATAGTCTGACTCCAAGACATTTGTCAAGACACTGCACTGTCTGGTGAGCGATGGGCTCATAACATCAAACCTTGAAATATCCTAAATGTGATAGTGTTAGTCTGAATACACAGTTGTACTCTGAGGCAGAATTCCTTGCCATAAAATCCATCATGGCCATGATAATAAGAATCAAAAGCCAAAGCTTATTAAGTGCACTTTTACATGCTTTATGTCACAATCAAATAAATATTCAGATTTGGAGATGGAAAAGTTTAGCTTAAATAATTTTGTGGCTGGTATTCCACGTCCCTTGTATCTGTGATGACATAATGTTGGGCCTGAGAAGAAGCTCAAGATATCTCTTCAATTTATTTATTTATTTTTTAACTTTCCCTGTTTGAAAACCTTGAAGGACAACTTGTAACCTGAAATTAACTAAATTTTTTGGCAGTATAAGAAACTATTAACTTGTCAAGCATGGTGGCACATGCCTTCAGTTCCAGCCTTCAGGAGGCAGAAGCAGGCAGATCTCTGAGTTTGAGGACATCCTAGTCTACAAAGGGAGTCCTAGGACAGCCAGAGATACATAGAGAGACCCTATCTTGAAAAATCAAAAACAAAACAACACCCAAGAAACAAAAGCAAACAAATAAACCTTGAATGAAACCTTTAATTCACCCTACACAGCTCAAAATAAAATCGATTCTATATGGAAGACATTTGAATTTCATATTCAGAGATCTGGCAAACCTTTGTCTACAGAGCTGGAAAATACATGGATAAAGAAACTAGTGAGCCAGGCCAAAGCAAGTGTCCGAGCCCTACTCTCACAAAAGCCAGAGGCATACAGAGGTTCTTTGTTTCTCTTCTTCACACTGTATTTCTCTTTTGATCTGCTTGCTTAACATAGCTCCCCTGCTTATTTGTTTAAGGGAATATGTCCCAGATTTTTCTATCAGTTTAATATTTCACTCTAATAAATGTTTTCTTTAGAAGACATTCCTGTCTACACACTGAAATTCAAACCAGAAGGGAAAAGCGCGGTATGAGCAAAGTCAATCTCATCAGAAATACACTAATATTATTAATGAAATTGTAATTTACTGACTTCTAGAACTAAACTTAAAACAACTTTTATCTCAAATACATTTTCTTCAAGGCTTTACTTAACAGCTACTAACTCGTGCAACACAGGTCAGTTAAACTCTCTTTGTATGTTAGACATGCATGCCACTTCCCTTGACAGAAAGACATTCTTATGTTAAAGTCAGGGTCCTTTAAAAAAATCGTATTCTAAGCCCTAAAGGATAAACATTTATCCACTAAGATAGAAGGATAGAGATTTTAATGGCATCTTGCTTTAGGACTCAAAATAAATAAATCAAAGTTGAGTTTCCATCTTCTTACAACTAAATTATAGAGATTAAAATACATAAACACAAAATGAATGTGTTCCATTTGCATATTATATTTTGCTCCTAAAGTTGATATTGAAGATTAAGGGTCAGCATTTAATCCTCACTATCCTAATCCCTAAAATTACAAAGACAGCCGTGAGTGCATGTCTGCAGAACTAAATTACCTTGAAAGAAAGCAAATTCCGGATGCAAAGGGAAGCATATTTATATTACGGTGATTTAAAATCTGTCGCCTAAACACATCTTCTCCCCTCAATCCATTGACCTAAATTGCACACTAAAAGCTTGTTTGTCTGCGAATGGGCAGCTAACATTTGAGACAACCCAGAGATTCTTCGCGTATGCAGAATCACGCCAGCGATTTTTCTGACTACAATAAACACTGTCTTGTTCATACTCCCCAGAAACAGGAATTGTGTTATAAAACAGGAGACGTTCTTTGCAGTTTTAAAACCATTTCCTGTATAGTTAATTATGGAAATTCAGAACTGTAGCTATAAAAAGTAGAGGCTGCAAAAGGATCTATGAAGCATTTAATTAAAATCCTACATAATCTAACAAAATAGTGCTAATGCTATCAAATTCAACCACTTTTAGAGGAAAATAGGAACCATGGGCTTTTTTTAAATGGTTGACACAAACCTTATAGACATGCTTTTATTTCTCAAGATTTTCTGAAATCTAAAGTCTCATGCACTGAATTTTTATAGCAAAATAAATCCAACTTGCAAATTGATCTGTTGGCTCATAAATACCCTTGATTCTTACCTTCTGTTAGAAAACACATCAATATGTGTGTTTTGTAAATAACAAAAGTCACAAGTCGCAAAGCAAATTAATGTATTCTTGAAAACAGTTCCATTTCCTCTTAGGTACTACAGAGGTTTCCGAGTACACAGATACTTTAGAAGGTATTTCCTGAAATCACATTATATACATCAATCAGATCATAACTCTGCACTGGGTTTGGTTTCTCTACAAATCTGTTTCACCGGAAGTCAATGCTGGCAGTATAGCATCATGCTCATTGCTTTAAAATGGGTCTCAGCCGAATTTTGCAACTCTGAACAATGAGTTGCCTGTTGTTAAAATCCATGTTCTCTGTGCATATGTAACAATTTGCAAAACTTCAGACATTATTAAGTATTATAGAAAGCTGAGAACTAACATGTGACTGTGTACTTGAATGTTTTTCACAGACCACACAGTGTGATGTTCAATTAGTATGAGGTTGTCTTCGCCAGTGTAAATACATATTCAAGTGTATTTCAAAGCACAAGGAAATTTTTTTATCACAAATCCTCATTTTATGTAGACATAAAAAATACAATGGAAAGGTCCCGTAACCTTAAAAGGGAGAATCCACAGCAAATGATCCAGTGGTACCCGGCACTTCAGGGCCAGTTCCCTGCTGCTCAGTCACAGTAGCTACAAAGCAGTCTAATGAAGGCTGCAAAAATTATAATTAATTTTCATTCTCAGGAAGTCACCCTGCTCCAATCAACTGCCCATCAAATGTCAGTGTAAATTATGCTAAAGGAAAAAAAATTATTAGGCCAGATTTATAGAGTAAAAAAATGTCCTTACACTTTATTAAAATTAAGAATGCCTGTGTGGGAATTACTTTTAATGAACAACAAATTACAATTGCTAAGCTCGATGAAGCATCTGCCTCTTTTTGCCTGTTTGTTTTCACAGGCCGACTGGTGCTGCGTGCAGTAGGTCAGCTCCCTTCCTATTCAGCATGGCAGCCTGCCTCACCGCTGGGCACTCACATCCACAGCATTTTAGCAGAAAATCTGTACCAGATGTTTTCAGTTTTAAGAAGAGGACAAGTATGTTTTATAAATATGCTCTAAACATTAAAGGTTGGCGTTTATAATAATAAGGTACATGCTTTTTTCAGACTGGAGCCCTGGGATGACTAAGTACTCTTAAGCCCTAAATTAGCACATAAAGTATTCATAGACTAGTACCAATAAAAACAAGGCCTGATGTACTTTATTAAACATTTCATTCAAGTAAATGTGTTTTGTCTCTGTCCTCTAATAGGTGATCATTTGTTTCAAAGGGGCATGTATGAGGACATTCAATAATGACATCTATTATCAAACCTTTACTGGAAGGTTTCAAGTGGTTAGCTGGATACATCATCTGGCATCGCACAGGACATTAAAAATGGAAAATCAGTGTCTTATTAGCATGTGTCTCATATTAGCTGGGCCTTCCCTGCTGAGGATTGGGAACCATGATGCTGTAAAACACTTGGAAGATTGACTTTTATCAGAGTCATTTATGGAAAAGAAATTCCATTCTGGAGATGATGTTTAAAACACACACACACACACACACACAAACACACACAGAGACACGCATGAGACAGTGTATGAATGATTTAGTCGAATGCAAAAAGATTTCTAAAGCAAATGTGTGGGTTTTTTTTATATTGCTATTCATGGCAAGAGCAAGTAGCATCGGCTCAGACCGTAATGAGGACATGTTTGTGTGTGTGGTTTTTGTTTTGTTTTGTTTTGTGTTTGTTTGTTTTCTGTTTTAGGTTTTTTTTTTTTTTTAGTTTTTTGAGACAGGGTTTCTCTGTAGCTTTGGAGCCTGTCCTGGCACTAGCTCTTGTAGACCAGGCTGGCCTCGAACTCACAGAGTTCCACCTGCCTCTGCCTCTGCCTCCCGAGTGCGGGTATAAAGGCATGCGCCACCACCGCCAGGCTCTGTTTTAGTTTTTTGAGACAGGATTTCTCTGTGTAACTTTGGTGCCTATTCTGGAACTAGCTCTTGTAGACAAGGCTGACCTCGAACTCATAGAGATCTGCCTGCTTCTGCCTCCTGAGTGTTGAGGTTAAAAGCGTGTGACCCCACTATCCGGCTTGTTTTAAAAAAGTTCTTTAAGCCGGGCGATGGTGGTGCACGCCTTTAATCCCAGCACTCGGGAGGCAGAGGCAGGCGGATCTCTGTGAGTTCGAGACCAGCCTGGTCTACAGAGCTAGTTCCAGGACAGGCTCCAAAAGCCACAGAGAAACCCTGTCTCGAAAAAAAAAAAAACAAAAATAAAAAAAAATAAAAAAGTTCTTTAGCATCTGTTATTAAAGTTTTCTGCTTTAAATGAGAATAATTCTGACCTCCTCCAGAATCTGTGTCCACTGATCTACCGTGTAGCTTCCAGCCCAGACATGATTTAGTAAGGAAAGAACGGACAATGATTCAGCTTCCACACTCTCTAGTTCTTAGTTTCTCTACTGAAATGGCCTGAAGGATATAAAAGAAGAGCTGACTGGCAATCTCATAGTTTTCCATTCAAAAGCAGCAAAACAGAATGTCCCTTTCTCCCTTTCTGCTTTGTCTAGTATTGTTTCGCTTTCATTTTAGTTTACAATGCTGTATAAGACAATCTCTGGAAATTCTGATTCCATTATGCAATTAAAATATGAACAAACAAAAGACAATTGTATTAGTTACTTCAGGAGCTAGACATGTAGAAGGATATACGACTGTGGTCCTCTGTGCTGCTGGCAGAAGCTCTAGCTAAGAGGCTGGATTTAACTGGGTAGTGAAGTCTCATCTGGATCTGGAACTGTAATACATTGCTTTAGGAGAGTGCTTGGCATGCCAGGGCCCACTCGGTGTAATGGTGCCTGCTTTGGATTTTAATCTTCCCCCCACACATATTTTGAAAGGAAAGAATGAAGAAAATGACAGCTCCATTATTTGAAATCCAGCCTCAGAAACAAGTCAATGTAGAATTCTCCAGAGGTCTACTGTCCAGGAAAATCATAGATTGTAAAAACCCTCTCATATTTTTTTTTTTGCAATTGCTTTGCATGTTATGAAGTCCTCGCTTCAAAAATACACATGTTTCATATGTACCTTTCAGTTTTAATGCTGATCACTGAAAACACTCCAAGGCGTTTGTGTTGTTTTTATTTCTTTAGATTTTACTGTACAGTTGTGGTCAATTTCAAGGCTGCTTTTAAGATCTAATTTTAAAAAACAAAACAAAAAACTCCAAAGAATATTTAATTTGGTCTGAAAAATGTTTTCCATAAATAAAATATGCATAGCATTGATGACATAGATGTTTCATTAATTTTAACTAGATTTTAAGCTTCGAAAATATTATGAAAACTAGTAATTTGCCGATTAATGCTCCATTAGCACATTGACTCCTAAATACCTTATAACACAGATCACTCTCCTACAATTTAAAGCTGTTTAAAGAAGAAAGTCACTTCCCCTTGTATGTGTCAGCTGTTTAACAAGCACAACACATAGCTACATGATTATGAACAGCTAAAAACAAGGTATTACTTAAGAAAAGTGCCTGGGAATTGACTTGAAATTATTGCTAAATATTTTATTCCTTGCAAAAACTCAATCATAAAGTATGGCCCTGGCAATTTTATATGAAGTAGAAATTATCTCTCATATTCCATTATATGGATACTAGCTAAAGCACCAAGTTCCCTGTGTTCAGCACTCATTCTTTAGTTTGGAAGTATATACTGAGAGTAATGTTGTTATGTACTGATCGATAGCACATTATTCTATTCCATTGGGAATGAAAAATGCAAGCCAGTGGCTTGGTCTGCTGTTGAGTCTAAGACGCCTTTATTTAAATTCACAAATTAACAAATATTTGCTCACAGTCACAGTTCTCACGGTGAACTGGAAAGAGGCTCTACAGCTCCCTCAACCATGTACTGTTTTCCTCAATGGCTGGATGACAGTCTCCCACTGCTAAGAAGACCACTATCTACAGCCGTATTGACCCAGCCATAATCTGGGAGAAAACAACCTTCTCTACTGACTCAAGCCACCAGCTTCTCATCTCAACTGCATTGTACCTCCTAAGGTGACATCTTCCTACCCAAGCGGTGCCAGGCTCAGCTCTGCCATCATGAGTACATGACGCTCCTGTTCTGTGCCTGTACTCTCTCCACATGTAAAGTCTCATTCACTTCCTAACCTGTTATGATCACTTCCCAGATAGTTCTGAAGTTGATGGAGGGTGAGAATGACTTCAGGTATAGACACCACCAAATGCATCTGTATCCTTCTGATGTTTTCCAAGACTACTCTAGGTGTTCAAGGAATCCAAGCTGATGGCATCACATTTACAATGAACAAGAGTAAGAGCATAGCCTCCTGGTAGGCAAGTCCAGGCTTGAATGCCAGAGCCTTACCTGTACATACATGCCTGTACGTTCATACATCTGAGCTTGCTATGTCCTATTTTCAAACTGGACAAACCTGTGTATCTCAGAAGACTATTGTAAGGAACAGATAAGACAATAATCATACTATCAGTTATGGTATGGTTAAAAGACAAGTTGTATAAATATGTGTGTATGTATGTATATATGTTATTTTATATATATGTATAGATGTTATATATGTACTATACTAATTATTATGTATTCCCAAATCAAGGGTCAAGTGTTAATTAAAAGTACATATGCCTAAAGTCCTTTAAAAAGTAGGTTAAAAGCATACTGTTTAGGGCAAAATGCTTTAACAAAAATCCTTATAAGTTTTTTCAACAGTCTAGGAATAAAATTATACAAACAATGCATTTGTTTCAGAGTTTTCAACTCAGTCATTAGCTCTTCACTCACGTGGTCACACGGCATCCCATTGCTATAACTAAAAACATCCCTTCTCTAAAACTCTGCAAATGGATGTCTTTGGAAGATGGCTTTAATGTTTTCTATCTATCACAGAGGCGACTCTTCAAGGTCTCTTTTGTCCTTATGACTAGAAAACGAATTATTTTTTTCCAGAATCTTCTAACTTAATTATTCCAGGGGTAAATTAGTGCTTTATTAGCAAATAGGAAAAACAAACAAACATCAAGTTTTCCTTTGTTGTTCTGAAATCTGTGTCTCCGCCTTACACAGAAGATTCTGAGTTCTAACATACAGTACAAAGATGCACATGGCCCAGCCATGCATCCTTCTATTATTACATAGACTCCAGTAAATCTCTGCTCCTATTCTTCTCCTTTTGAGATTTATTAATACCAGCTTTTTAGTCATCTGTAAGCCTGTCCATGCTGGCTGTAAGCATTCCCCTTAGCCTGGTCTGGAGCTTTTCAATCTGTTATATGTCTTATGGGGTGAAAGGTTCACGTGTATAATATTTCTGCTTTGCTCATGCTGATGCAATAGAATTTTATAACATACAACAAAGATCTGGCATCTTGGGCATGGCATATGCAAAATCATATGAGGAGAAAAGGGCAAATTCCAGGACCACGGTAAGAGCTGGAGTCTAAGTAGTCCCATCTTCCAGCCATCCGTCCCATGGGAGTACTTTTCCAATTAATTGGAATAATATGTCACCTAAATGGAACAACAGAAATCATCTCTGTGCTCTAAAACCATGAAAATTAGACACAAAAAATTAGCACAAAAGTAAGTAAAAGGGAGGCTTGTTAATTAAAGAGTTGGCAGAATGATTTCAAGTCACAGCTTCATACTCAGCAAGCTCCTTTCCACCTCCCACCAAGCAAAGTGAAATTTCCTTAGAACATAGCATTGTGTCCACTTAATGTCAGCAATTCAAATGGCTTCCAAACAGAAACCTTTCTCCTCTCTTGTTCTGGAGAACATACATCTTTCTGGCGAGGGATCTCAAAAAGCACAACAGCTCATCTCACAGATCCTGCAGAAATATCTTTCATATCATGATTTCACTTGCTCCATTAATTTTTTAATGAATGCTTTTGCTGAATCAAACTCTCATGCACCCACTACCAAAAGCAATTGCAGAAGAGAGGCCATTGTACTGATGGCAGCTTTAAGCTACCTACAACTTAGAAAAATGATCATAGCAAAGGGGTCATACTGATCATCACAAGCCTACACTTTGCCCTAGAACTTATGAACATGGTAGGAAGTCCTCTGATCATCCAAAGCAGAATCCCATGTTTTGACAATTAATAGAACTAATTGTAAATATGAATATTTAAAGCGTCAGCAGAAAAGGCCTAGATGACTCAAGGTAATCACTTCCATGATTGCGGTGCCCCCAGGCTGTATTAGTTGTCACTAATAACCCATTTCAAACCTTATGACTTTGCAAGGACCTCGGCTTGATGGCCTAATCGCGTCAAGCACATATTTCAATGTTTAAATTATTAAAGTCATGATAAAGTCCAGTACTGCCACCTGCACCGAAAGGCTGTGTGCTCTTCCTTTCATGTTTTGATTAACATGGGGCTGACTTTCCAATTTGTGGATTAACTATACCTTTTACTAGTTCTTTGCTCCCACTGATTTCCTGCCTCTTGGCCATTTCTTAGTTCATTTTCATATCCCCTAGAGGGGAATGAGAGAAAATTAAACTCAAACCTATGGAATTTACTCTAATGAAAGGCATGGGAAGAGATTGGAAACCCCTGCCTGAAATGAGGTTTGGGGATTTTCATACTTGCTTTGGTTCCAGTTAACCTAGAATATAGAGGGCCTACTTTATACGAAGTCATTCATCCTCCACCTCCACAATATGATTTAACCGTGACCAGGATGGCAAAGCTATTACACAGACCAGAACTTTTCAGAAAGTCCCCAAACAAAATTATATTTAAGACAACAACTGAAGAGAAAGCTTGGAACCAATATGCTGGAGATGCAAACTCTGCTGGAAACGAGTTGAATCACATGTCTGTGCTTACCTCAAATTTCTTACTATATTTCAATTAGAAAAAATAAAAATGTATTAATAGGTTCCTGCTTACTTATTTTTTTTTTAAAGGATAGAGTACTCAACCCAGGTCCCCAAAGGGTTAATGCTTCTGGGTGAGCTGAAATTCATGAGTATAATCCTGAACAAGTGAGGTGAAGTTCTATCAGGTCTATTTCAGCCTATCAGGGATTAGCACTAGCTGTCTAATCCTGCTGGGCCTCAGGGAGGAACGTTCCATTGTATTTGAAATCCTTGCCAGGAAAGAACAGAAGGTTAAATGGGTGCCTTGCTCTGTAATCAAATATCACAGGCACTACTTATCTATTCAATGAACAACTGACGTAGAAAATCAATTAGGAACCAAATAGCTTCTTAGGAATTTTTACCCAGAAAGATGTAAGATTAAAAATAAAAAAGTTTATTTGATGTGTTTTATGGTAGCATACTAGGAGCTGTGGGTTCTCATAAGTTATGTTAGCAGGCTTTAAAAATATGTCTTGAATGTTGCTGCAGAGGTAGGTATGCGCTTACAAACTCAGGGGCATTTCAGAAACACAATGGTTTAGGATGGCTAGTGAAGTCCCAGGCCAAACCGAGGTCACCCCCACAAAAGGTTGTTAAAGCTGAATGAAAATCCTGAACAAAAGCAGGAATGCATATCGCTACGTTTTTATCCAAATTATTTAAGTAGTGTACCTTTTCTAAAAATGCATTCCTTCAATAGCACATCATCTTCTTGGAAAACAGAGAGCAGTGAGAACACAGGGTGGGGGAGGGGAAGAAACGGTGGCTGGAAGCCCTGGGGCTCTTTGTTCTCAGCAGGAAGAGCCTTCTTTTAGTGAGCTGAAGGTTAACACCCTTGTCTCACCCCGCCCCCATCCTCTACCTGTCACTCTGAGTAGACGTCACAGTGCCTGCACACAGACAAACAGGCTGACCAGGCCAGTCTGCTTGACCTTGGACAGGCCTAAGATCAAATCTGGTTATTAATATTGGGGCAGTCAAATGTAATCTTCCAGACACTGGAGAAGTGAGCTAGAAATCCCGCAAGTAGGTACTCCCTGTCAATCAGAAGCATCAGGATGCTAAGAATTCAACTGTATCTCTGGACCTGAGCCGGAGTCAAAATAAACTCTCTCTTTTCCTGTCTCATGAAAGCTGTTGAAAGAAATTTGCTCAGGATTTTTATATATTCCGCTTACTGGGGTTCAGAATTTGGATTAAATTTGAATTCTTGGCTTCATAAAGGTTCTTATAAAGTGGCCTGTTTTCAGGCTAAAACATACATAACTGGAAAAATACTGTCGTTTCATAGTGGAGAAAGATACCTTCCGAGTAGGATGAAATATTTTTTAATACTCTCATTGTAGTTTTAACCATACTTTTTCATTCTCTATAACTGTTATTCCTTGCAGCGTCCTCTCAGTACATTTCTGTAATATAGGTTATAAAATGAAAATATATCCAGATGTGGAGGGAGACACATGCCTTTAATTCCAGCAGATGGATCTCTATGATTCTGAGTCTAGCCTGGTTCTCAGAGAGCATTTTAGGATAACCAGGGATACACAATGAGGCCTTGTCTCAATAAACCAACAAACCAACAAACAAATAAATGGCAGAATATGAAATCACTGAAACACAGGCAAAGCCAAATTTGTTAATATAATAGCTATATTACCACCTCACAAAATCGGTAAAGCTAAAAAGGATTTTGATGTGAAATTCTTCCAGATTTGTACTATATTTCCTGGATTCCAGGTCCCATGTCTCCGCATGGTTATAAGCACAGCGCGGCATCAACATGACTGCAGTGACCGATGCATGTAACACATAATATACTAATGTTTCTGGAAAAACTGTGTATTTGAAATCATCATTTACTAAGAGCATCACAAAGAAAGAAAATAAACATATTTGAATCCCAGAACAACTTTTTGTTCTTGCTACCAATGTTCATTTTATCAAAGCTGTAAAGACCGCATAATAAAGAATCCACTTTTGGCTTTTACTTGCTAATTAGCAAAACTTTTCTGTCTTTAAAATGGTATCTGGTTTAACTTAATGATTTTCGTGCAATGGACTACTCATGTCTGACCTCTCTGTAATGACGTTCACTCAGCTCTTCCATGCCACCAGCAGGAAGACTAACCGAGAAGGTGCCTTATGCAGAAGTCGGAGGAAGTGACAGGAAGGAAGAACAGCTCCAACTGGAACACAGCCCCCAAGATGAAGAGCAACCAGAGAATTAGCTCTGCCACCCTCCAGTGTCTAGATGCTTCTCGTCAGTGCCAGCAATCCAAATCTACCTCTGCTTTAATTTGTGGCACTGCTACCTGGTAGGAATAGTTTATGGCTATGAAATGCTTTTGCATTTGTACTATCATAAGAGGCAGATAAATATGTCATAGTAAAGCAAAATGCTTGATGTCACATTACCATTCAACGATGGAGTATTCTTTCGCTTAAGCAATAATAATAATAATAATAATAATAACAATAATAACAATAATAATTTGATTTCATACATGCTGGCCGTTACCTTAAATTAACCCAATACTCGAGTTATACTTCAGAAGAGTAAGTAGCTTTATCCTTCACTGATCAGTAAGCCATCAAAGCCATCAAATTGTTCACAAAAACCTGAAATAAGTGGTTTGATTTTGTTTTTACCTAATTTGCGGAATAAATTTTCTATTTTAACCATTCTGTCTGTAGAGGGGTTGTATTTTGTTGCGATCTTCTGTAAATTAAAAACCATATTGTCAGTGAGATTCCACTAGAGTCCAGAGCAGTTATTTTACCGTGGAGTCATGTTTAAAGCCCATCTTCTATTTAGAGCAGAACGGACAGAAGGCTTCAGGTGGATCTACAAAATAGGCAGCACTTTAGGAAACATGAAGTCTGAAATCTAAACGCACAGCTAACCAAATACACTGACATTCCTAAAATAGCACCCCATGACAGTATCCATTCTGTTGTGCATTGGTTTTTTTGGGTTTTGTTTGTTTGTTTTTCAGATTTTGTTTGCTTATTTTCTTCTTTGCTTCTTTATCATTGATTGTTAATGTGGCTCCCACTAAATCTGTCTTAGATAAAAGCAAAACCATCAATATCTTTCATAAACAGGATAAAGTGCCCTGCTCATACGCATCCATGCACGTACACTACTTACCTCTGCACGCATTTATATCTCCATTTACTCTTCTGGAGTAAAGGTCTAAAAACAAACCTCAGAATCTGCCTTCCTACACTAGAGAGATGACAGAAGAGTTGCAGAATCATTACAATAGGCTATAAATGAGCATGAAAGCCAGCAGGCCTGTGGAAGTCGGCTCTCCCGAGACCCATAAGATTCCTCTTCAGAAAATAGAATATGTATCTATGGCCTGCAGATATCTTCCTATACAGGAAAAGTGGATTTCTGAAACCACAATCAGGCAAAGCATCATCCTAAAAAATTTCCCCTAAAAAGATATTTCTACAAACTTCCATCCAAAAGGTTTGGTGTTTTGTTTGTTCGCCTGTGTGTATTTGTCTGTTGGGGTGGCAGGGATGTTGGTGGGGAGTATTTTCCTATTTCAGTACTTAGAAAATGGTTTCTTACCTCACCAGCTCACCTCCCACAACAGTACAAAAGAACCCTTTTATAAGTACAGTTTTTCTTAATTATCTATTTTTTTGTTTGATTGCTTGTTTATTTTGAGGCAGGATCTCTCTATTCAGCCTGGCTGTTTTGGAAATTCCTATGCAGACAAGGCTGGCTTGGAATTAACAGAGCTCTCCCTGTCTCTGCCACCTAAGTGCTGGTATTAAAGGTGTGAACCACCACTCCCATTAAGAAAGTTTTTCTATGTCAAGACTTCGCATTTTATCCTGCTATAGCGGGATTCTGATATACAAAAGCATGTCAGACTCCTGTCTTTTGAAGCAGAATGATACAATACATGGGATGGATTCATGGAACAGGTCCCAGCAAAGACCACATCCCTGAAGGCTGTTCATCAAAAGAGAGTACTAGTTGAACATAGTGGACAATGAGGACTACTGAGAAATCAAGAACACGGCAATGGGTTTTTGATCCTACTGCACGTACTGGCTTTGTGGGAGCCTAGGCAGTTTAGATGCTCACCTTACTAGACCTGGATGGAGCTGGGTGGTCCTTGGACTTCCCACAGGGCAGGGAACCCTGATTGCTCTTTGGGCTGACGAGGGAGAGGGTCTTGATTGGGGGAGGGGGGGAAATTGGAGGCGGTGGCGGGGAAGAGACAGAAATCTTTAATAAATAAATAAATTTTAAAAATTAAAAAAAGAAGGAATATAAAAAAAAAAGAGAGAGAATTCCTGAACCACGAAGAGCAAATGTTAATGGTCCTGAGGTTACCATTACCTCCATGACTACCCATTATTTCTGGAAACTTTAGGTGTACAAGCAACTTATACCATTTTAAAGAGCACCCCAATTTTGGCTGACTGACACAAGTGTATGTTTAAATAGAGCTATTTAGAGTACACTGACAGAGGTTATGACCTTGGGGTTAGTCTATTGTAGGAAGTTCACCAGGGAGTCTCCTGGCCAATTTCATCTCTTCTCCTTTTCTGTATTACATTCAGTTCAAATCTGTTGGCCGGAGGTAAAGACATTTTTAGCACACATTTTTACATGGCAACTCAAGGCTCTAAATGTTTGAAAATATTTTTGACAATTGTGCTTTTAAAATTCTTCGCGTCTAAACTTGGATGAGAGCTCAGTGAGTAAAGGGCTTTCCTTCAGCAAGAGGATCTGAGTGAAAGCCCCAGGAACCCATGTTCAAGGAGCTGGACATGGTGGGAATGGTGTGTACATGGACAATGCTGATTCTGAAGAAGAGGAAGCTGGATCCCAGCATTGATGGCAAGTTAGCCTAATCTACATAGTGGAGTTTCAGGACACTGCGAAACCCTGTGTCAATAGACACAGTGGGCAGCACTTGAGGAATTATAGCTGATATTGTCCTTTGACCTACACATGCACCTGCTCACAAACACATTAATAATAATAATGATGATAATAAAAAACAGTGACAATAAGGTTTATGTTACTGATATCAAAAGAAATCACTTCATTTCTCTCCCTAGCTTCCTTAAAATTGTCCCAGATCTTCCCTTACCCCAAATATTTGAAGAAGTCATTTTGCAGAAAAGCAGGTACTGATGACATAGACAAGTGCCCCAAACCAAGAGCTGCCATTATATTACTTGCTTCCACTGGTCAATAGGTATTCTTTGTTTAGCAAGTAATTATAAGTTTAGTGATTCTCTGTCTCTCCTACCAAACTATAAGCTCTGCCAGAGCAAGACCCTTACCTATGTTGTCTGATATTAGATCCTTATTACCTGGTGGGTCCTGGCAGTGCAGGCTCTCAGTAAACAAATCAACAAAATGAGTGGATGAAGTAAGGTATTTAAGATAGGTAGTTCAGACAGTTCACTATAAAAGGGGTTTTTTATTGTTTTTGTTTGCCTTCATAAATATAGGGAAACTATATGAACATACACTCCTGGATTAAACAAGCAAATAAAGGGAAGAACCACAAAGTGACCATATAAGTACATTAGTAGTTTAAAAAGAGGTCTTTGTTAAACCTAGACATAAATTTAAGGTTGAAGACCAAGATGTGATTAAGTTGATGTAGATTTCAAAAATCTTAAGTTAGTTCTCCTTTTCAAAAGTCTATTTATAACTAAAAAGCCATAGCATAGCTTGGGGGTGGGGGAAGCGTGACATCCCACAGGCTAAAGTAAAAGCAACGTCAGACACAAAAGCTCCAGAAGTTTATTGTGCAGCTCTGAGCCTCACCTCCTGAATGCTCATTGGCAAATTCTCACTTGAAAACTAGAATTAAAAGTGTTATGGATGGTTTGTTTTCTGTAGGCAAAATTCTAAGAAAGAATGGATATCTAAGTGGAAGAACATAAAAGAAAACACAACCATCATTTTCTATGAATTGAAGTCACCATTTTTAAGTTGATATAGCTTCATTCCTGTTCAAAGCAAGCTCCATCTGAAGGCCAATGATGGAGATAAGGTGCAAATGGCTTCTCAGGACTAATTGCAGAAATTAAAAATGAAATACCTTCCAATTAACAAGACAGAAGTTTTTCCCAATACTCCAATCACTGCCAGTGGCAGAGAGGTGCTACACAAGCAAGAAAATCTTCCTTCGTAGAAGACTTTCTTCAAGGTTATTTTTGTAATTTAATTAAGAACTATAGAATCCATTTGAGGGCAGGGGGAAGTCTCCCTCCGTTTCCTAATATACTAACTAAGGCATAAAAATAATTCCGAAGTAGCACATAAAGAGGAGAAAGTCATTTTGACACTCTGACAACTGAAGGCAGAAAATATCTGAATCTGACTTTCTTTTAAACTTTTCTGAAGCTGTGCAGAAAGCTAGAGGGCTGTGAATAGCTTTCACTGACTTTCTAAGATGTCACCCCACATTCTCTCTTCACACCTCACCCCTAATTAATTAATAAGAGGGGGCATCAAAAGTGATATCTACCATTGTCCATGTTTATTAATCTAATCAAGTTTTCATTGACACACGTGCTGAACTCATCAGCCTATGGTTCAGTTTCCCTGTTTCCAACTAACAAAAGCCACTTGAAGAATCTTTTATATAAAAGAATTATCATGATTATCACAATTTCCTGCAGAATATATCCTTAATTTATATTCATGGTAAACAGAGGAACTGTGCCATGTCCTGAGGAACACTGGCAGCTTAGTGCAAGATCTCATGGTGCCCATATCAAACAAGCTTTGTGAAGAACAAGTCTCTGAAAATTGAAAACTTCAAGGAAAATTAGTAATTATTTGAATTTAATCCCTATTAGGGTTGTGTCTAGAAGAGCTACAGAAAAAAATATTAAGGATGTCTTACCCTGATTATTATATTAACTATAAGAAATTGACTATTTATTTTCCATATCTATAAAGGGAAAAAAATAATCCTCCTTGTTGCAAGTAATACCCTGAGAAATATTAGTTTGTTTATAACTTTACTGAAATATTTGTTCATTTATAACCCTACTATTATGAAAAAACAAATATAGCACACTGTAGACACCAGATAGCTAGTGTGGCAGAGGCAAAGAAGGCAGAAGCCTTTACTTTGTCCATTATTGGTATATTAGCTTTATTCTTTTAAATGAACCTCTTTATTGGGGAATCATGCAGTCACTCTTTCTCAAACTTTTGCAAGATCTTTTTCTGAAGCACTAAAGAAAATCTACATATAAATGCCCTACAGCCAGGAAGGTACAAACCCTGCTAAATGTATTATATAAACTACCAAAGTCATTCCTTAAAACTGGAACACAGAGAGGCTCTGATGGAGCTAACCCACAAAGGAAAAGAAAACACAGAGATGGTATATAGTTCCTTTTAAAAGGTGGTGAGTTTATTGAGGACAGGAAGTCCAACCTTTTCCTTTTATGGCTTTCTTATTTCTCTTTGGAATCCAGCAGAGTGTTTTTGTTTGCTTGTTTGTTTGTTTTGATTTGATTGCCAATGTGACAAATAAATGTCTGTGTATTATTCAAATATAGTTTTAACAGAAACGTGTTAGTCAATAAAAGCATTCTTAAAATATATCAACTTTCAGTTTCACATGAAATTCAATTGGCAGATACTTTTCAAAAATATAGTATGACTCAAATAAATCCTTAATTTTCTGAGAGCAAAGAAATATGCTATGAATATATATATGAATATCTATGAATATTAACATTCCAATTTCCAAAACCTGAAGCTTGTATTTTCTACGTAAAGTCCTGCTAACTTGCCTTCTCTTAACCTCCACCCAGATCATCATTGCTTTTTTCCTTCCTCTCAAGGGTACACCCCTGCCATGAGCAATCACATCTTTACTTCCATGTTTTTCTGCCATCAACGGAACTCTCCTGGCCAGGTAATGTCCCAGTGAAGTGTCTTTATTGTGATGAATTGTCCTGATCACGGATGTCGGGTCTGGAGCCAGACTGAGTTCTAATCAAACTTAGTCATCAGCATTACCAGTTATTATATGTGAGTTTGTATTATCAATTAGGTTTTTTTTTTACAATGATTTTATCTTCAAACCTTCCTAGTAACTATCCCTATCGATAAGAGAACTTGTGATGCATCAGTGAGTCCTCCCTACTCTTTCCTGTGCATCGTCTCTATCAGTATTCCTGACTTCTCTAGGGCTAATTCTGGTCAGCTTGCTGCTGGCTCTGCCCCCTGATGCAAACTTTGTTAATAGTCTTGGGGTGTCACAGTGTGATCAAATATCCCACAACAATATCTAACATTTTAGTAGGGATAGAGAATGGCTCGGTGGACAGGAGATTGTTTCCCAACACCCCCATCAATAGATCACAACTCCCTGTTACTCCGGCTCCAGGGAACCTGACACTCTCTTATGGCCTCTACGGGCATCATCTGCAGTAATGTTTCCATATTCAACACACAGGTATGCATACATACATATGATTAGAAACTTTGTTTTTAAGTCTTAAGACACAAAGCAAGCTATCTTGTTACTACTGAATACACACTCAATAAATGTTATTATTAAATTTCCTCACTCACTAACGCAGTTGGCGAGAAGAGAACAGACAATGAAAAGGATCATAGGAATAATGAGAAAAATTTGAAAGGTTTTAACATGTGTATGTGTGTGTTTGCGTGTTGCTAGTGACCAAACTCAAGACATGTTAGGCAAGTCTTTGAAGTATTCTTTAAAAGACAGTTGGCATGGAGTTGGCCAAACATAGTATAAGAAAACTCTGACAGTAATAAAAAATCTAATTGATATTGGTAATTGCTCATTTTGAAATCCTACTGCACAGTACCTAACTCAGAGAAATAAATGCAAAACTTATATATAAATCTTCATAGGTTAATTATTCATAATAGACATGAACTGAAAACAACAAAATGTTTATCAGAAGCAGCATAAGTAGAAGATACTATGCAAAATGCTAAAACCTGTGATGAACTTGGAAAACATTATGCTAAGTGAAGGGAACCTCACAAAGGATCCCATGCACTGTGGTTGCATCTATATCAATGACCAGAATAATCAAATCTATAGAGACAGAAAGCAATTAGCTGTTGCCTAGGGCCATGGGAGTGAGAGTTCGAGATGGTTGTAGGCAACTAAATTAGTACAAGATTTCCTTTTCAGCTGAGGAAAATATTCAAGTGTCAATTATAATGATGGCTACATAATTCTGCGAATATTTTAAATACTATTCAATTGCATTTTAAATAGATGAAATGCACAGAGTATGAACTGCATCTCAATCAAGTCCTTACAATTACTACTAATAAAAAATTTAAAAAGCCAACAGGCACAGTAAAGATGAGGCAAGACTCAATAGTCTTCAAAAGCTGAACCTACTAGAATTTGTGACACAAATTACATTTCTTTCTGCTAAAAAATAAAAATTTTCATTGGTCATTTGTTGCCGTTTCCACAATAAGTGCAAGCTTAAACATTAAAATTGCTGCCTTCATCGGTGATTAGCCACAGTGATCAATTTAAGATGTTGTATGGATGTCTGAGTGCATGGGTTTCAATACCTCTGAGTATCTTGTGAAATATATTGCTATTTTCAGACCAAAAAAAAATACTGTCCTAACTATGTAGATATGAAATTGAGAAACACTTACTTTAAAAGTAAAAAAAAAAATTAAGAGACTTAGTGCAAACGCTAGTGTGAAAAATAACTTTCTCCAAAGCTAGGTTCAGGATCTGCCTCTTTATGGTGGGAAGATTCCATTTGCCATTAATGGCGCCATTTAGTTTTTAGAGAACCTATCACTTTCACCAAATCTTACAGTGCTCCTTGAACCTTTGATTAGTCATGTGTACATTCGGAACCACTTCGTACTTGCTGCCGAGTCCTGCACACTATCATCAAAGGCTTATTATCTCTATGGTCAAAAACACAGTGTACAGGAAGAAATTCCTGCCATCTACTTCAAAACAAAATGCAGAAAATTACTGATTAACTCATGGTCTTCATAAATTTATACATTTTCATACAGAGAACTCTCTCTCTCTCTCTCTCTCTGTCTGTCTCTCTCTCTCTCACACACACACACACACACACACACACACACACACACTTTGCTCCAGGATTTGAGTAATGTACTTTTAAGTAGAGCTTCATGAATACACATAGGAAATATCAAATAAAGTATCATTTTCATCTTTTTTAACAACTTTACACATCTGATCCTAAATATATGCCTATTTTTTTTTCATTCACTGAAATAACTAAATTGTTCATTTGGAAAAAAAGCATAAATGTATTTATATGTATATTTGATTCTTGTGAATTGCTTCTGTATCCATTGTTTTAGAATTATAAAACTGCTGTTACTAAAGGAGAAGCCACAACCCCAAAGGGAAGGGATAAAGAGACACAGTACATATTACAAGTGCTTACAGGAGACAATGATATGTGCCAATCTGTTTTGAAACACACATCTAAGTAAAAACAGAAAAACTTGGGCAGTTGGGAAATTAAGTCACTTGCTGATGTATGAGTTAAAGGCACAAATACTTCTACCTAAACATTTAAAAAAATGTTCTAAGTCTAAAGAGGTCTTCAGAAGGGCCATTGTATGTTTTCCAATACTTAGGAAATTAAGCAGATCAAAGACTAAATTACTTCTCTGAAGAAAAGCTATTTATAAATTTCCTTTGGGGTTGGCTAACTTTGTATTATTACAGCCAAAATGCTGCATGAATGCAGCTTGTGGGAGGAAAGACTTCCTTTACCTCACAGACATAGAGGGAGTCCAAGCCCATCAATGGTGAAAAGGCATGATGAAGCAGTTGAGTTCACATCAGGGTGGGACAGGAGGCAGAAACAGCAATAGGAAGTGGTTAAAGATAATACATTCTTCAAGAACCCACCTGCCTCATTTAGTCTCTTAACAAGGTGCCATCATTTGGGGAATAGGCATTCAGAAGATTAGACACCAGATTCAAATCATAAAACCCTTACAACTATTTTTAAAGAATTTGTTTATGAGTCTGTGTTATAGAATATTTTGTACACGGTATGTAGATATGTTGCTGTGATTGGTGTAATAAGAAGTTGAACAGCCAATAGCTAGGCAGGAGAGATAGGTGGTATTTCTAGGAAGAGAGAAGAAGAAGAGATAATCAAGATGCATAAGAGATGCCGGGAGATAAGGAGCAAGTTGGACTTACAGAAATGGGGAAGGGCTAAAATGCCACGTGATAGAAGCAGATTAATTTGAGTTACAAGAGCTAGTTGGGGACAAGCCTAAACTAAAGGTCAAACTTCCGTAATTAATAAAAAGTCTCCATGTCCTTACTTGTGAGCTGGCGGCCAACACAAAAGCTTGCTCCAGGTTGGGAGAAGAGTTTTAAGGAACAGTCATCACTGAAAATTTCAATACTTCTACAGTAGCAAACAATTTCTGCCTTAGTTATTTGATTTTTTTTTTACAAAAATGAAACAAACAAGAATCCAATAATGAGACAGTATTTTTTCCTTGAAGCCCTTTCCACTCTAGAGAATACCTTTCCTCATTGCGACGGTAGTGATGATGATAATGATGACAGAACTTGGCTTCATCAATTATTTCTCAAAAGGAATTGGAAGGCCTCTTAGTAAAGGACAGTAATATTGAACGTTACATTCTAAATAAAAATGTTTTCAGCCTTTTCAATTATTGTGCAACATAAATCCACCAACAGAGTAAGTTCTAAACAACAGATTCTGGTGTCCAAATAATTCCCATTTAGGCTTTGAATCTTTAAAAAAAAAGTCATTAATAATTGTGTAGAAAAGTTCTGGAGAGGGCTGCACACACGTAGACAAAAATGGCAGAACACTTGACTGCACAGGGGACGGCAATTAAGCTTGCTACCCAGTATCCCACACTTGAATACTGGATGATATGAATACTGAATCTATGTCCTCAACAAGCTAGTTATCCCCAAGGTTGCCAGATTGACAGTCAGAAATATGTATTTGAAAAACACACTCAATATCGTTACTAAGATGTCCTTCCCTGCTTTTCACACACCAGCTACAGAGACTTAACCATCAGTAACCAGTCTGTCCTTCCAAAGCCCAGACAAATCTCACTTTCCAATAAAGGACATCTCATTAACAAATGTGATTAGCAACATTGATGTGAATGACCAAACAAATCTCATTGGGTCAAGTAGTCAGGTTACAGTTTCCAAGTATCTCCATGGCCAGCCAATGTAAGCTCTAGCATGACACTGAGGTTCACAGCAAAATATTTGGCAAAATTTTGAAAAGAAAAGAGGCTGTTCCTCAACTTCCATTGCCTCAAAATACATGGGAGGTACAGTCTTAGGACTCTTTAAATAAAATGAAGAATACCATCAAAAAGCTGAACTCAAGGTAAAATAGAAAGAAAGAGGAAGAGCAGAAGGTAAGATCTGATAAATGAGGTTCACAAACACATACAAGGTTCAATATAAGAAATGAAAGATGAAAGTATGAAATTAAGAACTAAAACCACAGGATATTTTAAACATTTCTAATCGGTTACATGTGCTCAGGCCTCCTCCAGGAGTTCTAAAGTTGTTAGGAAAAAGAGAGAAGTGGCTCAACCTCTGGTTGAATGACTGCTCCAGCTGTCCCTGAATGATCACAGAGGCGCATTCCCCCATCTCCTCTGCAGGGCCAGTGGGGAACCATTAATGCATGACTGCTGGGCTTCCCTGGTGACCTGAATGAAGTAATGCAGCCTCCAAAAGGGGCTTAACCAGCAGTCCCTGTAAGCTCCAGCTCTAAAAGTGATAAATATTCGATTAGTCAATCCTGTTCAATACACCAAGCACAGAAACATGCCAATCAAAGGAAGTTGCTGAAAGCAAAAGAATTCAATTGTGACAAGAAATACTCAGGTGACCACTTAACACCCCCCCCCCCATAATAGATCATGGGTCCTTTCAGCATGTGGCATTCACTTATCCAGGCCCGCTGGTCAGTTCCCACTTTTCCCGCTTAGACTTTTAGAAAATCTGCAGGTTTAGAGACCTGAAAATGCTACCCAACATGATGATATTGAAGACAAAGTGGAGAAGTTTATCAGGCATCAGCCTCTCTACTTTTCTTCCCTGCTTTTGCTGTCTTCAAATATAAAGAAGGTTTGTTTATTGATAGGATCTCTACAAGTACACTGGCCCTGGGCTGAAAAGACAGAGTGACAACTCAAGACCAGGATCTCCCTTTCTGTGAGGACCTGAAAAACCTCCAAATCTTGGTCTCCATATACACTTGAATGTGAATAATCACACAGAATTACTTAGAAGAGTGATGAGACAATGGACATGTAGCATTTAACTGACAGTTTTGGTCAGTACATGTTCTTTCTTCAAAAAGCAGTGCTATTGTAAAACGCAAAAAATAGAACAATAAAGACTCAATATGGCTTCATTGCCAATAGACCATCTGGAACAAGGAGAAGGGATATTTTTGGAAAGAGACTCCCCAATATACACCATCAATCACAGAGAGACAGCCAACTGCCAACTCCACCATTAAATGAAGATTTCTTGTGACAGAATACATAGTCGCAAATGAAAAAAAAATCAATATTACAAAATTTTAAAAGGTTTTTTCTCCAAAACTGGTGTCATCATAGAGTTGGGTCTGTCTTTTCACAGTCATCCTTGCTTGTCATTAATTTTTTCATCAAATATCCAGGAATCTAATACTTCATCCCTATACTTCCTCTGTATTTTCTTAAAAATTGCATGAGGGAGGGCTGAACAAACTGCTCAGTCTCTAAAATTCCTGTTGCACAAACTTAAGGACCTATATTTCAGTACCTCACATCCACATACAGAGCCTAGCATGATGGTGTGCGCCTGTAACCCCAGCACTGGAGAATGGTGAGGGGTTGAGCCAGGAGAATCCATGAAGTTCATTACCAGTCAGCTTAGCTGAATCCATGAACTTCAGGTTCAGTGAGAGACCCTATTTCCACAAATAAGAGTTGAGAGCAACAGGGTCAGACACCTGATGTATACCTCTGGCCTCTATCAATGTATGTGTGGATGTGTTAGTACAGATGTTTTACCCACATGCCTTGTCCACTAAGAAGTACATACATCAGACGCAAATGTAACCCCAATACTTTGTCCTTTTCAAAGACGAGAGGCCAATAGATATTCTATGCTATCAAATATTTCCATTGATAGGCTTTAGGTGAATCTATTGCCACATGCTTTTCTATGCACATTGTACATATAAACAGTATATAAAATATATTATATATGCTACAAACCTAGTTTTCCTTATCCCTAGACATTACAGGATTTGTTTCTTTTCATCTCCTTCCCCACAAGAGGATCTTACCATGGACCAGGCTGGGCTTAAACTCATAACCTTCCCACCTCAGTCCCACAGGTCCTAGCATTATAAGTGTGTGTCACCATGACTCACAAAACATCAGAATATTAATTAAATATTATTTAGTCAAATGAAACAAAATACTGCTGTGTATAACTCATCTGTCCTGATAACTATGAACAAGTCAACAGGATGATGAACGTTCAGGCAGAACTCTCACTGACTGCTGTGTAAACGGTATTTGCATGTTTTCCAGGGTTCATAGTAAAGCATCATTCTGATTCTGCAGAAGGGTTGATTCAGGCTATAACTGGACATTCTTCCTGTTTTTTCTTCATTTTTTTAAACAACACATAGCAACAGCATGCTGTATTTGAAAAATAACTATGAACGTGTCAACCAAGGAAAACTCCTTTTGCATTAAAAATTTTAACTTAATTCTCATCTTAAATAGATGAAAAAAAAATGTTATGCAATAAGAGTCTGTAAGAAACACAAACAGAATTATAGTGGACAATTTAAGATAGCCGGCACGTTCAGACTCTGGACTAAGCATGGTTAAAAACAGTAGGAAACGTGTAATTTTTATGAATGTCCCTGAGTCCAAATTTAACTTACAATTGTAAAGAGCAGTGTTTGAAAACACAGGCTCAGAAAACTCCGTGTCTGCGCAACACTCAGGAAGCCGGCTCGTCATTCACCACATTAATGGACACACTCCCCCATGCAGTTCTATTCAAAGTCTGACACACAGTAAGTGCTCAATAAACGCTTCCCTAATTATTGGAGACAAGAAGCAGCATATCATCTAGGTACTCTGCAGATGAAGCTACGACCCTGTGTCGGCAACAATCGATACACCTAGGTTATGGAGTCTGTGAAAACACGCCTAATGGTGAGGTGTTGCTATACCTCCATGGTCCTGATTGGCTTTTTAAATAAATCATATCCTCTCAAGCTCCCCTGAAAGCCACTGACAGTGCGAGGAGAAACCGCCTCTAATGCACGGATTTGTCTGACTAGCAAATACATCTCCACATCTTGTGTGAGTTCCCCTTCAGCATAGGCGCAGACTCAAAGCAAACTTGGTAAAGCATCTGCAGTAGGGCTTGGGATGGCCAGATGTTCTGGAAGCAGAACTGTGGTCATTATGCACATGCCAGCTCCTCCTCACTCCACCCCAGGCCAAGACCCTTTCAGCAGTCTGAGGCCTGCCTAACATATGACTGTGGCTGCACTGCTGTGAGCCAGCCCGCGCCCTTTGAGCACTACAACAACTGCAGACCAGCTCCTTGGAAAAGGGACAGAAACAGGAAGCCAAGGAAATCTGCGTGAGAGTGCAGGATAATGGGACAACACTTTTGTTTGGTTTACCTAGGCAAAGTTAGGACAGGTCATGAATAAGCCATTGGATGTTTTGGAATAAAATGTACCAACATTCCAGGTTAGAATGAGGACAGAAGACAGAAATGAGTGAATCACCAAGTGCAAATGGGCGTGTTCCTGGGGCCTGGCACTAAGGGTAGGGCCGAGCTGCTGGCCTGGCTGGGTTTCTGAGGGGGGTTTGTAAAGAGTCAGTAGCGGTGCTGTGTGTGCCTGGGGTTGGTGTATTCACAAGCAGTGAATGAAAGGAGCGTTAGCAAAGGGAGCTTTCTTCCTAGCCCTGACTCCCAGTTGAGTCCCTCAGTCTTGATCCATCTCCACCCTCGCTAACGTGGAAATTCTTCCAGGATAAGAAAATACATTAACAACAGTTCACTCTGAAAAAGAATAGAGAGTCATTCACAACAGAAGCTTCTCTGTTTTGTATATATATATATATATATATATATATATATATATATATATATATATATTTTCTTGTTTCCCCTTTAATTAAAAAGAATTAAGAATGCTTCCTTAGAATTGCTTAGGAAACTAGCTAATCTCGCAACATGAGGTACTTCCATGAGCAGATCTGGGTGAGAAGCAGAACAGCATCCTACAGGTAGACGAATGACAGGAGCTCGGGTTAGGGAAAATAAAGACACAAGAACCGGACGACACATTTTCTTTTTTTACAAAATTCTGCCTAGGTTTAATAACAAACTCATACACTAACATTATCTTACTCATCTTGACCTAGATATAATAAGCTTGGCTTAAATGGACCTCTGCGGGGATTAATATGTATCCATCTGTTTATCTTTAATAACTTTGGGGTTATTTTTCTTACTTTGGAGGTGAAAACCAACTTCTCAGCTCACCATGCACTCAGTACTTGCCATACGCAAACAGTGACGGAAGTCCACATTTGTGCCTAAGTAGCCTGCTTTGCACGTTGGCTATGGTTCAGCCAACGTCATGCTAGAAACAGAAGGCTGTACAGTTGGGAGGGCCAGCCAATTACCGTGTGATTTAAAACCCACGTGATTTATTAGTTGCTATTAGCTAACCAGTTCCTCTTTATTTGATCTGTGTATATATTAGTTCTAAGTATTATGCAAGCATGGATTGTTCTACCGCAGAAATGACTTTTTCAACCTCTGCCTGCCTTTTAATATGAGAATACAATGGAATAATTTGAATTGTGATTACTCACAAACAAAACTGTACAACTGGAATTAAATTTCACACTGCTTTTCAACCTTGAAATGAACATTAATGTGAAACTAATACAAAAAGTACAAAAATATTTCCATATTCAGGTTAATGTTTAGTCAGGGAAAAGAATAGCTTTCCATTTATCTCTAAAACAGCTTTCTTCATCTAAACAAAGGTCTAGGATAAGAATAAGAAGAACCTGTGTGGATTTCTTAGAGCACACCCGTATTGCAATCTCCTTTATACATGCTCTCGATGCCACTGCGCACTGGAATATCTTCCGGGCACTTTCACCATCACACAAGGACGACGATGTCACTCACTAACATGGTACATAGCTGGTATATTTGACTTGGGCGTATGGTTATAAAATTACCTGTGGCTCACCAATAGTTTCAAACCATTCACTGTTTTCTATTAGTAACAGCAGCACAGGGCAGGTGAGACCAATGATTCCATTGCTTGTTTTCTCCGCACAGGCTTTCCTCACTGTATCTACTGAATTCTCTTCACTGTCCCTCCTCCCCTCGCCTTCAGTTTTAGGTCTTAGCCTGTATCTTTTCTTTAATCTAAATCATAAATGAAGAGTAAAACTGGAAACTACTCCTTGGGTCCATGTCACCCTGTAAGTACCTAGGAATAATCTTGAATGTGTGCCGCTACTCACCATGGAGACAGGCTAGTGCTTGCGTGCTTTTAGCCTTTGTGAGATCCGAACAGCAAGCCAGCAGTGAGGAAGTCAGATAGACTCCTTTGCCTTGCTTCTAGCACAGGCAGGGAGGAAGGCAGTTCAAGTAGTTAAGCTTTTGACTTTGAACCAGAAAAGCTGTGAACACTCACACATTCACACAGGAAGAGGAGGGCTGTTTGAGGACACAGACAGCTAAGCGTGGGCATGGTCCACACAGGGAAATGGTTAAGGCAAGGCTGACCAGAAAAGCCAGCCTCATAGAGCCAAGAACATATGCGAACGTATTTTGGAATATTGCCCAAGCCTTCCTTGATAGTTCTAACTTTCACGTTTAATGCTAAGTGGTTGTCATTACAACTTTCCACTGGACTCCTCAGAAAATGCCAGGGCTCACTTAAGAAGCAGAGCAAATTACAATGCATTTTCAGAATGAAGGCTGAGAGATGGTTAAAGAGGTCCTTTAATACACTTTGGTCGACTATTACTTCATTACGTCATACGAACATTTAGTAAGGACCTAGTATGTAAAAAGCAATTCACTAAAACTTTTAAGAGAATATAAAAGCATGAAATTAAAAAAAAATAGAATGCAGCCTAGTAAATTAGCTCTCTTATAACCACGGTTATGTATTTACAATGCGTGTATATGGACATTAACCAGTTTGAACTGTCTGAACACTTAGCATTATTAGGCTCACCTTAAATACGCATCCAGGCCCTAGCTGGAAACAGTAAGGGCAATGTATAATTTTCCTTTTCTTTCTCATTTTCCTTGATCAGTTTTCCTTCATCATTAAAGTTTGTGGATGAAAAATATGTCAAGTTAAGGTTTCATTAGAACTTTATAGACCATCTCTTGAAAAAAATGAGGAAGATTTTTGAATAACAGAGTTGCTTTTCAGAAAAATCTAAGGAAAGTAATACTATACCAAAGTGAACACAGTTTTTTTTTTCTTTCAGTCATCCTTAGCCATAGACATACAGTTTTTCTTTTTTTTTTTCTTTGTCTTTCTTTTTTTTTGAAGGGTCCATATGGAAATATCATCAACACATTCTGCCTCTGGGTTCTTTGCCAAAATACCATAGACCACAAGCCATCTACCTTAAACATAAAAGGAGAGGTGTTTTTCTGGTCAAATAAAAAAATAATTTTTACTACCCCTCGTCTAATGTTAAATCTGACTAAATCCTGCCAAATACATTAAAACAACATCTGTAAAACAGATTTTCATTAAATTGATCAGTTTAAAGTTAAGCAGCTCGGCAGATGATGCTTTCACACTAACCCTTGACCTTTAACTTTTAACCTCCTTAAGCGGAATAAAGCACATAGTTCTTTCAGGGGGTGCTTCTCCAGCTTGACAACACCGTGAGTAGAGTGTTTTGTTCAGACTGATCTGACACGTCGCCATGGCTAGAGTGCTATGAATCAATATGTTGTCAATAATGAGCCAAGCTGCTTCCTTGTAGCTCCGTATCTGCCTTACAACTGTAACTTGCCACATTCCTCTAATGTCTGAATAATTCACAATGTAAAATGGTGCAAATTAAACTCTTAATGGAAATAAATTTTATAGAGAAGATTATTGTCTAGTTATTAACTCTGCAACTATTTTGTGTCTAATTTTAATATTTAAGCCATATGATAAACCATGATTTTTTTCCAGGCCCAAGCCAATTTGTTAGGGTCTCATTTAAAAGCAATTAATGTTACTTATGAACCAATTTTATTTTGCTGAGACAAGCCGGCCAAGCTAATCTCTTCATCGCAGTGCTTGAAGTGTTCTATGTCTGAATCACATTGTTTTTGAATTGAGTTTGGAAATAGCATGCTCAATACATACTCAGGAGTGTTTTTTTTTTCTGACTATTTCTAGAACTACGCAAAAAAAATAGTTGAATTGTCAATAACAGGGTCGGTACTCAAATATGTTTGGTATTCTTTGAATTTAATGCAATGTTTAACATAATAACTTTGTCTGCTGACCATATTTAAGCACTATATTGGATATACTTGGGTAATTAAGGGATACACAACCAGAAAGGACACATTATATGTCTTACATAATCTTTAAAATAACTATGCAATTTATGCTTGTGGGATAGAATGTGTTCATAGTATTACAGTCTTCTTTAGAGTCAGGTATTTATCATAATTGGTCTATATCGATTTGAATTTAAGACCCAACTGTCCCTCCAAAGGAGCTTCAAGTTGAACCCTGGACTTTGTAAATGGCCTTGCAGGAATTAGGTGGCCAACTCATACTTATGGAGAGAATTGCATGAATTTACACACACACACACACACACACACACACACACACACACACACCACCTATCAACTTATGAAGAATTATCAGACAGTTTGATTAAATAACCCTTTTTAAGAATATAAACAATAACACTCTCCCTTTCACTCAGCTCCCATCTGAGAGTAATAAAATAGAAAAATCTAACATTTATATTTCCTATGCACAACATGTTAATTTAAAGTGTTAGAGGAACTGCGTGAATATAAACACAGTTCATGAATATTCTATATAGCTCCCAGGGTCTAAATCTATTATTTATACAAACTTAATGTTTGTTTTTTTCTCCTAGGTATTCTAAAACTTTTAATAGGTCAGGTATCAACAGGAAAAAAAAGAAGTAGGCAATTGAACAGTTGTCAACTGTTGCTGCAAAACTCATGAATTATAATACAATTAATCCTTTATATTATATTTTCAATAACATTGAGGTAGAAGCATTCCATCTTACATTAGGGCCTGCACTCCCCACAAACTGAGCAGCCCAAATCTAATGCTTTCATTATCGATCCACAGAGTGCCAATATTGCAGGAACAATGTTACAAATTCTCACACTGAGACTGGAGGGTTTTGTGCATAGTACATCTATCTAAAATTTAAACAGGAACAACCCAAGTGCACAGCACCAAACCAATCCAAATAAATAATCCCCGAGTCTAACCCAGATGGCCACATCTGCCTTTGCTGTTGTGTTTGCAATTTTAAACAGCATTAGAAAAGCTATAGGTACTATAATTGTTGGTTGACTCTTGATAGTATAGTTATCACTGATTTCTAGTATAAATCAATAGATAACACTTGCAAAATGGATTTTGTAATCATATTTAGAGCTTGTTACAATGACTAATGGTTTGCAATATTTTCTGAATTTTAATATCCTCTAGACAAAAGAAGTTTTTTTAATAAGTAACCAAGTTATTCATCATAGAAATGAATGTGCTACACTTGTACAGGAACCAAGACGATCAAGGCAATCCAGTGAACTAACTACAGAAAATAAATTCTTCCGTCATTAGGGTTCAGAAAACATCAGGACGAGTTGTGCAATCCATGCTGCTGCTCATCCCTATCACGTATGAATAACATCTGCCTAGTTTCTCTCAGCAAAGATAATAGTGTGCTTGTCATCTTAAGAGCATATTTATGTCTGCCACACCCTTTTGGGAGGAGAAGAGGCCTGGCTAGTTGGCAAAACAATCAAGCAAAAGAACAAGAGAGTTTCCTTATAGAGACTTCCAACTGGTGCTGAGGAAGATAGGGTTTATTTTATGGCAGAGCACACACACAGAGACGTCCTGTTTGGGTCTTCTATGTTTATCACCAAACAATTGTTACATTTACTGTATAGGTACTGGTTGTGTCCTCTCTCCTTCCTCGATTAACATTTAGTTTCAATACATTTTTGTTTTGTAAAAACAATAAATAAATAAAACATAACTTTAAAGTATTATTTTCACAATGACACTTTCCAGAAAAATTTATTCTAGTGCAGGAAGCCAGTGAAGCCATCTATGACCGTGAGATAGGTGGAAATAGGGCAAGAAGCAAATCCCTTGTTTTCACTGCAGTGTGTTCCATACACCGTTAGGAACGGTCACAGGCATTGTGCATCTTGACCCTTATACCTGCCCTCTCCTTTCCTCTCTATGTTCCAAACTCTAAAATGGTTAATGCCCTTTTCTATTCTGCACCAATGAAAATGGATGGCACTGCTTACCTTGTAGAGTTTCAGGGCCGCCTCATGCCTATGATTGGTGGTATGCAGACGTAATTTATCCACACTGTTGGTGTAGTAGTCACAGGCATTACACTTGAGGTGAACAGGGTTGCCAATGGCAATGCACTTCAGCCTCCACTCATTGCTTTTGCCCCCTTCTTTGATGTGGGCTACCAGCTGGTATTTCTGCATATGCTTATCAGTCTTGCAGTGGAGCTGGAAGTTGGCTTTGAGCTGTGTGTTGTAGTTGCAGAGCTTGCACTGGTAGATATCTCCAATTACAGCCCTCCATTCCTCTTCAGGGAGAGAGCGCTCGCTGTTCACATGCACACTTAGGGCCTCCAGGCTGTCAGAGGTGAATTTGTTGCAAACAGCACACTGGAATAGCTTCAGCGCCGGGTCACTGATATAAGGTGACAGCTCTCCTGCAGTAAGGAGGGACAGGTCATCACCCATTAGCTGACCACTGGCAAGCCGGATTTCAGGCGGCAGCTCATTATTTACTACAGGAAGAAAAATTAAAAGGAAAAATAGAGACTAGAAAACACAGCACGCACAAAAGCATGTAAAATAAAGTCTTGACGAGGAATGTGCTTTCTCTAGAGCTTAGACTATAAAAAGCTCTAATAGGATTGAATCAGGATCAATTACAATCATCCCCTTCAACTTTTAAATTCCCTCATCAGATAGCTTTAATTACTCCTACTGGGCACGATGATGTCATTCTGAAATTTGTATTTTCCAGAACAAGAAAGTTGATCAATACCATAACAAAACAGTCACATGTGTGTGATTTAAGAGCCTAGATAAACTTACAGAAACACTAATTGTTATTTCCCCATTTGTCTTAAAGCTCCGTGGGATTTATCTCACTCTGCACTGGTTGTTTATAATGTACTTCCAAATACCTGGATGAGGTAATGAGTGGTATTAGTGCAGGTTTAATTATGTGCAATCACAGGCATTAAAATATTTTTCAAGAATATTTAATTAAAATCCTGGTACCTCAAGTTTGATATCTTGGAGAGTAATCATTTAAACTGAACCTGCAAATTCTGTGAAGCTTATGGATAGTGATGGTAACCAAGTTATGTAAATTAGCATTTATTAATGGACTTATCAAATGTGGACAAAATTTGCTAAGTTCTTCTATGCTATCACTAATCCCTTAACTCTTTCGTCTCCGAAGCTAATGTAGCTTTGAAGTCGAAACGAGAGACAGTTTGCCAATGCATTTTAAGAGGAAGCCCTTTCTAGTGACCTGTCCCCAGTTTCTTACTGCTCCCTCACGAGAGACCACGTGATAATATGATTCAAGACTGACTGACAACAGCGAGGAACAGGAAGTACTAACCAAGTCCTGGTGCCAAAGCAGCAGCTGTAGCTGAGTCTAGCTGGAATGGGTTAATCATGAGCTGAGGGTCTGCAGGATTTTCCAGCTTCATTCCGGTCAGGCCAATGTTCTGAGCCAGGTAGTACTGGTACAGCTCAGCCTCGGCTGGGGCCAGGCCCAGGTGCAGATTGTGCTGAATCTGTTTCATGTTCTGCTGCAGAAGCATCATGTTGTGCATGTGTTTCTCGCTGGTCATGTGAATCCGGAGGTTCCTCGCCACGTTGGTTTCATAGTCACAAACCTCACACCGCCAGGTGGGTTTCTGTTTGGGTTTGGACGGGGAGGGTGTTCCGCAGCCACTAAGGCTGGTGTTGGGGGTTGGGGCAGAGTGACCAAACACCTGCTCGCCATTGCCATTTTGGAGATTCTGAACATTGTTCAGGTGCTTGTCAGACTGCATATGAATACTGAGGTTGCCTTTGGTAGTGGTAGAGTAGTTACAAACCTCACAACGGAACGGTTTATAGCCACACGTGTAACTCTCTCCCCGGGCAAGCCTAGGGTGAGGCTGTCCAGTCTTACAATAAACACAAGAGCCGCCTGGCTCAGGGTGCTTCTCCTTCATATGGGCCTCCAGAGTCTGCTGATATTTGTAGTGCCAATTACATTTGGGACATTTCAGGGTTTTGCATGAGTTCCTCGAGTGCATCATAGTCATGTGACCACCAAGAGACCTCGAGGACCCCAAAACCGTGTCGCATTTTGGACACTCAATGCCACTGCCTGGGGAGCCATCTCCTCCAGGACCTGGTGTACCAGGTGTGCTCGGGGTGAAGCCGTGCTGGTGTGGAGTAGCTGAGCTGTCATCGTCTCCCCGGGCCGTTCCGCTGGAGTGAGCTGCTGTGGTACCATCTCTACTGGCACTTACATCTGCAAAGTCCTTGCTACCAATGTTGTAGCTATTAGTAACACTGCCACTGTTCCTGCCGGCAGCAGTCTGTTTTTTCTTCTCTGTGTCATCAGCAATAGTCCCCGAGGAGGACGAGGTACCCTTTTCAATAAATTTTAGCACACTGGATGATAAAGGAGAAATGCTTTGGTTTAAGAGAGGGAAGTCTTTGTTACCAATACTATCAGTGAGTTCGCCTAATACTTCCTCATCATCGAGTTCATTGGAATATGCATCCTCTTCATCCTCATCTCCCGGTTCAGCGGGTTCACTTTTAACAGGGCACTCCCCATTTGGGTGTAAGATGGTGTTTTCTTTTGGCCTTTCACAGTTGTTCTCTTGGTCTTTGCTCTCTGACATCTTGCTAGACTCAGATGATGAGTGGCTGAGGGAGACAGAGGTAATTGGGGTGTTCACTACTAAACTAGACAGCCCCCCCAGATTCACTTCAGCCTTTGGCATTTGGGTGATCCCCAGCGGCTGTTCTGCTGAGCTCGAAGGGCTCCGGCTTCCTTTCAAGAAGGCAAAGCCAGCCGGCAAAGAGTCACCGTTTTCAACATGAAAAGCGCTCCATAAACCGCGGAAGGTTGGATCAGGTCCTATGAGGTTTGTAGTAGAAAAATGGGGATAAACAGAAGTGGATTTTTTTGGTTCCAGAAAGCTTATAAGAGGTTCTTTGTCTTTGCCAATCCCCTGTATTATGGCGGAGACGCATTTATTACCGAGGAGCCTCTGCTCCTCATCATTGAGAGTCATCCGATGATCGTGCACAGCGTGGGTTACAAACGACCTGATATAACCGAAAGACAATTTACACAAGAAACACATTAAAACAGGTTTCCTCTTCCCATCGCTAACACAACCATCGAATTTGGACAAGTCCACATTGTTAGGGACATCTTTGGACACACAGGAGTTTTTGGCTGAGCCATCACTGGTTAGATAGTCTTTCTCTCTCTTGTGTCGGAGATCATAGACACGGAAACTGTGCAACACAGGACCAACTCCTGCTAATGCTGAGGTATTTGGGAAAGCCTGATCGGCTGTAAATGGTTTCCCGAGGGATGAAGCGATATGAAAAGTGTTGATGATCTGTGGGTAGAAGGACACAGGTGCAGAAGCAGACTGATCACTCTTCTCTCCGGCAGGTGCCAGGGAGTCCAGAAACATCGCCGTTGAAAAGAGTTTGCTGTTTGCCCCAGTCTGTGCATTCTGCCCACTTTCTTTGGAGTCCTCAATTATATATGCTGACCCGTCAGGCTGGTAAACTATCTCCCCTGTTAGGTTTTCCACGTCACTGTCCTCTAACTCGCTGGTTTCGCTTTCCTCGTCCTTTAGGACAGGAAGGCGGGCATTAGGGCAGTGGTGTTCCATGTATTTCTGTAAACTGGGAAAAGAAGTGGCACATTCGTTGCAGGGTATTTCCTTCGCTGAGGTGACCGGAGTGGCAGCTGCATTCTCCACGCTGAAACCCAGCAAGACTTCACTTTTGCGCTCATCCGTTTTCAGGTTGTCATCCGTGGAGCTGTTTTCCCTGTCAGGCTCCATCCCTGCAACCTTCTCTGGCACCTCATTATCAAGTTGTGTCGTTCCACATAGCTTTGATGTGCTCTGCCCATTTTCCTGCCTTGAGATAGGAGGAGAGTCACAGGTTGCCATGGCAATTGCTACATGGGGATCTCATTTCATCCAGCCTGTCAGGGACCTGGATACAAAATAAGGTGAGAGAAGCCATTTTTATTAAATAATGACACCGCTCACTAATAGCCCATCACCAATTCACAGCTGCTGTAAACTTGACTATCTAAAAAGTTGAGGGGGGGAACCTTAAAACCATCACGCCTATGTATCACAGACCGACTTTGTATAAATGGAACAAAATGATATAGATAGGTATCACAGGTGCCCCTCCATACATTGCTGAGGTGTTTTGAAAGCTCTATGAGCAATCATATGAAACCCAAATTTGTAGTAGTAATCCCGTTACTTTTCATTTCTATTTTCTGGAACAGCATGCGCTGGATATAAAGACTTTAAAATCTAGTCTATCCTAGTATAATGTAAAGAACTTTCATATGAAACAGCAGGAAGGTATGAACAGTACAAATGACAGCTTTTTCTGTTTTCTGTTTGTTTTTTAATTTATTTACCTTCACTCTATTAGGCAGTAACTAGAGAGGGGAGGTGGGTATGGGAGAGAGCCCAACAAATGAAGGAGCTTTAAACTTAGAAATATTACAGTCCCAGGCAGTGCAGGCCAGACGCTTCTCTGGTTTTCATTTTGCCAGTCAATGAGCTTACTACAAATCTTCCCTGTGCACAGGGTCTCAGCAGGTAACTTGCTGGCCCTGACTAAGCACCAATCACCATTCTTCCCAACACTTCAGTCACCTCAATGTGAAACAGGATAGAAATTAATATTTACTACAACCACTCCTATCATCCTAGGAGACAATCACATACACTCTTTTTTTATTAAACTGCAAAATGTACTGCGCACCATTTCAAATACCATTGGATGCTATTAGTCCTAATGACTTGCCCATCTTTCAACCAAGGCCTCACCCAACCTCTCCCTGGCTTAGTCAGCCTTGTGCAAGCACTCTAGATGAAAATCCTTCAATATTTTTATTTTTAAGTTTTTTTTTCTCTTCAACAGTCCTCCTAGATCATATTCTTCCTGTGTGACAAGAGTCACTCTATAAAAGCCGTATCTAGTTCTAGTGTAAAGGTAAATGCCAGGAGAAGGCTAAGCAGATGTGGGTAAAAAGTGTCTTCTTCTATGTGGGTGTGTGCACACATGAGTGTGACTGTCTTCACGTGTAAACTTCAGCCTCTGTAAGTGCAGTATGATTACAGCTAAGCTGCTCTGAGTCCGGCAGATCACTTCGTTTGCAGAATGATGGCACTGTACACAACAGCTGAAACTTGGGTGTTTATTTTTGGCCTATGACATAGACGGTGTCTTGATTTTTTGAAGCAGGTAAGCAAACCTTTCAAATCTAAAAATCTAAGGGACCCAAAACTTCAAGGTGAACTGTCCCTTACTTTAAAAGAATCAAAGCGCTCACACATCATGACAGATTTCCGAAACAAGAAAACTGGGTGCTCCAAATTACACTGTAAATTACATCTGTTCTTGCAGATAGTCTGAATCTCTGTCCTGATACCTCTTCCACCCCTGCATGCTGATGCAGCCTATACAGTGGCCAAGAGCTATGACAAAAAGGAAAGAGAAGATTGGGCTCACCTATTCTATGGAGCATTTTAGAAATTCCTTTCAAAAAGTACTTTTAGAAGGTAGATGTCATTGAAGGTCACAGGCGTACTAAATATTACGGCTATATCAGTAATGCCCTTACTGTAATCAAATCTAATCTTGTCAGCCAAGTCAAGAAGGAAGTGATAAGCTTATAATACATAAAATGATCGTCACAGATTGATGACAAAATCAAGATTCGTTTTGGTATCTGAGATGGTTAAAATGACACTCTAATTGCTTATGGGGCAAACATCACCAAGCTTAGTGTGTAATTTTAATCATGGATGAGATGCAGGTTAATTATTTTCATGGCATGCATGTGGCTTTAAAAAAAAATCTCCGAAGTGATTTGATCATAATAAGCATAAAAGCCTAATAGTTTTCTAATTATTCCACAAACATTAATGTTTACCTTCCCATGTACTGATTCTGCATAATGTATACAGACTGAAGGCAACCAAAATGCCTAAAATACAATACACTGATGAACTGATCTGAAAAACATGAGGAGGGCAAGCAGAGGCTAAATATTTGGAATGAAAGCAATGATGCTATTAGATTAGTAGATTCAACAGGAAGTTCCAGGAACCCAGATGATCTTTGCCTCAATGATCAGACTCGGTTTATACATAGATCTATGTGGAACTGGTTTTCTATACTCCAAAGAGTAAGAAAGGCACTAAACATTGGAGAGATTTATGAGTTTCTGAACTATAATAATTATTATGTTAATTATTATAATGATAATAAAATTATTGTTATCACTTGAATTCCATTTTATTTTCATCCTTACCACAGTTCTTAACTCACAAGGAGGACACATGCTAGGATTATTACATATGTTCTGAATACATCTCAAATGTCACATGGGCTCTAAAACGGATCATCTCAAACTTTCTCTACATAAAATAGATCCCATTTTCTCACTTTATATGAAAAGAGGCAGAAGTAAAAGGTACAGAAACTATGTTAGAGGAATTCATATCAGAAATTTACTATGATGTATTTTCTTGTAGTACTACACAATTTTGTATCAAAGTACCTATCAATTCCATCTGAATAAGAGGCATACTCATTCATCAGAAACCAGGTCACACATGTAAGTCTTCTATGCAGTCAAATTTACATTTCTAAAATCAACAACGACAAAGCTATCTACATTGACATAGAGAGCAACATATTACCAGATTTTAATATTTTTATGTAGCTATTGACTTTCACCGCAGCAAGGTTTGTTAGTGTATTCTGATAGGTCCCTTTCTTCTGTTTTGGTTAAAAGGTTACTTAGATTAGTATGCTGCATGGCACTAAATATGATGACGAGTTATTCATTCTCATCAATGCCAAATGAAGTTTTTCTTTTACCAACAGGACTCATATAACTTGTGCTAGCTTTATAAAAACCCCAGTATGAAGACCACAAAGGCAACCTTTAACTTAAACCATCGAATTATTCCCAAATGACGGCGCAACAGATTATTCATTATATAAGTTTCTTCACCATCAAAGCTACTTTCTATTTAATCATCACCAATTTCTAGTCTCTACTACCAAAGAGCCTGTTTAAAAAATCACACAAGTCCTCAGAAAATTCCTCAGAGAAACCTGCTCTAACTTTTATGCTAAATTCAGAACAATACATACCTGCTGGGCTGCTTAGAATGTACACGGATTTTGGTACTCTCGGGAATTCACAAGATCATTGACTTTGATCATGTCAAATACTGTTTTCAGGAGCAGGAGACAATATGCAGAACTTTTTTTTCCTCTCTCCTTCTGCTTTGCTGTCATCTGCAGTCACTGCTTCCTAAATTCTGCTCTGCTAAATGCCCAAATCCACCTAAGAGGAGTCTCTCTCATGAAAGGGGGTGCTTCCTGCACAATAGGAGAATGCCTTTGCCTTCACCACTCCGAGTTCCCATTAGAACCCAAAATCAGAGGCCAGTTTTACCTCTGCTTTTTAATTGAGGCTGTCCCAGCCCTCTTCTACGGTCCAGTGAGACAGTGTTTGTGAAATGATTAAAAAGACCGTGATCTGATCAAGCGGCCAGAATAAAGGGGAAAGAATGCTAGGTTAGCCACTCTGCTAAGAGCTGGGAAAGGAGGGCAGGGCACTCCTTCGCTATTGTTTTTATTTTCCTCTGCTCTCTGGCTGCCTCCTGACACTCTGGGTCTTTATTTACTCCAACTGAAATGGGTTAAAAGTTGTCTGCTTACAAGAGAATTTGGTAACAAGTTACAAATTTGGAGACAAAAAAAAAAAAAAAGAAGAGGAAAATAAATAAAAATGCTTGAATTATATCAAGTCTCCAAAAGGTCATCACTGTCTCTGCTGTGGCCTTTTCCCCATTCCAAATCCTCTATCAATATGTCATAGTGAGTTAGGCAAAGACAAAAGAGAGGCGCAGTGTGAAAACGGCACATATATCTAATCCTGACAAAGCAATGAATAGGCCTTCACAAGTATAATTATACTTGTTTATTTGTTGCCACGTACAGAGAACTGATGAAAAAAAAATCCATCAAAGTGGTATTATGCAGACACCAAGAGCTTCTTTTCTTTGCTTGCTAAAGCCACATTGAGGCTTAAATTCCTCATTGTTAAATTCAGAAGAAAGAAAAAAAAAAGATTTTTGGCCGGTCCTTTTTTTTTTTTTTTTGCATCAGTTGCTGACAGATCTTTTGTGTGCTGGGCCTTATTAGTCCACAGTGCTACTTCATTTTTATCCATACTGAAATCCATAATTACAAACCACTGAACTGGAGATGGAAAAGGGTGTGGCTCACTCACCACAGGAAGGAGGTAGTGACATGGTCTGTCTTTTCCTCATCGGCTCTTTTTGATAGATCAGAACACCAGTGACATACCTGGATGGAAGCTCTGATTACATCAGGGGACATATTTGATTCCCAGACTTGAAGATGCTGTTCTGTGAGGCAGCCTTCATTGCAATTTGCTTATTTTAGTTGGGTGTTTAGTATTTCAGAAAAAAGGAATGCCTAACTTCTTTCCCATTTCAATATTAAAAATATTAGCAAAAGGAGTGGCCAAAGATTGAAAATACTAAGTGAAACAGTTTCAAACCCAACGATTAAAGGCCATTATGTTCCAACAGACACTAAATCAAGTAACTTCGCGAAAGCACATTTTTCGAGGTGGGATGGGGTAGTGAAGTAAGCTTTTTTTCTCTTGCAGGACAGAAATATATCAAAGTAAAAGCAATCTCCACAGTTAATGTTTGTGAGCTTTACAATTTAAAACAGAAAAGCTGTAATTTTTCTTTGCTGGCAATCTGGAAACACTCTGGAGTTAATTACAGCTGATTCGGAGTGAACCACAGAAACAAAGACCAGTCTATGTCCAGACAATTATACTGCATTAACCAGCTTAGAGCTTCCTGCTGATGCTTCAGGGCTCTGCTGTTACACCCTTCTACCTTCCCAGCACGAGAGAGAATGCTTCTGCAAGAAGGAATTAATGAAGCGAACTGCAAAAGAATGTGTGACGACCTCTCCTGACACGGCAAAAACTTTCCACCCATGTCATGACAAAGGGGAGAAGGTAATTAAGTTTGAATAGAAGGATGTAACCAAATATATTCAGCGCTTAGAACAAGCACATTTTTAAGAAGGGAAAGTTTACAAAGACAAGTATGCGTGTGTGACTCAACTAAGTCATTTTTCCTTGTTTCCCTCTCATTTTTCTCATTAAAATCTAAATGAGCAATTCAGGGCAGATTGGTTCCCCTCTCTATAAATAGGACCCTTGTGGCTGAAGCATCTTTTCTCCCTCTTTGATTCTTTCTTTCTTTCCCTTCTTCTTTCCGAGTCTCCTTTCCCCTCCTTCCCTCTCAGATCACTAAATCTACATGGAAGTTATGGACAATTACATAGCATCAAACATGTGTGCCATGGAGCAAATGAGGAGAGGCATACTTTTCCACTAAGTCCAATAGTTCTTAATTAGATTAGTTGTGGGAAACAGGAATTTTACTCAGTTTTCTTTACAACTTTAATCAAACTCCAGCTACTTTGCTTACAGAGGAATCAATAGTCCCTCTTTAAACCAAATTATGCTATTATATGACTCATTTTATTTGTTTGCTTCAGGAAAATTTCATAATCAGTGGGCAAGATGGATCCAACACTTTAGTTACTCCTGGAAACAAACTTGGGTAATTTCAACCAATAGAGTTGATTTCTAATTTTCTTATTCATTTTAATTGAAAATGAATAGTTTGCATTGGTGTGAAGTAAGGACACAAACTGCAATTATGTCCTGTGCCTTTTTCTGTTTTTTTTAAATATATATATATATATATATATATATATATATATATATATATATATATACTGTTTTGCTAGTATTCCAGCTGACACTCAGACTATTTGGTGATTGCTTCATTAAAGGGTAAAAGGGTTTAATCAGCTACAGTATTACTGGAAAGGTGATATTTGCCAATACTTAGAGACTAAACTGCCCTTTTCTTCATCTGAAGAAAAGAAAGGGACCAAATCATGCCAGTGACCCAGTCACACATAAGTATTCAGCACCTCTCTCTTTTCTCCTCCTTGCAAAGTATGGTTAGCCCTAATTGATCTTTTGGATAACTCTTCCCTAAATAATACATAAATCTAAAACTCAGTGAGGGATTGTGTTAAAGTACACTGAAACGTATAGCCCGGAAGCAGTACAACATTGTGACAGTCCCTCTCAACTTCAAAGCATCATAATGGGGAACTAATTAGTCTTCCTTCTCAGGTCCCTCCCTGATGCTCCTATCATCCTGGAAAGTTCAAGTGCCTAACACATAAAAATGAAGCTATAACGTGGAATCATTTCAGTTTCCTTAGAGGAAAACATAGGCTCTTCAATAATGTCTTGGAAATGTATAAAGCACAGCTACCATGTCTTTCCTGCACCTGTGTTGTCCATTTTAAAAATTAATTGGCTAACTTCCCTCACTCAAAACAACCTGATCATCTAGATCGTAGCAGTGCTAATAATTAGAAGAATATTTAAAAATTGATCCTAATTGACATAAGTAATGCAACTTTAACTGTAGAATGTCTGATGACGAAAGGTTGACTAGCATTATCGCATACATTATCACACACACAGTATAATGACAATATTCTCTAATGCATATCTGTGTTTTTCCTTCTATATCTAGTCACATAAAAATATTTAAAGGGAAAAGATAATTTTATGATCATTTGTGTTTCACTATTCCTATCAATATAACAATAATGCACTAATGTTAAGTATACTAGAAAGGCATTCCTTGCAGGCGAAACCAACCATAATTATCTTCATAAAACTAATCACAGTTTAGGTATTCCAGCAAACATTCCTATTTCCTGAGCAATGACTTTAATGTTTTTACATGATTTCACATAGTTTTAACAAAGAAAGTTATATGAATAATTTTTTAAATCACTACCAAGTGGCTTTTGCTCTATAGTATTCTGAGAGTCTCCCAAATGCAACTGTTTTTATATTCCATGTAAATATTTTAAATTACTTTATATTAAAAAACCACATTAGGACTAACATAATTGGGAACATAGGCAAAATGCCAAGTGTTCTTCTAGATGAAATCTTGGCAAATTTATGCTTGATCACTAAGATTAGCCTGTTATTTTATTTCTATGTTGCGGAGCCTTTTGTCTGTGAGCTCTCTTCCCTCCCTCCTTTCCAGCCTTTCTCCTTCTCTCCCTCCGTCTTTCCCCTAAAAGTTGACTGCTGCCCAGCAGTGGAGTGAGCAATTCGGTAATTAACTTTTGTGTTTTAAACCTATGAAGTTTAATTAGATTTCATTATAAACAAACAAATGTCAACCATAATTATAAGCTCCTTGGTTTACCCACATATTATCCCTTTTCAAACAAACTTGATGTCAAACAAATTAAAATCAAGCAACCAGCAATTTTGAGTTGAATTTTACATGATCTGCTGGTAACTTGATTGCTTTAACTTCAATATCATTACAGGAAAAGTATTTCAGGAAAAATAATTACAAGAATTCCAACAGGAGACAAGCTTAATGGTATTGATTCAAAAGATGCATGTTCCCAGGACCATGCTGAAGAAGTAATGTTAGCTCAAATCTACAGTTTCTATTAAAATGAAATTGTCCAGCATGAAGAAGAAATCTAAGATGAATGTCTGAAGTACTGGAGATACGAAGCCAACTAAAAAAAATTATCTGGCCCCAATTAGCTTACACGTTAAGTAGGAAAACATCGGAGTGGAACAACTAGGAGAAATGGGGTTTGCAGATTTGTTTACTGACTGGTTTATCTATTAGGACCAAGGGCAAGTGGAGCTGTCAGGACATAATGAAGGTAAATGATTAGTTAACACCAAGCCTGAACTCTTCTTCAACACAATAAGAGTTAATTAAAGTTTACCATCAAACATCAACCAAAGCAGGATGTTGATCAGGTTTCAGCATTAAGTGCAAACAGACAATAGTTGGCAGCAATTAGTGCAGCTATCAAATGACGTGCAATGATAATTATACATTTAAAACAGCTAAAGAGCTAGGGGAGAATCTAGTCAGTGTCTTTGATGACAGATATTCAGAGGGCAGGAAGCAGGTATCAGATTGTTTCACTTTAACATTGTGAATCAGTAGAATTAAACAAGAAAAGGTTGTATGGGTACATCTGCTGAAAGAGAATAGTTAGCTGGGCCCAAAGTGAAATAAGTCTGCTAGGATTGTGCTTTCAAAGATAAGAACTTGTGTAAAAAAAAAAAAAAGAAAACCTGTTACTTTTCAATTAATGTTTCAGAATAAACTCTGTGTATATAAAATTTAGCTTCTTGAATTTGTCTAAGTGCAGTTATGTCACAAGCATTCCATTGTCAGAATTGTTATTGAAATTATTAACTTTTACTCTAATGTGAAAAGCATTTTATACTTGAGTGCTATCTCTGTAATATGCAAATACTATTTCCCTACATAGATTTTAGATAGAAGTTTGAAATTCTTTTAATGAGGCTAAATTTAAAGGCCAGGTATACATGTTGGGCATACTGTATGCAAGTGTAGCACATGAGAAATAAGTCTTTCAATTGATGCTATCTCAAACCTGTAGCTTCAGTGTGGCCTAAACTGATAACCCTATACACAACATATGCCTTGGAAATTTCCTAGTTTCCCAGCTGATGTCTAAAGCACATGTCAAGAACTGTGTCAATCCTAGCTCAAATAGTCCACATTTCACCAACACATTGTGTTATGCTAAGGATTTGTATACACTGTTGTCTAATACCAATCTTTCCCTGGAGCCAAATCAAAGCCATGGTTGGCTTCCAGTACAAAAAAAAAAATATGTGTCCCTCCAAAAGCCCGTTGCCCCTCTGTGCTCATACACTCATTGGTCCTGACATCTTCACTCATGCCATGACAAGCGAGCTGATGGTTCTGATGTGATTGTCCACCTTTATCTAAAATATACCATGAACTCTCATCACCATCTCTAATACGGCACTTTGAGATGCCATAGTGAATTTTTGAGGGAAAAAATTGTGTGTGTGTGTATATATATGCTCTGTAGGTAATAAGAAACCAACTCCATTAAAGGAAATAAGGGAGCTGAATGTGAACTGGATTTGTGGTAGGGAAACATTAGTGTGATCTACATGTTACTCTGGGGGGTGATTAAGTCGCCACTAAACGTCTGGTCAGTACACATCAGACAGTCAAGCTGTCATTTCAATACCTTGTCTGTCCTCAACATGAGCAGCTGGAGTAGAGCATCATTTGTTAAGTAATATAATTGAACCTCCTCAGATAAACATGATTAATCTGTGGGTAGGTCAGTCCTCTTCTTCAATTCTACTCCATGGTGCACCTAGTTTATTCGTACCCTCTTTGTGGTATTAAGTATCTATTCATTTCAGTGGGATAAGGGACTGTCAAAACTAGGTTTACAATGACATTGTCATATTTTTCAATTGGAAAGAGGCAACATTTTTCAGTTATTATTAAATGTGAAACTCTTCAGGATATTTGAAAGGCAAGTGTTTGCTTTACCAGTAATACCTCTACCTACAGGCCTAGGAAGATGCCAGTTGAGGGTCAAGATTTTGGTACATATACTGTAAGATTTATACACTGGATTCTTGTCATAACCTCTTTTCTCCTATCTTCTGAAGATACACAGCCAATCATTGGCCATTCTCCCATAACAGACCATAAGAAAGGAGGTCAGTCTTTGAGGTAAAATGCTGTTCGCTCTTGGACCATGTAAGGAGCTCCTATTGGCATCGGTCCCCTTCTTACAGCAAGAACAAAGCCAAGTGCTCGTGTGAGCTTTCTAAGTAAATCAGAGGTGAGCCACATTAAGTGCTGTCCATGACTTTCTTGTTGACAATGAATACTTAACCAGTGCTCTAAGACCAGGGACTTCTGGCACACCAGAATGATTCTTAGCCAATTGGCAGCCTGCTTCTTTCAGAGAAGGAAACATCCCTATCCACTTTTCTTACAACTTTCCACCTTTTAGACTATTGTGACCCTATCTCTACTCCCTCAGCTATAAACTCAGCCCAGTCAGTTATGAGTTAGAACAGGGCTCAGACACCTGCAAACCAATGATTTTGGCTTACACATCAAACCATTCAAACACCAAACCAACTAACAAGCAGACCAACCAAACAAACAACCAAACAACACTTTTAAAACTAAGAAACACACACACACGAGAGGGGACAGATATATAAATGATTCTCATATGCAGAACACAGAAATTTATGAAACGAAAAAGCTAAACCACTTAAAATGAAAAATGCATTGCAGGAGTCACATTCTTCACACACACACATACACACACACACACACACACACACACACACACGATCTCCTCATCTACTCTGAATTATGTGATTTTTCCAAGAAATTTCTATGAGCTTCCGTTTCCTTATCAGCTGAAAAGGGAATTCCGCCCTTTCCCTCCTGACTACAACAATCTAGCTCTCTAATATAAATACTTATGTACATTGCCCTAAACATTTTCTCTGAGGAAATTTTTCAGAAAAGGAACAACCAATTTAAATTTTTTTCCATTTCTTTACGGTACCTAGTGGAGAGGGGGAGCAAAATCTGCTAGCATAATAAACTGAAATTGTCAGTGTGGGCTTTTGATAATCAGTAAGTCACTCAGCAGCATGAGCTCCAAGAAGTTGCCAATAGTAAGTCCACCACTGTAGATGCAGCAGCTAAACAAGTGTGAGCACTGCCCCATAGAGGCTGCAATTTATCTGAAGAACTCTTCAGCACATACAATCCCTGGCCTCTTTTATTTTCATAAAAAATATAAACAATAGTTGCATGTGTAAACTAGGAATTAAATTATTTTGAAAGCTGTAACAAAAAATATGTTTCAGTTTATAGATGGTCCCAAATGTTACTTATATATTTATTAACTTTTAGACAATCTATCATCTTTGAAACTGGACAATCCTTCATCAAATAATGCATTATTGTAAAAAGGCAAAGCTCTTTTATTAACCCTAAGAATTAAGCCAAGTGGATGCTAATAACTTGACTAAAAAAATTCCTCAAAATGATTTAATGATTCTGTAGACATTTACATATATGTATACATGAAACTAAATTTTTTTCCTCCAGGATGATAGAAATTTTGGTTAATAGGTCACCCAGGAACAGAATGACTGATATTCATTTCATGAAATATCAAAATCTCTTACTAACAAATACATAGAAAAGTGTTTCAATGGCTTGTAAGCCAGTTTTGGAAAGCCCCCTCTCTAATTCACAGGCTCTCAATAGATTGAGTTCACTGCAACACTGAAGTGAGCTTTGTGGTCTTTTCTATTATTGTATTTAATGGACAGCCAGGACTCTTGAGTTCATGTAGATTGACCAAGATTTGAATTATTTAAAAACTGTTTCTGTCCTAATTTGCTTTGCAGAAAAATGATGAACCAGAAATGCATTAAATATCTAGAAGTCCTCATAACTAAACAAGTTGCCATGATGGAGTGGGAGATAATGGTGTGGAGAAAGAGCCACCTGCCAAGCTAGATGTCATCCAGAGAGCTGCCAAGGAGAAAAGGATGTGAGAAGGCTCTTATATCCTTCCCTACTTCTTAGACATACTCATTGCCTAATTCTTATCTCTTCTTATCAGGGAGAGGAACCACTCTACGCAGATCCTTGTAGATTTACATTATCAAACACTCACCATCCAAATATTACATTAATATCAGCTATTAAAGAAGAGCCATGCATGGCCATAGTGACCACAGATCATGTCACCTCACGCTGACTTACTTTGCAGTTCATGACATTTACGTCCGGCAAACCTGGAGACACAAAGTAGGACACTGAGGCTTACAAAGATTAAACACTTGGACAAGGTCAATTATTCATCTAAATTCATCATGACAGCTTTTAACAGACACGATGTCTATGGGTCGTTAGGTTCCTAAAAACTCAAGTAGACTCTCATCTAAAACTTAAGTGAGAATAAAACAAACTTACTGAAAAAGAAAGTGAGTGAATCCAAAGTAAACAGAACGAAAGGGTGGGCTGGCTTGAATTATGTGCATTCTTTCTGTATATTCTGCTGCCCCCAAAACTTCACAACCTTGTCCTCATTTGCTTTCCACACAGAGAACGGAAAGTTTCTCCTTGTTCACACCATGTCCATGATTATTAAAAATGCATTTTAAGTCACTGAGGTCATCTGTATTTTTATGAAACATAGACTCTTCTTGGCCATTCAGAGCACCTAGACTAACCTGTTACTTAACACAAAAGCATGTCACAGTGCTGGGAGGCTGCCCGGCAACTTTCACTCATGCAACAGTCCCTTTCCCAAACATACAAGACACTGGGGCAAGCACCAATCCTTGAATGGTGGAATTGAGTTCTTGTCTTCCCACTCTCCTGGCATGCTGGCTAAGTTAATAACTTCTCACGAACTCACTTCCAATTCTCCAAAGGAGCCAACTGAACTGAACTGAATGGATAGAAGGCTGTTCTCTGAGTATTGAGTCTTTAGAGTTTTTGGTGGTCTCAACAACTTCCTTGCTTTTCTTTCTACAGAGCTTATTTTGACCACTTCTTAGAAAAGAAGGACATTTAGCTTTTGGGAGAAAATTTTCAGTTTGTTATTGAGCATATCTACGGAGCAAAGAGAAGCATTCAATTAGAAAAAGAACAGGTGTGTGTGTGTGTGTGTGTGTGTTTGCATGTTAATGGAATAGAAATGTTATCAATAATGAAACACAATTTTATCTGCTAAAACAAAACAACTCATTTAATAGATTCAGGAAGTCATAAGTAAGTACAAATTACATCATTCCTAAGTTTATCACTTTTTTTTTTTTAAGTTCTACAAACTGAAATTCAGAGAAGACAGGTTTCATGAAAATATCCTGGGAGGAAAGATTAACCTATCACTATTAGGATTTTCTCAGGTCATTTTTCTACATAAGCAAATGTTATGATTCTCCAAAATCTTCTTCAAAATTTTATTTTGTTTTCTTTTTAAGAATACAGCAAGTTACAAACAATAGAGTGTAAATTTCTGTTTTTTTTTTTTTAATGTTGTTACGGCAATGAGTGTCCTTTCTCTTTAGAGTGAAGAAAAAGGGCTTTATGGACAGTTATAAAATGCATATTTTAACACAACAGTCAGTTTTTGTTAAAATTATTTAGATCTAAGTAAATATTCATGAATGTTCTCTGGTTTAATAACAAGGACAGAACGCTATCAATAAAGCTTGTTTTTAGTGACACGTGCTAGACTATGTGTTACACAGTTACCGCTGAGCAGTCCTGTGTCCCCAGGACAGACGGGCATCAGACAGGAGCATTAGATACATCTATGCCAGCCTCCTTGTAGACCAAAACACCTAACGAAGTTTGCTTGGCGCATTAGGGCACTCTGACATAAGCACCAAGTCAATTTACTCCATTTGTTACTATTTGTTTATTTATTGTTTTTAAATCTAGAATGCTAAAGTGGACAATTATATTAGGGATGTCTCTTGCCAAACATGACTTTAGTGCCAAAGCTATTTTTACATGCCATGCATACATTCAAAAATTCCTCTGTGGCAAGTATCCCATTTCACTCACAGCCCTTTGAGTAGGGGAGTGGAGAACAGCCATTTCTGACCTGAGGATTGTATGTCAATTGTGAAACCATATCAAACTTCCAAGGCAACTTGTGAACCTCTGAAAATGAGGGAATTAACACAATATCAACTCCAGCAGATCGCAAGGAGCCCAATCCTCATGCAAGGAAATAATGCCACCGAGCTCTCCTTAAAAGCCTATTTTTTCCTAAGCCATCAAAGACCAGGAGTAGACTCAGATTTTGGTTATGTTGTCAGGGATAAGGAAAACAAGTGCCAAAAGAAATTGTGCACTTTCAGTTCTCACGTGTGTCCATCTGTTCACATATAAACATATATTCTGCTCTGTCTGATTCTTGCAATCCTGATATCAGAGTAGCCTGGGCTTTTGCCCCGTTCCTAAGAATGCAGACATCACATAAGCTACTATTAACCCATGTGTGATCCGCATCCATGGTGGCTGGAACGCTGCCAGTTACAACACATGGTGCCTGCTTAACAATGTCTTAAAATATAAATGAATTTATTTTTTAAATTAACACATTTTTCTTATGGAAATACCTTAATAAACCCTTATTCATGTAAAAAATAGCCTCCATGTGGATTTTTTTGTTCTTTTAAGACCTTTTTTCAAGCATTTCATAAAGTTAACCATAAAAGTTTCTGAAACAATCCAGAATTTCTTGACAAATTTTAAAAAGGACTTTAGTAAAGAAGTTGGGTGACTTTATAACAAAGATCAAACACTTTCCGTTTACAATATGCTGTACTCAAGAGGCAACCTGGATACTTTCATTTACAAGAAAATACTTTTGATTTCTCAAGTTTCCACATAACCTTCATAGCAAAACCCAAGCAACTGAACCCCTAAAGTGATGACACAAACGGAAGTTCTGCTGCCTGGCCACAGACTAGCTAGGAGAATATCTGGTGGAGTCTTCCAGCTCTGCTCTAGGGCACCCTTCCCAGAAACCCCATGGATCATTTGGAGTGACTCCAAATTGGAAAGAGCTTTCATAAAATGTATACATTTTATACAAAATGTATGCAAATAATGATCTATTCTGCTCTTGTTTTACATGCATGCAAAAGAACCCATTCTAACCTCTGAAGGTGTCTCAACACGTGGTATTCTCATTACCCTCATTATGAAGAAACTTCATCAAGAAACCTGTTTATATTGTCAACTATAAGCAATTATACCTCTAAGTAGTACAAGAAAAAACCCAACTGCAAATGTCTCCAAGTGAGCGTATAGCTCCTAGACATCTTTCAAAACACCAATTTAAAATAAACACAGAGTACACCTATGAACTAACCAAAAGATTGCATTCAGAACTTTATGGATTAAAGCCTAAGAAGACAACTTTGCAGTCTCATTTGCTATCCCTTCTTAATTTACAAAAGCTGAATAAGCCACTTAACACTTAACATTACCAAAAGGTAGAATACACCACTCTACCCCCAATGAAGTGTTCTGTCAACTGAGGTAGTTATTCCTTATCAACAGGAGCTAGTACACTATAAGGTCAGTAATTAGATGAACTTAACACTCATGCCATACCACTGGCTTCTCCTAAAATCACTATTCTTGATAGCAAAGTGCTGCGAATTCTTGATACTCACTAGTCAATATTTGGCTACGCCGATTTGTTTCTTAAAGCCATCTACATACAGACCTCTGCTGATATACTAGCTCGAACTCTCTTCATCCATATCTTCTCAATCATGATGAAAACTCAAGGCATCTAAGAAAGTTGCTGAAATCTGAGGCACTGCTTGTTTGCCCGTGACTTGGACAAACATAACTTTGGAGAGAGCAGAACATAGACATAAAGAGAAGCCTGCATTTTCATCTTCCTTTCATCTTAGTCATTCAGTCAACCATTTGGATCCCTATTCAACAGAGCTTTTCATTATGCAAAAAAATGCTAATCCTTTTCCGATGCTTTCACACTTGTATAAACCCCCATGCCTTCAACTGAAAAGCAATTATATCAGTTTACCTTTCTGTCAAAAACAGGATTAATATTCTAATAACAGAATCTCCCTTCTTTCCTCATCTTTTTGCTTTAGGAAACTAGTGGTTATTAGTAGAGACATTCTTTGAACAAGAACACATTATTTTAAATATCATTCTGCCAACCAATGGGTGAAAAAGGCAGAAGGCAGAGGCAGAAGACAAAGTCCTTCAGTTACTGCAGAAACTCTGTTTTGTTAGAGACTGACCTTGCCTTGCAGATGCCCAAAGAGAATGAGACTCACTCTGGTCTATTAATCAGAAACAAATTATGAAAGAATGTAGCTGGACTGGTTGACACTATCCAGTCTTGGGAGACTCAGTAACAGCCAAGTAACAATGTCCTCTTCATGGGTAATGAACAGCCATGACAAATGGGGCAGAGAAACTATTTATTTGCATATGCAAATTCCCACACAAGGGAAACATGTACAAACAAGTGTCATTGTAAGGTGGATTAGGCAAACAACGATTTCTTTTTAGGACATTCTGCAGCCCAGAACATTAGTCAGCACAATTAAACCAGTCTCCATGGAGACTAATGAAATTTCACCATGGTATGAGTTAAATTAGATAGCTAGTTATGTGTTTCCACAATCCAACTTGAAATCCATTATTGTTTCTGAACAATATAGCAATTGTGCCTAGCTGATCTTTGCCAGCTCAACAAGCTTCTAAGTTGACAATTTGCATATGTTAATATAATTAAGCACTAATTACATGAAACTTGTACATATTCACATGCACTTTCCCTGGGCGCTTCTCAGTTTGAACCTTGGCCAAGTCTTTAACCCTTAGAATGATTTTGGTGGGGGGGGGGGCGATGAGAGCCCCAAAAGACAAAAACAGAAAAACCACACTGCCTATGGGGACAGCCCCTAGGCAGACACATTCATTTATAAATACAAAGCCTGACCCGGCTTCTCAGATTTCTAGCCACAGTGACAGAAAGCATTCTGTGAGTGTACTAGAAATCCAGGCTAAGAAAATGAAGACAGGGGTAGCAGTTAGAGTAGTAGTAAAAGGCTCCTAACAAGTGTCTGAGATAGGAGAGCAATCACACTCATTTCCAGAAAGTGTTTGGGAAGATTCTGTTCTACTGCCACTGTCAAACCTTGGGAGATAAAAAAATGGTTTGACAACAGCAAAAATAGCAAGTAGAAAAGGGAAGAGGAGACAGCAGCAACTAATGAGCTTCACATAAACATATGCAGAGGCAATTAAGCAATGTTAATTACTATAACTGCAGTTAATTGAATATAATTAGATATTTTAAGCCACTGAATAAAACATAGTTAAGATTAATTTTATTGAGATTAATTGTAAATAAGGATAGATTAACTCTGTGTTTTGACAGGCATAAGAAGTAGTTCTGCAAATTGGGTAAGAGCATGGCCATCAGTCCAAAAACCATAGATTATCCTAGTGTCGCACCTCAGAATCATCTCCTCAATAAACATGACTTTTCAAACCCAAACACACAGGAATCTTTAAGAAAAACAAACAGCTTGCAGAGATTAAAGAGCCTTTTGTCCTTTTTCATGTGCATTCCTTTTAACAGACTAAATTAAGCGAGTCTGGTGTACGTTTTTAGGAAGGAACATTTCACACTGAATGGAAAAAATGTTCTATCACATATGAAATTCTTGCAGCTGTGCAGAACTTGGTCCAGATGGTTTAAGACTATAAAACAAGACCAAATGATAGGCAGTAGGCCTTCCGAAGATTATGTGATAAAGTCACAGTCTTTTATTTCCATCCTTCCCCCATTTCTACTTTGTGTTTTCCAACCAATTCATTTATTTTCTGATATAATTGTGTTTCTCCAAGAAAGTCTCAAGAAGTATTGTTCCTACTAAGTGCTAGGAACTAAACATACAGAAGGATGGAAGGAGGCCTCATCTAACAGACACCAGCTAAGTCAGTCAGCTAGAAAACTCAATGATAGCCATGACAACAATATATGTAAATGGCAGCACTTGATTATCACTGTCAAAAACGATGATTTCTAGAAGTACTTCTTAGGAAAACATTGCTACATGAAAAATCTCTTCCTCCCCATACTTTCACACCAACCTAATCCATGCATAGTGTTTTAGAAAATTAACACAGTCCTCAAGAATGCTGAACAAATCACTACTAAGGAAGGGACATCAATTGATTTTGAAATAAATCAATAGGTGATTAACATAATATTTTTAAAGCAGCAGAATGTATATACCAAGCACAAACACATATATTATATCCCCAATGCATCACAGCTTTAATCGAAGGAGAGCTTTACACTGCTGACCCTGGCTCTACACTGCCTCACAACTTCTGTAGGGCACCTTTAGTCTTTAGAACGAAAAACCTAGAATGGCCTGGAAAGAAGACTACGACAAGCCATTCTGCAGTGAAAGATTTTAAATCATCTAGCCTCTTCTAATAGACTTGAGACTTATTGAGGTAGAAACCATAAAAAATGAAGAAGGGAAATTTAATCCCTGAAATATTGATTTGCACATTAATATCATATAGGCAGAGGGCAATTTGGCTTCGTGGAAATGACACATTGTCGACCCTTGGTGAAGTCAGAGCCAATCTAACTGCTGAACATGTCTGAACCTCAAGAGTTATTAAGGGCTTCCCTTCTTGCCTTTATGACTTTTCTTCAGCCTACCAATGCAATCTTAAATGTATTATCTTTAAGAAATAATTGTAAAACCTCAGGGGTTTTCCAGTTAATGGAAGGGAGGCCAAACCACATCAGATCCTGAGATGCAACATTAAACCCTTGCAATCAACAAAACCACCTCAATTCTCATCCATCCAGTGCAGGATCTAATATTGTTATTAGAGATAATCAGATTTCATTGTGTAAATTTAGGCTCTTGGTCAGAATGGAAGCAGTAAATTCTGCAATATTAAACAGCAATTTTCTTAGCCTCCTTTCTGTTTTCACTTGATGTTGCAGCACCTTTAAAATAATCCAACTAGCTCACAATTAATGAACAGAGTTGGGCTACTCTGCCAAAAACTGCCAAAGATTACAATAGAGCCCAACAAGGTTGCCTGTTTTTAACTTTAAGGGGCAACTTTCACTTCCCAGAACCAGAGCCTCTGTTTCTGCCTCACCCCACAGTGGGTGCTGTGGCTGTGACTTACACAGCTGGTTTACCTGACCTTTCTTTGTTCCTTGGGTACATTTCACTTTTCAGATTTATGGTACTACCCTCATATTTCATTGACCCTATCTCCATCGCTATAAAAAAAGGAAAACAGACGAATAAGAGTTTACTTTTTAAATACAGGAGCAGCCAGCTATTGAATAAACACACAGCGATGCTCTCCGCAGTTTACGCCATAAATATTAAAACCATTAAAAATACAACTGTATGGACCTTATGATCCCTGCACTGAAGCCAGGTGCCAGAGGTTAAAACAGCTGGCGAGCTGTCTTTTATTTGTGTGTGTCTTCCTGCTGCTTGGAACTCCAGCCCTTGAATAATATCAAACATTCCCTTAAGGATTTACTTTTTATTTTCTTTAAGACGAGGAAAGAAAATCTTCCATTTCTTTAATATGCTTCTCAGTGGAGAAGAAAAACTCTAAAAACACAGTCACAGAAAAAGTGAAATAATTCTAAAGATTCCCTTTCTGCTCTATTTAAACCCATCCTTTCCAACAAATACTGTACACACCATTCTTCTTATTCTTCAGTTAGAAAAGAGAAAAGAGCAAAAAAGAGAGAAAGAAAGAAAGTCGGAGCTTGCTCTGTCAGTTTTGTCAGTAAATATGAAGTAAAGCAAGTGTGGATGGCAGCGGAGAGTGCTACATACCCGGGCTGTGTTTTTGCATTGCTCTCAATGGAAGCGATCGATGCCCGTGTCACTGTCGCGTCCCAATCGCAGCCAAGTCTCAGCTTTAATCTAAGCACCAACCGAAAAGGCAGCGGCAGCCGCAGCCTCTCCCTGATTCTTCCATCCATCCACCCAACTAAAAATATAATACTACATATGAGCTTTAACCACTCCACGTTTATAGGGATCAAGCCACTGAAAATCCAGGAGAACACAATAAAAAAAAAAAAAGAAAGAAAGAAAGGGGAAAAAAAAACACTCCTGTCTCTTGTCTCTCCTCTCCCTCTCTCTCTCTTCCTCTCTCCTCTCTCTCCCCCCGTGTCTCTCTGTCTCTCCTTTTGCCATCTACATGATCCTTGATTAAACATGGAACAGAGTTAATAAAAGGGGGGGGGGTCAAGGGGAGGAAATGCGACTGTCAGAAATCGGGATCGCCAGATTTCCTGGTGAACCTGCCTCTGTCTGAGTCAGTGTCAATCCACCATCTTCAGCCACTCAACTTGTCTTTGGGTTTTTGTTTGGTTGGGGGGGGGGGTGTTGTTCTGTGTGTGCTTTTGGGGGAGGGGGAGAGTGAAGGCAAGGTGGGGGCTGGAGGTGGGGGGAGTGGAGCGAATGTGTGTCTGTGAGTGTTGACTCCTTGTGTGTGCGCGCGTGTGTGTGTGTGTGTGTGTGTGTGTAGGGGTCGGAGTGTGTGTGTGTGTGTGTGTGTGTGTGTGTGTGTGTGTGTGTGTTGGAGGGGGGTGTCCGTGTTTGTGATCTGAACCTTTGGTACCTACAAGGAGGGTGTCTCACCGAACGGTAGCTAAAACCTCACCAGGACCGCACGGAACTGTGGAGACACAGCCGAAGGCACCGCCGGAGCCTCATATCTGGGCCGGACCCCAGACCCAGCGTTGCAAGGAGCCCCCCGCCCGGATCACAGGTAACAAAAGAAATACAAACCAGTGCACCGTCTTCTGGGGAAGGGGACTGGATAGGGAACCTTCTGCAACTTGGCCATCGCTGAGGAACTTTTATACAATTCCATGAGAATTTTTATTATTTTCTTTTCTTATAGAAAAGGGTAGAAAGAATGGAAAGGGAGGGAGGAAGAAGTGGGGGAGAAAAAAAAAGACAAGACCCGCCGAATTCCAGCCCCTGCTCGCTTGCCTAGCTGCTCTGGCCATAAGGCGCGCGTGGTGCCGGCTGAAGCTAGGGAGGTGAAGTTCATTTGCAGACAGGGAACCCTGGAGTGGGGTGGGGGGTTGGGGGCAAAGAATGAATCAGTTCCCACAGTCGGCCACAGCCCCCTTACACTTACACACCCAGGCACACACAACATACACCCTTGCCCTTAACCAAAAAAGAAAGCAAAGGCTCTTGATCCCCAGCCGCGGGTGTCCTCTTAGGGCCGCGATCAAGCCCCGGGCAAACTGCCTCCACCCCTAGGTCCACAGCCGGAGGCCAGGAGATCCCGCCTCCTAACGGACCTACCAGGGTCCGCGGCGCCCGCACAGCCTAGAGCAGCCCCGGCCTGTCTCTGCCCGCCGCGGCTCGGCGGACCGGTGTCTACCTGCAGCCCAGCCCGGCGTTCGCCCATCCTCCTGAGCCCGTGCCCCGCGCGCACCGGCCCCGGCCTGCTGCTGCCCCGCGCAGTGAGCTCCCTTCGGGAACTTGCAAAGGGGTGGGGAAGGTAAAGGAAAAGAAAAGAAACCCGAAAAAGGTGCAGGGGAGGGTCGAGGGAGAGGAGAGGAGAGGGGGCTCCAAGCCCCACCGACCAACGTCCAAACTTTCGGAGGATCTGTGCCGAAGAAGCGTCATCTCAACGGGGTGCAGGGGCGAGAGGCGAGCGGGGACCCCAGGCAGTGTCCGCGCCGCTGCGGAGCTGACAGCTTCGCCCGGCCACCAGAGTGTCTCCGGCTCCCGGTGAAGGCAGAACCCGAAAAGACAGGGAAAAGGACAAAACTGCTGGCCGAAAGTGGATGATCTGCCACTTAATCCAAAAGTTAAATCCCGAAAAGCACGTCCTCCCCCAAGTAGAAAATCACACCCCCCCTTCCGTGCCTTCTCACTCCCTCAGCAGAGCAAACCTTTGAGCCAAAAAACGGGGGAAATAGATGGAAAAGGGGGGCAGAGCGGAAGAGATAGTCGGGATGAGGGAATGTGTGCTGGGGCGAGCGGGAGCAAGCCAGCTAGGAGCAGAGAGGGAGAGAGGCAGAGAGGGAGAGGGAGAGAGAGGGAGCGAAATATCAAAGATTGTGCAAGATCAAGCTGGAAAGATAATCGATACTCGACCTAAATTTAACACAAACTACTCAATAAAAGTTAAAGAAAAAAACTTACTTTCCATTTCCCCTGCAGTTCCTACTCGATCTTCGCCTCTTTTTTGTTTTGCTTTTATTTTACGTACAGCTGATCACATCCAAGTAAAACGAGAGGGTTCATTAAAAAAAATAAAAAAATAAAAAAAATAATCCTCGAACTTTATTGGGTGAAAATAAAAACGCTGGAGCAGAAAGTGGGGGGCACGGAGCGGTCCTCGGGGGTCCGGGAGGAGTTAAAGCATGTGCCGACCGCGGTCTCGCTGTTGGGTTGTGAAGGGGTTGGGAAAAGGAGGAAAGGAAATGAAAATCCGATATGTCTTTATTCTGCTAATTATTATCGTTTTAGCCCTGTTTAAAAAAATGGCTGATTAAGTTGAGTGCGCATGTCTTTGTGTGTCTATTCCCGATATGCACTCTGGGAATGAGAGAGGAGAGCGAGGGAGAGGGAGAGGGAGGGGGGGAGAGAGAGGTGTAATTAGTGAGGTGATCAACATTCCCCAGACTGCAAATGACGCGCAGCCGGGACTCAGAGCAGCCCGGGAGCCTCGCGACTTCCAAGGCTCCCAGCGCTGCGGCTGGAGCCCTGGACTAGGCGACCGCGGAGACAGCGGATGGGGACCTCCGGGGCTCGCACCCCATGCGCCCCCGCGCACAACTCTCAAACTTCATTAGACACACACGTTCACACACTCACACACAGAGAAAGCCGAGGAAAGAATATAAAGCACAAATAGTTTCTAAGAAATGCCCTTTAACCATTCGAGATTTTTTTTTTTAAATGAAGCAAAGTAATTACTATCGGACCAGTGATTTATTTACTGGGGAGTTTTAAGGAGAAATATAAGCTAGGGTAATTAAGAGCTTTTTTCTAACATAGTTTATTCTACTCTGCACTCGGACGCACTTTAATGGCGAAATGCTGGGGCCTGAGCAAATATGCAGATATATGTAAATGAAGAGTGTCTGCCTGTGTGCAAACACCAACCAGCCCTGCCTCTTTCAAAGGAGAATCCGCACTCGGATCCGAAGGCGTTCTGTTTAAACTGTATGCACTCGCATTCGCGATAGAGAAAACCCAGGGCGAGGGAGATGGAAGTGGTTAGTTTAGTTAAAGTAAACTTCCAAATGAGAGTAAGTCCGGGGTGTAAGACTGATACTGGGGTACAGTGCTAGCTTTTATGTAATATTCTTGAATATTTTATCAGATCGCATAAGTTCAATGTAATAGCTTTAAGAAGACGTAGGGAAGAAAACCTTTCATCTTTCTAGTCTGTTGAGTTATCTTTCTTGAAGCACATTATGATGAATTTTAAAACCTTGCTACAGATCTCATTAGAGTGAAATATACTTGGTATTTTCTTGTGCAAAATTTAAGGTGGCTGATTCTCATTTGAAAATCTAATTATCTCTTTCCAATATTACAGATGTGAATATGAGTGACACTTTCATTAAAAGATAATTAACTAACACTCGGAATAGACATACTTTTAAATACCCCCTACTGAATGTGGGGGATATATATATATATATATATTCATATATATATTGCTACTCTGCATCTTGATACACTGCTACACCAGAGGTCACAAGTAGACACCATTTATGTAATGTTTAAAAACCAGGAACCACAGAGTAAAGGTAAGAGTAACAAATCAAATGAGTTACAAACAGGAAATGCCAGCACTGTCCAGCTTCCTGGACAGGTGAGGCATCAACCCCCTCTGAGCTGACAGGCCTTTGAAGTTTTGGATTGCCAGGATCTGCTTCAAAACCTTGTTTTAGGCCTTAGAACCAAAGGCACCAAATACCAATAGAAAGGTTTCTTGCACATCGTTGGGATTTCAGAAAGAGGAAACATGGCTTTCTGGGCCTAAGCCATTGTACCTATCAGTGGATAGTCCTTACATCCTAGGATAGATGCAAATGGAATGAAAACACCTGGGACGATGAAATTATAGCTCCCCAAAGAGCAGACCTAGGCCCATCTCTGGAAAGCTGCTTGCCTTCAGCAACTGGCTAACATTGCAATGAAAATGCTGAGGCTTGGGGAAGAGAATAAAACCTAGATACGGTCTTCAGGAAGAGAAAAAACCAAGGCCATTTTAGAAATTTGGAGTAGGTACCTGTAGTAGTGTTTTAGAAACCAAGGCGACTAAACGTTAACACAAGGAAGGGGGAATTCCCTATCTTCAAAGACTCCCATTTCGAACTTCTTTGGAAGGAAATCTATTCACAGTGAAAAGGTTTCTAAGATTTTAAAGTGATTATGTTTACAGCCCCACGGTCGCAAGCACAACTGCACCAGGCATTTTCTAGCAGCCTCTCATTGCATCTCAGTGGGGCTAGGAAATACGGGGCACACAGGAGGAAAACTGAAATTTTCTGTATCATGTAAGTCAGAGGATGCTTTATGTAGAGTTGCTCTTTACAGAAAAAGACCCCAGAGAGCAAGCATCCTGGCTTAAAAACATAATAATAAGAAAACTATTTGAGGTGTCTGCATGGGGGAAGAGGTGCGGACTTTTCAAGAGACTATGGGGAAATGAAGGCAGAGGAAAGTTTCAGGTTCAAATGAGCAAGGATCAAGTCCATTGCTGGAGAGGGCTCAGTGTACAAGCTGGCTGATGGAAAAACCATTTCCTGCCATTGCAGACTGAGCAATGCGGATGATGAAGGAAACACCTGAGAACAATAAGTCTGTTTCAGGTTCAGGTGCAGAAAGGGTCCACTTCTGCCATGGTGGACAAGGAAGGTGATCATTGCTTTTGCATGTTCTTTATTTCTTTTGCTCTTTTTACCCTCCTTGAAAGGTTATCAATAATATCAGTGCCATTAATGTCAAAACAACAAATGTCAAACCAGGGAAATGATTTAAAATTTTGGGTGGCTAGTTGTCCCAACATCCCTATTCCCATCTCTTTCTTGTAAAACAGCTCTTACTGTGTGTGTGTGTGTGTGTGTGTGTGTGTGTGTGTGTGGTGTTGGATGGAGAGGGCGGTTATTGAATTCAACGCAAGAAAACAAAAGCAGAGCAGACTGAGTGCCTTTGCCCACTTTTGCAATCTCTTCTGTTCAGGGAGTGTTGCCCTCCAAAAGCTTGTGTGCTTGTGTGTGTTTTGTTTTTAATCATCTCTCTCTCTGTTCTTCTTTCACCTCTTTCCTAAGAAGAGAGGCTGGGGGTGAGGTCGGGGGTTAATGGGCTCAAGGGAAGGGGCAGAGAGCACTAGCACAGAGTCAAGAGTCTCCTCCAGGGCTTGGCCTCAGAGCGCCCTGCCGGCGCTAGAAGAGCTGCTGGCAAGCGCCTCGGCTGGTCTGCGCGGGGTGGGCCGCCGGCAGGGGCGCGGCGACCAGGGCGAGCCCAAGCTCAGCCTGCGGGCTGCTTCGGGGCGCGGGCGGAACCCAGCCTCTCTGTCAGGCCAAGGCCCCCCACAATCTCATTCTCAGTCGCCCGCTCCAGGACCCCCAGCTTGTCTTCTCAGGTCTCTACCGAGCCCTGGCCCTGCATCTTGGACCTCGATTCCCAATCTGCTCTCCAGCAGCGTCTCACGGTACTTAAAGTATGCCAACCTGCCGCCACCCTATGGAGCGCTGCCTACTTTATTTTTCAAAGTGAAAGGAGCACAAGGCTTTCCTGACGCGAGTACTTTCGCTAGACCCTCTACTTTGCAGAGCTGCCCCAGCGGAGCCCAAATTTCTCCTACCACTAGCACCTTGCCACTGAGTCCATTACTGTTGACGAACCCCAAGGCTACACCAAGTGGCTAGGTGTTGAGTGTTGGCGACAAGGAGCAATTAACATTGAGACAAAAGGTAACTTCTACTTCTAGACTTTTTTCCTCGGCACAGTTTAGTTCACAAATCCACGCTGAGGACACTCTGGGCTTTCCAAAGGGGATAATGAGTCGCCAGCTGTCCATTCTTCCCTTCCTCGGCCCTCCCCTCACCAATTCCCTAATAATGCCCCACCTCCCTCTCCCTGGCATCCTCCAGCTCAAGAACAACTCCAGCCCAAGGGGAAGGTTCCCAGTCTTTTGACTGGGCTTCCGGACTCTATAGATAAGCTCTGTTTGAAACAAGGTATTACAAGATTTCAGCGTTAGGAACCCTTTAGAGCACCACAGACACTTTCAGATCCTCAGCCCCTCCTTCCTTCCTTTTTTTGTTGGATCTTCTCCACCCAGGGGCTATTTAACAAAGGCAGTCTGTTAACTAACATTTTTGTTTGACTCAGCAGCTCCTAACACACTTAAAACTGGATTCCAAAGACTGACTCTCTCTCTCTCTCTCTCTCTCTCTCTCTCTCTCTCTCTCTCTCTCTCGTGTGTGTGTGTGTGTGTGTGTGTGTGTGTGTGTGTGTGTGAATATTAGGATTTGTGTAGGTCAGGAGGAAATGAACATTAAAATGAGTGGAAAAGTGCAGGGCTTGCTTGGGAAGGTGTCACAAGCACGTATTTACAGTGAGATAATTCAAAAGGTGTGTGTGTGTGTGTATCCAAGCCTTCTTATGAACAAAATGTGTTTTCTTGAGAAGTAACAAAGGCATGTGTGTGTATGTGTGTGTGTTTCAATATGACTTGTCATGGTGAAACAACACCCTTTTTGATGTGAAAGGTAAAGGGTATGGCTTTCAAAACCGAGAAGTCATGTTATACCCCTGTATATACATACATGTAGTATCTGTGGGCAGCTGGATCCTTTCCTGATGCCCTCCAGTCTGTTATCTCCTTTATAGCCTTATTTGTTTGTTTGTTTATCTTAAAATACACTCCTGCTCCAAGGTCTCGGTTTTTCCAAATCCATGCACATTTTTCTCTTCCTGAAATCCACTTGAGGCTTTTCAGAGGCAGTCTGCTTTAGCCTCTTTTCTCCAGAGGCTCTGACCTTTTGGGTGGGAAAGCTCATTAAGTAAACTCAGACACAGACAGGTAAAGAAAAGAATGGGAAAAGGGGGAGGAGCTACACAGAGTGCTGTAGGAGGGGGAAGAATTAAGGGAGAGGAGAAGGGAAAAAAAGGAAAAAAAAAAAAAAGAGAAGTCAGAGCCCTCTAGACTCCTTGAGGTCAGAGCTCAGACAGTACAGTGACCTCTTTTCCCTCTGGGCACCAAGCCCAGGGTTTATAAACAAAATCAGCCTGGGACTCTCCCCAAACAATAGCAGTTGACTAACTTCACAAGCACTTCTACAGCTCTTACTGCAATTACACAGGACCTCTTATCACCACCACCACCCCCTACAAACCACACAGACTCAAGACCACAACCCCACCCTAGTCAAACATATGGATCTATTTCCAACAAGAGTGTCCAATGAAAATTTTACATTCAGTCTGGGGAAGAGCTCCAAGGGGTTATCCAGATGTGAAGAGACAGACAAGTAGAAAAGGGAGGGGAAAAAAACCGGCCATGGAATAGGAAAGAAAGTGGTCACCTTTCTAAAACCCCAAAGTACCTGTATCTAGTCAATAAACTGCTATAGACACAGTATCCTGAAACGGCCACCAGATAAAAGCATTTGAAAGCAGGACACTACATTCATCTAAGCATCCACTGAGACAATAGTGTGAATATCTCTGGTTGAGGAAAAGCCACCAACCACCATTGTAGGTAATGTCCTTAAATGCCAGACACAAAAGCCCCGTTAAATCCTACCACAAACAATCAGTCCATCTGATCTAAGTTACCAAATGTATAATTAAATCCACATTTAATTACAAAGACAACCAGCAGAAACTAAATTAATCAAAGATTTTCTTAAATAAAATATTACTAAGGTACACAAATGATAGCTTCACATCAGATTATAAGCAAAACTGCATTTCAGGAATAAACAGCAAGGTGGGAAAAAAGGTAAATGCAAACACAGTGCGTTACGTTATTTTCAAAGTTTTGCATTAAAATGGTTGTCAGGGAGAGTCTAAGACAGAAGGTTAAATGAAATACCTCAGAGCAAAAAGATCACCATCCCCTTCTTCTCTTCGGCTATCAGTCCCCGCTAAAGCATATGGAAAATGTTTGCAAAATGCCCAGATTTGGTACATTGTCATTGCGAGGAGAGGAGCGCAGTGATGCTGTTAGAGAAAATGGGAAATAAATTCAGGATTGGGTGCTGCCTCCTTCAATGCGGATTTATCTAAGTTTAATTTAATATTCCGCAATCACTGAATGATCGCTTATAATTCACCAAGATTTTAAAGGGCTTTATTTAAATACCTCGGGCAAAAAGAGAATGAAATTTAAACCATTGCTTATTTTTGTGTGTATTTTCCTATCTGAAGAACTTCAAGTGGGAACTTCTCACAATGAAAGGGAAAACGATGAAGCTTTAGGTTTTTTTTAAAGAGAGACTGTTAAAGGAAAACATTAGCTTTATTAAAATCATTCTGAACGTAAAATAAAAAAGCACAAAATGGTTGTTTGTAAAACACTAAACCTTTAATCGATTTTATTGGCATTCCGATCGATTAGATAAACGGAAATCTATAGCAAACATCAAAGCATTTAAAACATTTTCCCTATCTCATTTATAAACAAAACTTTTCTTTTCAGTAGAAAAAAAATGATTATCAAACGACTAACAGGAAATTCTTCAGATATCAAATTACGATAATAAAATTATTTCCACATGGAAGGGGGTAATGACAATGATGATAGTAATTACAATAATGAATAATTCAACAACCCTTTGACATGTGTGGAAGAACCTCGGGCAGAAACGGCGTTTGAAGGGGGGCTACTTTAAAATAAATACTTTCCTTATTTTTAAAGGACTATTTCAGAGACAACTCAAGGGGTCTTGCTTAACGGTGCCTGCCAGACTAGTGTTAATTTCCCCGCAGATGCAGACCAGTCGGTTTCTTTGCCGGCATTTTCCTCCCAAATTGAGTTACTTCTGATTAGCAAAAATTAATATGCAAATACGAGCGAACCCTACTGGATTGACAAAGTTGAGGCTGGACTTGTCTTCTATGTATTTTCGAAGGTGAATCACAAATTATATAAGAAAACGGAGTAGTTTTTCTAAACCTAGGATGAAGGGAAAACGATTTATTTGGAAATGTCAGAACTGCTGCCCGGAGAAGCCCTGCTTTAAGAACTTAGAGCATGCTAGCTGCGGGTAGGGCAAGTGTTGCTATAACGGGCTTTGTGCTTGTTTGTTAAAGAAAATCAATGAAAGTGGCTGTAAAGTAGTTAGTGAGGTTTGTGTTTGGGACTTGCGGCCACCGAGACCCTTGGCAGCCTGGTCCTTCCTGGAAAAGTCCCCGCGTCGCTGGGATCGGGGTTCAGGGCTGTGGCACCTGGCAGGCAGCTCTGCTGGCCTTCCCCTGGAGCGCTGATCCACCCACTGTCCTCTTCATCTTCTGCCATCCGCGTCCTGCTTGCTGACGGTGGCTCCTGCTTCGGGTCCAACCGGTTGACCTAGGCTGCCTTTCCATCCTCTCCCTCAGCAGCTTGCACCTTCGCCATAGTTCCCTTCCTACTCACTGCTGTCGCTTCCTGCCTCCGTCCACTCGGAGCCTAAACTTCTGTTTCCATTCTACTGGAATCCCACTCGTACAACTAATCCCCGAGTCCCTTCGGTGAATCTGGACAAGTCTCCACTGTTCCTCCCCTCCCCCACCACTCTCCTACCATTTATTTGGCAACTGGGGTCTTCCTTCCCTAGCACTTCAAACCTCTCTTCCAGACATTCCAGAGAGTTCTCATCACACCAGAATGTGCTCCCCTCCTCTTCCTCCTCCTCCTCTTGGGTTGGGGAGTGCGAGGGGGGATTTCAAGTTGAAGTCCCAGGGGTTTTACTCTATTCTTTTAACAGCTTTACTTTCCCTTTTCTTCTTTGCGTAACCTTCACCTAACTCCTAATTTATAACAGAAGCGGCTCTTTCCCCTGCAGCCCGCAGTTTACAGTTTCCGTCTGGGGCTTGTGCACAGAGTGCTCCTGGCTTCCCGGCCCCTGCTCCAGCCGCCTCAGATAGTGGCGACTGTGTCCTTGCGCCCCTTGGCCACCTAACTGCACTTTCTTTTCTTGGAATGAGTTCCTGTCTGAGATCTAAAGTTCTCTGCAAAGCACCTCTTTGTCAAGGGACTGCCCTGCTGGAATGAAGACTGGGATGTAGGGGGGCAGGCAACAGAACCCCTTTAAACACTCCACCCATTTTAATTCCGAGCCCCTCCATCCAACCCGGGGTGACGTCTTGGGTGGATAACGAATTCTGGAAGATTTTTCTTTTTGGCACGTGCAGTTTGCTTCCGAGTTATTTCCTAGCGGTCCCCCACCCTCCCCTGTGTCTTCTGGCTTGCAAAGGTCACTGTTTCACCAGGCCACCCTTTCTATTCTTTCACTGGCTGTGGGCCCCGAGAGCAAGAGGGAGAGCAGGCTTAAGACATCGTCCCTTTTCTTCTTCTAGCTGACACAGCTGCCTCAGAAAATCGCTGTGGCCGCTGCCTCTTCCCGCTTTAATCCCAGACCTCCAGTCATTGGGCAGCTCCTTAGAGGCAAGAAGTCAACACCATGGCAACCCGACAAGCCTATCAAATCACCGGCTGACGTGACAGCAGCAACACGGGCAGGCAAGAATGGGCTGGGCGGAAGAGCAGACTGGCCACTGCATTCACGTACATGGGCTCGCAGTGGCCAGCAGCTGCTGGCCGCCCACTCAGGCTACCTGTGTACACCACTGTATATTCCCCTACCATACCACTTAGTAGTTCTGGAAGAGGATGAGGAGAAATGGCGGTGTGTGTAACTCAAAGGAGTCCCAATTCTAGAAATTATAAACCAAAGCTATCTGCTTGCAGCTCCAGTAACCCACAAACACAGTCCCTGTAAGTCTCAGAGATATAAAGGGCCTGCCCCAAAGCCTGAGGTTCTTTGCCAGGTCTGTCATTTGCTTTATCAACAAGAATGAAACATTTTGTTCTGGAGGTCTAAAAGGATAAAAAAAAAATTACATTTGACCAAGAAATGCAGTTTTCTGCCAATGTTGTTAGGTGAGCTGTGGCTCAACACTAAGCTACTTTGTGATAGATTTGGAAATGACCTAAACTTTATCTGAAGCTGTCTATGCTTTTTCTTTTCATATAGTGTACATTGGTATGTAGTGTGAGTTCTAGAGAGTCTCCATAAAGGGAAGAACCGGAGGAAATTTTTTAAAAATGTATGTGTCACCTCCTGCAGCACTGTCTGGCCTTTGGAACGCCCCATTTCTTAAGATACCGATGGTTATATTATTAGGAGAGAAAACATGTTACTAACATTACACACACTGCCAACTGTGAGCAGGTTGGAACCACATTGTTCACTGAGAAGCTGGAAATCAAGACAGGCCTTTTTGAGAAATACACAGAACATTATTTCCTTTTAATTTAAAGTTTCCTTGTGAAACCCTTGGCAAATATTTGTACAAGAATCTAAAAGGGTGTTATTGGGTATATGTGCCCCAAGGATCTCTAACGTCATTGCTTTCTGAGTTTCCCTCTTGAGGTTGGATAGACTAAAGAGAGAACGCCTTTTAAAAACAGAGTTCACGTGTCTCACTGAGGAAATCTCGTATGAATTCTAAAAATGTACACGTAAGTTCCCTTAAACGTGATGTAAACAATACACCAAATAAGCAAGTTTTATTTTATTCACTTTCCTAGGAAAGGCTTTTCAGTGTGTGCAAATTTAAATTTTACTTGGCATGCATAGACTACTGGAGAACTGGAAAGGCTCAAGAGAGCAATTGCCAGGTGAAGGAAAGCCGGACAGAGCCAAGTTTTGAGCCTTAAAAAAGTACATCGAAATCTTGATCTTGATATTCTGACTTGCTCTATACTTCTTTGTTGATGCATGCCAATATTAAAGTATCACATTTAGAAAATGTAGTTTATTAAACACCAAAATATGCATAACAACACCTGGAAAAACAGCTCACAATACACAGAGAGAGACAACCTTCATGAAAAGCGTGGTATTCTCTGAACTGGAATCCCAAGGATGTTCAGATAACATTGTATGGTTTCATGCCACTATGCAATGTTGCTCAGTGAAGATCTGCCAAAAACAGAACTGAAATTTGGGTACAGTTTAAATGGACACTTACTTCCAAGTTAGTGTTATCCTTAAATGTATGTGGCTAAATCATGTTCTACTGAGTGGTTGCAGTGCGAAACACTTGAAGAAGCAATATACTATATTTTAAATGAAAATATATTTGTTTACTCTTTTTTTCACAGAACCAAACCTGTAAATAGAAAAGGTTTTAAAGATAACTCAAGTGTTCAAAATATTTCAATATATTTTGGCTACTAAAAGAGTAAATACACACAGATAATGAAGTAAATGATGAGATTTGTTGTTTAATGATACATCCAAGTTACTAGAAACTTAAATACCTTGGGATCTGTAATATTACAAGTATATATGCATATGTTATTCAAGTCAAGGGAATGTATTTACATTGTCACTAAAATGTTCATTTATATATACATTATATACAATAACTAGAAATGTTCAAGTGGTAAAATTAGTAGCATAATATCTTTAATTAAGGCAAAATGCCCAGGAATTTTAATAATTCCTTTTAACCTTTGATGTTCTGACATTAAGTATTTTCTGTTATAAATTTTTCATTTGTGAGTGATTGAAAATTTAAAGAATCTTGTGTATATAATGCATTTACTTGTAATCATGAGTCAATTTTGCTATCTCCTTTTAAACAACACTCACAGATTATATGATATCTGGCTGTTTAGGCATTTTATGTGAATGCTATATAGGTGACAAGTTAGCCCTATGTGGAAATATTGAGGTTCAGTGGAATCTCCTGTTCCCTTAGTGTTTTCACTGTATACACTATGGTAATGAACAACATGGGGAATTAAATGCTGTTTAAATGCTGCACTAAAAATTATAATGCAAGAATGCGTCACTCATTTTCAGCCGGGCGGAGAGCGTCTACATAGAGTTCATTCTTGACCTTACCTGAGTAAGTACTCTAACTTAACGTAGGAGACACACCTAGAGGGGTAATCCATTGAGCTTAATAGGAAGACAGTTAATAACCTTTATTCATCCTCATGCGCTATCAATCACGGCTGTCACCAGTCTGCTGAATCAAAGCAAAAGTGTTCTTCACAGATGACTGATTAGAAACGCAAAATCACAAGATCCATCTTCATGGTCACTTTTATTATAGTCATTTTTAAACTGACAGCAACCTGCTCAGTTTCAGCACACTGGGCATCACAAATAGTGTCACTCCGTGCAGCTAAGCATGAGAAGAGGTTGGCTGGATTATACTTAAAAATAATTAGGCTCTCAACCCTTTGTGGCCTAGGAAACGGTAGTTATCTCCTAGATTCTTTTACCTCTCCCTAACTGGTTGTGTTGCGTCGTTAGTTTATAATTTAGAAGATAGTCAGTGTTTTCTTGTGAATTAGGCACTAGGAATCAAATTCATCTTTTGAGAGTTGCAGATAACTTTTTGGTCTAGAGCTTCTTTTGAGGTTCATGGCAACACCCCTCTTGCTCTCAGTTTCTTTGATTTCATTGTGTAACTGAATATGTGTGGATGTGCATGTATGTGGATGTGTATGCATGCATGTGTGTGTTTGTTTGTGCGTATAATTAGTGCTCCTGCAATCTAGGTAGTGATGGTCTGAAGGGTTTCTTCCTGTGGAAGGAAGGCACTTAATGTCATCGCTTGAACATCACAACACTGATATTACTCAGTCTGTATCTATAGAAACCCATGGTCCTCAGGTGGCTACAATATAAAGTACCAGGGAGCTGTGTAACTTCTTGACATGTAGTTCTTTATCTTTTCATTTTTACCTTAAAAACGACACATTTGAAAAGAAACAAATATAGAGAAAAAATTAGAGGTTTCCCAGTTATATCTGACTCAAATGATAAGAAACTTTGTTCTTACTTAGATTCTTGATTATTATGATTCAGACACCAGAGTTTCATGCTTATTTCAAAATATTTTCTAAGACTTTGAAAATATTTTATAATACAATAAGGCATTGTAATATACGTTTATATAGGGAAATTTTGTGAAGAGTATTAAAGACATAATTTTCATGCACATATTGTGAATAGCTTGCTTCATAGTTCATAAAAAGCTCAAATGATTTAAACTTTAGTTTAACAATTTTATTCAAAAGACCTTATAAATATCTGTGTAGGGTTTTCTTTCATCAAGTGTTTCTATATAAATTGAAAGAAAGAGCAAGGTAAGAGATTCAAAAAGGTTGCAAATTATCAATTTTTATATAACTTCATTTTTGATGAAGTTGATATCTGACTCTATAACTCTGCAAGAACACTGATTTTTTTGTCTAATTTCTCCATCTACACACACACACACACACACACACACACACACAGAGTTTTATTTATTCTAGATAGACAGTATACATATGCATGCATATATGATATATCTGTCTTTTCATGTGTGGTTATAGATGAATAAAGTTACTCTATGTATCAAAAGGCTAATGTCAACTAATACTGATTTCTTTAATATTGTACTCAGCCTATGCACATTTTTCTAGTCATATAGGTGCAGTAACTAAAATATTAGAAAATAAATCTCAACCAGTGATCTTGCTTATTTATTTTGAAATAAACAAGTGTGTCTGAATTTGAGTAGATATATTTGTTAGTTGATATTTTTAAAATACTCCTACTCTATAAAAACAATAACAACAATACCTTTATGAGTAAATGCGTTCGATTAATTGAAATGTTTACATAGTTTAAGAGTTTTGTAATGATATCTGAGCCATGGAATAATCACATTAGTGTGTTCACTTGTTCATTTTAAGTTAAGCAATAAAAGCAGAATGTCTCCTAACAAAATGCTGTGTGTATGTGTGTTTAGTTTGGATACACAAAGTTTTTATTTCTAAAATTCTAAAATAAATAACTTCTCTTAGAATTCAGTGTTATTTAATTTAAAGTTAATTGTGATGAAAAGTCTACTTTTTGTGTGCGTTAATTATGCTTATCAAAATGTGGCCAGAAAGAAACACTGGAAAGTTTCAGAGTTGTGAAATTTTTAGTGTAGCCAAATCATCTTTTCATGACATCTACATTTCTAGCATCAGTGTAGATCGCTATTATCAAACTTTAAAGTACATCATAATGTGAATATCTATAAGGTTGGTAATGATGAGACTTGCAATCCTACTTGTCTATAAATGGAACTTAAAATATTGAGAAATAGCAAAAACAACTTTCTCATATATTAAACAAAATCAAACAATTAAAAACTCTGTCTTTTAAAATTTACCATAAAATATCATTGTTTTAAGAATTTTATGTTTTGATATGATTTAAAATCACTTGTACTCAAATATATTACCTGCAAAAATAAGAAGTATTTTGAGGAAAATATTTAGTTTTATTTACCTGAAATATTCGATTGCTTTGTTCCTGTTAGTTTCTGAATTTCATGTCAATTTGCCATCATCGCTTGTGCTAACATTTCTTTTCTTCAAAGTATGTCATATTTAAGTGCAAATGTACAGCAAATGATTTTGTTTAATAAAAATAAATAAATGTACTAACACAAAGCCCTTTCAGCTGGTGGAACTTACTTCTTCATATCAGTACATAGTAATCAGAGAATATTTTAAACTGTAAAAGCTTAATTTTCCCCATTTGTCTGGAATTTGTGTTTGTGCATCATATACAGTATGCACACGCATGGAGACATATACAAATGCCATCATATTTAGATGGCTGAATTCTTGCAGATATCCCAGTGCTGATTGCCATGCCTGCATTTATGCGCCTGAATATGTAGCTGAAGCATCTCTCTCTCTCCTAGGCTGTGATTTTCCCTTGGCGCCTGAATTGGTCTTTGTTGAATCTTTGTGATAAAAAAGGCTGTTATGTGAGTGTCAGCTTGCAATAAATGTGTGAGAAGACGGACAGACTGGCCATCTTTCAGCCTGTCTTTCTTACCTGGGATTCAGAGTCCCAGTTACCCACTACTGATATTTAGAGAGAAAAGAAAAGAAAGCAAAGGTCACACAAAAATTACCTTTAACCTTTTATAGTCAAAAAGAGAAATATCTTCAAAAGACTTATAATTACTTATTATATAATTTAATTTTAACTGCTTCCCAAAATTAACTTTAAAAATGATGTTATTATTTCTTATTGATTATGTAAAGTGATCATTTTGTTTACCTCTCACCTTGTTTAAAATCTTATCTGTGCAGTCCTTAAAATTCTCCAGTACTAAAATTCATGTATTTTCTGGCATTCCTATCCCCAAAGCTTTCTGTTAAGTCAGTCAATAAAGTTCTAAGATGCATTTTATAAAAATAGAATGTTTTCATCAATATACCTTTTTCAAATTTTGTCTGCGTCAGTTTACAAAGAAATAAGCCAGTAGACTTACTGGGTACTTACTTGCACGGATTTTGGCATGTCTAGTTCTGGTTTCAAGTGAAACATTAGGCTAATACAATAGAGATAAATACTCATTTGATAGGTTGACTTTTATGTGCAAACCTTCACTTAAGCATTGCACAAGCCCTGAAGACTTTTAAAGCATTGCAGTTTATTTTGCAATATTTGCACAATCAGAGTAGTATTATATTGCCTTGTTATTTTATGATATTAAATTTCACATTTAAATTTTCATTTGAATTTTCCTGTTTTAGACATATCTAAATATCATCTTATTTACTATCATAAACTAGTAGTTTAAGGTGGGGGCGATTGTGAAATGTAAACACTGCTTCTCGATTTTACAGCATTGCCATCGAAGAGAAAGAGGGACCAGTGTCACTTTACCCCAAACATTTTCCTGTTATGATTATAAGAAAAGATCAGATGCTGTGGCAATTTTTTTCATATGTGATCTTTCTTTAGAATTATTTTCAAAGACAACTGTTCTTTGCCCTTATTTTCATCTCCAAAAAGCATTACATTTTGCTTCATTGTGAAATATTTCTTCATAGCATATCTTAGTTTAATTCACTTTTAGCAAAAGAAACACCCAGGCTCAATCTGGAGACCTCCTTCCAACATCATTTGGCCGGACCTTTTCTTAGGAAGGTTTTCTGGTTTTCATTTTCACTTCATATTCTCAAATAAAAGATCCTTTGTTGTCTACCATTTGATTGGACTTAATGAAAAACACTCCATTTTAACTTAACAGTATTTCCTTTTGAATTTATTATATTTAAGAACACTGTCAAAAATCAAACATTTAATCTCAGGTTTTTATATTTCAAAATATATTACTATCACATGGCTCGGTGAGGTGATGTAAAAAGTACACCGAAAAGATTTCAAAAGGAAAAGCAAAAGCGAAAAAAGCTTGCCTTCATTTTAATATGAAACTAAATACTATGGCTAATGTGCAGATTGGGTTCGGCAGCTGACTGTAAAGAGTAACATGTGACAGGGTGCCAACAGCAGAATCGTGCAGTATTGACTAAATGAGCTTCACTGATTTGTATTGAAGCTAATATCTTCTTTAAACAATTCCGTGTAAATTGTGCGTATAAAGTCATTGGAAGCTATTTCTCAGGACAGCCTTGCCGGCTAGCTACCTGCTGGAGTGAGGAAGATAATCAATAGGAAGAAATAGAGCTGAGCATGAGCCTGGAAGGCCGCGGAGCAGTTAATGCTGATAAAAGTAGATGATGTCAATATTTGGGAATAGCACAACTCCGGGATAATAGACAAAAGAGAAGTGCATGTGTTGTAGGGCATCCAAACGGGGACAAAATTGAAGTCTAAGTGGCAGATGATGCTGTAGGCTGCAAAAGACATTCTTTATTATAGGCATTGTTAAATCTCCACTGCAATTCAAACACAGAACAGGATGTCGTATATAAAAAAGGCACTTAACTTTATCAGCACTTTAAAGACCCTTTCTTCAGTGGTCAATTGATTTCTGCTGTTTTTGTATATCTCATTAAAAAAATATTCTTGAGAATTTCCTAAGTGGCTTCCAAGATATGAAAAATAACATATAAAAAAGAAAATGAAAATATGCTGTCAGTCTGAGGGTGGTTCCGAACGTGTAAAGAAGCCTCCTTCCACACCTCTGTGTACATTTGTGGCTATAGAAGACACCTTGTTTTTGAAAGATAGTACACTAATTGAAAGTGAGGTAATAGTATATTTTTACTAATTTAATGCTAAAATTCAGTTTTGCTCTTGCTGTCAGGTGATGAAATTTCATTCTTCAGTGCTGATCTTTCTGTTGATGTATTATGACATAGTCTGTCAACATGAACAGATACAGGGAGGGAGACTGGGTGACTGAGGCCCAACCTGCACCGTGCTCATCTCGAATTTTAAGCATGATAGTCTGTTCGGATATAAGAAGTAAGACTGTGCTGGCTTTAGATGCTATTATCTTCTGTAAAATTTTAGTTCAAACAAATCAGTTGGACCACGGAAATGTTCCAAAGATGAACGAGGGAGACAATTTCAAAACGTGCGCTTTAGAATATCTTCCTTATAAAGCTGTTTAACATCATAAGTTTATTCCTTAATAAAATAGACACCATTTGCAAATTACTCAGCGGAACCTAGTAATAAATTCAGGTATATATGATTATTCAAGGTAACCGTTCCTCCCAAATTAAACAGTTCTATAGCTATGACATTGCTTTTATTGTCACAGAGGTTTGCTGCCAGATACATGGGTTAGATCAAACATACAATTCTCTGGGTAGCTAAAATAGCATCACCTGACATACATATATATGTATGTATATTTAACTGAAATCATGTTACCAAATCTTACTAGAAAGTCAAATGTATTTTTACCTTATACCTGATCTTTTTTTCAATATTTTCAACCCATGGACATACAGGATGAGATGTTCATTTTGTGCTTTTGTTTTTGGAGTAGCTACTTATATTGAAAAGACTAATTTCAGCTTTAGCAAAACATACATTAATGTTATTAATCCACCATTCTACATAATAGTTGCAACAACTTAAAAGTGTAAATATATCATCTTTGTTAAAATAAAATATTCATTTAAAAATTCTAATACATTGCTAGCCATCCCATCTTTTCATCTTAAATACAGAGAAATAAAATATTCTTATTTATTATTGAATTCTAAAGAAGGTTTCATTTCAAATAAAGTATGAATTTTGATTTAGAGATGCAGAAAAAATCTTTTAAAATCTATACTTCAGCTAATTTGTTAATCTTGTGCCACTTTCAGCATTTGTCACACATATAGACCAGGAAATTGGCTCCGTCTCATTCTAGCTCTGTATTGAATTAAAAACCTCTACTGCAAAGAGGAGCATGATGTGGGGAAAGAATAAATTTAGTTCTTTCTTTAGTAATGCACATATATTTCCATACATTTCACATCCTAAGGGAGCCTATGAATGCATTCAATAAATACACAACTATAAAGTATAATTCCAGAAAAAGGAAAGGTCTAGATCTTTTTTTTTCTGGTTTTAATATGCCATTTTAAGTCTGAACACTTAAGATTAAATATTTTTATTCATTTATTTTGCTTTTCTTTTAGCAGACACCTTCTGCATTAGAGATAAATCTTAAATAATGAATTTCAATTGTTTCTTCCATTTGGATGATGTTAGCAAGTTTAGGGAGAATCAAATTATATATCAGCAATGACAAATTGAGAAAAATGTTTTATTTATTTATTTTTTTGCCATTTGAATCTAGATGTATATTCACCCTAGCTAGCTTAGTAGACATGTGTAAACTACATACGCACACACAGGGGAAGGAACACCCATTTGTGTAGGCCAACAGACAAAGTAGTTTTCAACAACACATTCTAATAAAGAACAACTCTTGTGCACAGTGGGTGTGTTTCTCTGCAGATTAGTTAAACTGAGATCTGTCCCGCAAGTGATGGAGATTTCTAGCTGACTAGAAAGATAGACTTCCCAGTCTGTGTAGTTCACCGTGCTTCCTAGTGTCTGCATCCCTGAGTGCATTTCGAGGAGACAGGGAGATGCAGCAGATTTATGATGGCCTCATGAAAACAGAGCTAGCAAAGATTATGGTGTAGTTGTTTAGAAACATGGTGAACTGAAGCTTCCTGATTTACGCTGACGTATATCTAGATGAAGCCTTCATTTGCAAATTGCCTTGTGGAGTCATCTTTTATTAAATGTTTGATAGATACTGAAATGTACATATCTATTTTAAAGCATACCAACTATGCTGCTATTAATTTTGCAAGGATTCTGTTAAACATTTTTAGGTTAGAATTTCTTTCATTGCTATAGTTAAAATTTGATAAATAACTTAAAATAAAATCCAGCGACATAATCACATCAGATTAAGAAATATATTTTATGAAATTTCAAAGTTAGCGTCCAGTTGTGAGGAATTTGGAAAAGTCACAATAAATTTGCAGAGTGAATTATTCATAGAATAAGAATATAAACATTTTTAAAGACCTTAAAAGAGTGCCTTCATGGCCAGTCCCAAGCCCTTGCTTGCCTGTCTCCCCTCATCTTCACTAGCATCAACCACATAGCTCTTCCCTTTTTTTTTTTTTTTTTTTTTTTTTTTAAGACCAGGGACAATACTACTTGACTTAGTACTGAAATCTGAGCAAAAACCCAGGCAGCTCTTTCTTATGGAGGTCTTATCTGCCTACCATCAGAAAGGACAGCATGCAGGACCCAAGGGTGTCACTACTCAACCTTTCTATCTTATGACTTAGTATTTTTTGATGCTGTTTTCCTCCCTCCCTCCCTCCCTCCCTCCCTCCCTCCTCCCTCTCTCCCTCCCTTCCCTCCCTCCCTTTAGTTGCTTTGTTTTTCCAGATGGAGTTTATCTGTATAGTTTTGGAGCCTGTACTGGAACTTGCCCTGTAGACTTTGCTGGCCTTGAACTCCCAGAGATCCACCCACCTCTGCCTCCTGAGTGCTGAGTGCTGGGATTAAAGGCGCAGCACCACCACTGTCAGGTGCTACTTTCCTTTTAATTATCACAATAGCTTGTGATATTATCTTTCAAATTTAGGGGACCTACAAATCGCATACCAATTTATATTCTCCCTCTTAATCTGAGAAATAAATGTGCGTGTAAAGATGATTAGAGATTTGGGAACTAGATTCGAGATCTGGGAAATATTGTAGTCACAGACACTTTAAGACCCTCATTCTGTTGGTTTGATTATCCTTGCATTTTACAGCTTGGGAGTTCAGATGTCCAATGCTGGGATTGTATAAGTGGGTGTTTCTAGAAGACTCTCACATGAATTATTGGGTGTTCCTACCACCTCCAGCATAAAATTCTCTAACAGACAGTAGCTGACATATTGGGAGAATGTGCCTCAAAATATCAGATAACTTTTTTCCTTTAATGTACATGTTGAAGACTTCTTTCCAGTTGTGCTTTTCCTCTCTCTTTTTCTCTTTCTCTCTCTTTCCCTCTTTTTCTTCATCCCTCTTTCCCCCTCTCTCTAAAGGGGGATTTGCTGAAAACAAACAGGAAATAAAACATTTTTTTTTGCTATTGCCCTAAACACCTCATCAGACCATCAAGTCAGTACCCCCCTCTTCCTCCCTCCCTCCCTCTTCTCACCCTTTTTCATCCTCTCCTTTCCTATTATCTCTGTCTTCCTTCCTCCTCCCTCACCTCCTTTTAAAAAAATCATTGCAAAATCCACGTAAAGTGTGATTTGTTACTCAGTGTTTGAAGGTTTGTGGGGAGTTCTTCAGGTTTTCTCTGTCCTTCATAACTGTGCACACCCCAAATAACCCCTTCTCCCTGCAGATCGACTCCAAACAACTGTTATTCTCTTCCTGCCTTCGTCAATGAACTGAGCTAAGATAGATATAACATTCCTGTCCCTCTGTGGTGCCTGAATCTGTCTCACATAGCATAACCCCCCACACCCAGGGTAACCGGGATATCTTCCAGTGTTTAGCCATTATCCTCCTTAAAAGATAACAGGGAGGAACCTCTTTGGAACGTTGCACGTGAATTAAACTTGTCCATTAACTAGGAACTTGGAAATGCAAGTCAAAAACAGCAAGAATTTTAATTCTTATGGGAATCAAGGGGAAGGAAGCTTCCAGCTATTGTTAAACATCGACAGTTCCTAAGAAACATAGTTAAGGTTCCTGAATGCACCCCGTACCAGTCACGGTGATAAGCAGCTCCCCAACGTTGTCGTGTTCATCCACACAGCTCCCCGCAGTGGTACTCTTATTATCCCCCCTTCACAGATGATAGAAATCGAGGCACAGAGAGGTCAAGTTCCTCGCACAAGTTTATAAAGCAGATAAGTACTAGAGATGGGATCCAACCACTTCCTTAAGCACTTTCATGCTGTTTCCCTAATAGTCACTTAGCAAACGTCCTTCTCTTCAAATCCATGGGGATGAAAACATATCCTTCTGAGTTGAGGGGAAGCAGCCCTCCCCTGTCCTCCTCTAGTGCAGAAATAAGGAGCAAATATGACTGGCTGAAGCCTGCTGACTTTGACTATTTGCTCTTAATAAAGAGTAGATGTGTCTAGAATTACAGTCCAAGGAAGGAATGTCAGACTAATGGGTGTGGCAGGTACACTCAAAATTACTTTTTGATACATTGGTCTCTAGATCCCCGTAATTACTGTATGAATTCTCTGGATTTATACTGTATGATTAATTCATAGTTAATTATGATTGTTTAAATAATTATGGATAGATGATTTGTTCTTTTCCAAAGCTAGACTATTTTGAAGCCTGGATACAGATGCCTTGGGCTCCAGGATAACCCGAGTTTCACTCCCATGATGGGATTCAGGGTCTAGTTTTCCGTAATTTCACTAATCATTTTTTTTTCTGTTGCATTTACTTTTCTACATAAAATTCTCTCACTAAAACTTCCTTGTTTTAGTCACTCCCAAGAGGTGCAGATGATATGAAACTTTGCTACACATATAATATGTGCTATGTTGACATCATACAGGCTTCCTGCTTCATTAAGAAATTGTGAAATGTACTTATGTAGAGAATGCTTTACAAATAGAGCTCAGGAAACATTAAAATAAATAAGTAAATGTCTACTTTGATCAAAATCTGCCTTAAAGGTCTTTCAGGTCTTTGATTCCCTTCTTTCAAATTTGTTGCATTACAAATCACTTTATGTGTCTCCTGGGTTCCAGTCACAGCTTGCTGGCACCTATGCTTGTGGAAACACAGGGTCTGTGCTATTCCAGACAATGCAGGCAATGCAGGAGAGAAACAGAAACACGGACTTTGGTCTGGAGAAAACCATGAGATCCAACTACTGTCCAATGTGCTTAGGGTGACTGAAACAGTGGTTAACATCTTCAGGTCTACTTTTCCTTTTTGTAAACTGAATATTTTAGTAAAGAGAGAATCCTTAAGTGGTGAATTTTAAATATGCCTTGCAAGTGACACTTTATGAGGACTTGGTTGTCTGTGACCCATCACTATTAAGTTCTAGAATATGTTAGTATCTTTAAGTATGTGTCTATGCTCAGGCTATATAAATGACTAGACTAATAAATGCTAATAAAACTATTATTTTGAGGATTCTCCTAAGAATCCAAAATTAATCTCAAATATAAAAGGGAAATCTTATAAAAAATAAATTTTAATTTAAAATAACCTGGCTTCATAATCCACTGAGTTTGTAAACATTACATTTTTAGATTCTTGATTTGACATAAAAATACCCCACAAACAATATCTAAAATGTAGTTTAATTTTATTTTCACAATTGATATTAGAATTTTTACCCTGTTGAGATCACAATCACAGAGATACCATCTTTATAAAACTTACAGTTTTATGAAATGTTTAATGTAGAAAAATATAACTTAAGAGCAATATGGGAAAAAGAAAAAGGCCAGACATTTATTTCTTAGGCTAAGAGTAGCATGCAAATTTCAGACCCGTTTAAGCTCAGCGCCTGCCTTTATCACTCATGTAGCGATGTGTCTATCTGTATTTACTAATTATGGGAATGAAACAAAACGTGCTTTGATTTTTTTTCTCCCCGAGATTCTATTGCCTGTTTGTAGTACCAGAGCCAGTGCCTTCTCCCTTTGAAGTGAAGAGACTGTTGGTTGCCCTAATAGAGAATTGCACGCCTGCACAAACGAAACTTGTACAACAGAACTGCGGAACGTGTGAACTAGTTTGGAAATGTTAAGAATTATCAGAAAGAAGTAACGCCTTCTAGTGCGTTATTTCACTTGTAAATGCTGTTTTTTTGGTTTACATTCTGTTGGGAAGTTTTATAATTTCAGAAAAGAAAACACAGAAATCTTTCTCTTTAATACTGACAGGAGTGCCACATATCCAGTCTCTTCCTGGTTCTTTGCTTTGGGTGACTTGTGCCCTCGTGTGTGACCATAAGGTGCCCTTTCAATTGACAGTTACAAGCAATGATGGATGCCTTCATGGAGCTTTGCACAGCCCAAATGAGCCAAGATATTCAGACTGATGTGGGAAGGAAGGTTTAGATACTCAGGACACAGGATGTCCAACCTCAGGGACATTTGGATGAAGTCTATTAAAAAATGAATAAAAAGACAATGAGGATGCTTAAATCATCTTCCATATTCATTCAGGAATAGAATGAGTTCTGGAGATAGGAAGTTAATATTACCTTATCTTAGATTTATCTGATTGCAGTAAATAGATTCTTTTACCAAATTGTTATTGTTAAATTTAAACAAAATTTAATAGTCTATTTTTGGAAGTGAAATTTGTTTTCCTTTTATACTGTTTCTTGTCAATAGTTTTTGTCTATTTTCTCTTACAAGAAAATATTTCTTAATTAATTATTTTTTTAAAAAAACTATTTTTTCTCATTTTATATACCAATTCCAGTTCCCACTCCTTCCCCTCCTCCAGCTCCCTCCACCTCCCTACCCCCATCCACTCCTCAGAGGGGGTAAGGCTTCTCATGGGGAGTCAACAAAATCTAGCACTTTGCTTTGAGGCAGGAGCCAAGGCCTTCCCCACTATATGTAGATTGAGCAAGGTATCCCTTCAAAGAGAATGAGCTCCAAAAGGTGAGTAAAAGCAGTATGGATAAACACTTAAGGCAAAGTTCAACATCCTTAGTCATCAGAGAAATGGAAATCAAAACAACTCTGAGATTTCATTTTACACCAGTCAGAATGGCTAAGATCAAAAACAATGATGACAGCTTATACTGGAGAGCAAACAAAGTAAGGGGAAATCTACACTGTTGGTGGGAATGCAAACTTGTACAAACACTTTGGAAAGCAGTATGGGGATTTCTCAGAAAATTGGGAATCAACCTACCTCAGGACCCAGCAATATCATTCTTGGGCATATACCCAAAAGATATTCAATCATACTACAAGGACATTTGTTTAACTTTGTTCATAGCAGCATTATTTGTCATAGCAAGAACCTGAAAACAACCTAGATGCCTCTCAACTGAAGAATGGATATAGAAAATATTTTACAAAACCTTAACCTATGCTGTACATAGTTTCGTTTGACTGCTTAGATTTTACATTATATTCACTTTCAACAGTTTTAAAGTGGTAGAGCTTTTAATATTTTCTTTAAAATTTGAATTTTAGAAGTTTTGCCTTTCAGAGCTTGACAAACATAAAATTGCTTATTTCTGACACTTTGACAACCATTCTGACTAGCTTTCTGTAGTTTTTAGAAAATGTATTTCTCGTGTTGGAGCACAACTTTAGCTCCTCCTTTACTGTATATGTATGCTTTTATGATTTATCCTTTGAGATTTTCATACATGAAAATGTAGTTTCATTATATCCTATCCCTCCTAATCATACTACATCATATCACTTACTTCTGCACCCCTAGTCCTCCAATACCCTTCCTCCCACATCTTCCTCCTAAGTTCAGGTCCCCCAGATTTCAATCAGTGCTATGTTTATACACTACCATCAGTTCTGCCCATGCTGGCATGTTGACTAGCTTGATGGTGTTCAAGTCTTGTGAAAACAGAAACAATTGCTGTTGGTTCCTGAGCCCAATGAGTCTGTCACGTTCAGAAGACACTATACAGCAGACACACTCTCCTCTGGATCTTGCACTCCTTCTGCCTCCTCTTCCACTGATGTATAGGATGGAATATGGTATAGATGTCTATTTAAGGCTGAGGACTCCATAGTCACTAATTCTCTGAACTTTGACTAAGGCATCTGTATGAATATCTGTCCACTGCAAACAGAAGCTTCTGTGATATAGGGTGAGAACTGTACTAATTTATGGGTATAAAGATAAGTATTTAATAAACAATTTGATACTCTCTCCATTATCAAAATAATAGTTCTAATGTGGTATTCAGATTAGAGTTTTTCAATAGTATTCAAAATTAAGAATTATAGTTATTTTATTAATTTTTTGAGACTAGGTCTCACATATTCAAAGCTGGCCTTGTGTTTCTGATGTATCAAAAGTTGGCTTTGTGCTTCTTATCCTCTTCCTTTACCTTCAAAATGTTGGGGTTATAGACATGAGCCACTGCAGCAAGTTTAAAACTGAGAATTATTTAAATATGCAGATTAATTTAAAAATGAATAATTTTAATGATTATAGATAACTTAGTTGTTATTTGAACCCTATTGAGTCTTTTGATTTATTCCACCAAGGCAGGCTGATAGTCCCCAGAGAAATAAGAAGGGAACAATAGTCTTCAGCACGCCTGGATTCTCAGCTCCTCTTCTATTGCTGTAAATGGTGACAGAATCTTAAAGCCACACCCAAACTAAACATCCTTGTGATGCTGATGGCATCACAGTTACCCCAAATGCTAGCAAATTTAACCAATTTAAAGTTGCTTTTTAGAAGTCACTGTCTTCAGAAGAGGCTTAACACATAAGTCATTACCTCCTGGACAGTGATGACTTAAATTTACTAATACTTCGAAATCTCAATTCTGCTATCCTCAAATTTCATGTGTGAGTAGAAAAAAAATAGTTCTGCATCCCAGATCAGTTGCTGTGGTGGGTCAATAAACCTTGCAGGCGTCATCAGAGTGGGAAATTAAAGAACCAGTTTTTATGAAGAGACGGTAGTGGAAAGGTTGGTGGTAGACAACTTTTCACCATGACCACTCTGCAGCAGTCCAGTTGTTGGAAGCAATGATTTTACATCTGAGCCATGGTATCAATTCATGGCACCATTCTTAGCATTGCTCATAATACAACTAAGAGCTCTGCTATCAAGTGCTCCAAATCTTCGGCTCAAGTTATGACTTGAATATAAATAGGAACTTTTTCAAAGCATCTTCACAATTTTATCATTTTTTTATACTACATATATTTGCATCAAGCACAGGGTTGCATCCATTTATTTATTTATTCATTCATTTATCTATCAATTTATTTATTGATTGATTTATTGATTATTTTTTTCAAGACTGGATTTCTCTGCGTATCAGCCCTGGCTATCCTGGAACTCATTCTCTAGACCAGGTTGGCTTCAAACTCACAGAGGTCCGCCTGACCCTATCTTTTGAATGCTGGGATTAAAGGCATGAGTCACCACCTGTGGTTATAATCTAAATCTAAATTTAAACCTAAATATTACTAGTTTTCTTGTTTTCTGTATTACTGTTACTTTCAGGGTTGTCTTTTTTGTATTTTATTGATTTTCTAGATGATGGCCATGCTTCTCTTGGACAAAATCAGCATCTCTCACTAGATTTCACCTCCTAACGGGCTGGTTCACTGAACACTGGGTAAAGTGGTATTCTTTCAGTGACCAACATCGGAAAACAGGGTGAGTGTCGAGTCCTTGCTTTCTACAATTCTGCTTAAGATCCTCATCTTCTCTCATGTCGTCATCTCAATTCTTCTCATTTCTGTCTGCTCCATTGCTCACTAATCCACCAAGAACTTTCACCTAACGCATTGTCAAGGATCATAACAAAATAATTCTAAACAATTCCCTGACTCTTAAAAATGACTCAAGAAAAACTGAGGAGTTCTGAGGGCAGTTTAATTCATTACTGAAAGAATACAGAAAAACATGACTCTCAACTAGACTGTAACAGTCGAATGCTCCTGAGCACAAAAAGGAACATTTGTTTTTTTATTCCTATATGCAAAGGAGTTGACCCGGATACAATCTAAATGCATAACATAATGAGCTGTAAAAATCTCAATCACTAGAGGGTGTCACTAGAGCTATCAGTAAAGGAAGATGAGAATTTCAGCAAGACACTATGATTCCATTATTGGCTGCACTGTACACTGCACGGTTGAGTGTTTGATAAGCTTATAAAGTATTTATTCTTTTCTGTCCATATTATGATTATATTGTCAATTTATTAGTAAGATTAAACAAAACTGCAGGTATGTAGACCTGTATAAATATGGGCACGTATTAAGAAATTTGCTTTACCAGAAAATATATGACAAATTCCATTAGTTAATTAAAAAATTTATTAGCTGTCTTCATAGAAGATTTGGGCAGTGTTTAGCAAGATTGGTAAGGAAGGAGTTAAGCCAGTAAGAAAGATCAAGAAGAGTTAAGTTGCTACTGGCCTGTGAAAAAAGATTCTAACAGAACCTGAAGCTGCAAAGTTATGTGCCAGGACCACAACAGTTCCAATCATAGGACTGGGGATGGAGTGCATTGGCCCAGACGTAATGTTCATCCTTAGAAGGCAGTAACAGCAGACACAGATAGAAATTGATCTGAAGACACGATATAACAGTACGCCTAAGACATATTTATTGACTAAAAATATTCTATCTCTCAGAATCTCCAGATCGTTATATGGAGATGACAGTATGTTATGGACTAAGAGCTGGATAGTAAAAAGGAAGATATAAATGATAGAGAAATCTTAATTTGTCAAAGTTTGAAAATAATAGACTAATTATGAGTCAGTTAGAGAATAATTGGAATGGAAAATTTTCAAAGAAGCAGGACATGTGTCTTATTATAATAACAAAATGATTTTTAACTTTTAAATGGATATACTGTACTACACTACTAACTATTATTGAGACTAGTGAAATGTAACCTAAATTTGAAGCTTTTAAATAACTAAAAATTGAATGTTGTTTATTATGCTTATGTTTTCACAGAAAGAATATTATAGTTACATTCATATTATGTACATATTATATCAACATAAAATACACATAGATAACATTTATACAAGTATATGTCTTAGTCACTACTTTATTGCTATGAAGAGACACTATGGCCAAGACAATTCTTACAAAACAAAACATTTAATCTGACTGATGGCTATCTTTTAGTTGTAGGGTTTAGTTCATTATCATAATGATAGGGGACATGGCAGTAAGCAGGCAAATATGTTGTTGAAAAAGAACCTGAGAGTTCTACATCCTGGTCCATAGGCAGAGACAGGGAGAGACTCTGGGCTTGGCATGGACTTTTGAAACCTCAAAGCCCATCCCAGGTGATACACTTCCTCTAACAAGTCTACATTTCTCAATCCTTCTAATCCTTTTAAATAGTGCCTTTCCTGGTGACTAACCATTAAAACATATGAGCTTATGGGTCACCATTCTTTTTTTTTTTTTGGATTTTTTTTTGAGACAGGGTTTCTCCGTAGTTTTTCGGTTCCTGTCCTGGAACTAGCTCTTGTAGACCAGGCTGGCCTCGAACTCACAGAGCTCCGCCTGCCTCTGCCTCTGAGTGCTGGGATTAAAGGCGTGCGCCACCACCGCCCGGCCTTGGGTCACCATTCTTATTCAAACCACCATAATGTATATGTGCATTTCCTTCAACTGCACAGGAAAATTTTGATTTGGAATTTGGAACCTGAATTTAGCTTTTCAGAACCTTTGTGCAGCTTTCGAATGAGAGACTCCTTGCTGTGGTCTGACATAAAGAAGCTCAACTTTTTTGGATGGCTGAATAAGGAAGAGATGCTTTTAAATGAGAGAACTGAACATTTTGTTCACCATATGGCTTTTCATCTTTATTAAAAAAATAAATACTTAAAATTCATTTGATTCATTTGTTTTCTGCCTTTATATTTGTGAAATGGATGTTTAAGTTAATGTTTAGCCAATTTCAAATGTTTATATAAACTGTAATATCATGTGAGACCTTTGTGAAGGTTATAATGATGAATAGATAAGATCCTGGTGAATTCAACTAAGAATGGGAGGAGGGAAAAGGACAGCTTGCATTTTAGTTGCTTATTAAAGAGTAGATTATATATATATATATGTGTGTGTGTGTGTGTGTGTGTGTGTTCATGTAAGTATGTGCAAATTACACATTGTGTATATGTGGGCAAGGAGGCTACAGGTTAAAATCAGGTTTCTTTGTCTTCAAACAGATATTTAACCTACTGAGCTATCTCCCTAGCCATAGAAAAGCACATTTTATACATTAAGAAAATGCAAGGCAGAACAAAGAATGGTGAACATTTTGGAAAGATGTATAAAGTAATTAATTACCTTTACTTGAATGAAGCATTCTGAATGTTCTGTCTTTGCTGGCTTAAGGAAAGGGCATGGTGTTATAGACAGATAAGAGGTTGCAAAGACATTCTATGTGATTTAGAGTAGTAATCAGATGTATTGAATAGAATTTGTTATCCATCACGTACTGGCCAAAATGCTTTTCATACAATCAAATAAATTACTACATAGTTTTATACAGAAACATTTGACTCATAAGACTATGTAGCTACCATTACTTCAAAAGCTCTCAGTTACCTGTCAACTCTTAGGGGGAAAAGACATCTCTCTTTTCAACCATCAAAGAGTGTTTTTGGTATATTTTCTTGCATTATATAAGTGTTTATGAAACATAGAGAATTACTCTTAATGTCTTTATGGCAGATGTGTTCTTGTTTCTCAAACCAGAGAAACAATATTTTCAACAAATAGAAATGATTAATTTCAAACTTGTAACAAAATTGGTTAAATTAAGTAACTGATGGATACATTTGAATTATCCTTAGGTATGAAAATTTAGCAAATGTGAATCAAAGCAATATGCAATTGAATTTCTTATTGTATCTGTCAAAGGTATCACATTTACAAAAATTGAATTTTCAGTATTTGATACTTTGAACAAAAGCAATAATTTTAGCATTTTTTTAGAAGCTACATTCCAGTTTAAAAAAATAAAAATTACTTCAAATAATAATATGTTGTTTTATAAAATGAGGTAAGGGGCAAATTTTATTTTTACCTTTAGTGAATATAGCTCCCCTCATACAAACTGATAGTGACTTCAAGTTTAGACAAGAAATAAATAAATATTTCCCAAGAGATACCAAGAAAATAATTAACTGGCAGAATTGCTATAAGAAAAATGTAGGACAGAAAGTGATGATTTGGAAGAGAAACAGGTTTATAACAAAAATAGGTCTACACATATATTTCCTGTGTAGCCTTCACATTTTTCTCTTAGACATTTATAGGTGATGGGTTTCTTTTTGATAATAACATTTTGCTGTATTTTGACTTCCTCCTAGTTGTTTTATCCTCTTGTGTGGATTCACATATTTCAAATGGACTGAGTCAAGTGAAGTTTCTGTACAGATCTAATGCGGAGGGTTTCCTATCTGGTGATGTATATGAACATATAAGGAACTGATCTGTGTCTTATGCAGATGTCAACATGGCTCCACATACAAAAGGAAAATGTGAGGAACAAACAAATCTAACAATGTGATTCTTACCATAATTTCTGAGCAATCACCCCAATGAAGAGCACATATGGTCATATTAAGTTAATTACTTATGTTTTCACCAACAAGGTCTGATCTCCATTAGAAGTGGACCTTTATCCTCCAACTCACAGGATTTTCATTGTTTCTCAGTATGTTCTTATAGATTTAGTGTGAATGTGATTTAGTGTGAGTGGACTTTGTATGGAATAAAATCTGTGTCTTCCTGACTCTGCTTGACATTTATAATGTGGATTGCAGGGATAATGATCTGACCTCCATGTACTCAACAAATGCTTTCTTTTTTTAATTTAAAATTTTTATTAAATTTTTATATGTCAACCGTAGTTTCCCCTCCTTTCTCTTTTTCCATTCCCTCCCCCACCTTCTTTATCACCCGCTCTCCCATCTACTCCTTAGAAAGGGTAAGACCTCCCATGGGGGAGTCAACAAAGCCTGGCATATCAAGTTGAGGCATGACCAAGCTCCTCCTCTCTGCTTCAAAGCTGAGAAAGGCATCCCATCACAGGCAATGGGCTTCAAAAAGCCAGCTCATGCACCAGGGACAGATCATGGTCACACTGTTAGGGGCCTCTCAAAAGGACCAAGTTACACAACTGTCACCCATAAGCAGAGGGCCTAAATTGTTCCCATACAGGCTTCCTAGCTGTGTGTCTAAAGTCTAGAGTCCCTGAGGTTCTAAGAACTTGGGTCAGCCATCCTGTGCAGTTCCCTGTATGATCTTGACACCTCCCCCTCCCTGCTCATATAATCCCTCCTCCTTCTCTTTGACTGGACTCCCAGTGCTCAACTCAGTGCTTGGCTGTGGGTCTCTGCATCTGTTTCAATAAGTTACTGATTTAAGATTCTAAAATGACAATTAAGGTAGCCACCAATCTGATTACAGAAGAAGGTCAGTTCAGGCACCTCTCCACTATTGCTAGGAGTCTTAGCAGGGATCATCCTTGTGAATTCCTAGAAATTTCCCTAGCACCAGGTTTCTCCTTAACCATTTAATGGTGCTCTTTATCAAGGTGTCTCTTTCATTACTCTCCCTCTCCATCTTTCCTCCAATTTGATCATCCAGATCCTTCATGCTCCAATCTGCCATTTTTTCCCTCTATCCCCTGTCCCCAGTTTGCCCAGGATATCTCATCTATTTCCCCTTCCCTGGGTGATTCCTCTTAGGGTCCTCTTTGTTACCTAGACTTTATGGGGCTATGTATTGTATCTTGGTTATCCTTCGGTTTCCAACTAGTATCAACTTATGAGTGAGTTCATGTCAGCCATGTTTGTCTTTCTGTGTCTGGACTACCTTACTCAAGATAATTTTTTCTAGTTCCATCCATTTGCCTACAAATTTCATGATGCCATCGAGTTTCTGTTTGTTTGTTTAACACTGAGTAATACTCCATTTTGTAAATGTATCACATTTTCTTAATCCATTCTTCAGTTGAGGGTCAACTAGATTGTTTCCAGGCTCTGGCTATTATGAATAATGCTGCTACGAACACAGTTGAGCATATGTCCTTATGGTGTGATTGATCCATTGGGTATATGCCCAAGAGTGGTATTGATGGGTCTTGAGATAAATTGACTCCCAATTTTCTGATAAACAGTCATACTGATTTCCAATGTAACTGTACAAGTTTGCACTCCCTCCAACAGTGGAGGAATGTCTCCCTTACGTTACAGCCTCTGTATAAGCTATCATTCGTATTTCTGATCTTAGCTATTCTTTTATGTGTAAGATGGTATCTCAGAGTCATTTTGTTTTGTTTTTTCCTGACAACAAGGGATATTGAGCAATTCCTCAAATGTCCTTCAGCCATTTGAAATCTTCTGTTGAGAATTCTCCGTTTAGATATTTTTAAATTGGAATATTTGATATTTGATATCTAGTTTCTGAAGTTCTTTATATATTTTGGACATCAACTTTCTCCAGATGTGGGGTTAGTGCAGATCTTTTTCCATTCTATAGTTTGCTATTTTGTCTTGTTTACCGTGTCCTTTGCTTTCTAGAAGATTTCCAGTTTCAGGAGTTTCTATTCATTAATTGTTGCTCTCAGTTTCTGTGCTACTGGTGTTATATTTAAGAAGTGGTCTTCTGTGCCAATGTTTTCAAGGCTACTTCATGCTTCTCTTCTGTCAGATTCAGTGTAACTAAATTTATGTGTCCACTCAACCACAACTTACAGACTTCTCTCAGTTTTTTTTTATTTTTGATCTCATAATCAGTGAAAATGAAAACACCATGAGACAGGATTTATCCTGCTCCCAGAATTCCAACTCACACTTGACATTTAGATAGTTAGATTATAGGTAAACAGATACCTATATACAGGGAAAGAGAAAAGAAAAATGGAGAAATTTTTAGTAAGTTGACAAAAATGACAAAACAGGACAAAGGATAAGGAGCTAAGTGGATAGCAGCATAGAATGATGTTTATTATCAATCAAGATTGTTCTAATTGGAGGAAACAAAATAGAACAGTAGAAACCACCAATCATTTTTTAACATTAAGGTGCTATGTATTCATAACTCACAATAGGAGAATACATGTAAGTTCTAAATATAATCAAACATTATATCATCATATGAAAGTATTTTTACATTGAAGATTTTTATTCAGTATCTAATGTTTATGCATTTGTAATTCTTCATGGAAAATGAACTCACTAATTGCAATATTTTTTCTTATTCTCTCAGACAAGATTTTATTTTAAACTATGTGAGTGTGTGCTTGTGTATTGGTCTGTGCACCTATGTGCAAGTGTCAAGGAAGATCAGAGAAGATTCCAGATCCTCTAGACCTGGGGTACTGGTCTTTGTGGACAGCCCAACATGGATGCTACAAACCAATCTCAGGTCTCCTGTAAGAGTAATACATGTTCTTAAACACCGATCCATCTCTCCGGCCCTGTCTTATGCTTTTTCAACTATATTCACAGCAGCACAGCTCTTGCAATTTTTTTTGAGACTCATATGAAAGACTGTATTAAATCTGTGATTGCTGATGGAAAATAAATCTGATATTTCATTTTTTGGTACCATCATTTTTAGTAGAATCTATTTGAATCCAAGAAGAGATAAAATTGGTTGATAAAAATTGTTTTATAATTTCCAGAAACAATTATGAATACTATAAAAAGTGACTTACCAGAATTCTTCTTCTCCTCTTATACCCCTCCTCCTCCTCTTCTTCCTCTCCTCCTCTTCTCCTCCTTCTTAAAAAAACAATATGTGACATAGAGAAATATTCATTTTTCAGGAAGATCCAATTTCACTATATACCAAATATAGAGTTTAAATGTTATTGAAATACATCAAATGTGATATTTTGAGCTCTGTAGTTTTAGACTGTCAGATTCTAGAAGACCATAATGATAGTGCAACTCTGAAGCAGAGACACTAGTCCAGTGGTAAGGTACTTGTTTCCCATGCCTGATGCTTAGGTTTAGACCCCAGTGGTGATATTATAAAATTTTCATGAATGCACATGATAAATTTTGCCTCATTTTTCAACATAAGCACAGTTTTGGTTTATATGTGTCCAATGGTGAAGTTTTTCAACTCAATTCTGTAATAAAAAATTAAATACTAACTTGTCAGGTAGTTTTTTCTGTTGTTTTCATAAAATAGATTACATATTTTGGAGCAGTAGTAGGCTCGCAATATAACTGAAATGACGGTACAGAAACCTTCTTCATATCTTCTAGTCTTCATGCATTTATATGTCCCTTTCCATTATTGGCCTCTATCATAGGGGTTTGTGAACCTGGATTGGCATCATTGCAATCCCAAGTCTTAGAGCACATTCTTTAAGTCCGAGAAATTAATGGTGATGTGATCACCACCATAGTGAAACTCACTACAGTAACACTGCCTTAAAAATCCCACATTCATCTTGCTCAATCCTCCCACAGACCTATGGAAAGCAATGATCTCTCTTTGTGCTGCCACATTTTCCGGAACGTCACGAAGCAGGTCGAATTCAGAAAACCGCCATTTCTGAAAGCTCTTTCACTTCTTAGTGGGGATTCAAGTTTTCTCCCTTACTTGCCACAGTTTTGACATCCTCACTTTTGAGTACTAAACCACATGCCACTGTTGGGGATTTTGTCAATGCATTGAAGAACTTAACTTTGGAAGAACACTATGGTTTTTTGTTTGTTTGTTTGTTTTTAATTTTTGCCATTATGAATGAAACTCTATTTACCATTTGTGCTGATGTAGGTTTTCAGCTCCTTTGGATAAATACCAGGGGTATGGATGATGGATAGTATAATAAGTGCTGTTAACTTTCTAAGAAACTTAAAAAAATCTCTTCCAAGGAATGTTGGGACCCAAAAGTATGAGACTATTCCACGTTGTTTGGAATTCAGAGAGTTTTTGAGCTTATTTTTGCTCTTTCAAAGTTGTTGACAGCAGGTATGGCTATAAAAAAAAAAGATATCCTGACCTAGGGTGTGGTTACTTGGTGTTCTGGAAATTAATATGGCCCAGATGTAGATCTGCTCCACCCTGATCAAGGGTCAGAGAAATTGAGTCTACTTCTGCTCCTTATAAAATAGGAGCGTTGACATAGGGAGTGGTTGCCTACAGGATACTTGGTCTAGGGTGTGTTCACTGCTCCAAACATCAAATGCTTTACTCAAGAATTAATGGCTTAATGTATCAAATATTGAAACAAGTAACTGTTGTGGTTATCCTTTGTGTCATGTTAAAGCAGTCTTTTGCCTTCTCCCTCCCCTTTTGTATTGGGGGGTAAAAAAGTGTATGGAAAATTAAATACAGGCAAACTCAGAACTCAGAATTCAGCATTCAGCATTTGCTGAGTTGCCCTCCTGGTCCTATCCTATGTCTCTGGGTTTCTTTATCTCTGTTGCTCCTACCAGCCATTTCTAAACCTCACACCCCTACCCTGGAACATACGAACCTGCCATGGCTAGGAGCGTGGCAGAAATCATCCCAAATGGTAACTCACAACAAAGGGTTTATCTTGATCCTCAGCAACAATGAGTGACAATTCCTGGCCCTCCATTCACAAAAGTGTCAACATTATGAATTCTCAGCTTCATTTGGTATGGGATGCAACCTCATTCTTCACAGCTACAATTCTCTCTACGAGAAGTGATGTTGAACTTGCTTTTATCTGTTGCTTTTCCACATGTATATTTTCTTTGATGAGATGCCCATTCAGATGTCTGACATAATTTTTAACTGTGTTATCTACTTCCTTCTGAGTTTTAAGTGTTTTTTAAAAGCCCTTCTGCTTTGTGCAATACTCTCTTATTCTCTTTACAGTGTTTTTAAGAGTATATACTTTTAATTATAGTTAAATCTACTTTATCAGTTTTTTTTAATGAGCCCTACTTTTCTATACACTCATAACTAAACTCAAAGTTATTGTTTAGATACTTAGATCTCTGGTCCATTTTTAGTTAACTCTTTGGAGTTTTTATGGTCACCTTTTCTGCATTTGTATGCCTAGTTTTCCTATAATCTTACAAAAAAGGCCATATTGTTTTATTATATCATCCATGGTCTTTTGATAAGGCTCCATTTGTTACAGTTATATGGGTTTATTTTGATTCTCTCTGTTGTGTTCCCTAGATGTATTTGTCTAATCCTTAGCCAACACTCTGTCTTGGTATCTGTAGCATTGTAATAATGTTTCAAGTCATGTATTATTATTCCTGCTTTTCTTTCTTTAATGTTTTGTTGCCCCATAAAGTCTTTTGTCCATCTTTATGAACCATAAAATAATTTACTAGAATTTATTTAATAGCTGCAAAATAATTTTCTAGGCTTTGATTTGTTTTTAGATAGTAAAAATTATTAATGTCCATATTTCATTGAATCTATAGCTTAAGATGGAAAACAGGCAACTTGTTAAACATGCCTTCTGACCGTCAGTGCAGAATGTTTATTTCTCTAGTTCTTTTAATTCTTTTTATAGAATTTTGGAGTTTTCTATTAAAAGATCTTTGTTAAATAAGAACCAAAATACTTTCTTTTGAATTGCTAATATAAACAACATTTTGTTTTTATTCAAATTTCACTTGTTCTTTATTGGCATCTAAGAAAGATATTCCAGGACAGGCTCCAAAGCTATACAGAGAGACCCTGTCTTGGAAAAAAAAAGAGAGAGTAAGAAAGTTATTGATTTGTATCTTAGAGCTTTTCTAACAGGGCTTATAACTTCTGAGTCTTTAAAAAAAGGAATTTTACAATTATTTATCCTCTGTATTTACTTTGTCTTATTCCATTATCTAGGACTTCCAGCATGACTTAGAAAGTCATGGAGAAGAGTGATATTAGTATTTTTTTTTTATTCTTCACTCATGTGTGTGTATGTGTGAGTGTGTGTGTATGTATGTGTGTGTGCACATGTGTTGATGTTTGAATCCAGAGTCTTGCAAATAAAATAATATGCTACTGAGCTATGGTCACAACCTTATAATTGCTTTAAAAATTTGATTTATTATTTGAAAAATCCTCACGTTTGTACAATATATTATATCATACCCAACCTACTCCTCATTTTCAATTCACCCTAGGACTTCCCATTACATTACCTTCCAATTTCATTTGCTGAATCTAATAATGTGTTGTTCTTGATCTTAGCATAAAGAGTTCTACCGCTCCATCATTAAATATGATGCTTTTGGGGCTGTAGAGATGACTTAGTGGTTAAGAGCTTATACAGCTTTTGCAGAACACCTGAGTTTAGTTCCCACTCTCCATGTCAGATGAGTCAAAACCAGCTGCAATTTTAGCACCAGGGGCATCCAATGCCTGTGGCCTCAGCAGGCCCCTGCACGCAGGTGTACCTATGTCCACCTGTGCATGAGCATGTGAGCACACACACAGACACACACACACACACACACACACACACACGGAAATAACTTACTTATAAAATAAATACATAATCCAGGTGTAGTGGCACACATTAATCCCTGCACTCAGGAGGCAGAGGCAGGCAGATCTATGAGTTCAAGGCCAGTCTGGTCTACAGAGAGAGTCTAGGACAGTCAGAGTCACACAGAAAAACCTTGTCTCAAAAAATTAATAAACTAACTGGATGACTAATTAAATAAAGGTGATTTATTCCTAGTTTACTCTAAGAATTGTTTTGTAAAAAAATCTTGAATGGTTGTTAGATTTTATTTGTTTGTTAGTTTTGTTTTTTCAAGACAAGATCTCTCTGTGGCTTTGGAGCCTGTACTGGAGCTTGCTCTGTAGACCAGGTTAGCCTCAAACTCCCAGAGATCCACATTCTTCTGCCTGCCAAGTGCTGGGATGAAAGGTGCTGTCACCACCACCTGGTTGGTTGCTAGATTTCTTAAATGCTTTTCTGAATCTGCTTGTCAGCCCTTTATAATAAATTCCCCTATAAAGGTTGTTCCTATATCATTTCATCAATCTTGGTATGTGATGATTTCATTTAGGTCATAAAGATTAAAAAATCATTTCACATGGAATTTCTTCTGAAATCTCTGTATTTAATTTAGATTTTTTTGTATGTGTTTTAGACTTCTCTTTGTTACTGATCTTCAATGTAATTCCTATACAGACTGAATATACACGTCCTATCCTTCATATTCTACCAAATGTTGTGTATTGTAGCTCCAAATGTGCTATGTTTTAATGGATGTTCCCAAGATGAGCTTGAGATGACTATTGACTCTGCTCCTGCTGTATGAAGTGTCTTAAAGTTCATCAAGTCCAGTTGATTGATGGTGTTTTGACTTCAGTGGTGTGCCAAGTCTCTGAGTCTTTTTTTTTTTGAATTTATTTATTTATTAAGGATTTCTGCCTCCTCCCCGCCACTGCCTCGCATTTCCCTCCTCCTCCCCCGATCAAGCCCCCCTCCCTCATCAGCTCGAAGAGCAATCAGGGTTCCCTGACCTATGGGAAGCCCAAGGACCACCCACCTCCATCCAGGTCTAGTAAGGTGAGCATCCAAACTGCCTAGGCTCCCCCAAAGCCAGTACGTGCAGTAGGATCAAAAACCCACTGCCATTGTTCTTGAGTTCTCAGTAGTCCTCATTGTCTGCTATGATCAGCGAGTCCGGTTTTATCCCATGCTTTTTCAGACCCAGGCCAGCTGGCCTTGGTGAGTTCCCGATAGAATATCCCCATTGTCTCAGTGTGTGGGTGTACCCCTCGCGGTCCTGAGTTCCTTGCTCGTGCTCCCTCTCCTTCTGCTCCTGATTTGGACCTTGAGATGTCTTTCCGCTGCTCCCATGTGGGTCTCTGTCTCTGTCTCATTTCATCGCCTGATGAAGGTTAATATTCAGGAGGATGCCTATATGTTTGTCTTTGGATTCACCTTCTTATTTAGCTTCTCTAGGAACATGAATTATAAGCTCAATGTCCTTTATTTATGGCCAGAAACCAAATATGAGTGAGTACATCCCATGTTTCTCTTTTTGGGTCTGGCTTACCACACTCAGGATAGTGTTTTCTATTTCCATCCATTTGTATGCAAAATTCAAAAGTCCTTGTTTTTTACTGCTGAGTAATAATCTAATATGTATATATTCCATACTTTCTTCATCCATTCTTCCATTGAAGGGCATCTAGGTTGTTTCCAGGTTCTGGCTATTACAAACAATGCTGCTATGAACATAGTTGAGCATATACTTTTGTTGTATGATAGGACCTCTCTTGGGTATATTCCCAAGATATTGCTGGATCCAGAGGTAGGTTGATCCCGAATTTCCTGAGGAACCTCCACACTGCTTTCCAGAGTGGTTGCACAAGTTTGCATTCCCACCAGCAATGGATGAGTGTACCCCTTTCTCCACAACCTCTCCAGCAAAGGCTATCATTGGTGTTTTTGATTTTAGCCATTCTGACAGGTGTAAGATGGTATCTTAAAGTTGTCTTGATTTGCATTTCCCTGATTGCTAAGGAAGTTGAGCATGACCTTAAGTGTCTTTTGGCCATTTGAACTTCTTTTGTTGAGAATTCTCTGTTCAGCTCAGTGCCCCATTTTATAATTGGGTTGATTTGCCTTTTACAGTCTAGTTTCTTGAGTTCTTTATATATTTTGGAGATCAGACCTCTGTCAGTTGCGGGGTTGGTGAAGATCTTCTCCCAGTCAGTAGGTTGCCTTTTTGTCTTAGTGACAGTGTCCTTTGCTTTACAGAAGCTTCTCAGTCTCAGGAGGTCCCATTTATTCAATGAGGCCCTTACTGTCTGTGCTGCTGGAGTTATACGTAGGAAGTGGTCTCCTGTGCCCATGTGTTGTAGAGTACTTCCCACTTTCTCTTCTATCAGGTTCAGTGTGTTCGGACTGATATTGAGGTCTTTAATCCATTTGGACTTGAGTTTTGTGCATGGTGATAGATATGGATCTATTTTCATTTTTCTACAGATTGACATCCAGTTTTGCCAGCACAATTTGTTGAAGATGCTCTTTTTTCCATTGTATACTTTTAGCTCCTTTATCGAAAATCAGGTGTTCATAGGTTTGTGGGTTAAAGTCAGGGTCTTCTATTCGATTCCATTGGTCGACTTATCTGTTTTTATGCCAGTACCAAGCTGTTTTCAATACTGTAGCTCTGTAATAGAGTTTGAAGTCAGGGATGGTAATGCCTCCAGACAATCCTTTATTGTATAAGATTGTTTTGGCTATCCTGGGTTTTTTGTTTTTCCATATAAAGCTGATTATTGTCTTTTCCAGATCTGTGAAGAATTTTGATGGGATTTTGGTGGGGATTGCATTGAATCTATAGATTGCTTTTGGTAGAATTGCCATTTTTACTATGTTGTTCCTCCAGATCCAAGAGCAAGGGAGGTCCTTCCATTTTCTGGTGTCCTCTTCAATTTCTTTCTTCAAAAACTTATAGTTCTTTTCAAATAGATCTTTCACTTCTTTGGTTAGAGTTACCCCAAGATATTTTATGCTATTTGTGGCTATCGTGAAAGGTGATGCTTCTCTGATTTCCCTCTCTGCTTCCTTATCTTTAGTGTATAGGAAGTTAACTGATTTTTTGGAGTTGATCTTGTATCCTGCCACATTACTATAGGTGTTTATCAGCTGTAGGAGTTCTTTGGTAGAATTTTTGGGGTCGCTTATATATACTATCATATCATCTGCAAATAACGAAAGCTTAACTTCTTCCTTTCCAATACGAATCCCCTTGATCTCCTTATGTTGTCTTATTGCTATTGCTAGAACTTCAAGCACTAAATTGAAGAGGTATGGAGAGAGTGGACATCCTTGTCGTGTTCCTGATTTTAGTGGGATGGCTTTGAGTTTTTCTCCATTTAATTTAATGTTAGCTGTCGGCTTGCTGTAAATAGCTTTTATTATATTTAGTTATGACCCTTGTATCCCTAATTTCTCCAAGACCTTTATCATAAAGGGGTGTTGAATTTTGTCGAATGCTGTCTCAGCATCTAATGAAATGATCATATGGTTTTTTTCTTTCAGTTTATTTATATGGTGGATTACAATGATAGATTTGCGTATGTTGAACCAGCCCTGCATCTCTGGGATGAAGCCTACTTGATCATAATGGATAATTTTTCTAATGTGTTCTTGGATTCGGTTTGCCAGTATTTTATTGAGAATTTTTGTGTCGATATTCATGAGTGAGATAGGCCTGTAATTCTCTTTCTTGGTTGGGTCTTTGTGTGGTTTTGGTATCAGGGTAACTGTAGCTTCATAAAAGGAATTTGGCAATGACTCTTCTGTTTCTATATTGTGAAATACATTAAGGAGTATAGGTATTAGTTCTTCTTGGAAGTTCTGGTAGAATTCCGCATTGAAACCATCTGGTCCTGGGCTTTTTTCGAAGGGAGATTTTTTTGATAACCGTTTCTAATTCTTCGTGAGTAACAGGTCTATTTAAAGTCTCTGAGTCTTATATTTGTGTGTTTCTAAGAGTGTTATGTTAAAATCTTCAACTACAGTAATGAGTTAATTTACTTCTACTTGAAGTTCTATTAGGTTGTTTTCTCATACATTTTAATTGACAGTTATTTGGTGAATAAAATTTATTTCTTAAAAGTTTGCATAAAAAGTAAACTTTTATCATCAAATGTAACTCTTCTTGATCCCTGACAACTTCGCTTTTCTTCTCTGTTCTGTTTAATTGAAATTAATATAAATATTTCTGTTTTGTAGCAATGAGTGTTAGCCTTGTATATTTTTCTTTCATAGATAAATATTTTATATTTAAGGTGAATTTCTTGTAAGCAACATACAGTTGGGTGTATAACTGCCCTGAAGACCTCTGTCTTTTCAATGTGTTCATTTGGCTATCAGTTTTCAAAGAGCTGGCTGTCATATTTGGTCTAGTATGTACCATTCCTGCCACTCTTTGTACTGTTTTAGCTGCTTTTTAACATTGTCATGTATTTCATTTTTAGTTGTTCTTTTATTTACTCTTATAATTTCAGTTCAGTAATTTGAATGTTTTTGGTTTTAGTTAAACATTTGATGTAAACAAATATTTCTCTATTGCTTTTAGTTTTTTTCTCGGCTGTTTCCTCTAGTTCTCACACATATTTGAACCTAATCAAAATTAACTTTTATGTTACTTTATATTGTTTCATGGCTAGTATAGATATCATATAGTGACAAAGTGATTTGAAACTTTATTCATCTCCAATGTATTATTGCTAGCAGTCATTTAACTTATATATACATATATATAAACAACACCAATTATAATTTTACCATTTTTATATTAGATCAAAGTGTTTTCCAATACATCAATTAAGAATAAGAATATTTTACTTTCACATATTTCTCCTCTAGCCTTCTTTCTTTTAGTTTATTATTTTTTAATCTGCCTAAATAATTTATTTATTTGAAAGGCAGATATGCTGGCTAAAATTTTAAGTTTTGTTAGTTTAAGGAAGTCTTTATCTCTACTTAAAAATTTGTTTCTGTACATATGTGATGGTTGTCCTACTCTGTCACTCTTTCCTACTTCCTTGAGACAGATTCTCTCCCTGAATCTTAAGGACTGTAGCCAATATGTCAATCACAACAATTTCAGTTTCTTCTCTAACAGTACTGGGTTCTCAGGCAGACAAACGTGCGTCTGAGGGACATGAGTGCATGAGAAGTTTGTTTCAGCTTATAAGCCCATTATTTAGCAAAGTAAGGACAGGAACTCAGGCAAAACTCAAAGCAGAAACTTTGTTAGCTAGTTTGCTTGATGGTCTTGGTGTTCTAGTTTGCTTATTAACTTTATTGTACAGCCCAGGCCCACATGCTCAGAGAATGATACTGTTCACAGGGACTGGGCCCATGCAGAAACTAGGAGAGATAACGAATGCAATTCCTCTGCCAGCTTTTCCAAAAGCCAGAGCTGGTCTGATCTGGGAAATCTCTCAGTTGAGACTCTCTGCTCAATTGACTCTAGACTATGTCTAGGTAATAGTCCAGGCTAATCAGGACAGTCCTTGGCTTTCAGTTTTTAGTGATTCTGTGTCTATAAACAGTGAATTTTGCATGTGCTTTTCCATCTCTTCCATCCCATTCAGGTAGAGAAGATGAATAAAGTGGGCAGAAAGGGTGTTGCCCTTACACCATTTCCTATCACTAAAATACACACTGTTTTTTTAAATAAACAAAGAAAACGGATCTTTTAATAACAAAGTAATTTTCTAATATCTTTTAATAACAATTGGTTTGCTCTTCTATTGTAAGTATCAAGAGAATTTTTATTTGATAACCACTAGGAGAACCTGGTTAAGCCACATGATAAAATCAAATGAAGTGTGGCAATTGCCCTAAGATTGTATAGCAGAGAGTTTCTCACTAAATTCATAACAGTCATTACAGTTCCCATTCCCCACCTCACCACCCCACCCCACAGCCCCTCCCACCAGATTTTCTTATGGTTGTTGTTGGTAATTTATTTCTTTTTTTCTCTTTTTTTTCAGCATTTGCAATTGAAAATTCTGTGTATATGTTGCTTGTTTCTTCAGTTTTGGTGACAATGTGATATTATTTACCTCATGAAAAGTTTTTATGCCTCCTTCAGTTTTTAGGATATAGTGGTGTATATCAAGTCTATATGCAAGAACAGAAACTCAAGGAACATCTCTACCATGATTTTGTCTTCACATTTGTCTCCCCTGGCAGTAGAATATTTTGTGGTAAGATGGCATCGCATATACATAAGTTTATTTAGCATTACTGATTGATCAAATACATGAGTAGAGAAATGGTATGTGAGTTGGAAGGAGAAGATATCACAACGATTATAGATTAAAACTGGTTTTGGAGAAAAATACTTTAGCTTCTACTCTTTGTGTCCAGCCATAAAGGCTGGGAGCTAGCATCTTTCAAACATCAAAGTGTTAAATCGAGATCACACTGCGTGGAGATGTTTTGTAAATACTTATATGCTTCTCAACACAAAGCTTATGTTTATATGCCTCGGGCAGGCTTACTTTGGATGGCAAGCCTAGAAAATTAACACTGAATCAAAGTGTAAAGGTAGATTTGTTTAGAATTGTATAAATGTTCTGCATTTAAATTTTTTACATGTGCAATTGAATTAATAAACACACAAGTTTTGTACATATACCTTGGACGTGACAGCTTTCAAAAGCCAGTCTTTAAGGCAGCAGTAGTACGTTAAAAGGAACAGTGAGATATGTTGTTTAGCATGCATGTTTGACACTCGGCTTCACTCCTATGTTATGTCTCTTAGAGGATGGGCAAGTGACAGAGATGACACTGTGCCCTGGTATCTCTGTTCTAGCTTTGTACTGCAGGTGAGACCACATTTCACACATCATTTATAACTTCCTGCAGTAATTTACACAGTTCGTATCCTCAGTACAAGACATGGAAGTTATCTGTGCACATATACAGACAGGCTTTCTGAGTATGAAAATCATGCAACACCGTAGAAACCTCCAAAGTTCACATACTACAAACATTCAATATTGGTAAAAGAAAGGGACTTAGCCAATCAAAACCTTCCATTACTGGATATTGCTGTGCTGGTGTTTACATAGCACGTTATTTCATGAGGTCATTCTGTAAAGTTTTAGGTAACAGGTAGATGAGGTTTTCTTTTTTTGTTGTTGTTGGTTTTTTTTTGTTTTTGTTTTTTTTTTCCCAGTTGGTTCTAGACTCTGAAAATGTTAACAGGAAAACAGAGACTCATCTTACACTTTCTGTTGTCTCTTACTCATTTGCTTCCAAATAAATAAAAATAAAATGCATACTTCTGCAAATAAAATACAAAATGTGCATTTAGTTTTTCATGTGAATGAACATTAAATTGGACCATATTTACATGAATTTTCTGAAACTAACAAAAGTTACTATAGTTTGCTTACTTTCCACTATATTATAGTACACAGAACATTTAGAGAGTGCAAATTTTAACATTCTTCATAACAAACAAAACTAAAGTCTGGACTTTTGTTTGTTATCAGTGACTAATAATAATTTTCCTTTTTTTTTTTTGGTCATTCAGTATTTATTATGTCCTGGGCTTCATCATTTGTGGGTGGAGTAGTGAGTAGAAATGCCTAGCAATTCTTTCTAAATGTATTTATTTATTTATTTGTTTGTTTGTTCATTTGAAACAGGTTTCTGTATGTAGCCCTGGCTGTTCTGAAACTCATGTTGGGCTGGAACCTGGAGATCTTCCTGCCTCTGTCTCTGGAGTGCTGGGATTGAAGGTATGTGCTATCACTGCCACATACTGCCTAACACACTTAAAAGCACGTAGAAAATACTTTAAATCCCAAATGCATTGTGAAATCACAATATTTATTTTCTAATAAATTAATACCCTGTCTCAAAATTTTTTGAAAAGTTTTTTATCAGAAGTTAATTTCTTGATTCTTTCTTTTCTTCTGGAAAATTATTATTTTTAGTTTTCTTTTATTAATCATTGGTGGTCATTGGTCAGCAAAGCTTTTTGAAGAAGCTAAGGCTTCTCTTATCGGTATCCTAATAGTCTAAAGATTAGACAGGGACAGTGATTGGTAAGACTGCCTTTACCACTATTGGAATTACTAAATGTCAATAAATCCTCAAGCCAGGAGAGGCCTATATTTGTTATCTTAGATTCAGGAGAAGATATTTGTAGTTCTTTTTTCCATTGCCTAATTTCTTGTCCTTGAATTAGTCTCTATTAAATTTCAATTTCTTCATCCATAAGATGAAGTAATTGAATTATTTTGTGTTTGTGTGTGTGTGTGTCTGTGTGTGTGAATGCATTTATCCTATGTGCCCCAGCATGTGTGTTAAAGCCAGAGAACAATGTTCATATATTGGTCTTTGCCATCCTGCTTTGTATGAGACAGGATTCCTTTGTCACTGTGCTAGCCAGCCTAGATGGCCCTTCAGCTTCTGGAAATTCTGTCATTGCTCCCAGATGCTTGTTTACTGATTCTGGCTTTTTTGGAGGGTTCTGGGGATACCAGCTCACACTCTCAGTCTTGTTCAGCCAATGACTTTATCAACTCAGCCATCTTCCAGACCTGATTTCATCGTTTATTAATGCTAGCACCAAGAAATAATGTCTATATATCAAGCCATTTCGTAATTTTTTCAGGATAGAAAATGATTGTTTAGTGTCAATGACAAAATAATGATTATAGAAATAGGTCTCTTTTACTTCAATTTTGCGTCTCATCATTTCTTAAGAATAAGTCAGCAGTTGAGTATTCCCAGTTAACTATCTTTTTTTATAATTAATTGCTTTTGAAAATTTTTGACTAAACTCCTTAAAATGGCTGAATAACATAAACATAAAGTAAATGTCCACTGAAGTGTAATTTATGGTCTTCAAAAGGAGAAAGTAGACAAAAACAAATCTTTGAGTCATGTTAGGAATAAAAATGATAAATTCCTCATAGCACTTACTTCAAAGGAGAGAGAGATAATCACATCACACTCATCACATACATAGAAAAGTGTTTGTTAGCGTTTGGAGACTAAGTCATTTACCTTTTTTTTTTTTTTTTTTTTGGTTTTTTCGAGACAGGGTTTCTCTGTGGTTTTGGAGCCTGTCCTGGAACTAGCTCTTGTAGAACAGGCTGGTCTCGAACTCACAGAGATCCGCCTGCCTCTGCCTCCCAAGTTCATTTACCTCTTATATAAACCATTATAATATTTTTTTTAAAAAAAACAACTTTTCTTCTTCTCTCATTCATTACATCCCAACCTAAGTTTCTCATCCCTCTACTCTTTGCAGGTCCTCCTTCTCATGTCTCCTCTCTCCCAGATCAATGTTTCCTGTTTCCCTTAAAAAAAAAAAAGCAGATCCCCCAGGGATATACAATGAAAAATCTCTAAAAAAAGATCCAGAAAGACTGGGCAAAAACCCTTATATCAAGGTTGAATATGGCAACCTACTTGGAGGAACAAGGATCAAAGCACAGGTAAAGGGACTGGAGGGATGGCTCAGTGGTTGAGAGCACTGACTGCTCTTCCAGAGGACCCGGGTTCAATTCCCAGCACCCACATGGCAGCTCACAACTGTCTGAAGATCCAGTTGCAGGAGATCTGACACCTTCACACCAATGCACATAAAATAAAGTTAAATAAACTATAAAAAAAAAAGTTAAAAAAAAAGCACAGGTAAAAGTCAGAGACACTCCCCCAACTCCCATTGTTGTAAGTAAGTCCCAAATGAACACCAAGTTCAGGGGTGTGCAGAGGATCTAGTGTAGACCCATAGAGGGTGTGTTGGTCTCTTCAGTTTCTGTGAGCCCTTCTGGGTACTGCTTAGTTTATTCTGAGTGCTGTGTTTTCCTGGTGTTCTCGAACACTCTGGCTCCTACAATCCTTCCCCTGTCTCTTCTGCAAGGGTTTCTCTGGTTCCATATAATGCCTCACTGGGAGTCTCTGGATCTGCTCCCATCAGTTGATGACAATTGGGCTAGACAACAATCTATGAGTTTAGCAGTGCTATTTCATTTGTATTTTAATAAATAAAGCTTGTCTGAATATCAGAGAGTAAAACAGCCATCCCGGTCAGTCTTAGAGACCAGGCAGTGGTGACATATACATTTAATACCAGTAGCCACACTAGTTTGCTATAGAAACCAGGCTGTAATGGTGCTCAACCTGTCTGTTTTTATGTCGATTTCATGCAGATTTATTTAGTACAGCTCTGTTTCAAGCTTGAAAAGTGGAAATTTGGTGAGTCTCCAGGTGTTCTCTTACAATATAGGAATGTTTTTAGCTAACCTGGTTTTTGTTTGTTTTTCTTTATGACAGTGAATACTGTTCTTTCACAGTCTGTAAAGAATTGTGTTGGACTTTTTTTTTTTATTAAAAATTTCTGCCTCCTCCCCACCTCCTTTTTCCCTCCCCTTCCCCCCACTCCCCATGCCCCCCTCCCCTCCCCCTCCCTCTCCAGTCCGAAGAGCAGTCAGGGTTCTTTGCCCTGTGGGCAGTCCAAGGTTCTCCCACCTCCATCCAGGTCTAGGAAGGTGAGCATCCAAACACCCTAGGCTCCCACAAAGCCAGAACATGCAGTAGGATCAAAACCCAGTGCCATTGTCTTTGGCTTCTCATATTCACATATAGGACACCAAATAGACTGTGTTGGACTTTTGATGGATTGCATGGAATCTGTAGATTACTTTTGGTAAAATGGACACTTTTACTATGTTAATCCTGTCAGTCCATGAGCACAGGAGATCTTTTCATCTTCTTATATCTTCTTCAACTTCTCTTTTCAAAGACGAAGTTTTTGCTGTACAAGTCTTTCACTTGCTTGGTTAGAGTTGCCACAAGATATTTTGTATTACTTAAGGCTATTACAAAGAGTGTTATTTTCCTGATTTCTTTCTTAGTAGTCTGTTTGTCATTTGGGTATAAAAGAGTTAATTTTTCGTGTGTATTAATATTGTATCCAGTTATTTCACTAAGGGCGTCTAACAGCTGTAAGAGTTTCCTGGTATAATTTTTTTAGTCACCTATACATATTATCATATAATCTATAAATGATGATACTTTGACTTTTTCCTTTCCAAATTGTATCCCTTTGATCTCTTTCAGTTGTTTTATTGCTAGAACTTCAATTACTATATTGAATAGATATGGAAAGAGTGGACAGCCTTGTCTTGTACCTGATTTTAGTAGAATTGTTTTGAGATTCTTTCTATTTTCTTGATGTTGGCTACTGACTTGCTGTAAATTTTCTTTATTATGTTTAGGGATGTCCCTTTTGTTCTTAATCTCTCCAAGACTTTCATCATGAAATATTGTCAGATTTTGGCAATGGAATTTTCGGCACCGAATAAGATTATCATCACTTTTCTTTTAATTTGTTTATATGGTGCATTACATTGACTGGTTTTCATATGTTGATCCTTCTCTACATCACTGGGATGAAGCCTACTTGATCTTAGTGGATGATCTTCTTGATGTATTCTTGGATTTGCATGAGTATTTTATTGAGTACTTTTCCTCTATGTTCAAGAAGAGAAACTGGTCTGTAGTTCTCTTTCTTTTTTGAGTCTTTGTGTGGTTTGTGTATCAGTGTGAAATGCCTATGGCCTCATAAAATAACTTTCACAATGTTCTTTCTGTTTAAATTTTGTGGAATAATTTGAGGAGTATTGGCATTAACTCTTTAAAAGTCTTGTAGAATTTTACTCTAAAACTGTCTGGTCCTGAACTTTAATTTTTTTATTTTTATTTTTTGGCAGAGGCATGAGGGACATTTTAAATGACTGCTTCTTTAACTAGTTTATATGATCCTGATCCATCTTTGGTAAGTTATATCTATCTAGGAAATTATACATTTCTTTTAGACTTTCCAATTTTGTGGATTACAGGTTTTTTAAGTATGATATAATAATTGTTTGGATTTCCTTGGTTTCTGCTGTTATGTCCCTCTTTTTGTTTCTGATTTTGTTAATTTAAGTATTCTCTCTCTCTTTTAGTTAATTTGCATAGAAGTTTGCCTATCATGCTGATTATCTCAAAGAACCAACTCTTTGTTTCATTATTTTTTTACGTTATTCTGCTTGTTTCTATTTTATTGATTTCATCCCTCAGTTTGATTATTTCTTACTGTCTACTCCTTTTGGGTTGGTTTGCTTCTTTTGGTTCTAGTGCTTTCAGGAAAGCTGTCAAATTGCTAATATTAAATGTGTTCAATTTTTTTTTTACATAAGCACTTAGTGCTATAAATATCCCTCTTAGCACTGCTTTCATTGTGTCTCATAAGTCTGGGCAATTGTGTTTTCATTTACAATGAATTTTAGGAAATCTTTAATGTCTTTCCTTATTTTATGACCCCGCAGTAATTCAGTTGAGAATTGCTCAGACTTTCTTTTGCTGTTGAAATCCAATTTTAATTTGTAGTAGTCTGATAGAATGCAAGAAATTATTTCCATTTAATTATATCTATTGAGACTTCCTTTATGACTGAGTGTGTTGTTAATTTTGGGGAAAGTTCTGCTAGGTGTGTTTGTGTTTAGGTGAAATGTTCTATAGATATCTGTAAGGTCTGTTTGAGTCATATTGTCTATTAGCTCCAGTATTTCCTCATTTAGTTTTTGTCTGGTTGACCTGTTCATTGGTGACAGTGGGGTATTGAAGTCTCCCACTATCAATGTATGAGGGTCAATGTGTAATTTAAGCTTTAGCAGTATTTCTTTTATAAGCATGGGTGTCCTAGAGTTGGAGGCATAGATGTTAAAAATTGAAAGATCATCTTAATAGATCTTTCCTTTGATGAGTATGAAGTAGTCTACCTTGAATTTTGGCTTGAATTTTTCTTGTTAGTCATTAGAATCGCTACAGCAGCATGTTTCTTAGGTCCATTTGCTTATAAAATCTTTTTTCTATCCTATTTTCAATACCTTCCTCTGAAGTGATGCCCATCTTTGATGTTGAAGTGTATTTCTTGTATGTAGCAGAAGGGTGGGTCACACTTTCACATCCATTCTGTGAGTCTGTGTCTTTTATGATGGAATTGAGTTCATACACATTAAGAGATACAAATGACCAATGATTGTCAATTTCTGTTATTTTGTTGGTGGTGGTGATGGTGATTGTGTGTGTGTGTGTGTGTGTGTGTGTGTGTGTGTGCCACGCACATGCATGTATATGTGTGGTATGTGCTTCCTGTCATTTGGTTTTTCTGGTGTGAGATTGTTTATTTCCTGTGCTTTTGTACTTCCTTTGGTTGGACTTTTCCTTCTAGTATCTTCTGTAGGTCTGGATTTAGAGATATTGTTTAAATTTGACTTTATCATGGAATATCTTGTTATTACTATCCATGGTGATTGAAAGTTTTGCTGGGTATAGTACTATAGGCTGACATCTGTTGTCTCTTAGAGTCTGCAAAACATATTTAGAGACCTTTCTGGATTTTAGAGTCTCCGTTGAGATGTTGGGTTCTAATAAGTCTAACTTCGAATATTACTTGGTGTTTTCCCTTGAGCCTTTTAATTTTCTTTCTTTGTTCTGCATGTTTAGTGTTTGAATTATTATGTGTTGAGGGGACCTTCTTTCATAGTACAATTTTTTGGTATTCTGTAAGATTTTTCTACCTTTATATGCATGTCCTTATTTAGGCTAGGAAAATTTTCTTCTATGATTGTATTAAAAATATTTCCTAGGTCTTTGAACTGTGGTTCTTTTTCTATTCTTTTTATTCCTAGGTTTTAGGTCATTGGGGTGGGAGGGGTGGGCTGTTAACAAAAGGTGGGGATGCTCTGAGGAAAAGTTGGATGTGAGCTGGAGGGTGAGTTACCTTGAAACCATTACAATATGACATATACTATGATATCCACTTCTTCCTTGTTGCTGTTGCATAATTATGCTTGGTTTTGTCACTGCTTCATTGAAGAGATTTTACAGATGAGTTTGGGGGTGCACACCTTTAATCTTAGCACTTGGCACTGTGAGTTTCAGGTCAGCCTGATCTAGAAAATGACTTCCAAGATAATCAGGGCTGTTACATAGGAAAATCCTATCTTAAAAACAAAAATAAAACAACAACAACAAAAGTTTTTCATTTAGGTTCGTGTCTTACATAAAAAGATATTGAATTTTAGCTAGGCAAGTATTACTTGACTTGACAATAATTAAAGTCAGTGATAGGTTTGCCGAATCAAGAGCAAGTGTATGTATTAGTTCTCTATTGGGTAAGAAATTAATGTGCATGTTGTGGCTGTTGGGTACAGCCACAGCATGCACATTACCAACAAACATTAATTAACTAAAATTTCTGGGAATCAGGTGTCTTTGAAAGGCAACAGTAAAGAATGTAGGGCTGGTTTCTTCTGAATGCTGAGCCTGGACAGGAACCACTTACAAAGTCACTTAGGGATTATGCAAATGAGCTCCTGTGTTGTTCAGACACAGGGCCTCATCTTTTTGCTGTCTGTCTGAGGGCAAATGCTGAAAACTAAAGCTAGAGGCCAAATACATTGTCACATGACTCTTGTAATATCACTGCTTTCTCCATAGCAGGCAACAAGCAAAACTGAGACAGACTCACATGTACACAGTCATGTCCATCCCATCAGCTTTGTGGTTATATCAAGGCATGGGTCCATCTGCACTCAAGAAAGGGATGTTGCAGAAGGGTCTGAATATTAGCTGTCTTCTCAAGCCATGCCTTCAGGGTCTCTCCACCATTGTATAAAGCTGACAGACTACTAGGTACAAATCTCTTGTGATTAAGTCACTTCACTGATTGATATTTTATTCGCTATAGGATGGGATATTCCAAAGTTTCTTTGTGACTTATTATAGAATGGCTAAATCTAAAAAGTTTAAATCAGTTTAAATGTAATTTTCTGTGTTCACCCTAGGCAGTATAAAATGTTTTTTCTGATAAATCAGAACAAGAGGTTAAGAAATAGACAACTAAGTTAACACCTTAGCTCTTGTTTTTACCAGTTTGTCAAATGTTTGTTTCCTTTTCATCGTATATAGTGATAGCACTTTGCTTACGTGGGAACAGACTGAATTACACAGCATTATATAAAGTGTTCTGCACAGTGCCAAAGAGATAGTAGTTGCTTTGTAATTATTAGCTCTAATGTATTTTATTATCATTGCAATATCACATGTGATTGTATTGGGCAAGTGCAACATATACCAGGCGAGTCAGAAACGGTGTTTTATTAGAGTATTTTCTCTTCACGGTTTTCCTTGATATTGATGAGTAAGCAGGCAAATGGAAAGACTTAAAATTCATGTTTAATCTTATAAATATTGTCTTTAATAGTTGAAGGAGTTTAGTTGGAGCTTGTTTGATAGCCTCAGAAAGGAAGAAATAAGGCAAGCCTCTTACTTGCAAGAGTCGTAGCTGCCAGAGGAAAATGTGAATTCTGATTTTCACAGTCTGTTCTTTAAAGTCAGATTTCCCGGTGCAACACTCCATGGTTAGTAATAAATGGGCTGTACATAAATTATGCATTCAGGAAAATGAAAGACAAAAGCACTCCGCATCTCTTTTGCTGGTTAGAGGAAACAGTTTCAGTGTCTGACATTGAAGACAAGACAGTCAGTGTAATTTTATAGAATCACACTCAGCCACATTCTCATTCCACCCTGTCTTTCAGATGCTTTTGTTCTCTACAGAGGAAAATCACATGGAATGAGAAATAGCTGTGGAGCGACATCCATTTTGCAGTGTGGAATAATCCTGATCCATAAACTTTGTCTAAATTTTTTTTCACGTGGTCTTGGAGTTTTCTCTATGATTTTTTTCTTTTGTGAAATGAGAACAAATTTAAAAAGGCTCCAAACCGCCAAAGTCACTGCTGTTGTAGTCCACTTACGCTGCAGTAATGAACTGGCCCAGGCTAGGCAGTACATAAGGAACAGGCAGTTGTTTTTTATAGTTTTGCACTCTAAGAAATTAAGGATCAACGTGTGGAGACTTTTATTTTCTGCTGAGGGTCCATAGTCTGCTTTCAGGGCAGAGTCTTGTATGCTGCATGGTACCCTCAGGTAGGAGAGAAGCCAACACGCCCAAAGGACAGAGAGCTAAGGGAATGGTCTAAATCACTTTGAACTGGCCTTAGGAGGACATGTGATCTCAGGCAGGAGGGATCTGCCATGGCTTAACCTGAGCCACTGGCAGGTCCCATAGCAGCCACAGGACTGTGATCAGGCCGGTGAGGTGTCCCAGCTGGATTTTGAACAGCAACCAGTGAAACCTGAACAATAAGATACCGAGGAATATGAATGCAAGTGAATGTCTTTGAAAAACTCATTACATAGATACATGAAATCGTCCAATTGGTGTATTTGTTCTTGTTGTTGTTATTGCCTTGTTTTGTTTTTGTTTATCAAGACAGGGTTTCTCTGTGTAACAGCCCTAGATGTTCTGGAACTAGCACTTATACTTGTAGACCAGATTGGCCTCGATCACAGAGATTCACCTACCTCTTCCTCCTGAGTGCCGGGAATAAAGGCATGTGCCACTACTACCCAGCCCAACTTGTGTATTGTATGAATGTGTGGATACCTTTCAGAGGAGATGCAGGATTGAGAGGGATGGAAGTCATCCCTATGGATAATTATCTATTTTAATTATTTCCACTTAAATAGAGACAAGTAAAAGATTAAGGAGAGACATAAAAAGCTATCTCCTCAGGTCAAATAGTTTCTTCCTGCCCTCTCCCTTCTTCCCTTTCACTTTCTCCTCCTCCCCTCCCCCTTTCATGTCATCATAGAATGAAACAAAGACACAGGGACATGACATGTTGTGTGCATCATTTTAAAACATTTTCCAAATTTGGAAAAGATCATTGTAGGATGTTGTGCGATCCTTTTCACTGAAGAAAGGACATAAAGAACAGAAAATAAAGAATACAGAATTCCACCCAAGTGTAGCTTGGTGAAAGAGTGAGTTTAAATGGAATCCAAGCAATCATTGAACATATTGACTGAGCCATCTACACAGCCCTTCTACTAATCTTGTAAAACTCTTATGTATCAATTAAATTTACTAATCTTTAATTTCTTAAACAATTTGTCTAACACACAATTATGTTAATTTTTAATGTCTCATTTTTATTATTGCACTTATTAGTATCTGCCTTCCATTGTGATCAAACCATGACTGTTATTTGATAAATTCAACTTTGTTTGTTTAGGTGCCCAAGTAAGGGAAACCAAAAATTCTCTGAAGTTAACACTGACAGCTCTTTTTTATAAATAACATTATGCTTTAAATTGTTGATGTCCAGAAGTTCTAAATATAGACACATTTATCCGGATGTGAGAAGAGAAAATTGAGAGCTACTCTGTTGTTCCCAAATTTAATGTGCTATGAACATCTTTGTTGACATTCAAAGAATATTTACCAATTGTTCTTTTTCTATCCATGTATTAGTGAAAATAGCAAACACTTTAAATTTGTTAACAGATTATATTTAACCCCATTAACAAGAGGCTGAACAATTGTAGGAATGTATTGCTGATAGCAGACACAAAAACATGGGTTTGTTTTGAACTTTGTGAGAAAGTTTTCCTTTTAATTATCTCTTGGATCCTTTCTCAATAATATCAAAGGGTGGCATAAAATATTTTAACAAGAGCAATTTATAGAGTTTCAAAAACATTTTACTTCAAATACAAAAAAATCAAATATGACAACTCAAATTTATTATATATGCCATATATATAATAAATATATATACCAAACTATATGGTTTTTGAGACAGGGTTTCTCTGTATAACAGTCCTGGATGTCCTAGATTTTTCTTTGTAGACCAGGCTGACCTTGAAGTATCAGAGGTCCGGCTGCCTCTGCCTTCCCAGTGTTGGGATTAAAGGTGTGCACCACCACCACCTGGCTAAAAATAATTTTTATTTGCTCTTCTTGTGCAATACATCTCAACTGCAGTTTCCCTTCCCTCCATTCCTACAACTCCACCTCACCACCACCACCCCCCTCTCGCTGAGGTCTACCTCTCCCTCATTTCCCTTCAGAAAAGAAACAGGTCTCCAAATGCGATCTTCTGAACAGTAAGTACATAGTAAGTTACAATAAGACTAGGCACTAACCCTCACGTTAAAGCTGGACAAGGCAATCCAGTAAGAGAGAAAGGTTCCCAAGAACAGCAAGAGTCAGAGACACCTGCTACTCCCTCTTTTGGGAGTCCCACAAAACGTCATGTTACCCAACCACAGCATGTATGCATAAGACCTCACACAGATCAGAACAGACTCCACGATTGCCCCTTCAGTGTTTCAATCTCCGTGAGCAATATGAGCTCTGCTCAGTAGATTTTGTGGGCTGTGTCCTCTTGGGTACTTTGATCCTGCTGGCCCCTGCAGATTTTCCTCCTCCTCTTTGGTAGGATTCACTGAATTCTGCTTAATGCTTCGCTGTGGGTCTCTGCATCTGTTTCCGTCTGCTGCCAGAGGAAGCCTCTCTGATGAATGGGTTCGGCGGATGAGTATATGATTACACAAGAATATAGGGATAATTTCACTAATTTTTTTTTTGCCAGTTGTGCTTAGTTTTGTCATAGGTGTGGGTTATCCACCTAATGGATAAGGCATTGGCCCCCTAAAAATATTTTTAAACTCTTTGACTTTACTTCTAATTTCAAATGAGAATATAAAATATGAATGTGCATTAGAAAGTAATGAATGCACAATGTTCATATTTACAAAACATTTAAAAATACGTATAATTAAATAGCCTTTTAGTTGAATTTTATTGTTAATTGAATTTAAAAAAAATTCCACATGCATTGTTTGCAGATTTTTAACCTTTTGACATATGTATAGAAAATGTTGGCGTATAAAACATGGAAAACATTTATGTTAATCATTTTATTGGCTGGTTTTCTCTGTGGACCATGTGAAAGTAAAAGTATCCTAAAGTAGAGATCCAAAAAGGAAAAAGAGTAGAGCTAGTAAACTCTACTGACATGAACTTCCTAGGAATTTAGCATACTGTTTGCCCATAGAGGTTCCATTAAAGTTAATGGGAGTTGTGTGACTAATTCTCTCTGAAGAGTACTAAAAATGTACCCTGAAGTATTAAAAAGTCTGAACTTAATTTTTGCTTTCTCTTAACCTTGATTATGTTAGACTAAAGATAGATACTTTCATTATCATGCACATATATAGTAAATTTAATATAAATATTTAAAAATAATTTATTTGGAGGAGAGGCTACAATTATATGGGTCAGAACAGAATTTTAATTAGTGTTGCACATACGGGTTCTGCTTTCATTATGATGATAAAACAAGCATACACATCTGTAATTCACCTTCTAGCTATACAAATGAGAACTTAAACCTCAATGAATTCAATAAATGAACATTTTCAGAACACTTACTTAAAATTAGGTCTACTTTTTAATCAGTCATGTTTTAAGTGAAAGCTTATTAATAGATCATTAATAAAACATGCTTATGGAATGAGGTTTCAAGTAAAGGAAAAGATGAATGAAATATAACAAAAATGAATCAAACCTAGTAGATAATGCTTAATTCTATTTTAAATACTTTATATTAAATTGCAGATTTATGTCAGATCAAAAATGAATTTCTAATATTTTTCATGTACATTGAGATAAAATACCATAGGTGATATCAGTTGTGCATGATTCCCTCATATTGCCAAGTTTCTTCTGCATTTGATACTCAAACTGAAATATTAATGCTATTTTTTCCTTTAAGTAATTTCTGCCTTGATTCTATCCCTACCTAGGGAAATAAAGTTATAAGATTTTGTTTTGTAAAGCATGAAAAACAAGAGAAAAATTATATCCATGAATAAATGACCCCAACATCCATTCTCTCCTGAAACCGAAAGATGCATTCCAAATTAAGGCAATTCACAAGCTATGCCCTAAGCACCGTGCCCTCGAAGAGGAAGCAGATGAACCTGCAGAACCATGCATGAACAAAGCAGAGTGTTCTGAAAGCCCAGAACTTTGTTTAACCAACTTTCCAGAATGTAGAACTCTTGCTCAGCTGAACATAAATTGTAGCTAAGACTGATCTTTTTATGGTATGTATTCATCATCTTCTTTTGCTGTTACAAGACTCTGTTTCTAAATCATAATGGAATCTTGAGTTAGGGTGGGGCTGGAGTAAAGTTCCAAGCCATTTCACAGTTCTAATTGATAGAATCTGAGATCATACACTTAGCTATTGAACTTCAGCACATTCTTAAAGCAGTTCCACTCAAGATTCCACTATGTAGCATTCACTTTGAAGCTTGCGACATTTCAGTTTTGAGCTGAAACCTGCTTTCCTGATTTTTAGGTTTTCAACTGAAAGCTGTACATGTCCGGGAGGGGGGTGTCAGACCATTTAGATTCTGCTTCCCGTGATGGCTCATGACAGATCTCAAAACATATTTCCTGTCAAGGGAAACAGCATCCATACACGTGGCTTTTTATTAGTAACTCAAGGAGTTTGGGTTCTGCCAATAGCTAACAAAGTCACACATTTCAAATGTGCAGTTTTTTTTTTGTGTGTGTGTGTGTTTGTAGTTTGTTTATGTGTATGGAAGCTAGAGGTTGATATGGGATATCTTCTCCAGTATCTTCTCAGCTTATAGCTTTGAGACAAAGTCTCACTGAACCTAGATGTCATCAGCTTGTCTGTATGGCAGACTAGTAAGCCTCAAAGATCTTCCTGTCTCTGCTGCCTCAGATGTGGGATTATAACCAAGTGCCACCACACCAAGAACTCAGGTCCCTGGGTTTCTGAGACAAGCACTCTACTAATTAGGCCAGCTTAGACTTTAATCTTGAAGCCTTCTGATTTTTGAGGTGATTTATAGTACATGGCTCTTTCCTCCTATAAAAGGCAAAATAGTGTACATGTTCAGTTAAAAAAATTTTCATGCCGGGCGGTGGTGGCGCACACCTTTAATCCCAGCACTTGGGAGGCAGAGGCAGGCGGATCTCTGTGAGTTCGAGACCAGCCTGGTCTACAAGAGCTAGTTCCAGGACAGGCTCCAAAACCACAGAGAAACCCTGTCTCAAAAAAAAAAAAAATTTCACCATATTTATCTGCAAAAATATTGCAAGTGTATTTCGTGACTCCCTGAGAAGAGAATGAATTGAAAAGCATGTGGCTCAATCGTCTAAGGTCTCACAGCTCATATTGGGTGTCGGTGTTTAGCATGTCTTCCACAGTCACGACTAACCCTATGTGTACTCTGCTTTGGGTATGCGCTCTCTCCAGAGTCCTAGCTCTACTGTGGGTTTCCATCTGAAACTCCTCTCCCAAGTTAATATCTGTGACTCACTTGTATTGTTTGTTTACCTCTACATCAGCCTACTTCATTTTAGGAATATTTAGATTTTCTTCCCTATGTCTCAGATTGCATGGAAGTTGTCTCTTTAGGTGTGTGCCATTTTCCTTATGATGTATCACTTTCGTTAAAATATTTCCCTCACCTCTGTACAGAGGAGATCAAAGCTCCCTAGTTTGAATAGGCAATCTGATTTTCAAGAAGACTCAAACATCTTATAGCAGCAGCATATTGGATTTTCAAATTAAGAGATCTAATTTCAACTACAAAGTCTCTGTTAATAATCTTTTGTTTCAACTGTTTCTATTCAAACTTTTGGTTTTATAATTCGGTACCTGCTTAAAAGTTGAGTTTTCCCCATGACCCTAGCAAACATCCACGAGCAGCTCCTGATCCTGCCGAGCATCCCAAGTGTGTTATGGGAGTAGAAACTGGTACCCTGGCACAAAGAACAGACTTTGCTGCCGTCTGGAAGGCAGAGGTTGCTTTATTCAGTGCTATGTGATGATTCAGTTCACCCCAATTTGCCCTTTGGGAACTGCTGTGAAAACTTCTTTTGTACAGTAAATCATGACAGCATTTGGCCTTCATTTGGGGGTAAGTACATGGTTTATATATTAAAGCCATTTCTTTTTCCCTCTAGAAATACCATGTGGCATCAATTTGTTTGTAGGCACAAATCAAACGGCAGTTTGGGATCCTGCCGATGATCCAGAATATTTTATATTAAGTTTTCAAAGGTTATCAGAGCAATGAAAATCTAACTTTGAAAAAATTATGAGATGACCTGAGTCCCCAGGGACACATCCATTTACCCGCAGAGACCCTCACAGGCTGGTTGGAGGAAATCTGCTCTGAGATACTGTAAGAGGCGAGGACATTGATGGCGCAGGTCAAGAATGATTATGCTACTGAGAATACATAACTTTTCATGTGGATATTGGCAGAGCTGAACTTTGTTGGTTTTACCTTGCTGGCTGAGATTTTTATTAATGGTCCTCATGCGTAGGTGAGTTTAGGGCATAGACTTGTAAGCAGTTGCAACTCCACAGCTTTACCTTTTAAACTGGGCCATAAATGAACATTAAAGCAATACTTCAAGTACTTGCTCTTTGCTCTACCTCTAGACTACCAAGGAGCATCTAGGCTCTGCACTGTTGGTTTCTAAATTTATCCGGCCAGCCACACTTGTGGCTCCTGTGGTTGGCCTGTGGCCTAGAGCTCAGATTGCCCAGTAGTTCTTTTTCCCAAAATAGGCTGAGGAAGTTTGCGACCGTGTTTGGTTTGTTCCAAAGGGGCTGCCATCTATTTAATGAGGTTGTGAACATATACTAAGATTTGTACATGGCTCATCAAATAAATTACATCTTCAACTCACTTTTCACTTCAGTGCGTGGTTTAAAGTGGGCTGTTTTACAAGCACATGTGTTTATCATATGACTTTGTTTGGGGACAAACATCATTTCTTACATTTGGGATCCAGTTTCTAAGTAGCGCATAGCCTTGCTTCATCTGTCTGTACTCAAAAACAAATGCCAAGTTCTGAAGTTTCTCTCGCACTTGCGGAGGTTTCTTGGAAGGCCAAGGTGTCAGAGCTTATTCACTGAGAGCTTTGTTCACTCTGAGAAGCCATATACTCCCATTATTGCTTGTGGGACAAAAGGGGTTAGTGGCCTTTTATCAGTTACAGGTCTTTACAAGATCAGCATGTTCCACTGGGCTGTGTTTAGGACAGGTAGCTAAAAAAAACACGATGTCTTTCTGTAGCTCAATTTTTGCGACATTATTGAAGTCATTTCGTTCTTAGAACATTGACTTCTATTTTGGGACCAAAATAGCTGCCCCTCACATAGCAAAAAGGTGCATTGTGACTAATACTGACAAAGCCATAGAGTTTATTTTTTCTTTTCCAAATCTCTCCTATTCTATAGAAGAGGAGAGGGTAATGTCTTTTTCTAAATGAACTTTGATGAGGAGCTTAGTGACTCACCCAGCACTTCCAGCTTGCCATATAATGCAATATAAATAAGCTAGAGAGATAAAATATCTTCCATTTGATGAGTCACATCCAGGGCAATAAAGCAGGATAACCCAAGGTTTATTTCCTCTGATTGTAAGAGATAAAATTGATTTTTCCATTTTCCTCTCATATTTCCCTCCTACTTCCTCATTGTACTCTACAGTTGCTGATGGGAAAGGAGCTAGACATAGGATTTGTCATGAGATTTAAGACTCCACAAACTAAATAGGGCCACTTTTGAGGACAAATGCAAGTGGAGCTGATGAACCTCAGATGTGGATCCTTTTTCTCAGAATTTGGCAACGAAAAGGGGAAATGTCTACAATGAACACCGCACAATCCACTTTAAATTAGAAACCTCAGCTGCAGCGAAAGCAGAAGTTCTGCTACTCCTCGATTCAATCAAACAACACTGAGAGCAGTCTCCGGGATCTGGTCAGTCAAACAACATGAGGGACCATTGCTGCGATCCTGTCTGGTCTCCTTGGTCTGAGTCAAGGATTGGGTTGGAACAGTTAGCATATGCAGAGTCAAGGTCAAGGGTTAAAGACATGCTGGTGCTGCTTGTGCAGGGGTAGCATCTGGAAGCCAGTAGCACCCACATGATTCAGCAGCTCTTCTTGCTTTGGTTTTTAACATAAAATTTTTATCATAGTTGAAAAATGCAAATAAAATTTTAAATTATTACTGAAACTAACTTCAGTAGATTATTATGTCATTAGAAGAATATGTTCCTTTTTGTTTAACTCATGTGCAGAAGCATGCAATTGTAATATTGTGATTTTATTTTTTAGGTTTTTTGTTGGACACATACACTTATAGATGTGTTCTTGTTGTTTCAGTTTCTCCAAAAGTCTGATAACATTCCAAAATTTAGGAAGGAATTTTTACAAATCAGTTTAATAAAATGTGAAAGGCAACTTTTGAATACATGAAAGGCTTGAGGTTTAACAGTTGTTGTACACATGTAGAAACAAACCATAATGATGGATGTATGTATCTAATTAGTGAGAAGAGGAGGAGCATAGTTAAGATTGCTCTGATCCTTACAATACCACTCAATTAAAAACCTGTAATAATGATGTGTGCATTATCTGAGACTGCCTAAGGGGAAGACGCGCTTGTTTCCCACCTGTTAATGAACACTTGTAGCCATTTTCACCTTAATAGATGAAAGGTAGGTTGCTGCTACAGGATCTCCTTAATTTCATATCACATGTTCCATGTTTGCTCCTCCCTTAATGTGTCTTTCCTCTCATGGCCAGTCTAGCTCTTATAATTTTATATGCACTTCATAAATATAGATTTTAAAGATATGATTTGAGTTATTTAAATAAATGATGGTCTTCAGTTGACCTCAAAACAGAAGACCCTTGGCTGAGCTTCTGCCTTCTTTATTTTATTTCATTTATTTTAATTTATTTTTTATTGAGCTCTACAGATGTTTAAAGAGACCCTGAACTTGGGTGTGGCCTGTGGCTTGTTTTCAGGCTCCATTTTGAAACTAAAGTTCTGTAGAGGGGATTATTATCACTATTGTTGACAGCAAAACATAAAAACAATAAAACCTTTCTTGCTAGGCATGGCATCTAAGCTGCAGCATTGCATGTGACCTGAGCATCCATGTGAACAAGATGCTTGGGTCTGCACCGGTGCTGAAACAACAGACAACAATGAAGTCAAGTCTTCAAGCTATAGCATGAAACGGCAGTTTTTCTTGGATGGTGATTGGTAGATTGGTAAAACACTTGAACCTTAGGTATTATGAGTCATAATATTCATCTACCTGTGCATTCTGTGAGCAAGCAACTCTCAGAAAGAAATTCTGAGCAACAGTAAGCCCCTCAAAGACAAATGCACAAAATAAAACACAGGAATTCAGAAAATGTGTTCTTTTTTGAACCTCATTATCAATTATAATGTAATTCTTGAGAAATGCCAGGATGTTACCCTCACCTTCAGATTTTGGCAGGTACTGAACACTCATATTACCATTTTACTTCTGTCTGAAATGGTGATTGGATTGACTGGTATGATGAAACAGACGGGACAAACTGGAGGCAAAATCCCTTGCTCACCAATGACTGTTCTATCCATTTGAAGGTCAAATAAGTTCTTATCTATCTATCTATCTATCTATCTATCTATCATCTATCATCTGTTTTTGTGAGACAGGGTTCTCACTATATAGCTCTGATTGGCCTGGAACTTACCATATATACCAAGCTGATATTGAACTCACAAAGATCTTTCCCTGCCTCCTGAATACAGGGACTGAAGGCATCTGTTACCATACTCTTCTCTACTAGTTTCTTTAGTTGAAATTCAGACTGCTTCAGCTTTCATTTGTGTTTCAAATAAAATAAAAAGTTGTTCTTAACAGACATTGCTTCTCTTGCTGTACCCTTGATATTTGAAAATATCTATGGAGGCTGATGAGATGGCTCAGAGCAGTGGCTCTCAACCTGTGGGTCTTGAGCCACTGATGGGAGGGGTCACATATCAGATATTCTATGTATCAGATATTTGCATAATGCTTCATAACAGTGGAAAAATTACAATTGTGAAGTAGGGACAAAATAATTTTATGATTAGAGGTCACCACAACATAAGGAACAGTGTTAAAGGGTCTCAACATTAGGGAAGTTGAGAAGCACTGGCCCAGAGGGTAAGAAGGGTAATCATTACGCCAGACAGCATGAGTTTGACCTCTGAGACCCACAGAATGAGATAACCTGCTCCACACACACATGCCGTGACTTGTTCTCCTCTCAAAGAGCAAATGCAACAAACTTTAAAAAATTCATAATAGCAAAATGTAGCCTATATGCTACTTACAAGAAAATTGCTTGTTCAAGCCTGTGGTTTATCAATTGATTGCATCGCAAGCAAACATAATCACCATTTTATTGTAAATCAATAGCAATAGATATAATAGCATTCTGAAGTGTGTTGTCACACCCGGCTTTGTCAATAGGTTTGGTGTTATTCCAGATATCCAAAACTACTATTTTGCAAATATTTTAAATACAATTGAAGAGTATGCTGTTGTTGCTTTTTTTAGAATATCAACCCTTCAGGAGGCCATAAGAGACTTAAGCCATTTTAGAGTTTCGAACCACTCAAATTCTTGGGTGATCAGACAATATTCCTATTCTTGTAGAAAATTCCACCCTGAATGGATGATGGTCAGGTTAGACATTTCTGGAGGAGATACAATGGGGTTTTGTCAGGCTAGCATTTTTTATTGCTCTAGATGCTGTCCTTAAACGGAGGGTGTTAATGGGAGGCTGAATTTCTGGAGTATGGAAATATTACTTGTGGGTAAAGATTTTTTCTCTTAACATCTAACCAAATATTCACAGAGGTTGCAAAAATTGTTCGAGGTCCCATGTTTTGGAAGTCCACACATCTGTGTCTGAGAAGCAATTGAGAAGGAAGGGCTCCATCTATCAAGACTCAGTATTTGAGCTAGACTGGCAAATAAAGGCCTACATTCCATAACCTCACCAGCCTTTGAGGGTGTTCTGTGAAAAGACATTGTTTTCTGAGCCCCTATGTGAGATGGGGCTCAGAATGTTAGTCACCTTGCTTAACGATCTTGCATGTCACTAATGTCCCAAGGCATTAAAACTAAGCAATCAGAAAACCATTAGAGGGCCTTGTTGAGAAAACTGTGTTAATGGAAAGACTGTGGATGTGGCAGTATGATCAAATGGGCACAAAGAAAGCTGTATCGTTGCTATTGAAGAATTCTAATAGACATCTGCCTCTCTATTAGACAATGCTGCTTAAATTTTCCTTCCATTTTCCAAACTTATTTTTACCACATACCTTTCTTTAAACAAAGATGAATCACAAAAGAAATCCAATACATTAGAACATTCTAATAAAAATACCATATATATTAAGTATCATACACTAGGCAGTAACTGAAGGATACAGAGAAAAAAGAAAAATCAGATCTCTTTAATTTCTTTGCATGTATTATTTACTGTCAAGGGCAGTAGATATTTCATATAATAGCAGCAGCTTGTATGAAGTATTGGTTTCTCACCATGGGACAGGTACAGTGGAAGAAGTCCTCAGTCTTTAAAGGATTCAGAACTCACTTTCTCCATATGAAGTGTATGTTAGTGTCATTCCCATATTGTACATGAGAAAGGGAGTCTTCAAGAATTTAAATAACCATAGTCTGCATATAGACAACTTAATTTTAATTCACCAGGAAAAAAAAGTATTTACCACTAACCAGAAAACAGATATTAAAGTCAATACTGTCATTTAAAAAAAACCCTGAAAAGTAAGGTTCTTCTTTCCATTGATGGAAAGGTTGTCACAAAAGATAGTAGTATTGATCATGTAGGTAATAACACAAATTCTGCATGACTCGCTAAAAGCTGTACTATAGGGAAATTTTTAGGTTTCAGATGCATATCTGGGAGGGCTGTTATCACTCAGTCTGTACAAAAGCAAAACTAAATGAGATTTGTTACTGTCTGAAATAACTGGACTGTATTCAAGGTATACATTACCTGAATATGTTAAAGTTATTGGATACCTTTTTCAAATGCTGGTTTCTAATATGGAGATGATGGAGATCTGTTCTATTGGATTAGATGTTGGTTTGAGAAATGATGGTTTTCTCTGTTCATTCACATCCGTTTTGAAATTTCTCTGGAACTTTTCTCTCATCATGATTATGATGGGAAATCATTCTGTGATTGTTGAACATTGTGAAAGCACAGGGAGTGATTTCAGTTACAGATTCATCTCTGGTGACTGTATTGTAACTTCTCAAGTAAATGATAAAATGGGTTAGGTTGAATAATGTTTTTATTTTATAGTGTATATTATTTGAATATACATATGCATGCTAAACTTGCTCAGGTTTTCAACATTATATTTCAGGATAGAAAAGTAATATTCTGAGACAACACAAAATACAGCTAAGCTAGAAATATAACTCTTAGGAAAATGCACAAATAAGTTTAAGCATACATAATATAAATAAAATCTGATTTTATATTTCTTTGCTTGATTTAATTTTTCCTCATTAATTTTACTCTAACATAACTAAAGCAAAGTAGAAATAAATTATGTTTAAGATAAAATTAATTTCTGGCAATGGCTTAACACAAATATTTGATTTTTAAACAGAATTATAACTTCTAGAATTCCATTTTAAGAACTTACATGCTAGAAAGCAAGTATAACTGCAATTGTGCCATTTATAAATCAAATTCAGTTCAAATAGAAGGTTTTTGGGGATAGGAAAAATATTTTCCAAAGTTTGAATATAACATTATTCAAAATTTTCAAAGTTTAAATATAACATTGCATTATATTTTAAAGACAATATTATCTGATGTCAAAATTTTTACTTACACTTTCTGGAGATTTCTTATTGAAATTATTTTCTTATTAAAGTAGAATCTAAACAGATTCTAGGGATGGGGGGTGGAGAAGCAGATTGACGACAGGAGGGAATACATGGGTGAGTATTTGGAGAACATTGAATATGAGCTGAAAAATAGCCATTTTCATCTGGGTAACCCTTCACCTACCTTGTAACCTACATGATGGAGTGTATACCAAAAAGTTATTTAAAAAAATGCCAGCATGAAAATCTTAGAAAATGGAATTGTTTTTTGAATTTGCAAAAAACTCAATAAATCTTCAAGAAAATGAAGAAATCCAATTGCTGATTTTATTTCTTTTATTAATTCACTGTAAAAAAAAAGCCACAGAGTATCCAACGAAATCAGGTAATAGCCAGAGCAATGCTCAGTGCATTGTGGCTTGCACATTTTCAGAAAGGGGTACGCACTGCAGCAGGCTAGGGGAAGACCACCAGCATAGAATACCTGCTATGATAGCTATTCTGTTGGTGAAGACAAAGGAGACTGTTTGGTTAATAAATTCAAGAACATTCTGTGTAGTGTTCTAAGCAAACAAAGGAACAATGTGATAAATTTGTTTGGAAGTCTTTTACAATAAGCAGGACTATGTCTTCTTAATAATTATCACCACAAATCACTTAACTAGTTTGTATGTCTGTATTTTTGAATCATAGTTGCTATAAGAAACCCATGTTCCTCTCACACTCGGCAGTTATCCAAGACTGGCTTTGAACTTGTGATCCTTCCTGCCTTTCTTCCTCAGTCCTAGCTCCGACTGCCTGTAATGTGGGGCCAAGAATAATGTTTTAAGGCGGGAGGCGTTTTGCATTACCAAAGCACTAAATATATTCTTAATTTCTCTTCATTTTTGAAAACAGACTTCATTTCTAAGAAGACTTAGTTTCTTAATGGAGAGCTACATAATACGACCAAATTTGGAACAAGGAGCCACGTTCCGCAGCCGCCACTCCACTTTTCATTTCCTGGACGAAATACAACAGTGGAAAATTCTGCAGTCCTTCTTCAACAAGGGGTTGGTGTGATACAATGCAAGTCCTGCCTTGGCTATAAATGAAGATTAATAAAGAATGACGTTGGGATACTGTATTCAGATATGTTATATCTGAAACTCCAGTTTCTTCAACCGTGGGTGGCAGCCTTATTTGGGTTTCATAACTCAAAGCAGGAGTCACAAAAATGTTCTCAGAAGTAAATGTTTCTAAATGCACAATGACAAGAAAATTAATTCAAAATAAAACATAAAAAAACTTAGCTTTCTGGCCATGCTCACCCACATGGCATTTTGTAAATTTATTGCATCCTTAACTCTGAACAAACAATGTGTACTTTACACTGTGCCGGCTGTGACAGCACCTATAACTATGACCACTGAGCGCCACAGCTCGGCTCGCTGGCTCACGGCACTGTTCCAATGTATGTACAATGTTTTCTGCTCTACCAGAAATATGGTCGTTTCATTATGGAAAACAAAGAACATTCATGTTTTTCTGTCATCATTCCTTAGCCTGTATCAAATTAGTATAGCTTGTGTTATATTTTGTGTTGGCATGTTTGATCTGAGATAGTGCTCTTTGACTTGAGTTTCACAAGAAACTGGAAGAGAATTTCATTCTTGGATAAGGACAGCCTTTCCAATAATTCCTGAGGTACGCACGAACATGCTTCTGCCATTTCATGTTTAATCAGACTGGTGTTAGAGAACATTGATGATTGCTGAGCAACTCTGGAAAAACAATCTGCATCCTACATACAGTAAAGATAACTTTATGCAGAAATAAATAAGTGCACCATCTTATTAATGTATATATTTGTTTTCATTTTAAATAAATCATCAAATCACATAAATGGATAATAACTCTTTTATAGAATTCTTGATGATTTGTTTGTAAATGCTTTCTGTGTATGCCTATTTTATATACCTATATAAGCAACATTGTGTAAAAGTTTGTTGGGTGAATAGGGATCACAAGTACAAAGTTTAAGCAGCCCTGCACTAGATCAAGGTGACACATTCCACTCTCTGTGTAGAGCTTTCTTTTATAAGCATGTGTCATAGAGGTCCTCTCAAGTGTCATTATTGGTTGTGCTTGCTTTTATGTCTTGTTTTATTTTGGGAGGCCTGTGTTTCCTCAGTGATGGGGCAGTTTTCTGAGGTTCTTAAGAGTATAATGGAATTGCAGCCTTACAAAGGTCCCCATTGTCACTAGATTGTCTTACTGTTTGATGATTCTTCCTTCTTCCACTTCATGCTTTCTAGTGCCCACATTCTGGTTCTTTAATGTACTATGCAAATACAAGCATTAAATGCAATTTCTATTCTTCCTTGAGACCACGAGCATTAGGTTGAATAACCCCGAGAATTTGTTTACAATCATGTCTGGCCTAATGACCTATGCAGCCCCAGTGACCATCCTTCACTTACTTATTTCAGCATTGATTTTTCTTATGCCTTTTTTTCATGACATTTAAAAATCTCTCACAGTTTATAGAGGAGGAATGTGGCACAGTCACAGAGATATTTTGATTCCCAGTTCATTATACTGTCCAAAGGAACCTGTGTTTTCAGTATGCAAAAAGCAACGCCGACTTTTACTGAAATTTTTGGTGTCATGGAAATACTGCAGTGAAACCGTCTTCATGGAAATCCAGTGTTAAATATCTATGTATGTTAAATAAAGTTTAGCAATGTTCTGTATCAAGAATATAATTTTGCCCAAACAACTTCTCTATAAAAATCTCAGTGAAGGAATCATAAAAGAAACATAATGTCAAGATTTCACCTAAAAACTTGGAATAATGTGTTAGATTTGAAAAAAATGCATATTTTCTACAGTTTTGAAAATAAAACTTGTTTGTAACAAAGATCAAATTCATTTACTCATGTATTCAATGTCATTCAGCCAAATGCTGTTTGATGTCTTCTAAAGTCTGTTTCCTCTTCACTGAAGTAGTGGCAGATAATTCCCCTCCCCATAAGAAGCTGTTTGCCCAACTTTCCTCCATCATTCTTCAGCACATCTCATTTTTTCTCTCTCTCTCTGTGTGTGTGTGCTCTCTCTGTCTCTCTGTCTCTCTCTGTTTGTGTGTGTGTGGGGGGGGGGGAAGAAAGATCCTTTATACTTTTAGTTTAGTTTTATGAAAACTTTCCAGAAATTGTATTTTAAAAATTCTCCTGCACAATTAACTTTGTCTCCACCAACTATAAGAAACTGCAGAGTGAACTCTCTGCAAACACTGAAAGTGCGCTACTCACTGGATTTGACTCGCTACACAGTAGGAATATGTGGAAAACATTATCAGAGAATTTATTATATCTCCTCTGTAATATCACACACCAGTCTTTATATAGTCTCATTTCTAAAGTCTCATCTGAAGAAGATTATATAATACCTTAAAAGACATTCTTATTTGAATTATTAGTGCTTCAAATTTATTTCTGAAGTCTCCCCCCATTCTCTTTTATTCAACTGCAGATTTTGGACTGTCTTAAAAATTATATTTTCCTATCTGTCCTTTCCTTCCTTCTTGTGCTGACGCTAATGTATTTTTCACAAACCAGCCCGAGTTCCCTTTTGAACATGGAATCAGAATACATCACTACCCATATATCTCATATGAGTATACTATATATGCTACATACATATACTACAACTCATTGTAGTTGATCTCAAGATTTCATCTTTCCTAAGTGCATAATCTGCTATCTAAATTGAACAGACAAGCAAGAGTTCCTTTAACGCTTCCTTTTTGAAAGAATGATTTAGAGGTTCTCCCTGAAATATTACATCTTTATATTGTGGGGAAAGGTATGAAAAGAGTACCGTGTCTTAAGATTTTTGCCCATTTCTCCATATATGATAGATGTGAAAACACTCAGCAAAACTGCTATGTCCAGAGTAGAGCTCTTGATTTCCCCCTTTTAATCTAACCCCCAAATTGATAGCTGCACACTGTAAATTAACCCTCCCCTTTTCTCAGCCAAGTCACACATTTAATCTCGTATAAACCCTGGAGTTTGTAACTCTGAAATGTGCTCTGAATCCACACATATATTTTTATCCCTGCTAATAGCACTTTTATGCAGGGCAGTGCTACTCCTTGACTGGTTTTCCTAACCTTTTCCTATCTGTCCTTTCCTTCCTTCTCGCTCTGCCTCTAATGTACTTTTCATAAACCAGCCCGAGTTCTCTTTTGAACACGGAATCAGAATACATCACTACCCATGTGAACTCTTGCAGGAATTTCTGATTTCACGTAAAATAAAATCTCAATCACGTGGTTTATGAACCCTTGCTATCATTGCAACCTTATGTCCTGCCCATTCCACATTCTCCGTAGCCACCTTGGACACCACTAGCACTGGATAGCAATACAACACAGACATATGGGTTTTTCCCTTTTCTGTGAAGAATGAACATGTTGTCATGAAGATCTCTTAACTTTTCCTCCATTGTGTCTAATTCTTTACAGTCCTCACAGAGTTGGCTTTCACAATTTTGAGTCACAGCTTGAATTACAATTATTCTGGGTCTCCCAAAATACTATATCAAAAGGTGACCTTTCTTTGAGTATATAACACATTCTTAATAATGCCCATTCAAATATGCAACTATCTTTTCCAATTTGACAATTTCTTGTTCATTATTATGCTTCTAGCCGAGTATCTTTGAACGTAGTAGCTGGCCATTTCTCTAAGGATTGCTGCTAACTTGTAGTGGGAAGCTAAGATCTGAGTGCTATATATGCCCATGTTATAGGGAGCTACTGCTCCTTGGGCAGAACCTCAATCTAACCACATACATCTATTAATATGTCACACATTTAATCTTCTCTTGTTGTTATTTAAAAAGGGGACTGATAAACTTGACATAGTGTCTTTTACCTGTTTTTCTGAACCTGGGATGGGGCGAAAGGAGGATTAGGAGCTCAAGACCATCCTAAACTACAGGAGATCCAATCTCCAAAGAGAACAAACAAAACAACACAACAAAACCAATTGCTCATATTCTTTCAAAAGCATATCACAAAGAGTGAAGAATATTCCACATTAAAGAAAGCAAAGAAAATTTATGTCTAAAGACAATGTGTTATCAAGGCAAAGATTTTCTGTGGGGAAAAAGATAGAATTTTTATCTATAGTTGTAGTAGATACATATTTTCAATCTAGGCAGAGCTGACACATGCTGACTGTGGAGTGTGCTTTAGATAAGAACATTGTATAGATGTCAATGTCTCCACTTTGGTTGTTGCGTTGTGGTTTCTCTCGAGACTTTCCTTCTCAGGAACATATGTCTTAGGAATGAAATGTCAATTGTATCTACCACCAGTACACCCCTCTCACACATTAACCAACCCTTGCTCATTACTGAAGGAAAGAGAATAAACCATTATCAAATGAAACAAGCTACAAATAACTGAGTACCATTAAAAGGGTATGGCTGCGATTTGTCGTCCAGCCTTTTCATTAGGGTTACACACAAAGTTTAAAATTTAACACAAAGCCTTTACAATCTGCATCTTTCTCTCCATGGTAGTCCCTTGCACAACAAATGTAAAAACAGCATTTTTTTTAAGTAAAAAGAAAGTAATTCCGAGAAATAGCATGTTCTCTATCTCTATTACCCAAATGCAGAAGCTGAGCCTGGTTTTGCCAGGTTGGTAGTTGTGAGAAACAGCCTTGTGTCTGTCCAGTGTGTAGAGGTACATGTTTTGCAAGGAACAGATGGTATCAATGTTCCTTTTTCTTCCATAAATTTTATAACTATGTTATCTGATCATTATTAGTCCACTAGGTGCAAAACTGCACAGTAGAAGATTATTGCTAAGGAATTTTTTCCTTCTTAAATCACTTATACCTGTCTCAAGCTGTTCCAAGATGATTCTAGCCAAGTGACTTAGCAAATTCTTAAGCTATCATCTTTCCTGCTCAAACCTTTCCTATCTTGTCTCCAATTACTTCATCCATATAAAAGCTAAAATTTCTATGGACTATCTGTATCAACGGATCAGGGTGTGGAATGATAAACCTCTTAACAAAAAATTAATTCCAATTCTTTCCCCAGATTAAGGTATCTTAGCAACCTGTGAAGTGTGCTATCTGCTGATTTGTGCTTTGTTGACCCTTGAACTGACCTTATACCTGAATGTTTTTCTATTGATGGTTTTGTTGGTCTGGGTTATATTAAATGAGATGGGCAAACATACAGTGGTGTGATGACACATATTTAGGTGTGGTTGGCCTTTAGCAGCAAAATTGGCTGATTATAAACTTATAGACTGAATTTTTTATTCCTGTGCTTTGTCTCCTGGGAATTCCAGGGCTTGCTCGGCTCCATGGGGCTTGGAACTGAGGACTACGAATACGCTTTTAGCTAGATGAGGTTGGAGATGAAAGAAGAGTCAAAGTTGGGGGGCCTGATGAGGGACACATAAGCTCTGGTTTCCTCTTCATGGCCACTGCTCCTGTTGCTTCACACGAATGACTAAACTGACAACAGCATCAGGCAGGTTAAAGTAATTGGGTTTGGCTTCTGGAAGCACTAACTAAAAAATAAAGATAAAACTCAAAACACCACTGTCCATCCAATTGAGGAATAAAATTTTACCACCTGAAACACTTTCTTCTCTTTGGTTTTGTGTGATGGGTCACTCTGTCCCCGTTTCCTTGCTTGAATTGTCCTAATCTTGATGCCTGAATAGGCTGCTGCTGATTCAGTTTTTTTTATTGATTTTTATTGAGCTCTACATTTTTCTCTGCTCCACTCCCTGCCTCTCCCTGCCCCCTTCAACCCTCCCCCGAGGTCTCCATGCTCACAGTTTACTCAGGAGATCTTTTCTTTTTCTGCTCTTAAAACTATGCCTTTTCACTGATTTGCTGGGACCAAATGTCTTCTCATGGCTAGAAGTATCATCTATTTTTATTATGGTTATTTATGATTGTCGTTGCTGTGGGCACACTTATATGCTATAGCTTGACTATGGAGGTTCAAGGACAGCTCCAGGACATCAGTTCTCCCCTTTCCTTGAGTCCTGAAGATCAAACTCAGGTCTTTAAGTATTTACAGCAGTGATTTTACTCACTGCCAATCTGAGTGGTATTCACCTATCTTTCTGGCATTTATTTTTTCTTTTTACTTATATCACTGCACACTAGAATTCACGACTCTATGTAGAGACACTGCAGTTTTCAGACCAAGACGTTTAACAGTCATTCAAACCTTCAACCATTCCAAAGTTTAACCCCTAGGGTCTGCGACTTCATCCAGAGACATCAGCTTCAGTAAAGGGCTACTCTAGCCTTTCCATTACTCATTATGAAATCATTCTGAACTGTTCTTTCTCTTAAGTACAGTTGTTGCAAACCATTGGTTGGAAAAGATCACATGCCTTCCATGACCTAAAATATTATCTATTCTTGAAATAATATTTTCAAAATATGCAAAATACCTTTCAATTTTCATTATCATCATCATTATCACTCTAGTTCAAATACATGCTATCACATCAGAATTATGTTTATACTCTCCTTTATCCATATAAAAACACATGTTCCAAGCTCAGGAGAAAAAAAATCAAAGCTACAAATAGTACCAGAACTTATAATTTAATAGTTTTTTTTTTGTCATTTCATTGACAGCAAACATTTTTATAATTGTAAATAAAGGCAAATTCAGAATGTGATTTTTTTTTCCTTTCCTTACTCAGATCAGACTTCTCTTGTTTTTACATAAAGGAAGGACTTCACAACTTTTCTTCTGAAGGGTAAAAAATGCGATGTCACTGTTCAGGCTTTGGTGCCATTATGAAGAATCTGACAACAGCGCTGCAATATGATTCCAGCTGATGTGAAGTCTGAGAGGGTGACTACGTGACTAACTTATGGACAAGGATCATCTTTGGTCTATATATACTTGACCAAAAGGAGTTAATATAGTTCATTGTGGTGCCCAGAATTTAAATCATGATCTCTTTATTCTTAAAATTTCCACTTGATGTATTTGAGATTGTGGTTCCATGTAGGTACCAGAACCGAAGAACGCAAAGCTGCTGGTAAAAGAGGGATTATTCTGTGGCAATAGCTATGCATTTATTGTTTCATGCCACTCTGGCTCTTCAATTTCTGAATGCAAGTCCAGGCATAATTTTTATATTTTATTGTTTGAGAATTTCATACATGTTCAAAATATTTAGATCAAATCCAGGAACTCCGTTCTCTCCTGTCAAATTCCTAGTTTGTCACAGATCTTGTCTTTCCCTTCCAACTTCATCTGCTTCTAAAAATAAACAACTAATTGTGTTTCCTTAGTGTTGCCTGTATGTGCAAGGGTGTAAGACCACCTATGGGAGTGTGGGTAGGCTCTGAAGGCCTGTATCCCTGAAGAAATCAGACTCTTTCTCTCCTAGTAGGCACCAATTGCCAATAGTTACTCAGTTAACGAGGGGCTTTGTGAGCCTCACTAAAGATTTTTCCTGGTTTGAGATTGTGCAGGTCTTGTGGATACAATCACAATTGCTTTGAGTTCATGAGTCCAAAGGTGTTGTCAGGGTTTTCTGTCCTGCCCGGTTCCCTCAGTTGTTAAGTCCCAAAGAGGTCTACATTAACTATGAATTGATTGGCCCATTAGCTCAGGCTTCTTATTAACTATTGTAACTTATATTAGCCCATTATTCTTGTCTATGTTAACCATATGGCTTGGTACCATTTTTGGCGAGGCAGTCATATCTTGCTTGCTCTGTGGCTGGATCAGGACTGCAGAATCAAACTTCCCTCTTCCCAGAATTCTCATGGCACTGTCTCTACTTCCTGCATGGTCACTATGCATATACCTCCTGCCTGGCTACTCGCCAATCAGCATTTATTTAAAATATAATCGACAAGGTAAAGACCGTTGTCCCACAGCACTCTCCCCTTTTTCTTAAAGCAAGAACTATGAATATAATATCCTTTGTTTAACTTTTCTCCTGACTATTATCCATAACAACTTGTAAGCAACATTTTAAAGAAAGGAAAATATCCATAGGCCGTTTTTCCATTTTTTTTTTTTTTGGAATGTGGGTGTAGTTTTCCAGGCTACCTGCTGCTGTTTGAGGGTGCTGATGATATTATGGGGACCTAAAGGAAATTGAGAATTATGATCAAGTTATGACTGGAGTAAGTATCCTTTGAGGCTTGATCATCTCAAGCAGCAGTCTTGAATCTGTTCTGGATGTAGAACTCTGACATCTGGGCCATCTCTTCCTACTGGAGATTTCTCAGGTGGTCTTCCTTGATCAAACCCGATTTTTCTTAACTCAGAATAAATCCATAGCCTCTCATTTTCTGTGGAAAACTAAAGCAAAACCTCTACTCAAAAGTAATATATCTTTTGACTTCAATTTTGAAGTCAAGGTATTTTTAAAATACCTATTTTGGATTAATTTAGCAGCATCTTTTAAGTAAATATCCTTTAATAGCTATTGCTCCTTTCTCAGCATTCAAACAATTCACAAAGAGCATAATAACATACAGTATCCATACTCTCTGTGCATTTTTCATCTTTACGTGGTTTTATTTTAATCTCTATTTCTTTTATTTTTAATGTTTGGCTTTTTGAGACAGGTTCTCTGTACATCTTTGGCTGTCCTGGAACTCCCTCTGTAGACCAGGCTGTCCTTGAACTCACAGAGATCCACCTGCCTAAGCCTCCCAAGGTCTGGGATTAAAGGTGTGTGCCACCACACCTTGAACTCACAGAGGTCTGCCTGCCTCTGTCTCCCAAGTTTTGGGATTAAAGGTGTGTACCACTACACCTGGCTACTCTGTTTTTTTCTTTTTTCTTTTAAGTACTTTAACCTACTTCTTTTCTCTCCCAAGTTTGCATATATTTTTAACAAACTGTAAACCATTTAGAGGTTTTCTGCATCTTTGAATCTTTCTTTACTGTATATCTCTCTTTTTTGGACCACATGAGTCTTTAATTTGCTAGACAATATGGCTAGGTTTAATGCCATGGCATTGATGGCAGGATTCCAGAAGGTGGTACTAGGTCCCCCACAGCTTTAGTTCCAGGCAGTTGGGAGCCGCCCGGTGCAGGGGATACACATGAAAGCTCTTCTAGTCCCTTCTGAAAGCATCAAACAATCGTAATTTCTGAGTCAATTCCCTAACCTTGGAAAAGCTTTCAAAAATAAATTGTAAAACAAAAACAAGAGTGACAAAAGAAATAAAGTAGGAAAAGTAGATGTTCAATAAAATTCCAACTTTATCCTGGATAGACCAAACAAACAAACAAACAAAACAAACAACAACAACAAAACAACTGACAAGCCTAGAAGCAAAGTCCCCAAACCAGAAATCCCCGTGGCATATTTCAGGAAGGAAATGATAGAAAATTAGTTAACTTGGAAGAAAAACTTTCAGCATGGGTACTGAAAATATTTAGATTAAAAATAAGACTATTTAGAGCAATCTGATAGAAAATTCCTCAGAGAATCATGCGTGACCAACTATCAGCACTGACTCTGAAGCTCAAATAATGAAAGTCATCTATTCTGCCACAAATAGCAGACTGGGATGGAGAATTAATAATCAATCTCAGTTTTCAAAAAAGAAGGTATTTCCTGAAGGGAAAAGGTAAAATTGCTCCTTACCAAAGAAAGAATGTTGCTACAACAAGAGCCAGCCCACCTGGAAAACTTAACACTAGACTATAGCATGAACCATTAGCCATCTCCAGATGAATTGAAGTCCTTTGCAGAAAGTGAACTGGCTAAAACAATTCAGAGCTGAAGCGGTTTGAATACTATACCTTGGTATTCCTCTGCTGGAGCTTTCCCCCAGTCACCTCTGAGTCTGTTTTTACCTAATGGGTAAGAATCTGCAGAGAGGAACTCTTTGGCACGTCCTCCCTGAGTATATGCGCAGTGGCATTTCCAGCCATTCATCTAGAGAATTTCCTTCATGTATAATATGCTTTGCTATAAGTCATCCCTATTCCCTCACCAATGGCTTCTCTGTTGTCCCCCAATTACACTTCCCTCCTAACATTACGGGTTCTAGCATTTTAAGCCACTGAGTCTATACAATGTATGGATTTAGTAGCTGTACTGGAATTTGAGTAGTCTCTCAGAGAATATGTCGCAGAAGAAACCTGTCCCTCTTTTGGCAGTTCTCAGTTGCCAATAACTTGTCAGCTATGTGTGGGACTTCAGAGCACCCCAGTCTCTCTTCTGGAATACTGTCTGTCTTAAACTTTTGCAAGTCTTTCACCTGTTGCCATAAATTCTGAGTTCAGATGTGCTCCTGTTAGAATATCCCACTCGTATGAGCTGGGGTCATAGGACAGAGAGAAATCACGGCAGAAGCAACTGGAAGCTTCTCCTTACTGGCTAGCTTTCACACTGGGATGTGCTGTGTATACTATCAGATTAGGGAATTAATCACAAATCCTACTTAGCTGTTAACCCTGCAAGCTGCACTAATGGCATGCATGCCATTATACACCTACAGGTGCCACAGTGTGGCACATGTTAAAGGAGGAACAAACCAATGGCCGATTGTATTTAAGACCACCTCACAATATGCAGCTCTTGCTGGACCCTGCTATTGGGATCAAGAACTTGTCACTAGAGAGATCATAGGCACCACGGAAAATCTACTATTATTATTCTGGCAAATAGATTAAACCGATTCCTAATAACTTATCACTATACCATAGATAATTGCATCTCTCAACCCTTATCAGAGAAGCTTCTTTCTCCAATAGGCAGAGATTGAGTCACAGACACTGACTAATCTATGTTCAGGGATTAAAAGTTTCCAGAATTTTTAGCCCCAAATGGCTCATGTACAACATCCCATCCTCATACATCCCAGGGATTATTGTAAAGGAAGGAACAGAGAGAATGGAAGATGCAAAGGTGGTGGGTATATACCCCTTGATTTTGAAGGACAGGGTCTCTTGTTGTTCTGAACATTGAATGAGTATGAGTAGGGCACATTGACTGTACATCAAGCCTTGGGAATCTGCCTGTCTCTGAGTCCCCTAAACTGAGGTTACATGTGTGCACCATGATAGCCAGCCTTTTATGTTTGTGATAGATGTTGAATTCAGCCCCTCATGCTTACATGGCAAGGTCTTTACCAACTGAGGTATCATCCCAGATCCCTGATCTTTGAAATTTAGTTGTGTTACATTGGTCATATTTCCATTACTGTAGTGAAATACCTGAGGTAATCAGCTTGAAAATAGAAGAATTTTATTTTTCCTTACAGTTTCAATCCATGGCCTTTTGGTATATTGGATTTGGGTTTATAGTGTCATAGTACATACATCATGGTGAGAGTGAAAGACAACTACCACCTCATGGTACTCAGAGGGGCAGGGAGGTGGGAAGTGACAGTTGTCTTATTTTCTACAATGTACACAAATGTTGAAACTTTCTCCAACCCTTTCCTCCTCCTAAATATCTGACCACTTTCAATAATGCAATAGGCTGTCAATCAAAGTCGCAATAACTGAGGCTTTCTGAGACTACGATCCAGCTCAATGTACTTATGATTGCCAGTGCTATAAAATTAACAGTCTAGAATCACAGGGGATACCACCCTCTACACATGCCCGTACTGAATTAACTTGACCATTTGACCATGTTAAAGGTAGTGGGAAGACTTGCCAACTGTGGATCTTGGGAGCTGCTCTGGTAACATTACCCAAAGTTCCCATCTTACCTTGTTTTCATTTCATTTTATTTCTGTTGCTGTGATAAAACACTCTGACAAGATGCAACTTAGATGAGCTAGGACTTTCTTGGCTTCTGATTAGGTTGTAGTACATTATAGCAGATGAATCAGACAGCAGGGATTTAAAATCTCTAGCCACATCACATCCACAGCTAAGAGTAAAGGGAAGCACATTCAGGAATGCTTAGTACTCAATATGCTTCCTTTGCTCTTACAGGATCTCTGCCCTTTAACCCAAGGATGGCATATTCCACTTTCAGCCTTGACATTTTCACATCAGTTAACACAACTGAGACAATCCCCAACAGCCCACTAGCCAACCTGATCTAGGCTACATGTCACGGAGACTCTCTTCTCAGGTGATTCTGTGTGGTGTCAAGTTGACAATTCAAATTAATCATCACATTAAGTTTAGTGGCAAGTCTTAGTTCTTATTTTTCCAATCCGTTATTAGTGTTTGACAAGATTAGGATTCATTAGGAGCCCATTGTATAACTTCTTTATTTCACCTGGTCCATAAATGGAAACAGAGATTATATTATAAAAAGTCAAGCAGTTGTACTTTACCATCTTTTAATTTCTATGCAGGGTCCCCCCAAATAGAGATTTACTCACAAATGTTATCAAATTAAGATTATGCTCCTGTTTTCTTAAGAGGACCGTATTTAAGGACACTAGGTTTAGAATAAGATTGTTGGGGGTTTAAATATTTAACTATACATTGAGAAATTTTAAATTATCCAAAATGTTAAGGAAACAAGTTAAATTATTTATTTAAATTCCTTTATATCCTTTCTCTTTCCTTCTTCTCCCTCCATGTCCCTCAATGTCCTATTCCATCTCAAATCCATGGATTCTTTGTCTTCAATTATCATTGTTTTACACACACACACACACACACACACACACACACAAAATGTCCTAAGTCCATTTAGTGTTGCTTTTATATATAAGCTTAGAGCAGTCCACTTGGTACTGGATACCATTTAGGGGATTCAAAATCCCCAGGGAAGACTCTAATTAGACTTACAGCCCACTCAGCATGAGAAAAATTCTGATATGGTAGACCTAGGCCTCTACCTGAGTCTAGAGAGGTCATAATGTTAGAAGAGATGGTAGGACTGCCACTTTCCTAATAGTTTTACTTTCTAAAGATACAGAATTTCCTTTTAAGTCTTCCCTCTTACAATGTATCATGTCCTAGCCTCCCTTTCTTTAACTTCCACCAGGCCCTTCACCAGCTCAACACTCTTGCAGATCTTCTGCTTCTTCATTTCCATTCAGAAAAGATCAGGCCTCCCTGTGATATCATTTGAATATAGCATAACAAGAATGAGTAAGCCTAGACATAAACCTCCATTTCAAGACTGGACAAGGCAACCCAGTAGGAGAAGAATGTTTCCAAGAGCAGTCAAAAGAGTCAGAGACATCCCCACTTGCACTGTTCGGAGCTCCACAGAAACACCAAGTTAAACAAGCACAGCATGTATGTAGAGGACCTACTGTAGACCTGTGTAGGTGCTAGGATTGCTGTTTCAGTCTTTGTGAGCTCCTATGAGCCTTGCTTAATTGACTCTGTGGGCCATGGTCTTGTGTTTTCCTCCATACCTCTGTTTCCTACATTCCCTCCTCTGTCTTCCACAGGGTTCTCTCAACCCTACCTATGGGTCTCTGCATTTGCTCCCATCAGCTGCCAGAGGAAGCCTCTCTGATGACTACTATTGGTCTAGTCACTGATCTATGAGTATAGCAGAATATATTAGGAATCATTTTATCAACTTTAATTTTTTTGATTAGAAATATTTGGTTCTACCTTATATTTTTGAGCCATTCACTTTCTGGCCGTGTAGGCAGTGTCATGCATTGATTCCCTCTTGTGGTTTGAGCTACGAGTTAGATTAGTCATTGATTGGGTAATCCCACAAGCTTTGAGCAACCAATGCCCCTGCATATTTTGTAGACAGGGCAGTGTTGATTGAAGGTTTTGTGGTTGGGTTATTATCCCAGACCTACTACTGGGATCCTTGCCTGTTTGCAAAAGATTGCCTGTTTAGACTCCATAGCTTTCATTCCAAGGAGACCCCACTGGGGTCACCTTCATGGTTCCAGGAAGTTTCCCCTGCACTAGTTTCCATATTGACCTCTAAATGACCACTTATTCCAGTGATTATACTCTCGTCTTCCATTCTTCCCAACCTCACCTGATCCATCCTGTTTACATTTCCACAGGCCTCGAGCCCACTGTCAAAATCTATTCTATTTCCCCCTCCCAGGGACACTATAATCTCCCTAAATCCCTTCTTGCTACTTAATCTCTCTGGATCTGTGGATTGTAGTGTGGCTATCCTTTACATAACTGCCAATACCCATTTATAAGTGAGTACATATCATTTTGTCTTTCTGGATCTGGGTTCTCTCACTCAGGATTACTTTCTCTAGACCCATCCATTTTACTGCAAATTTCAAGATGTCATTGTTTTCTAAGAGTGGATTAACACTCCATTGTGTAAATAAATCACAATTTCTTTATCCATTCTTCAGTTGAGGGACAACACGGTGGTTTCCAGTTTCTGGATATTATGAATAAGGCTTCTATGAACATACATGAGCAAGTGTACTTGTGGTAGGACAGAGGATCTTTTGGGTAAATACCCAAGAGTGGTATAGCTAGGAATTGATGTAGATCAATTCTCAATTTTCTGAGGAACCTTTCTTGATTTCTACAGTGATTGTCCCAGTTTACATTTCCATGAGCAATGGAGAAGTGTTCCCCTTGCTCCACATCATCACCAGCATGAGCTGTCACATATGTTATTGATCTTAGCTATTCTTAGAGGTATAAGAAGGAATCTCAAGATACCATTGTTTTTACTGCTGAGTAGTACTCTAATGTGTCTATATTCCACATTTTCTTTATCCATTCTTCCATTGAGGAGCATCTAGGTTGTTTCCAGGTTCTGGCTATTACAAATAATGCTGCTATGAACATAGTTGAACAAATGCTTTTGTAGCATGATAGGGCATCTCTTGGGTATATTCCCAAGAGTGGTATTGCTGGATCCTGGGGTAGGTTGATCCTGAATTTCCTGAGAAACTGCCACACTGCTTTGCAAAGTGGTTGCACAAGTTTGCCTTCCCACCAGCAATGGATGAGTGTTCCCCTTACTCCACATCCTCTACAGCAAAGGTTATCATTTGTGTTTTTGATTTTAGCCATTCTGACAGGTGTAAGATGATATCTCAAAGTTGTTTTGATTTGCATTTCCCTGATCACTAAGGAGGTTGAGCATGACCTTAAGTGTCTTGAATTTTGGATGCAAATGAATGTAAATAGAAAACACTATCCTGAGTGAGATAACCCAGACCCAAAAAGATGAATATGGTATGTACTCACTCATAAGTGGATTCTAGCCATAAATAAAGAGCATTGTGCCTATAATTCATGATCCTAGAGAAGCTAAATAAGAAGGTGAACCCAAAGAAAAACATATAGTTATCCTCCTGGATATTGGAAGTAGACAAGATTGCCAGGAGGAGGTGGAAACTTTTAATAATAATAATAAAAGAAAAAATATGAAATATCAAATAGTTTTGATTTTCATTTCCTTCATGGCTAAGGATGTTGAACATTTCTTTGTTTTTCGGTCATTTGAGATTTCCCCTATTGGGAATTCTTTGCTTAGTTCTGTACCCCAATTTGTATTTTGATTCTTTGATATGTTGAAGTCTATCCTACTGACTTCTTTATAAATATATTAGATATTAGTCCTCTATCAGATGTGCAGTTGGTAAAAATCCTTTCCTTTTCTGTAGGCAACCATTTGGTCCTATTGACTTTGTCATTTATCTTACAGAAGCTTTTTTTGTATTTTAAACTCCCATTTATGAATTGTCTTTTGACTGAGATTTTCTGTCCCACCAGTTCCCACAGCCATTAGCCCCAAAGAAATAATGCAGAGTTCTACATTAGTTATAAACTGATTGGTACATTAGTTCAGCCTTCTTACTAACTAATTCTTATAATATACATTAGCCCATAATTCTTGTCTTAGTTAGCCTCATGGCTTGGTACTTTTTTTTTTTTTTTTTTTTTTGGTGAGACAGTCATCTTTCCTCCTCTGAGACTGGGTCACAACTGTAGAATTCTCTTCCCAGGATTCACTTGTTCTCATTGTCCCATCTCTACTCCCTGCCTGGTCACCCTACCTGTACTTCCTGCCTGGCTACCTGCCAATCAGCATTTTAACATTAAACATTAAACAAGGACAAGTAACAAATGTTTACAGGGTAAGACCATTGTCCCGCAGCACTCCTCTTTTTTTAAAGAACAAGAATTCTGAATCTATTATTCTTTATTTAGCTTTTCTCCTGAACATTGACCACAAAAAATTATAATCAACATTCTAAACAAAAGAAAATATCCATAGTCCATTTTTTGGAGGGGGGAATGGAACACAGTTTTCCAGGCTACTTCCTACTGAATTGGGGTGTTGATAATCTTATGGGGACCTAAAGAAAATTTAGAATTATGATCAAGTCATGACTGGAGTATCCTGTGAGGCTTGATCATCTAAGCCAGCAGTCTTGACGCTGTTCTGGATGTAGAACTCAGACACATGGGCCACCCACTCCTATTGGATAATTTTCAGGGGGTCTTTCTTTATCAAACCTTATTTTTCTTAGCCCAGAATAAATCCACAGCCTCTCATTTTCTGGGGAAACAAAAGCAAAACCTCCACTCCAAAGTAACATATCTTTTGACTTCAATTTTGAAGTCAAGGCATTTCTAAAATATTTATCTTTTATTAATCCAGCAGCATTTATACTTAAATGTCTTTTAGCAGCTTTTGCTCCTTCCTCGGCTCTCAAGCAATTCATAGAGAACATAATAATATATAGTATCCAGACTTTACATGTATTTTCCATCTTTACATGGCTTTACTTTAAATTCTATTTCTTTTATTTTTACTTTTAATTTTTGGCTTTTTGAGACAGAGAGTTTCTCTGTGTATCTTTGGCTATCTTAGAATTGATTCTGTTAACCAGGTTGTCCTTGAACTCACAGAGATCTTTTTGCCTCTGCCTCCCAAGTGTTGGGATTAAAGGTGTGTGTCACCACACTCAACTACTCTCTTTCTTTTTTAAGGATTTTATCTTTTTTTCTTCCAAGCCTACATATATTTTTAAACATACTTTAAATCATTTAGAGGTTTTCTTCATCTGAATCCATCTTGACTGTATATCTCTCTTTTTCTGACCACACGAGTCTTTAATTTGCTCAGCAAGATGGCTGGGATTAAAGCTGTGGCTTTGATGGCAGAATCAAGCCCATTCCTTAGCTTTCAGAGATTTCAGCCTCATGGCAGAGATACAGGCCAAAGCCATGTTTATCGCCACAGCTCTAGGCATTTCAAGATCCCTGCCACCAACAAAAAGCATGAGGTAGGCTTTTCAACAACACCATGTAAGTGTTTTGTGAAAGGACCTCTTAAAAGAGATTCAGGTTTTTGCAGCTAATGCTGAGTCAGGAAGCCTCTTTTAAATGAGAGACTTTGACTCTAGCAAGCAGAAACTACCCAAGAAAGTGCTGTTATCAATAAGCCATGCTTTATTCTTTTCTGTCTAGAATTAGTTTCCAAGCTCTCTCAGGTTTTATGTAGATGCAGTTGTCCACATGGGCGCTATTCTGTTGATTGAGGTCTTCTGTCCCACCCAGTCCAGAGAGGAAAACATGGATGATTATGCAAATCAAGCTCATTATTTCTATATAAACTACCTGAAAAACAAAACCCTGATGTGGGAAAAATGTGACTGTAACATACGTTCCCAAAACAAAACAGAGAGAGTTGAATGTATTACTCTGGAGCTTTGAAAGACTCTGGACAAAATCAGAAATGCAGACAAAAAAAAATCTATGCTTCCTAGGGGAAAAAAGGTAGAATGGACAACATACAATCCCCGAGGGTCCAGGACGAGCAAAGCTGTCAATGAGTTACTTGTTAGCCATGCAACAAGGATGCCTCTGAAAAGGCCGTTTAGTTTATATTTTCTTTAGGAAGCCTACACAGACATTTCAGAGTTCTGTATTCTAGGAACTAGGAAAGGAAAAGAGATCAAGAGAAAAACTCATTCTTCCACCTGCAATAGGGTTATTGTGGGTCCTAAACCAAGAATTTGGAAGTGCATATGTGCATAAACTAGGAATGTGAAGATTTCATTGAAGAAAATATAGGGTTTTTTTTTTTTTGCATTTTGCTTTAATTCTGAGTCATTAACTGGGATGATTAAGACAACCAAGTCAAATACTAAAAACTGTTTTCATTGAGGTATTGGACATTGAATCCCGCCCCTCAGGTGTACTAGATGTGCCTTCTGCCACTGAACTATATTCACAAACTTTTAGTCTTGACATTGCACCAGTGCCTCCTGAAGGCACACAGCCTGGCATTGAACTCTGAATCTCCCGCCTCACCCTTTTGAGAAACTGGGATCACCAGCCTTCAATATCAGACTTGGCTGGAAAATTATCATCAGCACTGTAATTGATGAGTGCTGAGCCAATGAGCATCTTTGGACAAGGAAGGTACACTCAATTCACTGTGAGTTAGCTGGAGTGATATATTACTCGGTCGTCAAATTGTCTCACTATCATGACAAAGGCAGAAAAGTAGGATACTATTTAGGATCAGTCCAATGCTTTCAGATTCATGTTTTTCCAAAGATTGAAACTTTTTACCTAAATTGAGAAAGAAATCAAATTTTTGGTTCTGGTGCCTGCTTGCATGACTATTACATCTCTCTTCAAAGCTTCTCATCAATCTGTGTTCCTAGACTTGCTCCATTTTCAGCACTGAGACATATTCCACCTCTAAAGTAGCACAACTTCAAATGCAATAAAAACCACAAATATTGGTGGCATTATGTATATATCTTATTATTTGAGAATTTCATAATGCTTATAAAATATTTTGATCGAGCTTATCCCATTCCATCCCCTTCAGGACTTCATCTTTGCCTATTAGCTCTTTTGCCTCTTAACTTCATGTATTCTCTTTTTCAATACACTGAGTCCACTTAGTGCTACCTCTAGGGGAATGTGTGTTTAACCATTTACTGTAACATGGGTAGCACTTCAGGGGACAATTTCTCTCTCCAGCAGCCATCAAATATCAATAGCTTCTCAGCAGGGGACGGGCCTTCATGAGCCTCTTCCTAGTGCATGCTGGGATTTCGTATGACTGACCTTGTGCTGATCTTAGCTATGCAGTAATTGTTATGGGTTCTTATGTGAGATTGAGCTTCTATATCCAAAAAGTACTACATGGTTTTATTTCCCCTACATATATACTAATTATTGGTCTTAGTATTATTTCCTATCTACTGATAGGGGATGAGAGATGCATCAATCTATGAATATAAAAAGCTTAGGGGAAGTTTACTACTATGGCCATTTAACTGGATCATAGACTACTAATAATAAATTTACCTCTACAGCCTATAATTTAACCAGCTACAGGTTTTGACTGAGACAATGAAATAAGGTATGTGTTCTGTCTTGTGGTCCTGGGCTTATATACAGCCATAAAGTGGTTGGTTTCTCTCAGAGCATCCATGCCACTTTTGTACCAGTGAGCATATCTTTGCATGCCAGTCACTATTTCCTGCACCATGTTCACAGCTAGGTCACACTGTTGGTTGCTTTTCTCACCTAGGAGCATGTGGACTGTATAATACTATGAAAGCTATCCAGTAGATATAAAACTTCCAGGCTGGTATAAGCTTTATGTTTTCATGCCCCATGACTCAAGAATATGGTATTTCAGCATTAGGATCTTACCATTAAGTTCTAGAATACAACCAACAATAATGGCAGTGCCCTTTAATAATGGGTGTGTCTATAGCCTCATTGACCTACAGCTTAAAAAAAAGATGTTGTCCTTACATGATGCTGACTTTTTATTAGATAGCCAATGGTATTTTTAAAAAAAACTATTTCAGAGATAGCCTATGGAATTGTCTATCTAATATAGGGTAACTTATTTAAACTCCTAAACATGTATACATTTTAAAGAACATTTACAGCAATTGTATTTTTGCATATAGCATTTTCAAAGGCCTTAATGTTATTTGTTCCTCCCTGTTCTCCATTTTGTACTCTGCCCTCTGATCCCCCACGACATTTACTACTTACTTTCTGTGTATTATTTCCCTTTACCGACTTCCTCTTCTGCTGACTATTTCCTGTTATCCCATCATACCATCTCTCCTTGTTTCCTTGACTTCTCATCCATGACTGCATTCTAATTCCTGCCATTTATGGTTACTGCAATTTAAACACACAGATCTAAAGATTCAATGCAAGCATCCACATATGAGAAAGCATATCAGCACTTGTCTTTATGTGTCTAGGTTACCTCACTCTGAATGATTATTTCAAGTTCCATCCATTAACCCACAGATTTCATAATTACATTTATCTTTACAGCTGAATGATATTTTGTTTAAGACCAATGACCCCAAACCAATGATGTAGAAAGTCACTTTAGAATTATTATTTTTTACTTAAGCATTAGTTAGTATGTCACTGTTAAATGTATGTTTTTAAATTTAATAGACCAAAAAGAAAGTGTAGTTTATATGTCCTCAATAATGCAAATTAGAAAACTGAAGCAAGTTAGGAAAACGTCAGAGTGAAAAATCTTAGCCTTTTTGGTTTGTTGTGTTGAGGCCTACAATAACGTGAATTCTAGACAAGTTCTCTACAACTCTACCATATCCTCACCCTCTGTTTATAGACATAATTTTTCTATACAAATTCTTTAGAAAATATGATAAAATTTTAATGTATGCATGTATATACACATAAACACATTTAAGTAAAGATTTCATGTGGACTTACAGACCTAAAACAAGCCAAAAAAATATCAGTTTTCTAATAATGCTTGGTAAAATATTTTGCTCATTTGCAATATAAGGAATTATTTGCTGATGCTCAGAGGCTCACAAGTGTTTGTTTTCTCTTCCTCTCTATCTCCCTCCCTCTCTTTCTCTCACTCACTCTCACTCTCTTTCTCTCTGAGAAGGGAGGAAAAAGAGAGGGAGGGAGGAAGAAAGAGCTTGTTCTTGTTCACCCCAGAGCTGCACAAAGGTTACCTCATCTAGAAATTTATTCACTTTTGAATCTTCTGAGATGCTATATAGTTTTAATATCTGTCATGTCATGTGCCTATCTCCCAACAATAAAATATACACAATAGTCATCATATAGGAAGAAGATCAAGATACACAGTGACACCGACATGAGGAAGCAGAACATCTGGTTCTTTAGTAAAAGATGAGAACACTGAAACATCTGCTCAACCTTTTGATGCTATGCAGGAAAAACAAACAGCTCAGCAGAGTGAGGTGGGTGTTTTGGTACTGCTTGAAATACAAATAACTTAAAACGGAGGAGCAGTGGTTCTGAAATTATTCTAAGAAATTGACTGATTTTTATTTTGGTTTTGCTTTTTATCAGGTGAGTTGTAAATAAATCTTGTTATTTTTCACTCACTGGGATACATTCTGCTCAGCAAAGCCATGGAGTAACTGCGTATCACCAGTATTTTCACTCCCACAAGTAAAGTTTACAATATTAGTCAGGGAAGAATTTGGTATTTTGAAGATGATTATTAACTCACAATTCCATCAAACATAATAATTAAATGTTTTAGAAAATGTTCTCTTACTTACAATGTTGAGTGAAACCAGGTCAGAAAAATTCTGAAATGTGTCTAGAATGTAGAAAAAGATAAAGGTCATGGAAGGAAACAGTGTTCTGCTTAGGTCAAGTGGAAGAGGCTGAGGACATTGTCTGCGGCTCCTGTGGTAGGTCAACAAGGTCCCTGTGGCAAGGAGCTAGAAAGACTCCATTTTTATTAGTTTCTTTTAAAATGTATGGTGACAAATGACTAGAAAATACCACATTGCATCAGGAACAGCTTCTGAGTATAATCCGATAGTACAGAGCGTACTGACACTGACACATAACTCCTCTATTCACTTCTTCATCACCCAAGAAAACTACATGACCCACTGTTCTTCACTTGCCACAGTGCCAGATATATGACAATCTACCTCCATGAATTAGATGTACACAGGGACCTCCTGTTTGAAAAATAATACAATATTTGTTCTGACTTTCCCTTTGTAGTAACTAGCTCCAGTCTTTGGGTCAGTCGAGTCCAAGCGTGGTGGGAACATGTGATAAAACAAATCAATTTCACCTTTTGCAGGTGTGAAAGAAACAAATTAGCAGAGGCCAGGGTTGCACATTCCTCAGAGTGCACATCTCCTAAATTTCAAACTTTTTTGCTAGGTCTCACCTAAAAATTTTCTACAACCAACAAATAGTACCAAGCTAGTAATAAACCTTTAATACACTGGCATTTGAAATCACCCAAGTTAGAGCTGTTACAGTATCAGAAGTTCAAGAGATATCAAACTGTTAATCAACTGATGAGTAGATAAATAAAATGTGTCCACTAAGCACAATGGAATAATATATAGCCCAAGCAGATGAAGTTCTTTCCTCTGCAACATTTACAGAGGGAAAGATATCACAGTCTGTGAGATGAGGTGGACACATCAAGGCAAGTCATACATACTCTCACTCACAGGTGAAATGCTCAGAGTTGATGTTGCAGATGATGACAAGGGAATACTGGTTATCAGAAGCTGGAAGAATAGGAGATGCAGGGAGGGGGAGTTGGTCCACAGGGGCTAATTAATATTTAGATAGGAGAAATTAGCTCAAGGTGTCTATGGCTCAGAAGACTAAGTATAGACGAAAACAGTGCAACATTTTAAAAACTAGAAATTTTGAACAAACTAAAAAAAATGAGGAAATCAATTTAACTCAATTTAAACATCCCACAAGGTGTACTCATCATATCAAAACATCATGTGTTATCACACAACTTTGTGTTCTATCATTTATTAACAGGAAAGTAAAACCCAGCATTAACCAGAGCCTAAAGCCTCACTTCTTCCCAGTCATTAGCTACTCCTGCAAATGCTCATTCTTCAAGCATTTAATCTTCTTCATCAATCTTGTTTGATTTTGAGCATCATGATATCTTATAATGCATAGTCTTATTTTTTCACTCAATATTATGTACATGAGAATGTGGGCTCTGAGGTTTTAAAAGTTATATGTGTGAGATCCTTAAAACTCCACATTGTCACCTGAAGGCGCTTTAGTTTGTTTATTTCCATTGGTATGTAATATTATATGAATATTATATAATTTATACTTAATTGTGGTTTTGTATAAAATGTAAATGTTGGCAGAAGTTGCTGTCCTGCCCAGTCCCATAGCCATTAATTTCAAAAGAAACACACAGAGGTCTACATTAATCATAAACTGGTTGGCCTATTAGCTCAGGCTTCTTATTAACTCTTATAATTTATATTAGCCTATAATTCTTGACTGTGTTAGTCACATGGCTTGGTACCTGTTATCAGCGAGGCATTCTCATCTTGCTTCCTCTGCATCTGGGTGATAGCTGCAGAATGAGCTTTCCTCTTCCCAGAATTCTCCTGTTCTCATCACCTTAATTCCACTTTCTACCTGGTAGTCCTGCCTATACTTCCTGCCTGGCTACTGGCCAATCAGCATTTTATTAACATTCAAGTGACAAATCTTTACAAAGAAAAAATTCCATTGTCCCACAGCATGTAAATATTTATATGCTATAAATGTTATTTTGTAAGGACTATCTAAATATTTTATGTGTAATATTCATTTAATGGAATATTTCTTTTTATGTTTCAAAATAAATTAGTAAGTTTGCTCATTGACAACATAGCAACATTCTGATTACTCTTACCTGCATACTCCTATTCCTCTTTTGTCTGCCTGCCAACCCTGTCCTCTGCAAATAACTTCTATATATACATCTTTCAGTTTTGTTTTGAGTTTAGCCAGGGCCAAATGTGTGAACATAAAAGTGATGGTTAATCTTAGTTGTCAACTTGACATACACTGGAAGATGGAAACACCATTGAATTGTTTCCATCACATTGGTCTTTGAGTATGTTCCAAACCATTTTCTCCCATGTTGCTTTAGGCAATGATGTTTATCACAGCAACAGAAAACAAGGTTTTGGAACTATCAATTGGTTCCTAGTGAGTTAATAAATAAGTTTGCAACTGAAGACAATAATTGCCCCTCTTCCTAAATTCACTGATAGCCAATAGTTCATTAGAGAGTGATAAGATCTGTGCGTTTCATTTAATCTCTAATTATATGACTAATAGCCTGTGTCTTGTGCAGGCCCAGTTTATAAGGCTAAGACATCATCATTGCAATGACTGTACCATGACCCAAGAATAGCCTTTCTCAGCTATTCTCTTTATCTTCCATTTCTTATATTCTTTATGCTCTCTCTCCCACAGCATTTCCTGAGATTTAGAGGAAATAGTATAAATCCCTTGTTTAGAGCCAAGTGTCTAAACGACCCTTACTCTTGGAACCTTAGCCGGCCATGCATTTTTGCACGTACCACTGTGCCTTGTAAAAGTGGTATATTGATGTCATACCTATCTTCTCAAGGCTCAAAGATCTATGCAGAAGAGGATGCAGAAAAATTCTAAGAGTCAGAGGTAGTAAGCAATTCCAATGAAACAGTGTTTTCCAGACACAACAAGGATGATGCACACATGTACCTAAAGATATCATGATAGCATTGCAAATGGCATGAATAGATTCAAACCAGATGAAATCCCTGCAGTTAGAAGAACAGGAACTGTGTAGGAAAGGCCCCCTCCCTGGTAACCTGCTGAAAAATGAAAGTCAATTTTCCTTAGTGCGTGACCCTGCCTGTATCTACTATATTCCAAGGTAGGCTCAGGAATGGTGGCACAAAACAAAATAGACTCCATATGTTTTTTTTTTTTTTTGTGTGTGTATCTGGTTTGTTTTTTATTTGTGATCTTTGTTTGTTTTGTTTTTGTGTTGCTGTTGTTTTACAGATAAAAAGAATGCAAAGTTGCATTGGTAAGGGGGGCAATCTCAGAGGAATTGACAGAGAGGGAAATATGCCAAAAATATATTGTATGAGAATTAAGAAACACATTAATAGAAGAAAAAATATTAGCCATTTTTATTTCTTACTTTTAAAATGTTTTGCTAAACTGTGAGGAGTTTTAGTCAACATTTTTGTGTTATTTATTTTCTTAAATTTTTGTCTGAGTTTATTTTGTCATCTAGATAACGATTTCCTCTCGGATGTAAAGACAGAGTAGATTTTCTTCCCATTCTGTAAACTGTTTTTCACTCTGCTGTTTTTGCTTTTTGCTGTACAAATCTGTATAGTTTCACAAGGTCCCATTTGTCAACTGTTTGCTTCATTTCTTCAGTCACTGGAATCCCATTTAGAAAGTCCTCAGTTGTTCACATACCTTAAAGCATACTTCATACCTTCCCTTCAAGCCCTTTCAGAGTTTCAGATTTTAGGATATCTTTGACTCCTTTTGGGGTTGATCTTTGTGCAGAGTGAAAGATATGGACCTAATTTTCTCTTTCATGTATAGAAATCTAATTTTTTCAAGACCATATGTGGAAGATGCTGTATTTTCTTCAGTGTATATATTTTTGTCACCCTTTAAGCTATCAGGTGACTGTAATTTCATAGGCTTAAATCTGGGTCTTTTATTTCATTGATCTTTTTGTTTTTTGTACCAATAACATGCTGCTTTTATTATTATGGCTCAGAAGTATAACTTGAGTTCAGGCATGGTAATGACTCAAGCATTACTCTTTTTACTCAGAATTGTTTTGAATGTCTGAAGTATTTTTAAATATCCATTATGTTTTATTATTGTTATTTATTCTATCTATTTTTAATTAAATTTATTTTTAAAACTATCTTTTCTCATTTTACATACCCATCCCAGTTTCCACTCTCTCCCTTCCTCCTGCTCCTCTTCAACTTCCCCCCACCCCAGTTTCCAATCTAGTCCTCAGAGGGGGTAAGGCTTCCCAAGTGGAGTCAGCAAAGTCTGACACATCACTTTGAGGCAGGACCAAGGCCCTGCCACCTACATCTAGGCTGATCAAGGTATCCCTCCAAAAAGAATGGGTTCCAAAATACCAGTTCAAGCCATAGGGATAAATCCTGCTTCCACTGCCACAGACTGCTCAAGCCACACAACTGTCAACCACATTCAGTTGGTCTAGTTTGGTCCTATGCTATCAGTCCAGAGTCAGTGAGCTCTCACTAGATCAGGTCACTTGTTTCTGTGGGTATCCCCATCATGATCATGACCCCTTTGCTCATATTATCATTTCTTTCTCTATTGGAGTTTTCTCTGGAATCTAGTAAGCCTAGTACTTAGCTGTGGATCTCTGCATCTGCTTCCATTAGTTGTTGATAACTCATACCAGGAAACTGTAATTATTTTTCTAAAGGATACATATTTATAAATATAAAGAACAATAAATGGATAGAATCATGGGGGAGTTATGCAACAAATTACAATGAGGATATTGGAAATGTATACAGCATGGGGACTACCATTAAGCAATGTGAGGAAACCCAAAGGTTTCCTTGAGGGAGGGGGTGGTGAATAAGAGAGGAGTGACAGATTGATGGAAGATAGTGGAGTTTTGGTCAGGATAATTTAGAAGTGCCTGGAGAGAATAGGTGGAGGTCCCTCCTTTTTACTTGGCATTTGAGGAGAGAACTTCATATTCTCTAACTAAAATTGAGATAATTTCACACAACCCTGTGTTAAGGAGAAAAGGCTGACAGTAAAAGTTGTAGGGCTGGTACCTGGGTAATGCTGGATGAAGGTTCTATGATGGCATTTAAGGTAGTCTTCAATCTAATTACAGGGAAAGGCCATTTCAAACACCCTTTCTACTATTGCTTAGGGTCTTGACTGGGGTCATTCTTGTGGATTCCTGAAATTTTCCCTAGTTCCAGGTTTCTTGCTAGCCCCACAATGGCTGCATTGATTGCCAGGGTTGATTCGGCTGTTTGGGCCAGCTAGGTGGGTGTCTCCTTCCTTCCTCAGCACTCCATGTCTATCTCTTCCAAAGCTGCATGCTCAAACAAAGTGGACAACCTTCTCCACATGGAGGAGGACCGATCTTCAGTCAAGGGTGTATATATATGTGTGTGTGTATGTGTGTGTGTGTGTGTGTGTGTGTGTGTGTAGCTATGTTCCCTTGCTAGAACCTACAACCAAGCTCCCAAGGTCTATTTATTCTATTTCCATGATGACTAGCAACAAGATTTTCATTGAGATTTCATTGATTCTGTAGCTTGCTTTTGGAAGGATAATTAATTTCATTCTTTGAGCCCATGTGTATTTTTCCAATTTTTTTTTGCAAAAATGTAAGCTTGGACATTTTTGTAGAGGAATGTAGGGTATCATGGTGGAATTATAATTTATAATTGTTCTTAATAATAAAAACCCAAATTAGATATTAGGGGGTGAAAACTGAAAGATAGGAGAAGAAGAGCAGCTAGCCACTAGTTCTTACCTCTAAGAAATCCTTAGACCGAATGGGGTATAGGATACAAGTTCTCAGATTGAATGCTCTAAGATCCTGTCTCCTCCTGTCTTATATTCCTCTTTTCATGCAGGCCTAGCCATGTTTCTTCCTGTCTCCACCTCCCTAGTATGGGGATTAAAAATGTGAGCCACCACCGCTGGCTCTGTTTCTCTTTCAGATCAGATCCATCGATTTTGTGTAGCCCAGGGTTGTCCTTGACTCACAGAGATCCATTTCACTCTGCCTCCGGAGTACTAGGATTAAAGGTGTGTGCTGCCACTGCCTTGCCTCTGTGGCTAAATAGTGTATCTAGGTCCACACTCTGATCTTTAGGTAAGCTTTATTTGTTAAAGAACAAATAAAATATCACCACAGGGTATCATTTGGGCTTTGGTCCCATTACTTTTCCTTTTTGAAGCATGATAAAACAGCAGAGCAGCTATAAGCCTTGTCTTTGAAAATAATTCAGCATCTTACATTAAACCTAAAGGTTGAGCTCAGTTTAGTTTGACAGAATATCCATTGGTTGCCATGGAGACTCTCTTTCTCTTTTACTAGGAGAGATGCCTATGCTGTCTGGCATTTTTCTGCTCATTATTAATTATGATATTCCTGGTCTATACATTGTGTAGGTTAACAAGAGTCCATGTTAGAGGCCTGCTCAAGTTTCTGGAGTTCCACTAGGAGGAATTTAAAGTGCAGTGGGGTGCTGTGGATTGAAGAGAGGTGTTGAGAAACAGTGGAATTTCTCCCCTTGTTCTTCTCATTCATAAGGTTCATTACCAGTGGCTCACATACTAGCCTGGTTGAGACTTAACACTTTGTACCAACTCATCAGGTTTTAGAGTGTTTTTTATAGAAATCTTCCCAGAGATAGGATTTATTCTAACAGCTTCTGCAGTCTTTCCTCAGTCCAAGCTTCTCATCTTCAGTGGCTACCATCCAGGATTGAGTATTTTAAATTTCATGATAGAGAATGGTTCATTGAAATAATATGTTTCTTCAAAAATGCCTCTTTTGAATGCATAGTGGTCAATGTGCCCCTGCTCTTGCTTTATTAACATGTACTTCATAGTTTGGCTGTCGAAGAAGTTCCAAGAAGTATAGGTTACAAAACAAAAGAGAATAAAATATAATATAGAGTATGGCTGAAAGCCCTAAATCTTACGAGAAGACTGGACACGAATTTTTTTTTTTTGCCTTCTTGTGTTACATTAGTGACTTCCTTATGCTGGTTCATATCTTGCATTTGACAGCTAGATTCATTCCCAAAAAGAAGCATGCTATGGACTGAATTGTGTCCTCCACATCTACATACTTCATGTCTAATACTCACAGCAATTATATTTGGAAAGGACGTTTTCAGCAGACAATCAATCAATGATAAGTTAAGGTGGCCCCAATCCAATAAAATTGTTGACCCTAGAAGAAGAGAAAGATGTATCTTTCCTGTTCTTCACAGTACGCAGATAGAATGAGAAGCAGCCATCTGTAAGCTAAATGGAGAGCCCACAAGAGCAAACAACTTAAATTATACCATTTGTGTCTTTGCCACCAAATATATGTATATATCCAAAATAATTCCTGTGTGGTGGACCCAGGCCATAGTACTTTGTGATGGAAGTCCTACTGTGTTTCTCACAGCCAGAGTTCTATACTTTTCAATGAATCATGCTCTTTGTGACTCAATATCTATAAATTGTAACTTGATAATACCAATTCTTACTCCACTCATGTTGATAGGATGGAAGATCAGTGAGGTAATCTTACTACATGTGGCAGATAAATAAATTCTTAAAAGATATTAGTTTCTTTTATTTAGAACCATTGTCTCTTATAACCCAAAGCAATTGTAAAATAGAAGAAAATACTAATATAAATATCAGTTTTAAACAGGCATATTGTTTATTATGGCTCTATGGGAGCACTGTCCTAAATATTTCCTTTGCATTATATTACTGTATACTCACAGGAGACTTTGAGTTAAATATTGCCACTGTTCATTCTATCCTGTAATGAAGCTAAAACCCAGAGAAGGAAGTAATTTAGCAATTTTACATAGTTGTGTATGAAGAGGTTGGGAGTCAAGGGATGCTGTACATCAATTCTAAGGGCACAAGGAATCTAGGCACTGCTTCATCCAGCTACTTCTTGGAATGACACAAAGTGAGAAGTGATAGTAAATGGAGTGACAGATGCTCCATCTGCATGCATGCTATTGGATCTACACTGGGATGCCAACTATTTGAGGTGGGGAGAACACAGTTCCAGGGACGGCTTGCTGCACTGGCAAGGAGGCAATTTTCAGCTGAGGGAATAAAACCCAAAGGCAGGAGGCCAAGGCTCATTGGAGATCCACATGCAGTCCTTGGTGCCTGGAGTGAAGTTCACACCAGGAAAACCGAATAAATGAAGCACGAGAATTGTGCAGAGCAAGACTATAAAGAACATTTATATGACACGCAAGGCGTTTCAACTCTCTATAATGGATCATATATGGTAGGAGGCCATTTTTGTTCCTTGGTACATTGTTTGTTCACAGAAAGATCTATTTCTCTACTATCATTGACTATCCAAAGCCTTTGTGGGTATGGCAAATGAGAAAGGAAGTGATGAATTACTGAATGAAATAAGTGCTAATAACTCATACCAGAAGACTGTAGATTACTTTTCTAAAGGATACATACTTATAAATATCAAGAACAATAAATGGACAGAATTGTGGGGGAGTTATGCAACAAATTACAATGAGGATATTGGAATTTATTCAGGACGAGGACTACCACTAAGCAATGTGTGGAAACCCAGAGGTTTCCTTGAGGGAGGGGGTGGTGAATAAGATGAGGAGTGACAGATTGATGGAAGATAGTTGAGTTTTGGTCAGGATAATTTAGAAGTGCCTGGAGCCTGTAGGTGGAGGTCCCTCTTTTTGACTTGGCATTTGAGGAGAGAACTTCATGTCCTGTAACTAAAATTGAAATAATTTCACACAACCCTGTGATAAGGAATAAAGGCTGACAGTAAAAGTTCTAGTGCTGGTACCTGGGTAATGCTGGGACAGGTGCCTTCAGAGGTTTACTATGTGTTATAGAATCAGAATCCCTTTTTCAGCTACATTTAGAGAAACAATTGCCTACAATGTGAGTTGTTTATCATGGAATGTAAGGAAACCCCAGTGAGTCATATTTCAGCAGGGTTAACCACTCCAGAAAAAGCAAACATTAGCCTGGTTTGCTTTTGTTTTCTGACAGTATATTTAGAAGCAAAGTTACATGATATTTATGGAATTTATTTCAAAACAGTTCTAAGTGTTTGTTAAATGCTATATTTTTATAAGTTGGTTATGTTTTATAATGAGCATTTTAAACTGAAAAAAATGTGTGAGAGAAAACGATTGGCAATGTAATCCTGAGATCCAGTAAATGCAACTCTTTGCTCCTGACATCTTTTTTTTTTCTTTTAATCACGGCTTGGCCTATTAGTTCCAGCCTCTTATTGGCTAGCTCTTACATATTGATCTATTAACCCATTTCTAATAATCTGTGTAGCCCACGAGGTGGCTTACCAGGGAAGATCGTAACCTGCGTCTGTCTGGAGTGGGAGAATCATGGCGACTCTCTGACATCTTTTAATAAACTTATGGTTGGTGCGAAAAATAAGAGATCCCCATGAATATGTCAGAGCAACTTGGTATTCTGAGCTTCCAGGTCTGGAGGGCTTTGGGGCTGAATATGGAAATATACTATGTCCTGAGTATATGTGAATAGTCTTAGAGACTTCGAATAGAAACTGCTTAGGACAAAAAGAAGCATAACTGATTATTTGGCATAGTAATCCGTTTGTAGGAATGAGGATGTTTTTCATGGTTGTTTAAAAGGTGTGACATTTAAGTTTTTAAGTTTTTTTCTTTATAAATTTGAACTACACCCCCACTTAGTAGTATTCATTGTGACTAAGGGGTACTTGTAGCATGTCTGCCCTGTGAGAAACAAAAAAAATGTATTTTTATAAAAATTTAATTAAAGTTAACATATTTAAGAAAATTTCATTACAATGATTTATCCACTTGCTGAACAAAGTTGTGAAACTTACACTCAGTCTGAGCACCAGAACATAAAGAAAACAATAAGCTCTTTCAAAGTTAGCCTCCAGTTACTAAAAGTAAATACCTCTGTTGTCTAGCACAAAGTTCACATTTCTTATTCTTGACCAACATAAAGGAATAATAGTTTGTGGGTGATGGTAGGGTCATCAGTTTTATTGTTCTTATCTCTTATTTAGACTCTCAAAAGCTCCTCCACAGCAGGAATTAGGCTTGATTCTGTTCCCTTCTGCCCAATAGCCAATGCAGGGTCAGGGGACCAGTAGATATTCAACAATCACATTGATTAATAAAATGAAAAGAAAGGGAGACAAGTGAAACCTGAGAAGAATCAGATCCTGTAAATCTTCCTCAGGAGGCAGGCGCTATGGACTTTCTGAATATGGTATGATTGATCTTTGGGCTAGCTTTCCTGATCAAGTCCCAGAGGAGGCAGAAAGAAGGTTCTTGCCTCCTGAAACAGAAAAAAGTCACTTGATAAACACACCATTTCTTATTCTGTTAGGATGCTCAGAGTCATTTTTCAATATGATCTGGCACGAATCTGTCTGGGCAACTTTTTTCCTCTTTCATTCCCAAGGGATATCAAAATATCAAGGATGCTGTAATTTACAGTCAGGAGCTTCAATGGTAATATTTTCTTTGCTCTTATACATAGGATTTAGAATTACTAAGTATTTAATAATATATATATGTAAAATAAATTATAAAGAACTGTATATATTGTTATATTTTTGTCCTTTTGGAATAGGGTCTCACATAGCACAAACTAGCCTAGAACTCATAGCATAGGTGGGAATGACGTTGACTTTTTCATTATCTTGCTTCTGTCTCCTTGTTTTGGGATCACAGGTGTATGTCACTACATCTGGTTTATTTGATGACAAACCTTGGGTCATGTGCATTGTACTGAACTACATCCCTAGCCTCTTAACTATATACTTCACAACATTTAGTTGCCTAATGTTATCAACAACCTTGATTTAAATAATTTTCCATTTTACAAATGACTAGTAATCATTAAACAAATGTTTGTTATAAACCATCCTTGTTACATACAAAATGGGCAGAACAGAGTTTCATCATTATTATGCTTCACATCCCTAGTTCTCCATATGGTAAGCAAAGGAAATGGAGATCTTCATCTACAGGCAACAATCATGAGCCAAGTGTGTCCTTGAACTCGGGTCTACCTACTCTTGAACCAGACCTATCTTTGTTGGATACTCAACCATTTTGAATTTCACTATTAGTCACTGATAGCAAAATGGATCTTTCTTTTATAACAAAACACAGAAGCCAGGAGTGTTTTGCCTGTATGCTACTGGTGATCACCTGCAGAGATTTTCTCTATATATTACTGTGTGTAGTTGAGCTAGAATGCAGAACTACACTCTGCGGAAGATGGAAGTCCTAAGTGTTAAACATGTTACTACTCTATGTGGAAAGACATTTTTGAATAATCTATTTACAGATAGCAACAACCGACATTAACCGATATAGTCATTTGGGGAGAATGGGTTACTCAGAGACATAATTAAAAAGAAAATGTTATTTGTGAGTTTCCATTATCATTTAGCATAAATTAAACTAATGGATGGTAAGAAATGGTCAAAAGGCTGTCACAGCAATGAAATGAGATCACCTTTTTTCTAGGGGTCTTCAGAAATACAATTCATTCTTTCCAATGAGAAGGCAACTATTTCATTTTTATTCATCATTTTTGTTTCAGGTTAGCATACAAATTAATGGGTTTTCTCATGGTGTGCATGTGCACACACATGCACGAATACGTGCACACAAACAAAGACACACATACACATGGAGAATAATTTCTGGGCTTGAATTATTTCCCTATCTGAATGGATGAAAGAAAGAAGTCAGTCTTCTCTGCACCGAGTGACAACAGCATTCCAATTGGCCTCAGTTGTCTCAGAACAGTCACCTGAGTTCCAGCACTATGCTTCGTGGCATCCACACTGTCTAGATGCTGAGCCATCTCTCTACTGCTTGTTGCCTAACAGCTGTCATGGTCTGTAGCTTTGCTTCACTCCCACTCACCATCCTCCTCTTTGGTCCCAAGGTACCATGAGATTGTCTTAAAGATGTGTCTGAATAGCATTGCAAACAGAAACACATCTAGGCATGTTGGAAAGGTTTCTTAGCATGCTTACAATCCAGAAAACATTTATGTTTTAATGTTCTGGCTCAAAATTTATTATATAGCAAGACTCTCAACAGGAGAAAAGATAGTAATGAAAACCCACTACCATTGTTTTGTCTTTTACAAACGAATTACACATGTGGAACAGTATTCCTTAAAAATCAGTAACTTATTTTAGGTTTTATTATAATTAAACAGAATGTTTTTAATTAAAAATTATTGGAAATATTCTTTAAAGTAGCTGTCACCTTAGTTATTTATATTTTTTAATTTTCAACACAAGTCAAAAGACAACTGGGTAGCTATTAGAAAGCTAACCAGATGCTTTGTCTCTCTTTTTGCTTTTATATTAAGCCCTATAGACTAAATGCCTAGCTATCAATAAAACAATTGACGTTAAAAGGTCAAAGCTATGACCTTTCCCATGTTTCTTGTCCACTGTATCTATACCACACTGTATACTTTACTCTGAAAAGAGACCCTTTATTTAAGAGAGCTTAAATTGTTCAAATTTGTAATGCACATGGGGTTTTGGACTGTCTAGGGGTCTTGGTGGATAAGGAACTGACCTTTCATCTCCAAATCCAGCCACAGTCAGCCTCAGACAAGCGAGAAGTTTGTGTCAGCTGCCTGTATGATAAACGGGTACTTCCTACAATCTTTGATCCAGTTACGCACAACTGACAGGTTTAGTCTCAAGAGACACATAGACTGGAGATGTGGAATTACTTCTACTTCTGGAGAAGAGTGTCTGACCTTTAAGGTAGGATTTTAGGATTGTAAATGGGCATCGTTGGCCAAAGTAATGTCTATAGATAGAGTCCATAATCTGGTATGAAAGCTACTGTCTATTCCCAAAATTATATAAAAATCTGAGATATTGGTGTGGCTTACTCAATTCATAGATTTGACTTTTATTTGGAATGTCCTCTACATCAATTTACAAAATATTTCTTTTTTATAACCTTACAGAAGTAAAAAAAAACCATTTAAATGCATCAGATTATAATACTACTACTGCTACTAGAACAAAATGGAGAAAATGATACTCCTCCCAAAGAGACAAGACTCCAGGGAGGTTTCTGTGATATCGTGTCACCTGGTAATGTCATAAGATGCATCCATAAAGCTCATCAACATGACTGCTAAAATGTGAAATGAACAAGGAGTATCCCAATACACATGCCAAACCAGTTAAGGAAAATTTCACAAGACTGCAATGCTACAAAAAACAAAACAAAACAAAACAAAACAACAACAACAACAACAAAAAAGAACTACGGAAAACTGAATAGAGGTGGGACCAGGAGATGCGGTCCTTCCCAGGGAAGGGCACAGCAGCTGGTTGTCCAATACCACACAGTAAACCATGAAAACATACAGATAGTCAATATTAAATATTCAAGGTATTACATTTAGGAATACACACACATATACATACATACAGTAACAGTAAAAAAAGAGGGCATTAATTTGAAGGTCAGTAGGTAGGGATAGATGAAAGGGTTTGAAGGGTGGAAGAAGAAGCATGGAAATCATAAGCATTTCAATCATAATATATAAAATATCCATAGTATGCATTTTTGTATTTTAATTTCTATAAAGATATAGCAAGTTTTCCACCTTGTAACTGAAACTTTACTCATTTAACATTACAAGGGATCCCCTTTGACAATACCAGCTGCAATCACTTAACAGGATATGTAAGTTGCTTGACGGCTTGACTGCCATTTCTTATATTTCTGCTTGTCAATTAATTAAAGTAGCATTGCTCAGTACATGGAAACAATTAGCAAGGATTCTGTAAAATAATAATGTACATTAAGTGATAAAATTCACTGACTATTTCAGTTTCATAGAAAATATGGTTGTGGGGTAGTTTGAATGATTTATACACAAATACTCAAAGACTAATAATTCAATGGTAGGCATCTATTTTTTTCTCCCCCAAGCAATAAGTATTATTAGTGAATTGTACTAGATTATAACTTTAAGTACATAAAAAGTACTTTATTATATCTAGTTACAGAACAAATCATAAAAGAGATCACATGATGTGAGATACTATAGCAGGCCATGATGAAAAAGACTGAGCTAATGCCTTTGCTTTGATTACACATTTTTTACTTAATATTTTTCTTTATTTTGTGACAGAAATTAAACCTTGAATCACACACACACACACACACACACACACACACACACACACAAACAAACACACACATATTTCAGTTTCGTTGTTCAAACCTAGAGTCTTATATAGTTAGATGAGTGATCAACCCTTTAGTTACACCCTGGCCCTATCCATTTTTTGACTAAGAAAAGTAAGCTATGAACTGTTGGAAACAGATGCAGAGACTCACAGCCAAATATTAAGCAGACTTTAGGGAATCCTATAGAAGAGGGGGAAGGTAGAATTATGGGAGCCAGAGTAAGAAAACCCACAGAATGAACTAATTGTGTCTCATCAAGGTTCCCAGAAACTGAATCATCAACCTGACATCTTTCATTGGACTAACTTTGGCACTCTGTACATATGCTACAGTTTTATAGCTTCGTCTTTCTCTGAGACTCCTAACAGAGAGAGCAGGGACTGTCCCTGACTCTGTTACTTGCTTTTGGGACCCTTTCCTCCTACTGGGTTGCCTTGTCTAACTTTAATAGGAGAGGTGATGCCTAGTCTTATTGCAACTTGATATGCCATAACTAGCTGTTAGACAAGGGAGACCTGCACTTTTCTGAAGAAGGATTGAATATTAGGGAAAGGAGGTGTGGGGGAGTAACTGGGAGGAGAGGAGGGATAGGAAACTACAGTCAGACTGGGAAAAATTAATAAATTAATAAAAAGAAAAGTAAGCTATAAATAAAGTTTGCTGTTTCCACCTCCTTTTAACTTCTTTACCCATAAACTCTCTATATGTATATATTTGAATAATACATAAATAATATAACAATATATTTTTTATTACATACACACTATATACAATATATTATATATAATATAACAATATATTATGTACATGTATTATTTGCTCTGTAAAATGTAGAAATTGCTAAGTCCACTAGCCATTAAAAAAGCAATATGTGGTTATTTTAAAAGAAAATTTTTAAAATGTTTTTTAAAAGGAAATTCAGAAATTTTATATGGTAATTTGTTTCAAATGTTGAGCAAAGGAAAATTCAATATAAGTGAAGGGTGTTAATTCCATTCTTAGAGAAATTGCTGGGAGGGACTAGGAACATCAAAGGAAACAAGAGGAATTGCACTGGGTGATTTAAAAGAAGGAAAAAACAAGAGTAGGTTGATGTCTGGACATAGATGACCTTGGTACATGATGCTATAATAGAGAATGACCAAAATGATCAGTCATGAAATGCCTCCTTAGGAATACTTCACTGTAAGTAGGGAAGAGGTTATGGGGAGGATAATGGGATAGCAATATCTTCACTGGACACCATCAGATAACAAATAAAATCCCTTTACCAGGTTAATTACTTCTGTTGGAGTTGTCAGTGAGGAACCATGGACCCCCAAACTTCATAGACCTTTACTGATACAATTGGTTACTCTATAGAACTTTACAGTAAGCCCTACTGCTGAGAACACCATGTACCTGAGTGACACAACATAGACATATCAGACTGGACTTGACTTGGAAGCTTCATTCCTACTGGCTGGCTTTCACACTGGTGGGAAGTGTTATGCATAATACTGGGGGCAAAAAATAGTATGTATTTTGCCCAGAGGTGAATGTTGGGAGCTATAAAAATGACTGATCTACAAGAAATGGCTATTGATGTACTAGTGACCTCAATAGTAACTAACCACTTTCTTACTGGGTTTAAGTTGTGCTCCGCAAGATCAAATCGATAATTGGCACAGCTCTCAGTCCAAGATTCTGTGGATAAAATGGCCTGATGCACTAGTGGTGAGCCTAAAAGTATATATATTAAACCAAGTCCTACTGATTTATCATTATACCCATATGTTAACATATTTCTCACTTCCAGCAAAGAAGCTTCTATTTTCAATTGATGGTTATTAACACAGAGATCAACAACTGCCAAGAGTCTGAAACCAGATTGTGAAATAGTTCACCCTAAATTTGACACCTGTATCACACTCCTTCCTCCTAGGCTTCAGGGAAGATTGTGGAAGACGGAACAGAAAGAATGGAAGAGATAGAAGTTGTGGATGCCTGTAAGGCAGAGTTCTTATGACAGCAACCACAAGCCTCAGGTGAGTCCATACCAAATCCTTGTTGGAGAGGGGAAGTGGGCACAAAACTTTGAAATTTAGTGTGGAAAATTAATGCTCTAATTTGTCTTCTATAATTAAGCTAGAGAGGGAGGCTGGAATCAAAGAAGGACTTGGGAGAATTCCGCTGCAAGGAAAAAAAAGGGGAATTTCAGCTTTTGTAATTAAGAGTTTTGCTTTTATATTTTAAGATCTCTTAAAATTATTCATTTTTTTTGCCTTGTAACTTTTGAAAAAGAGATCAACTTTAATTACTGCCAACCATATGGAAACTGTTTCATTGTTTTCTGATACTATTTTCCCCACTTAATAGGGGACACTATGAGACCCAGAATGCTGTCACCAGAACAGGATAGTTCCATCCTGACTGAATCTTTCTTTTATACATTTTGTTTGTTTCTAGAAACTATAGCAATAAGGTTTAATGTTCCTTTACTTGGGGTAAACCACATATCCTCACACCAAAGTTATGCTGCCACAAACTTCAAAAATTACATCTGTGTGAATTCCATATTCCCATGACCTTTCCCCATACATGCCCTTTACAGCCTGTATTACAGTTCTAATTTAAGTAGCTCTTTTCTTATTAGTTTAGTGTGCCTATCACTGAGAAGATAAGAAGGCAAGACTCTGTCTCTTTTAGCATCCCACCAAACCTAATTGCATTTCAAAGAAGTGCTTAAATACAAATTACTCAACATAAGATTGGACCGGTGACTGTATAAGGCTCTCTCGGAGATTTCATTCCGAGTATTTCACCCTCTTCTGAAAGTAAGACGCCTGCCATTGAGTGGTTTTGATTTGCCTCAAACTGAGGTTTTTAAAAAACACTTTTTAGTGGCATTGACTTGGGTAACCTATCAACTTGCAAACTAACATTTTTCTAGAAACAGAACAAAAGATCAAAAATAAAAGCTTGTGCTCCTTGGAAATGTTTAATGGAATAAAAATACCAGTTTCACAAAGAAAACATGAATCACTGATAATCGTTACACTGTTTTCTCTAAAATGCTTGCAGGTTTCTAGAATATAAAGTATTGATGTTAGATTCATAAATGTAATGTAAAGCCCCACTCCCCCAGTCTGCAGACACTCAGTGCCTGGGAAGCCAGTAGAAGAGCTCTTGCTTTAAAGATGATAACATTGCTGGAATGTTAATAGTGTAAAACTTCCTGGAGGAAAATCATTTCTTTACGGACTGGGGCAAGAGTCAGACTGGCTTAGCCCATTTTGCACCTTTGTGCCCGGGAATCTCTGGGTTTAAATTACAGCAGCTTCAGTCTTTGCTTTGCAATCCTTTAATCCTTGAGGAGCAGAGGTTTCAGTTCAAGCCAACTTCACATGGAACACAGGAAAGAACTGTGTGAGCCTACCTCAAGTATCATGATCTGTTTTTAGCTGTGATCTTTCAGTTGCATCCATAGAAGAAATGTCTTTGAGGCAAACCAATGTCAAATAATTAATACATTTTCAGCAAAGGACTTTCTTCCCCCAATTCTACTGTAAATGCATTGCATGAAAAGCAATAAATGCTTTCACGTAAGCCACTTGGACCTATGGTTTTCATCACCGTTTCGCTGGGATCCCTCACTTTAGGGAATCTTTGTGAGGTGCCTAGCTGAAATGGAAAGAAAAGCTGGCCTGGGAGGTTTTACATCTGGTAGCCTACCCCATTGCTTAAATAGGCTACATCTAAAATAAAAAAAAAGGGAAAAGTTATACAGGTTGAATTGGGGCAATTATGTTCTGATCTAAGACGTATATGTTTGTGGATTACTTCCAGGTGTTTCTTGAAAAACATGTTTTCTTCATCTATAATTAATATTTTGCTAGTGGGACTCCAGAAAATGCCTCAAAAAGCCCACTCACAATTTCTCCACTCCATAAGTGATAAGGACTAATAGCAACCATATTACAACTCTCGGGTTTTTAAGCATTATCCTAGTTTCTGTCACAACGGTTATTTAAAATCATAATATCCAGGTGCTGGGTATGGTATTTGATCAAAGGAAATCAAAATGTAATGAGTTATAACTTTACTCCCCGAGGACTTTAACTGTATGTAATGGGAGAGGGTGTGATTTATTTTCTGAGTCATTCTGGGAGCAGTTATGAAAAGCTTTCGTTAAATGCTGGTAACCTGGATTCTTGAACTGACCAATGGATATGGTTCTACTTTCTTTATAGGAAAAAGCTGAATCTAATTATCTTTTAAAATCTGTATATCATAACATATTATTATCACTCACTGGGTTTTAAATGAATATTTGTGAACTCTATGTGGAATGTTCATGGAAACACATATACACGCACGCGCGTGCACGCACGCACACACACACACACACACACACACACACACAAAGACTTCAAACTTGACCTTTAGAGATTACAATGCTGACACTTGATTTTTTTTATGGTGATGCATCTTCTAAATTAAAATGAACAGCAGAGCTATTATTTTGTGGGAACAATTCTAATTTTTCTCACATTAACATTGTATAGAGAAATACCGACAACTTCCAGTCGCCAGAATAATCCACTTCCCTTTGCCTAACAACAGTGAGATCAGTCCTTTCCTGTTAAGCCAATACAATAAAGAAGCTGCAGAAAGAGCTGGACCCTTTTTCTTTTCTGTTTTATCTTCCTCAAATATTGTTTGTCCTTAATCACTGTCTCCCAACAAGCTTAATGTGACATCACCTTGAAACAAAAACACCCAGCTCTCCACAGTCTGGCTCTGGAATGAGAAGTCTCTGATTTCCCGTCCTCCATGTGATCTTTTCAGATTGCACTGATGAGATGAAGTTTAATCTTGTTTCTCTCCTCTCCAGCACCACAAACCACAGGCAGTTTAAGGCAGCCTGAAAATCTCTTACATCTGGAAGAGCAATAATTCATGGGATTTTGCCTGGCAGCCATGACACGCAGCAGGGCCGCCAGAAACAACCGTCTCTTATGTTGTGCTATTTGCAAAAAATCAGAAGAGGAGGAGCCGGCACAGGTCCACATCCTTCTTTAGCATATGTTAGTGCAGAAAACCCTTTTATTTTCTGCCAGATGCTTCATGAGTAGGTCCTAAATATTACATAGACAGTAGCTATCGCTTCCAAATGAAATTCCTGCGTGTCTGCTAAGCTGCAAACACATGAAGGCCTATTGTCTGGCAAACGGGTCATGGTTAAATTTGTACAGATTTTTTAAATAGATATTGTAGATTTTACCCATGATTTATAGGCATTTGTACACCCTGCTGTGCATGAATATGATGCCATCTTCTGAGAAGGATTATTTCCTGAAATGTATATGGGGTTTGGCTACAGTAACTTTTACTGGGCAGCTTACAACGGGCAGCAAAGCACTAGAATTTACTGCAGCACAGCTTGGGCTGTCAGGCTCAGGGCTGGTGTTTATGATTTCTGCAGAAGCAGAAATAAACAACTTCCCCTTAATGGCTTTCTTTATGTGTAGGCAGCGGTGGCCCTATCTGGTCTCACAACAGTAGCTGGGGTGGCACTCGGTCCCATTTCATGTGGAACCAATGTCTGCAAATTTGCATTTCTGCTTTTCTGGGTTTTCTCTGGTAGGAGCACGAAATGGGGAAATAGGCTGAGACGGTCTAAATGGGTAGCCTTCCATTCTGCTGTTTTCAGGGATATAGATAGATTGTGGGGAGAATGACTCAATTTGAAAACCCTGACAGAGACGAGAAGGAAACGGCTGGATTCACTTTCAGATTGTCCATTGTCCATAAACCCTGCAAAAATGCTCATCAAAGCAAATTTGAATGTCTCTCCGAGGCCTGTCTTCTCAGAGTATATGATATAGTTAAGTCACCATTCCGTACACATTCGAAGACGTATTTGAGCAATATTCAGAACGATGTAAAGCAGATGCCTGAGCATTTGGCTATATTAAACATATATTTTCCTATTTAGACAAAAATATAGTGATTATCTAAAACTTTCCTGATGTAACAACAGTTTTTAAAGTTTAAAAGAATGTGGACATATACTGTATAGAGAAGCATGCAAAAATACATTTTTTTTTACCAAAATGAGACAACCGTTTCATGCCAAAGAAAAACAATCCCTTTGCCAAGCTACACATTGTTAAGTTAAAATGTGTTCCATGTGGAAATAAGAAGACTGATTTTGAAGCAAGGGTGAGTGGTCTGAAGTGAACTGGCTCTGTGCCTGTCAACTACACATTTTGGCTTCTAGTTTTACAGCTAGAATTGGAAATATTTATTTCCCCTTTTAAGACCGGTTCTTTTCCTTTGACTAGTAAACCAGTGCATTTGCCTGTAAACATGCAAGCGGAGAAAGAGACTTCCAGGCAATACGCAGGGGGAAGATAATTTAAAATCTCTTGTAGGCAGCACATTATAGATTGGAAAGATTGTATTTTATTCTGTTCTCATTTTGTCTAGCCCTTTTGCCAGCATTTTTGTGTACTCATCACATTTTCTGGAAAGAAATTAAATTACCAAAGCCTTTGGCTCTTAGGTTTCAAAGCTTATGGCCACAAGATAGACACATATTTGAAATGCTTACAGTTCTACCGATGACAATATTTACCCATCACCGCTGGTTAGAATTATCAGTGTTTACAGACCCTAGAATAGGCCAACTCTGGTTTCTTCGAAGAAGTCATTATATCCTCATCTCGTGCAGGTTGCAGGTGAATTCTGTGAGGCAGCAGGAACATACATTGGTGATCATTCATTGGCAAGACCTTAGGCAAGGTGTCTGGTGTGTGTGTGTGTGTGTGTGTGCTTGTGTGTTCACACACGTGCATGTGCATGTATTCTCATGCTTCTCTGTATGTTTTAAATCTTATCTAATATTCATTTGGGAACAATATCAATTTCAACATTATATGTCTTTCAGCACTTTGATTGTTGCCACAAGGAAAATAGAAAGCACAGTTCACTATTCTTGTCTTGCTTTACACAATGTGAAATTGGAGGGAAAAAACCTGTCAGCCTCCATGGAAAATACATTGCGTCTATTCCGGGAGAATTCTGAAGCTTTCCTGGGGCAGAATCTCATAAGACTACATATATAGGAGCTATTTCATGCATTTGAAGAGCACAAGTTTCTGCCTTTTCACACATTTCTCTTTGTTGGAATACCCAAGTTTTATTTATGATTTTGGATTTTATTTCACAGCATTCCAGTTTAGTTTAGCATGATGTATTTAATAACCATGTCGACTGTCTTAATTACCCTATAAAGAAGGGCTCCTTTGGCATTTGACCCTCCATGGCATTCCAGAGAAACTGCGGGGCCATGATAATTACCAACCGCCTGTGAGAAAATTAAACAAAAAGGCCCAACTTTTAAACCACCATTTTAAACGACCTATTACATTGTGTGAATAAATCATTGATGAAATAGCCTGCTTAACAGGAAAATAGCTATTCCATAGCAAAGAATTTCCCCATGCATGATCATGAAGAGAATATTAAGTATTCTTCAGCTCAAAAGGTTAGATTTTATGTCTGTCCAATGCCTTTTAGTGACACACTTTTGTGTAATTTTATTGTAACCAAGCCTTTCCAATAGAGTTCCAGACTGGATATTTTGTCAGCCTTAAGCATTTCACTGCCCATAGAATACTAAATGTGGTAGGATCAGGCTGGGCAGGAAATCTGTTTATTATTGAACAAAATTGAAATTAAAAGAAGATCTGCACACATTTGATTTCCCAAACTGCACTGCTGTTTGCAAGATATTTTTCCCAAAGTGTCAATCAATCATTTTTAGTGATAGTATTGATTTGTTAATTGCTTCCATAGTAAAAACGAACACACCAACAAAACAAAATAGCAAACTAGTGACCAATCCTCTTTGACAGTCTAAATGTCTACATTAATTTGAGAAGGTGCCAGTATGTCCTAACTGATCACAATATAGCCTCATATTCATTTATACATTGCTCCATCTATCTGGGGTTCAACAAACAAACCCTAAATTCTCTGTCACACCACTCCCTGCTGGCAAACGTTTGTTTTCTGAAAATTGATACCTTTACATGTGTTTCCCATCATGACTCTCAGTGTGGTGCTGGAGATGCACTAGATAATTCTTTTCTGATCTCACCATAAGCCAATAATTAGGGTCATCCTTTTCAAAAGTGCATACAACTCAAGGGGGGATGTGGAAAAATTCTAGACATTTGTACTAGCTACTTCGTTACTATTTTTACAGTGTTCTCTGAGAAAAGCAACTAAGGACATATGATGGGAGGTCATATGAGGTTGATTCCTGGGTTTTTCATGATCTCTAATTTTCTTCCCATTGGCACGCTATCTGGAGCCCAGGGAAGCCAGCCAATGGACACAGAGAGTGACTGAATGAACAAGCACCCCTTCCTACCCCCGGAAAGGATTTACAGAAGAAAAAGCAGATCCTAGGTTTATAGTTAGGCATCTGGGCATCTCATGCTCATGACTTTGAAAAGGCCAATAAATTACTCGCCTTCTCAGAATTTTAGTTTTTTCTCCCGTAAAATGGAAGCAGTAATAGCTATTTCATGAGTCAGGAGCAGTTCTAAGTGAGACAATATCTGTAAAACCCATTCAATGATGTCAGGCTCAGAATCATTACTCGATTTTCTTTGGATTTGATATTTTAGTTCTGATTTCACCTGAGTTCACAATAATAAGTCTAATGTTTCTAAATGATTTCATATTGAAATCTCTTCGAAAGATGAGGAAGATGGTAAGGTTTAGATGGCTAGGTGCCTTTCATCTGTTCCTGTGTGAGTCACAGGGTATAAGGCAGTCAGCCTGGTTAGGTTGGCACATCTTACATTCTCTACAAAATTACCTCCCTAACTTTGACCTTTATTGTGATTCTTTTAAGAAGACTTGAGTCATAAACAATTTTAAAACATTAAAATGAAAATGTCTATAATTTTTAAAAAACGACAGCAATAATAAACATGCCGAAGTAGACGGGGGTGGAGGGGAAGTGGGAAGAAGACCCTCGGTTCCAAACCTATGCAAAGAACTATGGGCCAGCAACTAAAGAATGCTGAAAGTGGGAGAAATAGTCTTCTCCAAGGAAGGGTGAACCAATTGGTTATCCAATACAAAACACTCAACCCTGAAAGCATACATACTAGTTACATTATACAGACTGAGCAGATCATATTTAGAAATATCATGTGTATACAAATAACAACTATTAATGAAGTAAAGACAGAGGCTGTTGTTTTTAAAGAAAGGAAGGAGAGTCATATAGGAGAGTCTGGAGAAAAGAAAGGGAAAAGATAAATGAACTAATTTTATTATAATCTCAAAAATTAAAAAAATAAAATGTCATTTATTTCCTTGAATTTGAGATTTCTTACTGACTCAAAGAAAGATATCACCATTTCTAGGTGAAACAAAGTGGAAATAGCTATCCCAGTGAAAGTTTCAAAACCCAGAGGTGTGGTTACTAGAACATTAAGGGAACTGGATCTTTATTATATTTTTGTCCTGTCAGAGGTCAGACACAGGACTTGGAACATACCAAGCAATACACTGTCACTAAACTCCTGGTACAGCCTCTTAAATTATTTAATGAAGGGATGTCTCAGTGTAAATGTCTAGGCAAAGATTCACTGCCCTGTCAAAATACCAAGTACAAAAGGGATACAGAGCTAGCTGAAAGGTAATTTTTTTTTTTACCTTGATTGAAGGATGTCTAAGTTTAATATGTAGTATCACAAATTAAAAAAGGAAGAGAGAGAGTGAGAGAAAGAAAAAAATGAGAGAAGGAAGGAAGAAAGGAAGGAAGGAAGAAAGGAAGGAAGGAAGATCTACTATATGATAAGGAAAAGGAAAAAGACAAAGAGAAAAAATGATTCTTGACCTGCTCCCGTGGCTTCTGAGATTCATTTTTTCTTAGTGTTCTGTGATGGTTGGTTTCAGTGTCAACTTGCCTCAAATTATAGCCACCTGTAGGGAATCTCAGTTGAGAAATTGTTCTAATTGCTTTAATTGATGTAGAAAGACTCAACTCAAATATGGCCATCACCTTCTGGCAGCAACCCAGATATAAAAGGGCACGGCAGAAGGAAGAATGTTTGCCTTTTGCTCCCTTAGACTTTCTTCTTACCACAGTTAATTCATCCTGTGGCTGCTGTTGATTTGTTTTCTGATAACAGAACTAGCTCAGGGTTTCCAGGCTTCCATTGTCGTAACTCTCCAGGAATGTTCCAGGCATTCGGTGCCAGATTTGGACTGCTGGGATACCCAGCCTTGCAGACTGAATGGCCACAAATTGTCAACCTCTCAGGTGTGATTCTGCTGTTGCTACTATTTACTAGTAAGTAAGTTAACTTAATAAGTTATATGTTTGTTCTATTCCCCTAGAGAAGCCTAATACAGGTTTTCTCAAACTCCCACTTCTCTCTCTTTCTTTTTTTTTCCCCTTTGTTGTTCTCTGTATCTGTAGCTTTGGATCCTGTCCTGGAAATAGCTCTTGTAGACCAGGCTGGCCTTGAACTCACAGAGATCCTCCTGTCTGTAAAAGGAACAGTGGGCTGTGTTCCTGCCACCCGGCTCCCAGCCGCCTGGCTAGCTTATTCCCTGAAATAACAACACACAAATTGTATTCTTTTAAACACTGCCTGGCCCATTATATCTAGCCTCTTCTTGGCTAACTCTCATATCTTGCTTTACCCATTTCTAATAATCTGTGTAGCACCACGAAGTGGTGTCTTACCAGGAAAGATTCAGCATGTCTGACCTGGCGACTGGCTCCATCACGTCTGACCTCACTTTCCTTCTTCCCAGCATTCTATTCTGTCTACTCCACCCATCTATGTTCTGACCTATCAGCCCAAGCAGTTTCTTTATTAATTAACCAATGAAAGCAACAGATAGACATATGACCTTCCCACATCACCTGTCTCTGCCTCCTGAGTGTTGGGATTATTGGTGTGTACCTCTAACACCTGGCAATTTTGCCAGTTAGTTGAACAGCTATGGGCCTGATGTGATCTAGCCAGAGATTTGAAGGGACAGAGTGATAAGCCAAGAAAATTATTACCTTAATCACTAATTATATACTAAAACAGATAATTTGATTAAAACTTGACTTTTCATAGATGAGGTATTATGGAAGAAATCTTTAAACCCAGCATTCAGGAGAAAGAAGCAAGCAGGTCTTTGTGAATTTGAGCTACACTTGTCTACATATAAATTCCAGAAGCCAGGGCTATGTACAGTGAGCCTGTCTCAAAACAAACAAAGAACAAACAAAAATCTTGACCTATTGAAGAGAGTGTGGTCATTTTAAAGTTAACAATAATCACAGATTTTTATATAGAATCATTTACTAGGCAAATACATATATGATTATTATAGTATGAAAAATTATATGAAGAAATAATTATCCCTGCTGACACTACCTAAATATTGAACAATTATTAATAAAGCAAATATCTTATTAGATCATTTTTCTTTTTTTTAAAATATGCTGCTGCTAATTTAATATATATAATAGTTTCCTTTGTAATTCATGCACTCTATTTTCTTTCTTTTTACTTCTTTATTGAATCTTTGGGGGTTTCACATAATACACCCCAATTCTGTTCACCTTCCTGTCCTCAGTATCCCCCCCCACATCCCTGTTGCATCCCCCTCACAAAAGAAAACAAAGAAAGTAAGCAAGCAAACAAACAAAAACAGGAACAACAACAACAACAACAAAAAAACCCAATAAACCAAACAGAACAAAAACCACACCAGAAACAGAAAAATTTCTGCTTCCCCTTCTCTCCTGACTCTGCATCCCTTTTTCATCCATCCTGGTGGCGTTGGAGGCTTCAATGTGCCATATATTATACCCCTTTTCCCCATCAACTTGACTGGCAACTGTTCATTGCAATAAGTCTTTGGTCTGGTTCAAAGCCTCACTGGATCCTTCGGTGAGGACCAAAGCTCTTCTGGGGTGTCTGTCTCTTGTAGATCTGCAGCTATTGTTCTGCAGGACCAATTCCTTCAACTAGTTCCAGCAAGAACTACATGGGGTAGATGCTAGGGTGAGTCAATCCAAGGCCCAGTTGTAGGCCTGGGAATACAGTCTATTTCCAAAATATAAAGCCATTATTGTTGCATGGAGTCATTATGTTTCCTTCAGACTTTCAAATGTATCTATACTACTAGTAGTATGAGAGTCAGTGCTGTGAATATTAGCTTCACCTTGCAAACCAGCAGTATTCTAGGAATAGACTTGCTTCTCCTAATCAGTAAAAGGTAAGGATTGCAGCTAACCAAAACTGTATTGCTTATATTGACTTTTCAAGCAAGAAGTGACAATGAAATGTCTTTTTTTTTCTTTTTTTGTTTTTGTGAACTTCTGGGAGTATGGATCCAGGGGAGCACATTTACCATTTTACTGGGTGAAGAAAGTTCAATGGCAGGAGAAAGTCTAATAAATAAGTAAAGTAAATGGAAGATAGCAGTAGAATCATGGTCCCTCTTAGCGGTTCCCAAAGCCGGTCCATGCTTCTTATCACTGGTACATGAAATCACTGGATTTTAGTTTTGAGTAGGTGGGATGAGTTTCCAGATCTTCTTACAACCATGACAACATCATACACAATACAGAGAAGTATCATAGCTTCTGTCTTCTCATGTGCATGTACCATTCCATATCTACTTCCTGTGAACATCTCAACTATGGACACCTTTGTATTTTTCATATTAAATCCTTCTCAAATTTCATAAGCATATACTACCTTTCCTAGGAAAAGTAGTACCCTCCTACTTCCTCTCATATAAATCAGACCCAGGTTCAAGAGGAAGGGTCAGGGTATTTTCCAGCACTCAGGAATTCATCAAAGTTCAAGACACTGACCACGATCAGTGAAAAGTTCAATTTGCACTGCTAAAAATCACACCTGATGCTTTCATTAATGCACAGAATAGAAATAAGTCCTTTCATTGCCATTGCTAGTAACAAGGATGATATGTTTTGGGATATACTGGGACCTCCCTCTGTAATGCAAATTGTAGATTGTGAAGTAGAGCAAATTCTGGTGACATCTTTTGAGCGCCTGAATTCAGCCAGGCCAGCGGTCCTTTCCCATGCATTCAACAGTTCTCCTCTAAATTCACAGTTCTCTAAAACAATAAAAGGCCCCATTTTAATTGGTTCTGTCAATTTTAATTTTGTGTCTTTCTATTGAAAGCAAAATATTCCAGAATAATAAATGTTTAGTGTACTCAGACTCAAATATTTCAAAATCTTTTTGCTAAACACTTCCAGAGAGCACTGAGCTGTTCGCCTGGTGTTTCATCTGTCTCCAAGAACACATGCGATGTCAGTCATGGCTAGGTCAATAAACTTAGCCTGTGAACAAGGAAGGCTTAAGAATAATTCTTGTTGTTTTCATTGAATTCTGACCCTGAATGTTAATGAGATGCTATTGAGCAGTGTTGGTAGATTTCTTGGTAGCTAAATCTCAGGGATCACTATGCTGGTTTTACTCATATTCTATTATCTCAGAGTGACCTAAGGATAGAGGAGGACTACTCAGATATTTTTCCTTTTTTCTTTTTTTTTTAAATAGATTATTTTCTCCTGGAATACATCCTGATTATAGTTTATCCTCCCCTTACTTCTCCCAGTCTCTCCCCACGTCCTCTCCACTGGGGATCCACACATTTTCTGTTTCTCAACAGAAAAGAATAGACTTCTGAAAGATAACACCCAAACATGACAAATAAAACATAGAAAAGATGAAGTAAAAACTATGATAGAAGTTGGACAAGGCATTCCAACAAGAAGAAAAGAGTCCTAAGAGCAGGCATGAGAAAAAGAGATACATTCATTCTAACAGTCAGGAGTCCCATAAAATATTAAGTTAAGAGATATAATATATGTGAAGGGGACCTGGTACAGACCCATGTAAGTCCTGTGCTTGCTGCTTCAGTCTCTGTGAGTTCTTACGTGCCTTGCTTATATGATTTAGAGTACCTTTTTCTACTGGTGTTCTTATTCTCTCTTCATTCCCTCTGGCTCTTACAATCTTTGTACCTTCTCTTCCAAGGGTTTGCAGAGCTCTGAAGGGAAGAATTTGATGGAGGCATCCCATTTGTATGCTTTTCACATAATGTCTGACTGTGGGTCTCTGCATCTGTTCCCATCTGCTGCCAGAGGTGGCCTCTCTAATGATGACTGGATAAGAATCTTATCTATAAATATAGCAGAATATGGAATAGGAATCACTATATATATGCATTTAGACTAGTAGTGTTTTACTTTACCCTAGGTCTCTGCACTATCTAGCTTCTGGTTCTTGGTTATCAAAGTAGTGTAGGATATGGGTTCCTTCTCATGGAGGAAAGGACTGGTCAAATGTTTTTCAGTTTTCCTCTCCTGCTATGAGATAAATATAGCACAAGAGAAGAAAAGTAAAATAACCCGATTTTTAAAAATTCAAAGGAACTAGTACATGAGGAAAGGCATACCTTAAACAATTATCACTAGAAACCCTTTCCTTCCTTGTTCCAGCACGGGATTTTTTTAAAGGCACAGGCTGTTACATCCCTCTTTTCTCTTTCACAGCTATTCTTCTAGCTATTCTTCTTTCCTTTACTCCCAGTTTTGAACTGATCCTGGAGTTGATCTGCCACTCAAATGCCCGTGGATTCTTACCTGCCACCATTTGTTCCTGTATTTTCTTTCACTCACCTTCTTTCTCAAGTGGAGCAGCAGCTCTGACTCCTATTATAACATGTCACCGATTTCGTCACCAGAAGATGAGACTCAGTCACAAGTTTTGGGAGAGACATGTTCCTGGAGGAAGGTGGCATAGAAAAACCAGCCTAAAACCCTAGACGGGAGTGAGAACAGACCTGTGCCCGTTTCTTTCATCCTCGCGAGTTTATTTGTATAGCTCTCTCTTACAACATGCAGCCTTTCAATAGCGGCAGCAGTACCGCAACAGCTGTTACACACTTCTAATTTCCTGGCTTTGCGAGTGTTTTAAATAAACATTGTTACAAACAAGTCTACAAACCATCTTCATGAGTCTGTGTCAGGGTAAAACTAGAAAAACCTTCTTCCCACAGCACTCATCTGATGCTCTTAATTTTAACTAGCTGGAGATCTAGTCTGAGAAGCTTTTTTTTTTCCAGCCTGTTGTCAACCTGAGAAAACCCAAACTGTGGGTATCTTTGATGTGTATACTTCATAGACTCAGTGTATGAAGAAGGTATCGCAAGATTCTCCATTCAGCAATGAGATTATATGTGATGAATAATGTCAAAATTATGATTCTAGTTAAATATAAAACTAAGCTTAAAGTGCCTCTCAAGTATCAGGCACTGTGTGGCAGGACAGCAGTATATTAATCGAGTGAGTTAATGTGGTCACTATGTGCACATAGTGACCTATAGAGAAACAGTGGCTTCAACTAAATCAAGAAAAATATGCACAATCTTAAAAAAACGATAGGATCTGAGCTAGTTTTGAATGTCAGGGAAAGCTCATCACATGATGTAACAATGAAAGATGAGTAGTGAATTAAACAAAGAAGCAAGGGAGGGGCTTCACAGCTCAGTGAGCAGACTATCCAAAGGGGACAAGAAAAAGGAATTACAAGTATCAGTTTGGCAAGAACCTAGAAGAACAAGAGAGAGCACGGCCCTTGGGGAGACTAGAAAGATGGGAAGGAGCCAAAGTTTGGAGAGCCTCATAAGCCACGTTAAGAATGTTTTTAATTAAAGTAGACTTGAGGAAAACTCTACAGATTTGGAACAGATGCTGTGGGAAATGGGAACTAGCTGTCGAGAGAGGAGCAAAGGGATTGCCAATGTTTGCAAAGGCCCAGCTGAGGTTGGACATCATGACAATGTAATGAAAGCAATCAGCAAAGCTATTTCATTTTCTCCAGCAACACTTAGCTGCCTGCAAATCAGGATGAGAAATGTAAGTTACCAGTTTGCCTCAGAATTAGCCTGTTCTACGCAAAACATTAAGGGCAAAGAAAGAACATATTTGTGTGAGCAATGCTCAAAGGTTGAGCCTGAGATTCTGATCTTGCAAGAAAAGAAATATTAGAAAAGACATCCAACATAATGGACGTCCAAACATAGACCAAGAGGCTTGGATGCCCTGATCACCTTGTTCACATCTGAACCCACCATCTGGTAATTCTATGTTTTCAGAAAAGTTTCTTAGGTTGTTGAGATGGAAACGTAAATTCTTGTGGAATAATTTTGAAGGACTACGAAAAAACTCTCAAAAATATCTATGTAGTCTTTAACCTGTATCCCCATATAGAGTAGACATTTAACAGGTATTTTTTTTTCTGTGTTTTGCAAAGAAAAAGTAGTAGTTCAAACTTAAAAGTTATGGAGAAGAACTGATAACAAAGTCACAGGCCAGATGATGCCACAGCCTCATAAGACTGAAGAGGTGTTTAAAGATGATCTCCTCAGATATCTAGATACTGATTTGGTGAAGAATGGAAATGGAATCAGTGATAGTTGGTGTTTTTGACAACATCGAGGAAAAGGTAACATCAATGAGGGAAATGCCTCTCTTAGACTACTGTGTAGGTAGGTCTGTAAAGTATTTTCTTTATTAATGGTTGATGTGGGAGAGCTCAGGCCACTGTGGATGGTGCTGCCCGGGGGCACGTGGTCCTACACTGGATAAAAAGAGCAGGCTGAGCAAGCCATCATGAGCAAACTAGTAAGCAGGACTCCTCCATTGTCTTGGCTTCAGTTCCTGCCCCCAGGTAAATCTCCGACTACCCTTCATGATAGACTGATGGGTACTTGTAAGTCAATTAAACCTTCATTCCCCATGCTGCTTTTGGTCATAGTATTTTATCACAGCAAAAGAACACAAAAACAGGACACAAAATTTAGGTAGTAAATGTCAGACGCTAAAGATCAGTCTGTGACCCATGGTGATAACACAAGAAAAAGAAATGCTGTGAGCTTGAGCTGTGTTGTGAGATCTACAGTTCTTAGCTAGAGAACTTGTATGTGCATACTTAATTGTTATGCTTTCTTTCTTGGATCTCTAAGTACTCTCATCCTTCTGAATATATTCCTCAGTTGTATCTTTCTTTTCTTCTAGAGGGAACTTTCTTCTTGATGTGCTTGCTGGCAATGGTAACGACTTGGACTATAACTTATCTGGCCCATCAGTATTTCTCTTCCCAATTGGCTGGTCATGATTTCAAATACAGCAGCAATAAAGACTTTCTGACTAAAGACTGAGTTCTTTTCCTGTTAGTCTCACACTCTTGACCTTATCCTGCTCTCATTAGTCTACTGACCATCATGAGAAGGTGTCTACCCAGTGGAGATGAGCGTTCTGCTCAGGGATATGGGAGAGCCATTGTGAGCTTATGCTTCCTCTTAGCTGACATACTGCCTTTAGACTTCGAACTGTGTTACCAACTTTTTGTGACCATTGACTTCTTTAGTGTGTCATTGTTCCTGATCAGGTGCAGAGGAGGAACTTAGTGCCATTCCTTTGACCCTTGGTTTTCTCTCTATAATTGTAAACAGAAGACTTCTTTGACTTTTCATTGGTTTCACCATCAATTTCTACAGACATTTCACTTCTAATTCTGTACCAATGCTCTCATTATCATCCCTAGCATGTCAGTGAAACTAAAATTAAGATAAAATAGTGAAGATATTTTTTCAGTGCTTCAGACTTTAGAAATTGTTCTCAAGTATATCTCTGCTAGTGACAATATTGAACTTATTTGCATAATTAATGATTTTTGTTTATATTCATGTAAATTCCATACAAAGAGAATCTATTTTTGCATTCTTCATGACATTATTATTTTAACAACTTTTGGCTCTGTTCTTTATTGTTCCACATGAGACTGTTTTCAATTAGTTATTTCCTTTTTTTCTATGTCTTCAATCTCAGTCCTTTCTCTGGCATCCTTGCTGGGTTAGCAAGCAAACATGCTCATTGACCCTACTTACATTTTTATAATAAACTTCACACAAAGGCTGTGTTCTCTCTGTCTTTCTCAGAGTTGCTTTCTTCATTTCATTATTCTCTTCATTACTGGTAGGTTTCAACATACACCCACTATTAAAGCCCGACTTTGAAAACTCATGGACATAGTCAGATATTGTGGCAAATATCTGTAATGTCAGCACTCTAGATATAAACTCTAGATTGCATATGTGAAACCAGCACAGATTACATAGTCTGTGTAATGAAAAACAAACAAGTAAATGTGTTAAGCAATGCACTTCCTACAAAGATTTCACCACTTTGTGAACTTTGTAATTATTTAACTATAATTTCTAGGCCAAAAGTGAGAGAAATCTATCCAAATGTGCACGCTAACCCTTGCAGACAGGCTTAGACCTCTTGTAATGTGGTTACAATTCACTACCACCCTATTTCAACTGGAGAAAGAAACAATTTAGTTTCTGTGTTTTGAGTTTCCACAGTCTCACTACTGAAGACAGGATTGTTTAAGAGGTTTCTTGGAATTATATGAAGAGATGAGACGACCATTGCAGGTAGGTTTACCTACTTCTGAAACATACTATTCCAATCCTTTCCTCCATTCTAATCACCAACGAGTTCTTCAAAGTTTTCATCTTATTCATTTCTCTGCAGCAGTGTACATGATTAAACATTTCTTAAAACACCCATTCTTCATTGCTTTACAAAATATCAATTATTTATGTGACATTTTAATCTCTACGTTTACTAAGTTTATTTTCTATATTTCTATTTTTTCTTCTCAAAAAGTCAGATTCCTTGACAATGTTGTCCTTAGTAGGAATCTTATTGGTTGTAGCCTCCCCGATCTGCCCCACTTTCCTAAACCCCAATACATAAGTCAACTGTTTTGGTTTTTCTCTGGCTAAAAAGAAAATTTGAATATTACTGTTAAAATAGAAACAATTTCCACGCCCTATAACAAACTGACAATTCCACATGTAAGGTGATGGCAGGAGGTGTATGATAGAAGTTTTGTGATGATTGCTAAATAATACTGATTTTCTGAGGCCATGTCAGAAGGAAAATTATGAACATTGGGCGATTTGGGATGCTGTGGTTCATTGGATGTCGGAAGCAGATGGTGTGGCAAATCTTTAATACAGTTATTCCTATTGTGATGATCTCCAACCATAGAATTATTTTTGTTGCTGCTTCATATTTGTAATGTTGCTACTACTACTATGAACAAATATGTAAATATTTTAGGAAATATAGGTTTGCCAAATGATTGTGACCCACAGGTTGAGAAGCATCAATGTGGATTTTTGGCTATCATTTACAGATTAAGATTTTTATGCTGAGATCTTTTGGAAGAACATTGTGATTAGAAGTAGTTTTCTATTTGTTTCTAACCCATCAAAGTGTTGTCTGAGTGTTGTAATGTGGTTGATTTTTACGTTAAATTTCACACCAGAATCTTGGTTATTTGTTCTCTAATAATTGTTTTAAATCCAAACTTATTTCTAATCTGTGTAACCAACCATTCCTTATTAACAGATTCCCTAGCTTAATGATATCGCTGCTGAAATTTTCACGTAGACTCAATGTTTTCTGATGTGATATGTTGCCAATTATGGGAGCATGTTTTCTCTCTTACTTTTTACTCACTAAATTAATGTTCTTTTTTTTAATAACTATATACTTACATGCACTGTTGCCAGACATTTTAAAGATTGAGGTGTATCAATAAACCTTACAAATTTTCTTTTTCCTTTTCATAAATTCATGAGTAGATTTATTCTGACTATAGATTTTTATAATCTCAAATCACAATTTTTCTTTTTTATTAAATAAAGGACTTCCCACTTTCTTCCTTAAAACAAATAAACAAAAACCAAAACAAAACAGAAAACATTTTATTACTTGTTGTTGCCACATTCAAATTGTCAACATCTGTACTTTGGGGCATAATAATGTAAAACACAAAACAAAACAAAACAAGAACACATTTCCTCAACATAACCACTGTGGTATCACTACAGTTTATCTGATACCCAGGGTATGGTAGCAGTGAGTGACACATCTGATACACTGGGGAATCCTGTCCCAGATAGAACAACAGAAATTTCTTCATTTTTTCTTTACTTTACTCATAACAACATACAATGTCATATTCATGAATTGCTGTTCTCTAAAATTTTGTACGCAATATTTTTTCTGGTTTTGACTTAGGGCAAGTAGAAGTCATGACACTGTACTACAAGCAAAGGAGGAGTGTTTTATATGCCAAAGCTTTTACCTTTTTACATTCATTATTTCCTTAAAAGATTTTAAACTACTTTTTTTTGTCACTTTCTTTTCTCCTTACTGTGCATTTTTGGCATGTCTTTTCAGAATCAAATATCAAATGATTTCAAAAGGTCATACTGAATGATTCTGTCCTATAGCACAATAAATTCATTTTAAATTGTATTACAAACACACACACACAGACACACACACACACACACACACACACACACACACACTGTTTTAAAGGCTGGTTGCATGATGTTGCATTTAATTTCCACCAAGTAGGAAGAAAAGGTTTGATTTTCAGGTACCAGGTCTTATAATCTGTATTATCAATTGTACTTAAAAGTTTGGCTGTGATGAAGTACCGTCTTCCTCCCATAGCCCATAGGAGATGGGGAATATACAATGTGGTAGGTACAAAGGGCTGACTTGATGCTCAGGAAGTCCCCAGTAAGTGCTCTTTTTCTGTTTGAGAATGAGTATGTGGTAAAGAACTGCAGTGTGGAGAACACCACTGAAAACTGGAAACACTTACAGCATACAAAATGTTCCTTCAACAAGAATTTCATAAAGCATAATAATTGGCCACATAATAAGGCGCTATGAGTGCATTAAAACATCCTCAAACAGCATGATTGCAACCTTTTAGATATATTACTCTATTTTAATGAAGTATGAAAACAGTGAAAAAATAGAAGTGATCAATTATGAGATTGATAAATTGTGCACATGAAGGAAATAGTAAATTACACTTGAAAGAAATGCAGTTTTAAATAGGAGCCCAAGTTCCAGCAGAAATGGGTATGCTGTCTGATCAACTGTGAAACTCTTGAAAATTCTCCTTCAGTTAGTACAGAGATAGCTGCATACTTGTACATATTAATATATTAATGAACTTTTCATAACAGCCAAGTGGTAGGATCAGTTTCAATACTGACCACCAGATTAGTGAATAAACTAGATATAGCATATATACATAATACAATTTCCTTCATCCTCAAACAAATTCTATCATCAAGGCAATGGATAGAACTGCAGATGTTCGTATTAAGCCACATAAATCAAATTTAGAAAGTCAGATGTATTTCATACCTGTATTCACATGTATATAAATAATACAAAAGCAGAAAAGGACTTATTTGATAAAATGAACAATTGTGTTTGGTATGGTGGGGGAACCAGAGAAGAGTAATATGGTTAAATATCAATGTGGTCAAAAGATAGAATTTACTTGAATGCAAATGAACATAAGCTAATAAAATTTTTAAATGTTCTTATTTTAAGAATACCATGCCTTGCCGGGCGGTGGTGGTGCACGCCTTTAATCCCAGCATTCGGGAGGCAGAGGCAGGCGGATCTCTGTGAGTTCGAGTCCAGCCTGGTCTACAGAGCTAGTTCCAGGACAGGCTCCAAAGCCACAGAGAAACCCAGTCTCGAAAAACCAAAAAAAAAAAAAAAAAAAGAATACCATGCCCTTAAGTAAATTACATTGAGCTCCGTTTCTTTTGATGTGTACACACAACCAAAGAAACTGCAGACGCAGACACCTGATAAGTAAAAAATAAAAAGAGATGTAGATGGAAAAATACAGGAAGACCAAGGAGTTGAGAAAGGGGGAAAAACAGGGTAGGGTAGAGAGCTTTAACTTGGGAGGAAGAAAAGAGAGTAACACAGGGAGAAAGGAAGGATAGAGGAGGGAGGAGGATGGAAAACACCAAGAGTATTTCAAAAAATAAGAAATTATATGATTTTTGTTTACATAAAATTATATGCTAATAATGCACGTTCATATAATTTAGATAAAATTATGCCACTTGGAATGACAATGCTCCTTAAAATGAAACAGAGTAACAAATAACCCAGTGCCAGGTATAAAACATATTTTTGAGTTGTTGGTCAGGAAAGTTCAAGAGATCCCTTAAAGAAAACAGGTTGTTGACCTTTGTCCTTGGTTACCTCCCAGAATTTGAAGGTAAGTCCCTCTTGCCAAAGATACCACACAGTTGGAACACATGACTTTGAGGAATTTATCTGTATTTGCCCTTCAAACTTCATCCCTAGCTCTGATTGTATCAGAGTGTACTATGGAAGCTGCCAATGGAGGGAAAAAAAATCACTAGTCCTATCAAGCTGCAAATCCTTCAAGAACAACCATGATCAGTGGTAAGATAGTTCCAAGAGTGCATTAGTGGCACTTAAGCTGTGGAGTACTGATAGCCCTCTGACTTCCTATGACCTGCTCAGTAGAGGAGCATTCATGGCGAGAACTATAAACTCAGCCAATATTCATGGCTGATGGGACCATGGAGAAGAGAGGAGACCCTTGTGCTGCTACTTTCCTAAGCCAGTATAACCTCCACCTGCATTCTAAAAGCATCATCTTATCGTCTTATATGCAGAGATAATTGTGGTCCTCCACCCTCATCAAAGAAGTTTGTTTGGTTTGTTTTGCTTTTGTAGAAGGAGATCATTAAAAAAAAAAATCAAATGGTCGAAATGCAGAGAAAAACTGACCGGGGGGACACCCAGCTACAACTGGTACATTTGAAAAGCAACCACCATCCTTAAGGCTCAGAGAACATCATGAAGGTGGGGATGGCACGATTCTTAGAGTCAGAGGACCAGAAATCTGTTATAGACCATGTCTTCTGCATAGGACAAGAGTTTCACCCATTAATGAAATCTCAATAAGGCAGTTTGTAAAGAAGACCTGAACAATGACACCACTGTTTGGCCTGCCAGTGTGGACAGAAGAGGTCTCATAGGACTGCAATCCTAAATGAAGAACTAACTAGAGGCAAATAATAACTATGCAGAGAGGAAGAGTCAAGTCCATCAGTGATGAGCTCCCTAGTACATTATCCAGTATCACATGGTCAGCCCTAAACCATGTACATATGAGCAACACTAAACAGACTCATCAGGTTGTATTTATCTATAGAGATTATAATATCATATGTAATCATAGTTTAAATTAAATATATATAATGTAATGTAATAATTTTAAAATTTTCCCATGAATTTGAGAAGAGTTAGGGAGACATGGAAGGATTTGGAGGTAAGAGTGGGGGAAGATGTAAATACAATGCTCATATGAAATTCTGAAATCAAGTAATAAAAAAGAAGAAAATAATCATCTCTCATTACATTTACCCAACATTCCAACATATAAGTATGACTCACACCAATAGGAAATTAATAATTATTTTAACTGAGTGATATATGTGTACATGTGTGTTTCTTTTATCTGTCTACAAATGTAGCTCTTTTATTTTTGAGAGTACATATTCTTATACATATATTCTTACATGTAATTATTTATAGCTATACATTTATTCAGTTTTAATTACCTAAGGTAATCAAATCTTCTTTAAGTTGTCTCTAAATAATTCCTGCTATGGTTATAATTATCCTTACAATACTCATTTCATGACTAAGGTGCATTTACAAAATTATACACATTTGACAACAGCCTTAAATAACTAAAACAAAATACCATACTGATGCATTTTAGATTTCAAAAGAATATAAATGCCAGAAATACAGTCAGGTAGCAATTATAATTTGAAACAGCATCAATTAAAACACTTAGCTTTGGCTCATAATCAATATGTTTTATAATAAGAAAGTAAAGTGTTTTCCCCGAGCTTTACTGACATCCTGATAGGAAGCAAGCACATTAGAAACAATTATAACAAACATCATGGCACTTTAAATGATTCCTATAGTGTAGATGATTTACAGTGTTGAAAACTATACTTATATTTTGACAGTAGGAAATAAAGCAATGCTGGATCATAGGCTCCCTGTCATAACAAAGGAAGTTAAACTAAATAAGGCAAGACACTCCTAAAATGTAACAGAGGAAGTGATGAACTGTTGTTATTTAATATTAATACTTTTTCTTTTCTTCCTTTTTTTTTTTAGTAAACAGTTTATTGATGCTTTATATTTTTTAGCCCTCTTCAAGTTAGGTGTGGCCATGTGACAACTGCTGGTCGACAGTGGTTTAGATTGAATGGCATCTTTTTTTTTTTTGCTTTTGATGCACTTAAGGGAGACATTTCATGACACGTTGACGGGGTGGGATGTGAATACGAAGTTGTTCCAAGCGAAGGAGACCTGGAGCAGTTATTTGTATGTAACCTACTGAATACCATCAACACCGCAACCAGCTACCTCCTGACTACCTTTTCTGTTTCTTCTCCTCTGCCCACAGTAACGAAAACTCTATTAAATAACTGGAACACTTCTTTTCATAAGGGTAAATTAATTTTATAGGGTAGATATATTTATGGACTAGAATACCTGAAATAAGATCTTGAGAAAACACACATTAAGATGTGCATTCTTGTCTAAAATACTATTAGATTTAGTTCAATAAAGATTTTATCTAATTCATTTCATAGTTTCCTTTATTTATTTCTATGGTTTATTTTTAAGAAATAATTAAATGAAAAGGTGCCACTACATAAAACTAAGTCTTTAATTCAGGTAGAATCTAAGGTTCACAAAGCCAAAAATAAAAAGATTTAGGAAATTATAAATATTTTGATTGAAATAGTCGTATATGAGAAGCATAATTTAAAACCTCTAAAATAAAAGTACAAAATATTTTTGAGAAAGTATGCTCTGGGTATTTGTTGTGGATCTTCGTTGGGCATAACAAGTATTTGCTTATGTGGCGGGGAACACACACACAGTTCTATCTTCATTTCAGCAAAAGTCATCTTCTATTTTGCTTTACCATTCATGAGGCTTCAACTTTCAGAGCAAACAAGATTTCATTAGGCTTATACACAAGCTGTTTATTTTATTTTATTTTTGTAATGAACATATGTAGGGAAGAATAGTAAACATGTTAATAATACTTAAATTTAAAGTTTAAGTTCCTCTGGGTTCATTGAGAAACTTGATACTGGTTTATAATTTAGAGAAACTTGGTCAAAGTTCCCGAACACTGTGTACACAATAAAAATGGCTCCAATTTGTGAAGCAGTCCACTACCTGAGTCCATAGCAACATGCTGGAGTGTTGTCGTCTGTGGAGCGCCAGTCATCCACAGGTTCTCGCTGTTGCCAGCTTCCTCCCGGAGGAAGCTGACTCCGTGGGACATGTCTTCCATTCATCATTGTGCCCAGATAGAAAGTGGCTCTCACTTTACCTTTCACTGTTTAGACAAAATCACAGAACCACGTGGTGCAGGGAGAGACCATGAAGTGCGCATCTCTGGCAGCCAGCTGCTTTTCAGTTATAAATATTCATATATACTTAAAAAATACTCTGATAGCAGGACAATTTAGAAGAAGCAGCTAGAATCTTGTTTTTGATCCTAAAATGTGAATAGTCCTATCCGAAAAAATATGTTTGTGCATATCTGCATGTGTGTATTTGCACATGAATCCAGGTGTCAACAGAGGCCAGCAACCTTGAATTCACTTGCTGGAGCTGCAGACCATTGGGAGATACCTGACATACACATCGGGAAGCAAATTTAGGTCCTCTGGAAGAACAGCAAGTATTCCTAACAAGTGAAGAATCTCTCCAGCCCGCAGGAATTCAATAATTTTAATTTGGTAAATTGTTTGATAATGATGACTAAATGTCTATATTTAAGTCTGGTTTTCACAATCTCTAAACCTTTCATAGTTTTAATGGATACACTAAATAAACACATACAGATTTGACACAGCTAAAGATCTCAATTGATTTTGATAAGAAATTATTTAACTTGCCTGGTTAGAATAATAATTGACTTAAGGTTTGGTATACAAAATGTTTTCTTGTTTGCTCAGATGCAGTAATCACCAAAGAAGACACAAAGATTAGATTCTAAATGAGAGATGGAAATGATCAAACCAGAACCTAAATGAGAAGTAATATGATCCTATGACAGTAACCTTGACAGTCAACTGATTTAAAATCACCTATGGGAAAAGTCTCTGCAAGGTGAGACTTTTACTAAAAGGTGTAACTTTTACTAATCTCACATATAATCATAGAGATACCATGAGCAGCCATGATGAAAAGAGTAAATGGAGGCTTTCAGTACATGGAAATGTGAGAAATCCTTCAGCAGGGGGCATATTCGAATTTGAGCTTTACAAGATTAATTTAGTTGGAAAGTTAAGGTAGGCAGATCTTGCTGATTAAATGGAGCAGGAGACAGCAGAAACAGCATGGACAATAATCAAGCACTCTGTGGCAGGAACAGTTCCTCAGCTTCAGCAGAAACAGTATCCCAAGGTGCTTTCATACAATGTTGAGGCATCTGGGTTTTCTCTTTAGAACAATAGAGCCAAGGGAGTTTTTGAAGAAAGGTGGGGTGCCAGATGGCCAGATTTGCTTTTCAGATTCAGTCTTTTGAACCTCTAAGAAGAGTAGACTGGTAGGTTCCACAAATAGGTCATATGTATAGTGACAGGCACCCAACACACTAAAGTGGGACCCTGGGCATGCCAGTGGAATCAGGAAAGATCCCTGGCAAGAAAAAGACATTTCTAGCACAAACTCTCTAAACACTCTAAATGATAAAGGACTAAAGATTAGCAGTAATCTTGAGCTGGGTCAAAGAGAAAGGACACAATGCGGGAGAGCACAGCAGCATGCATGCTTCTAAATTGCTCCAAGCGCTAAGATTCTAGGTGCAAAAATTAGTGTCATCATTGAAAACCTTCTGCATTACAGATTATTAAATTTTGTCTACTATCCTGAAATTTAACTACATTTTACAGGGTTGAGAGTTGTAATCTTAATAACATGACTATCCAAACATTAGTTGATAAAGACAACAAAAGTAGATATGCCAATATGGACAGAAGAAAGACTACCGGCCTCAGCTTACACAAAAAAATAAAGGCAGCTAAGGACCTTATTTTAAGAATGGGAGAGGTAGTATTCATCAAGGGAATGCACACCAATTGGTTATTCAGTAACAAATGATCAGCCCATGTGTTGCACAGTTTTGCATTAACATGACCCAAGCTGGGATTATCTGATAGGAGGGAACCTCATTTAAGAGAATGCCTCCAGAAAATCAGGTTGCAGGCAGATATGTAAGGCGTTTTCTTAATTGGTGATTTACGGGAGGGCCCAGTCCATTGTGGACGGTACTATTTCTTGTTTGGTGGCCATGGGTTCTCTAAAAAGGCAGGCTAAGCAGGCCAAGAGGAGCAAGTAGCATCACCTCATAGCCCCAGCACAGCAACAGCTCCTGCTTCCAGGTCCCTGTCCTGTTTGAGTTTCTGTCCTGACATACATTTATTTATTTATTTATTTATTTATTTATTATTTTTGTCTTGATTTGTTTTAGATTTTTGAGACTGGGTTTCTCCTTGTAGCCTGTCTGTACTGTAACTCACTTTGCAGATCAGGCTGACTTCAAAATCAGAGAGATTTGCTTGCTTCTGACTCCCAAATGCTGGAGTTAAAGGTGTGGACCACTATGCCCAGTTCCCGAACTTGTTTTTTGGTCATGTGTTTGATCACAGCAATATAAATCCAAGCTAAGATAGCCCTGAAAACATATATACAAGTAACATAACACAGAGTGAACAGGTTACGTTTAGGCATATGTTTGTATATACATATAGACATATGCATAAACAACATTAATAAACAGATGAAGGAGACATATATAGGAAGACTTGGAGGGAGAAAAGGAGACAGAAATGCTGTAATTATATTATAATATGAAAACTAAAAGAAATAATTTGAATCCATTTTTGGAGATGTTGGAGAGGTGACTCAACAGATAAAGGTATTTGCTGCCAAGCCGGAGAATCTGAGATTTGTCCCTGAAACCCACACAGTGGAAACAGGGTTCCTGGTTGTCCTCTGACCTCCATATGTGAACCATGGCAGGCACTTGTCTCATTCTCCAAAAGTTAATAAGTGATTTTAAAACACCTAAAATGTATTGATTAAAAGAAACCACATGTCTTTCATAGCAACATTCACAGAACTGGGTCAATCAAGAAGATTATTATGACCATGTCCATTTTTATCAACATAATATCAATTCATTTTACCATTCACGCAGTATGTGCATGGGTTACTTGTTAAATATCCAATTTATTAGACACTGTCCTAAGTACTTCATATCTACTAGTTTTTTTTTCGTCTTTTAAAGTGTTAGGTCAAATGTGAACTATCTCCATCTTCTTTTCAATGAAGCTGAGACTGAGAGAGACCATGCCATGTGTCCAGAGTGACCAGCTAAAAGTTGCCAAGGCAAGCATTTCACCCTATTGTGAAGACTATGACAGAATAGGCATATTTTATATCTATTTACACAGCATAGTGGTTCATTTAGGTGACTTCTTAGAGGAGCTCTCCCCAAGAAAGGACAGCCTTTCTTATTTAAATTTTGGAATTAAAAATACAAAACAAAAAATAGACAAATTGTGTTTTCACTTAAGTGTATGCGATTTTTCTACATTATCATAATGATGGGTTGATTGATTGATTAGTTATATAAAACCCCTAATAGAAGTAAAAACCTCCACGATTGGTGTTTCAGTGTGAGAAAGCAAGGTTTCTGGAATTAGCAGTTCTGGATTCTAATCTGCTTCAGCACCTAATGACAGGTTGATCTCAGCAAGTTTCTTTTCTCTCAGCTCTCACATCTATCAAATGATGGCTCCATGTCAGTGGTGGCCATAGAGTGCCACTCAACAAACACAGCCACAAGCTGCTTCATGTTCTGTGCATCAACCTCTGAGTTAGAAGCAATACACTATTAAGCTGGTTACAGAATGCTCCTTCTCCCTCTCTGTTTAAATAAGGACAAATCATTTTCTCTTCTCCTGTGGGTAACTTTTCCAGTCTCCTGTCTGTCTCTCCTCTGAACCTGTGAAGCAAACCGAAATTAATTGAGGGATGACAAGAGGTACTTTTCGAGTCTTGGGGTCCATGTGCATAGACGGGGACCTGCCATCCTCTGCACATCTGTCACCAGCTCCTTCACACTTCCTGCTTGGCTTTTTGCCCTTCTATCCCATGTGTTGGCTGTTCTCATTTCCAGATCAGAGCTGACCTTTTTTGTAAGGTTAAAAAAAGCGTTAAAAGCTCCTGCCTTTTTGCTGTCATACATTATTAGCTTTTTCATCCCATCAAATAAAAGGGCTTCATTCTTGTCTACCAAGCTCTGATGACTGGTGAATTTAAGACAGGCTTTTCCTTTCCATTTTTTTTTTTTACAATTTTCTTACAACACTATGAATTGATCTTGTAAATACAGTAAAATAGCTTTCCATACCCAATATAATTAAAAATAAATATTGAATGGTCTTGAATCAATTATGCTAAAACATAATTGGACAATTACAGCAATATCTCTTCATTGTCCAGTACACACACATGGATATTTCAGTATAAATTGATGCATCGACATACTGATACTAAGAAAGATACTATCTTGATATAGATGTTGTGTTTTGAGATTATATAGTTAAGAGGAAAATATATAGAGATATTACATATACTTTTTGTGGCATTTTCTGTAAACATTTCTAAATAATTTGCCGTCTGCATCGCTACTACCTGGAATTTTTTACAAGTCCTATAGAGTTTCCAGAGATCTGTAAAAAACTTTTTTCATGGTCAGTACAGTTTTTCCGTTCCAGTTGTCATGTGCTGAAAAATAATTTTGTTTGTTCACTGTGGGATTTCTGGTCTAAAAAACCCTGTAATAACAACAAACAAACAAACAAAAACAAAAGAACAAGCTTTCTTACTATATCAGCATAAAGTGTAAAATAATTGTAATATTTTAATGAAGTGTGTATACTTTGCGTATCTAATAATTTAGGGTTTAGAAAAAAATCCCCCATGTTATTCTGTTATAACTGACACAATGAAACAAGTGGTATTGGGGTATTTGTTACTTTATAGGGTGTATGTTTACATGACATCTTCTGTTATTTTTATTGTGATATTTATTTCATCCAAATTTTTACAGAATTGAGAGTATCTTCAAATACTTTTTAAGACAGAGAAACTGGATGAATGCTTTTTCATAATAGAAAAGCTAATGCTATCTTCAGATTTCTACAATATTTTCTATGATCTAATCATAAAATTAAATTATAATGGTGACAGTCTTCCATATCTGGTTCCTCTGAGTCCCTTTAAATTAATTCAATGCCATTACAATTCTGGGAAGTTAGAGGCCGTGATATGGAATCCAATTAAAAATATAACATAATCTAACTATTGATAAAAAAAGATAATCTTAGAAAGTTCTTTTTATGAAAATTATTAAAAACTAGATATATTGCATGTGGGAACACAAATTTTAATTCCCCTAATAAGGAAAGGAAAGTAAATGGAAATAAATTCATTTGTAAGTACAACTAACATTCTTCCTCAACAATACAATTTGAAAACTTAACCAGTGTTCTTCATTTGTAGAAAACGTACTGATTTTTGTTCTAAATTAAAAGTGGAAAACCAATCAAAAATATTTACCATAAAATTAATACTGAATCTAGAAAACAAAGCCCAGTAAACAGAAACTTCACAGTTCAGACTGGAAGGAGCTATCCACAGTGAGCTGTTGTGGAGATTAATTCACTTATTGGTTAATCATGTTTATAGGTGAATGTTAGATGAGAAAATTAGGCTTAAATAAATTAGGCTTACATTGGCATACATGTGTTGAGTATTATGTTTTTGCATGTGTGTAGATGCTCTATGTGTGTGACTAAATGTACACATGTGTGCCCACAGCTGTGAAGGATAAAGTCTGATACTGAAAATCATCTCTCAATTTTCTACCATATTTGCTGAACCAGTCTTTTCTTTCTCTCTCTCTCTGAATGAGAATGTGTCTATTTTATTTAATCTTTTTGTTTATTTTTTGTGTGTTTACATCCCAGTCAAAGTTCCCCCCCAAATACACTCCTCCTCCACTGTTTTCTTTTTTTTTTCTCTCTCTCTCTTTTTTTTTTTTTAAATATAGAAACACTATTTGGCTGATGGCTCATTTTTTTTTATTTTATTTTTATTGCTTTATAAATAATACCACAAAATTTCCATGTTGTCCCCTCCTCCCACTTCCCTACTCCCCTTGCCCTTCCCCTTCCAGTCTTAAGAGAGGGCACGGTACTCTGCCCCGTGGAAGTTCAAGACCCTCCCCCTCCATCCAGGCCTAGGAAGGTGTGCATCCAAACAGCCTAGGATACCAAAAAGCCAATACATGCAGTAGAGACAAAAACCAGTGCCATTATTATTGGCTTCTCAGTCAGCCCCTATTGTCAGCAGCATTCAGAGAGTCCGGTTTGATCACATGCTCATTCAGTTCCAGTCCAGCTGGCTTTGGTGAGCTCCCATTAGATCAGGCACACTATCTCAGTGGGTGGACCAATCCCTTGCGATCCTGACATCCTTGCTCATCTACTTCCTCCTTCTGCTCATCAACTGGACCTTGAGATCTCAGTCCAGTGCTCCAATGTGGGTCTGTCTCTATCTGCATCCATTGCCGCACAAAGGTTATATGGTGATATTCAAGATATTCATCAGTGTGGCTATGAGACAAGGCCAGTTCAGGCACTGTCTCCTCTGCTGCCCAAGGACCTAGCTGGGGACATACCCGTGGACACCTGGGAACCCCTCTAGAGCCAAGTCTCTTGCCGACCCGAAAATGGCTCCCTTAGTTAAGATATCTTCTTCCCTGCTCCCATATCTGGACTTCCTCCATCTCAACCATCCCATTCTCCCAAGCTCTCCCCAATCCTCCCCTTCTCCCTTCTCTGTCCCCCTCTCTTCTTCCCCCCAACCTACCCCCACCCCCATGCTCCCAACTTTTGCCTGGAGATCTTGTCTGCTTCCAATTTCCAGGAGGATCTACATGTTTTTCTTTGGGTTCATCTTATTATTTAGCTTCTCTAGGATCGTGAATTATAGGCTCAATGTCCTTTGGTTATGGCTAGAATCCACTAATGTGTGAGTACATACCATATTTTTATTTTTGGGTCTGGATTATCTCACTCAGGATAGTGTTTTCTATTTCCATCCATTTGCATGCAAAATTCAAGATGTCATTGTTTTTTACCTCTGAGTAGTACTCTAATGTGTATATGTGCCACACTTTCTTTATCCATTCTTCCATTGAAGGGCATCGAAGTTGTTTCCAGGTTCTGGCTATTACAAATAGTGCTGCCTATAAACATAGTTGAACAAATGCTTTTGTCATATGATAGGGCATCTCTTAGGTATATTCCCAAGAGTGGTATTTCTGGCTCCACTGTTTTCTTTAGATACTGGTTGGTCTCCCATGCATTTCAACCATCATGGTATACCAAATTGCAATGATATTTGGCACCTCCTCTTCTATTAAGGCTTGATGAGACAATCTGGTAGAATGAATAGATCTTAAAAGCAGGCAACACAGATAAATATATTCCCTGCTCTCACTGATAAGAGTCTTACAGGAAGACCAAGTAACACAACTATAACATATATGCATCTGGCTAGGTCAGTCCCATGCAGGCTCCCTGGTTGTCAGTTCAGTCTCTGTAAACCCCTATGAGCCAAAGTTAGTGGGGTTTGTGGGTTTTCTTGTGGTTTCCTTGACCAACCTGGCTTCTACAATCCTTCCTTCCTCTTTTCAGCAGGATCCAGAGCCAGTCTAATGTTTGGCTGGGGTCTCTGCATCAGTTTTTTTCCTTAGATGCTTGGTGAAGTCATGCTGGTGACAGTTGGGCCAGGCACCACACTATGAGTGTCTATGAGCATCACAGAATATCATTAGGAATCATTACATTGACTATTTTTTTCTTGTTCATATCTGGGTTCTAGCTTAGGTCTCTGGGTTCTGGTCTTCAAGGAAGGGTGTGTTCCCCTCTCAGAGTATGGGTCTTCAGCTATAATAGTTGTTAGCTATTATAACCTCCCACCTCAGTGATTCACCTTGGGTTACAGTACATTCACAACTTGCATAAGAAGGCCAGAGGACAACCTCAGGTGTTGTTCATCGGTGTTTTCCACCTTTTGTGTGAGTCAGGATGTCTTGTTGGCTGGAACTTTGCCATGTAAGGCAGGAGACCTGCTTCATAAGCTTCCAAGGATCTGCCTGTTCCTGCCTCCTATCTCATTATAATCTAGGATTACAGGCACATGACATATTTAGCTTTAAACATGGGCTCTGGGGATTTGAACTCTAGCCCTCATGCTTGCAAGACAAGTGATTTCTCCCCGGAAACCTCTCTTGAGCCCCAGATATGCTTGATCCTATTCAAAAGGTTTCCTGTTAATTTTCTTAATGTTTCAGTCTGTCTCTGGGTAGATTGTAAGAACAAACCCCACTGCTTACAACTAGGGAAAAGGAGACCTTTCAGATCAAAGCCCTGGCAAATTCCAAAGTCCGATGCTCAGGCTTCTACAGAATGTACTTGGCGGCTTTCATAATACTGAGAATCTATACTGTGGGATGGTCAAACCCTCCCAAGCTACCACATTCCAACTTTAGGTTATAACCTCCAAAATATGAGTACTTAAGGGATTCCTCTATTCATATCACCACTCTGCTTGGCTTCTGATGATCAAAAAAAAAAAAAAAAAACCAAGGAGTGGAGGCACAGCCTGTTAGCTCTGCACTAAAGGAGGCTGAGGTGAGATAATTATAAGAATTTGTGTCCACTCTGGGCTACATAGTAATAACCAGGTCAGTGAGGACAACATAAGAAGACTCTGTCTTACAAAACAGGAGACAATAGCAACAAACCTCTAAACCAAAATAGCAAAATCCAATCTATTCAATCACTTTTATTTATTTTTTATTAAGACTTTTCTAATACATTCTTTTCTCATTTTACATAGCTATCCCTTTTCCCACTCCTTTCCTCCTCCCACTCCACCATTCCCCCTACCCTACTTCCCATCCACTCCTCCAAAGGGGTAAGGCTTCCTGTGGGGAGTCAACAGTCTGACACTTCATATGGGATCAAGAAAAAGGCACTCCCTGAAGTAGGATTCCCCTCTGTGTGCTGTGATTACCATTAATAAATAAACTGCTTTGTACCTATAGCAGGACAGAACTTAGCTAGGTAGGGAAAACTAAACTGAATTCTGGAAGAAAGGAGGCTGAGTAAGAGAGAAGCCATGTAGCACTGCCAGAGACAGATGATGGAACTTTAGCCAGTATTCTACAGGCACATGGTGATGCACAGATTAATAGAAATGGGTTAAATAAAGATGTAAGAGGTAGCTGATAAGAAGCTAGACCTAATGGGCCAAGCAGTGATTTTATTGATACAGTTTCTGTGTGATTATTTTGGGTCTGAGCTGCTGAGCAGCTGAGAACTAACTCTTGGTCTTCCTTGCAACACCTCCCCTGCTATGTCTAGGCTGAGCAAGGTAATCCTCCAAAGAGAATGTGTTCCAAGATGCCAGTTCAAGCACTAGGGATAAATCCTGGTCCTAATGCCAGTGGCCCAACTGTATAAGCCTCACAAATATCTCCCACATTCAGTGGGCCTAGTTTTGGTCCTACATATGTTCCCCAGCTATCAGTCTGAGTCAGTGAGCTCTCACTAGCTCAGGTCAGCTGTTTCTATTGGTAGCACCATCATGTTCTTGACTTCTTTGCTCATATTATTTGCTTCTCTCCTCCCTCTCTTGGACTGGTGTCTGGAAGCTCAGCCCAGTGCTTTGCTATAGATTTCTATATCTGCTTCTATCAGTTGCTGGATAAAGGTTCTGTGATGACAATTAAGTTGGTCATCAATCTGATTACAGGTGAAGACTAGTTTAGTTGTCCTCTCCACTGTAGCTTAAACTCTTAGCTGGGGTCACCCTTGTGGATTCCCGGGAATTTCTCTAGTGCCATGTTTCTCACTAGCCCTTTAATGGTTTCCTCAATCAAGATATCTCTTTCCTTTCTCTCTCTCTGTTCTTCCCCTCAATCACGTTTTAAAAAGAGTGTTAGACACCACACCCAGACAGCAACATGCAGTACGCAGTGTTACTGTAATCCTGGTTTTTTCCTTTAGGTACCCAAGTGTGAACATAAGTCTTGGCACATTGGCATTGGACTGTAACCCAAACATTATATAATCTTACTCTCCTTTTCTGATTGGAGCTGTGGGTCTGTACTAAGTTCTATCACTATTTTTTGATGTTTTGTTTATACAAATAATAACCCCTGCCTACACAAATGGAGTAATCTAAAAAAATAATTTGGTGTGATTTTAGGAAGAATTGTCTTATGAATGAAACAAACTACTTTTTTTCAGATAAATTTTATCCTTTGGATGCTTTTACTTCTTCATTGCAATTTATTGGGTAATTGACACCCATGTAGGTTTGGATTCTAACCTTATAAATGGATTTTATGTACTCTTAATAATTTACATATCATCCCCTGTTTTACATTATTAAAACTTGCAATTCTGGGTTCTCAAGCATCCAACAACTGTCCCAACACCTCTTAAAGTGTCTGGAATAAAAGGGCTGCACCTGGTCCGGATTAGCCTCCTCATATCTCAGTAATCATGAATGTGGATGGAAATAGTAATGAAGGTAGTGTAAGGCTGTCCTGACTTCTGGGGAGGGTGGTAAATGGGCTTGGAAGCGTGGAAGCTCCACTTTCTTTCCGTTGACCCACAAAGACCTCCTTTATTATTAGAGGGGGACTAAAGGCTTAGTTCACTTTTTTTTTAATCTTCCATCACACTTCAGTTGTGTGTGATTGGGTTTGCATGTGTCTACATATGTGTGTGTTTGTGTATTTGTGTGTGTGTGTGTAGCCATGTGCCATACCACAGGTGTGGAAGGCAGCAGACCACTTGCACGAGTAGGATCTCTCTTCCTACTATGAAGGTTTCTGGGACTGTAAGGATTGAGCACAAGCATTCTTTCAGAGCCATCTGGCGAACCTCCAGAATCTCATATTTGTTGATGTTTATTCAGTTGGTGTGTTCATGTTACCATTTGCTCATAAATTCTCTATCATTAGTTCACATGCATGACCAGTCTCTCAGACAGATGTGTATGTGTTCTGACTTTGTAAGCAAGAATATTTGAATGTTAAGCATACCAGCACACAGCTATCACGCCAGCATTTGGAAGATGAACTAAGTATAACAGGAGTTCAAGGCCAGTTTAGGACATAATAGTGAACTCAAGACTAGGTTGAGATGTTATCAACTTCATTAGAAAAACCAAAGCAAAACAAATATTCCAACTGGGGGAAAACAAATAGCAAGGCAGAGAGGGAATTTCAGATGACTGCAGAGAAATAGAAAGAACACAGACCTTCCTGTGAGGTTGTTGGACCCACACCCTTATGCTGACTAAACTGACTTGAAGATAATTTAAAGTAATTAGTCAAATCCTGGAAATTCTTTTATCTTATGATGAATATTTAAATACCATGGGTTTTTTAAAGGATTATGGTGTGGAGCAAATAATGCAAATAATGTTCTTGCACAATGGTTGACACGTACCAGTTGCTCAATAAACAACTATAATTCCCACACTTATGCTACCTTGGCCACAGTGACAGAAATAGTGTTTCAGTGGCACTATGGAAACCAATGGAGTTTTACTTCAGTAATGGTTATCACATATATTAATTGCTCCCAGACATCTGTTGATGAAAAGTACTTCTAAAATAACGAACTACTTATTTGAACTGGAGGATCCCTTGAAAGAGAATCTCAGAGGTGGATCTCTACTACCTTAAAGTTTTCTAGGTATTTCCTGACAAGAATCTATACCCAAGCTAGCATTCCAATAGAATAAATGTCTTCCCTCAACAAAAGCTCTATCTAGCTATAGGTGGTCAGTGACTTCTGAGAAAGGGGGAATAAATCTCCTCCAGGGATGAGTTTCTGCAAATAATGTCCAATCCCAAGTTGTCAGTTCTGGACACATATACATAGCTGAATGTACTCAGATGAAAATGAAAAAATGTAGGATTGGTGTGTGTCTAGTGGTAGAGATATTGCCTAGCAAACAAGAAGCCCTGTCTATAATGCCTGCTCTCTCTCTCTCTCTCTCTCTCTCTCTCTCTCTCTCATGCGCGCGCGCACACACACACACACACACACACACACACACACACTAAATAAACCTAACTTTTGACAAAATCTGCTGCTTTTGTTATCATATAAGTTCTGAAGCAAATCTTTACATTTTATTCCTAATATGTATCCAACTAATAAAATTGTACATGAATTTTTCCTGATGCTTTCTCATGCATGAACACGTATGTCTGCATTAGTCAACCCAATATCAGAATCTTAGCAAAGGCATTGTATTAGCCAATGTATAATTTTTTTGATCACACTTTTGTCTAGCTGTGCGGAGAAAACTGTATGTACAATGTCAGAGGTAATTTTTTTTCACTGTAACCATTTTAGGAAAAGCAAATGAAAACTACTCAGTACTCCAGTTACTCCTCAAGAGCAAGGGGTCCTAAATGAAAACAATTAAGGCTCCTGGTTTCACTAAATTCTTATTAAAATAAAATTAACCTTTTCTTGCTATATTATCTTAATGAAATACCTGTGTTTTCTTTCTGTTGTTCACAGTGCACCTTTATGCAAGCCTCAATGTCTGTGTGGCTTCCCTTCATACCTTTTCTAATGAACCCTCGAGTTCTAGAGTGCATTTAGAAATACAATTCCATTTTTCAAACAGGGAACGTGATCTTTTAAAAACATTATTTTTATAAACCACAGTGATTTTTTTTTCTTCTGCCCATGACTGTAATGTTATTGGTAATTTCTTGAATATTTCCACAATACCTGTCAAATACGTCTGAGTATTTTCATCACGCCTGTGACAGTTATATCTCAGTGCTATGGGAGACATAGCATGCTGCATCTGTAGTAAGTGAGAGGGTGTGTCCGGCTCATTTGCTTCCACAGGACAACTGGAGTTGCTTAAGTAGCCCTAGGATACAAGGAGATACTTAGGGCCAGCTCTTCTGGACTGCAGAGAAACTGGGAAGTGGAAAAGCTTGTGGGTTTTAGCACTGGCAGTTTTAGAATTTGCCTCCTCTATTTCCTAAAAGTTCTAACATTTGCATAATCTTGGAAGAAGTGAAGGTGTGTAACAAAGTTGAGATGAAATAAGATAGGATAGGAAGTAATGAACAGGGCCATTTAACCACAGAAAAAGATAATAGTTAAGTGCAATGAACCGAGTACCCTCTGAAAGCCTAGCAATTGAAATCCACACACTGAAAGCTGGTCCTCTGGAAATAAGCAGGTAAAATTGCATGTATGGTTTCTATCAGCATAAGGAAGTAAAACTTAAACAGTAGAACTTTTTGTTTAGTTTTTAAATTTACTATATTTTCTGTGTCTCTGTATGTCTATAGCTCTCTGTCTTTCTCTCTCTGTCTGTGTGCACATCTTCAAATGCTATAGCGTGTGTTTAGTGGTCAGAGAACAACTTGTGGTATTCAAGCTCTTTCTTTCTACCATGTATGTCTTAGGGATTGAACTTTGCCTTTTAATTCTGTCTTAAAATAAAATGAACTCCATTATATCTTTAGTTTTCTTATCAGATACCTCTATGTGAGAGCTACAAGGGTAGGTTTCAGTGAATAATTATTTTAGTAATTATTTTGAAATCATTTTATTCCCTACTTTTTTTTAAATAATTGCTTATGCAGCCGGATGGTGGTGGTGCACGGCTTTAATCCCTGCATGTGGGAAGCAAAGGCACTTATGAGTTCGAGACCAACCTAGTCTACAAGAGCTAGTTTCAGGACAGGCTCCAAAGCTACAGACAAACCCTGTCTTGAAAACCAACCAAACAAACAAAGGCAACAAAAAGATTGATTATGCACAGAGTTTTGTTCATCATGGCATTTCTAAACAAAAATGATAGGTTAATTCTCAGCTTTTGCTGCTCCCTCCCACTTCCCCAAACTTTTACCACCTTACCTGCAGGATTGCACCTTAGCTCCTACTGCCACAAAATAGTCCTATGTTCATACCGTTTCTTCTACTTACCAGTTGTCCAGGATTCAATCTTTTGTGAAGTCATAAATGGATGAACTCAGGAATGAGACTCAAACATTTCTAACAGATTTCTTTCAAAAGACCCATCTCTGAGTTCTAATACAGTGGGACCATGTCCTCAATACATAAGTGTTTTGATAATGATCTAGATCCAGCCTGGAACAAAGATATGAATTGTGAGAATAGAATAGAAAATGAGAAGTATGGAAATGGACATATATCGAGTTAAATAATTTTAGAGAAAAACCATTCTAGGTCATATGCTTCCATGAATTCAGCAGAAATAAGTTTGGATAACTGTACTATCAGAGTATTTCAGGAAAACCAGAAAGAGAAAAGGATTATGGGTCGTGTTTGGCTTGCAGGTCCACATGACAAGCAGCGAGGAGGAAGATGGTAATAGTGGCTAGTCTACAAGTGTGGAAAATACATACATTTTGAGAAAGGAAAGAAAGAGTTATCATGTGATGAATAAAATCTTGTTATTAATAAATGAAGAGATCACATATATGGCAGAAGTCATTAATGGTGAATGACTTTAAAGTAAAGAGCATCATGCACTTGCCTGTCGGTGATTGGGGAAATGATACCTTACTTTTGTTATTGACGTTTCCTGGGGGAGCGTTATGAAATAAATCAAGAAGGAAGGTGGAGACATTGTGAGGGCATAGTTAAATGACAAAGTGCCAAAAGAATATTTGACAATAAGGTTTTACTTATGTCTATGAGTGTAGACTTGTGGATATTCAAAGAGGTAGTAAAAATGTCCTAGGTCACTTCCAGAATTATTACAGAAAGTTAAAATTGGATGTGGTGATCAGAGAGAGATGTTTGATACTAAGCCTTCAACAAATGATTCTATTTCCAGTATTGTGAAAGTCTAGGCTATTTCAGTGGAGAACTGAAAAACAGAGAAGGAATTCCACTGTGTAAAGGGAGTCAAGACACAGAAGTAGCGAGGCCAGGCAGGGTTGGTTATGTGAAGGACAGTTTAATAGGTCACATTGTGCTTGTGTTGCTACTCATAATGCTCCTTTAAGCTTTGGGTATTAGTGGAGGAATAGTGACTGGGGTGAGACTGTGAAACCCTGGTGTATCTTTATTTTATATGCTACCTTATCTCATGCACTACACTCTTAAAGCAATACACCAAACAGGAAAGTAATTCAGGAAAGGGGAAAGGACAGAGAAAAAATATTTAAAGTTATCATAAGATTGCTGAAGAGATTGGAAACAATTAGTTGGGAAAGGAAAGCCTTAGATGAAAGTCAAGATATGTTCGAAGCATTTAAAGTGATATTTATACCAGATTCAGTGTGCATGGTCTCTGAGTAAGAACTGGCCACACCCTGGATAGTACAATAAAGTAGTATGCCAGCAAAATGTGAAGAAAGAACATACTGTCAAAACTCAAAGACAAAATTGTTTCCCTGGGTAGTCATGAAGTTTCTTCATTGGCACCAAGCAATCTAGAACGCATGTTAGCAAAAAGTGTCAAGGTTTGGGCTAATGTCTCTAGCCCATAGGCTATCAACATAAAAAAATAAAGTAGTAGGCAAAATGTTAATATTTCATGAGGTGATGAGTTCTTTCTGGTTTATTTATTTGGGTCTATGATGCAATGAATGCTATTTCACAGCTTTAATTCAACTCCTTCAAATATAATATATATGACAAAATAATTAGAACAAAATATAAAGCTTCTCAATCTTAGAATGAAAATCTCTGCTTTGAATCTCAGGTTCGTGGTTTATTAGTTTTTTAGCTTCACTTTTACACTCTTATCCAGGGAATAACTACTTGGTTGGTGAAATAGTGAAATAGATTTTTGGCAGAAGTAGGGTAATATGTTATTATACTTTGCATAAATTAGTGAATTCTGAAAATGGGAATATTCCATGTTAGATACTAAAAGTGGCATTCAGAAGATCTGATAGCTTTTAAAGGCTCTCCAAGTTTTCCTAACAATAATTCCATGTACCTAGTCCCTAACAGGAACGAAGTTTAAGAAAGTATTAGAATCAAAATAATGGCCTTATAATAAATAATAAATAAACAATCTGTTTGGGATTTTAGCTTTCCCAATATCTGTATCAAGTATTTAATTTTAACACAACATATTTTATCCCAATAATCTATTTTTATCATCATTTACAGTATAAGAATACTAAAACTTGAGTTATAACCTGCCACATCAAATTCATAAACCCTGGGGAAATTTTAAATATATAGGTAATTTTATAAAAAGCAAAGTCAATCCATACCACTTTGAGAATTTATGTAATATGTATTAGCTTCCTATAACAATGTATTATGCTTTTACATTAACTATATGTTATACTTTCTATAACTTTAGAAAATGAAAATAATTTATAATCTAATAATCAAATCAATTAACAGGAGGTGATTTTGCATACTTTAGTTTCAGTGATTTAAGTTTGGATCTAGCAGGATATTGACAACTGAACTGAACAAAACCCTTGGCTTGACTCAGGATGTCTGAACTTAAGTTCTCTGCTAGATGCATTTGAATAAATCCTTAGTAATCTTGAGCCTGAGTTCTTGCATAACCTGTGCTGGCGGTTCCAGTCTCAGTCTCTACATTGTTCTGATGGGAGGAACTAGATGAAACAGGATATAGGCAGGCAGATATGCATATTCTTTTTTTTTTTGACTTCTCAAAAGAGTTACAGACCTACAACATTTGTTATTCAGATGTGATGATCTACCAAGACTCACTTATCTATGTCACAGTCAGTAGTAGCACAGCCAACATGGAATTCTAGTCCCCAAATTTCAAGTCCAAGCGCTATAGCACATATGTGTCCAAATTGCAAATCATTTCATTCTAGAACTAGCAAGAAGTTATATTGGAAATGAAACACAATAATATTTTACTACTTGACATGGTGGCTTGTAATAATTCCACAATTACAATAATGCATACCCTAGCTACATATCTTCCTAAAATAGCTATACTAAGAAACAGAATTTTAGAGAATAAGGAGTAAAATTAATAAGCCATGTGGTTTTTTATTTGAAACCTCACATTTTATTAATGAAAGAATCAGCTAAAACAAAGAAACACAAACATATTTTGCTCTAGGAACAGACAGGAAGAGAATAAAGAACTACTGATTTTCTTTGTTAGTCTTATTGCTTTTTGACTATCGACTATCTCAAAATCATGATTTGTTAAACAAAAAGAGGAATGTTAAGAAAATAGTTTACTGAGATCCCTGGAAATCTACTGTATTTTATAGTGAGTTTGCATTAACATTATAGACCTATCTCACTCTTTATATTCTCAAATTTTATTAAATTAAAATTCTTGCATCTTCTACTTTTAATAATTTAAAAATTAACAACAAAATGATATTTAAATAACAAATTTATAAAAAATAAATAAAATAATATAAATAATAAAAGTGATAATCTAAAAATTCTCTATAAAGAATATTTTTTGATAAGTTTGAAAAGCTTAAATCTCAGTTTGTAGCCACTATTGAATTTTTTAAAAATATTTTCATAGTTGATAAGGAATTATGCATTTAGTATTTTTATTTAGTATTTAGTATTTTAGTTGGGGTGAAAGTAAATTAAAGCAGGATGAATTTGGAAGTCTATAGAAAAGAAAACAAGAAATTTTGGTTGTATGTCCTAAAATTCTTCAGTAATCTTGCTTCGTTCAATTAGTGTGTCAAATGTTATTCCTGGGTTTAGCTACAGATAATGATAAAACGATGAGTGAATTCCTTGAGGGCCACAATTATCTGACCAGGACAAGGCAATTCTTCTCTGAATCACAAGAGAGTATGACAGGGAGAGTGTAGTGTCCTATGCCAAGTTGTCCTCCCAAAGAAGAGAAATCAGTATCCTCTCTAGTTTTAGTTGGCAGACTGAAAAATAGAAAATGTGACAATCAAGTTTATATTTCCAAGTCTTTCTAAACAGCACTTTCTACAGTGTTCATGCATATCCACATGTAAGTGGAATCTCTGCTTCATGCCAAATCATTTATTAGGCACAAATCTAAATGGTTCTGTTCTTTATTTAATTTACTCAAAACACTTGTATATCTAGCTAAATACTGTCCATAGAGTAGAATTTGCTTGAATAAAACTATACTTTTCTTAATAGTCTCCCCCAATTTAAAAACTTTTAAAAATTGTCTCCTGTGATGTTACATAGTGTCAAATACCATTAAAAATGGTTTTTAAAAACTCAACGACTTTTGTAATGTCCAACTGCCTTCCGAAGGGAGTTCTTTGGTGAAAGTAGAACACTTTAATCAGAGGCTGAGTCAAATGTGAGGCTTGATGAGAAATAATGTTACACTTCTTGTTGCTCTAAATAGAGACCCCCAAAGGCAACACACAAAAACAAGTTTCATATATCTGCTATAAATTAGCTATAAATTATTTTACCTGTATTTAAAATTGATGTGTGTGGATGTCTCACCTGCGGGTATGTCTGGATTCTATAAGCATGAAGCTCCTGTAGAAGGCAGAGGAGTGCATTAGATCCCCCACTACTGGAGTTGCAGATGATGAGGAGCTGGAATGCAGGTGCTGGGAATGTGAAACTGGATCCTCTGGAAGTGCTCTTCAGCTCTGGGCCACATCTTCAACCCCCTCACATTCAGAGAATATGGCATCCATCACTGACTGTCGTGTCCCATCTTGAAAATTGATCTTTAGGAAAGACTATTAATTTTGTTAAACAAGAGGAAAAGTCAACAGCATATATCCATACCCTACATGCAGTTTCAAATCTGTTGTCAAGGAGTAAGTACTACTGAGGAAGATGCAGATGAGAAGAAAGGAAGTGCAATTGCAAGTTAGGAGTAAGTAGGGAGGAATAAAAAGGCTTTACCCACTCAAGGTCATTGTGCTGCCTTTAAGAAAAAAAAGAAAGTTGGAAAAGCTGGCATATTTGTGGAAGGAAAGAAATAATTAAACCAATGATAACTTAATTTTGGCAAGATGTAGTATTTTTCTTTCATGGAATTTGTAATGTCTTCCTACATTTATAACATCTCAGTTGAAGAAGTGAGCAGCTGGTTATTCCTGACTTGACAGATCTTGCTTCCCATCTATATTTTATATTTTTACCATCCTTCTTTAAAAAAGGCAATATTATTTTGCTCATTTTTGATATTTGAAATCTGGCATTAAATGAATTGCTAATAAAGCAATAAATTACAGAGCTAGGGTTTGACCCATTCTTTCTTAATTTCAAAATATAAATCTTCTGAGTACTTTGTATTTATACTATTTGTCAGGAGCCAATTTCCTCCTAAAATCATTACAGGGACCATCACCCTGGGGAGTCTGCAGAGAACCCCACACCCTTAATTGTGTTAGGAATAGTTCTATTGACAGAGCCTACCCCACACCCAAATTGGCTGATAATGAGAGCTATCTGTTAGCGGAACCCACCCCACATTCCAAACTATCTAGGGATCTAGGTGTGTCAACTCGCGACTTCTTGGCCTACAGTGACCTGACTGAAGACAACCTCCTGCCTACATGACCAACTCGGACCATGTGACCAACGTGAACCACGCGGCAAGAGCCCAGGCCCCTGTGCCCACCCCCCAACTCTTTACCCTATAAAAGTTGTACCCCGTCTCTAATAAACGGAGGCTTTGACAAACTTAGCATGGCCTCCTTCTTGTCTCCTAGCTCATGTCTTCCAGGTAGTGCCTCTCCGTGACCCTGGAATAACTGACTGCCAGGTGGGTTACTAACCCTAGACTGAGTAGCCCACCAAGGCAATCAACAACTATTTTTCTAGATTTCTTGCACCTTCTGCAGCTTAAATTTATTTGTACATCCCTCTTGCCTTCTTTACTGGAGATTCTACTGGAGGAAACATCTATGTTTAAAAACTTCTTTTTTTTTTTGTTTTTTATTGAGAAAAGGAGAAAAAAAAAACAAGTTTCCACCTCCTCCCAGCCTCCCATTTCCCTCCCCCTCCTCCCACCCTTCTCCCCCTCCTCCCACCCTTCTCCTCCTCCTCCCACCCTTCTCCCCCTCCTCCCACTCCTCTCCCTCTCCTTCTCCAGTCCAAAGAGCAGTCAGGGTTCCCTGCCCTGTGGTAAGTCCTAGGTCCTCCCCAGTCTGTCCATATCTAGGAAGGTGAACATCCAAACTGGCTAGGCTCCCACAAAGCCAGCACATTAAGTAGGATCAAATCCCCTTGCCATTGTCCTTGGCGTCTCATCAGCCCTCATTGATCGTCATGTTCAGAGAGTCCAGTTTATCCCATGCTTTTTCAGTCACATTCCAGCTGGCCTTGGTGAGCTCCCAGTAGATCAGCTCCACTGTCTCAGTGAGTGGGTGCACCCCTCGTGGTCCCGACATCTTTGCTCATGTTCTCCCTCCTTCTGCTCCTCATTGGGACCTTGGGAGCTCAGTCCAGTGCTCCAGTGTGGGTCTCTGTCTCTATCTCCATCCATCACCAGATGAAGGTTCTATGATGATATGCAAGATATTCGTCAGTATTAATCTAACTCAATTAATTTGATGAACCTAACTGGAAACTATGTGTAACCTGTCTATAAGACTCTTGAAATACAATAAATGGAATGTTTCATATAATAACTCCTCAAATTTGTAAAATTGATAATAGCAAGCAAAATGTTAAAAATAAGAAAATGTGCAAACAATAGAAACTGTAAGATGAACATAGTTTCAGCTTGATGTGTCAGAAAAGTCCATGTACTTCCTGTGCAGTCTTATTACGCTGTATTGCCTCTGACCTGTGCAACACAACAAGTCCTAATGTTATTGCCTTTGCTTATCACTTTTGCCCATAACATCTCTGAACTAAGCTAATAGTACTATCTTCATGGTGCTCTCTATTTATTAAACGTTTGAATTATTAAAGTCTTTATCTTAGCACTGTTTGTGGTAATGTCAGCACTGATCTGCCCTTTGTTCTGGATTAAAGATACTGTTTCCTTTCTTCTCTTACAACAAACGCTCCTTTTGCTAGGACAAATTTGGAAGAGAGTATAAGAACATCTAGCGGAGTCAGGTGTCTCATAGAGCTGTGCAGATGGGAGGAAAACTGACATACCCTTCAATTAGCACTGGTCCAACACAGGCAGTCCTTCTACATAAGCAATCCTGAAAGAAGCTTTGGTGATGAATTCGAACTTTGAAATTCCTCCTTCTAATACTCATCACTTTTTCAAGTTAATATTGTGTTTTACCAAGATTCTTATATGATTTGAAATTGATTTTACTTATTGACATTTAAAAATTTTATGCAATAATTAACCTGAAAGTGAGTGAATGTGGCATTTATCTCTTTTTGATTATACACATCCTCAAAAGATGATTTGAAACAGGGTTTCTCTGTGTGTATGTGTATAGTCCTGCTGTCCTGGAATTCACTCTGTGGACCAGGCTAGTCTCCAACTCACAGAGATCTGCCTAACTCTGTCTCAAGGTGTGTCACCACTAACTGGCCCTCAGAAGATATTTTAAGAGACTTTAATTTTACTATAAGGACCAAAATTTTTACAACTGTTGAAAGCAATTCTTGGCTTCATCATAGCCACACTGAAGTCATAAATTTTATATTTCTAACATCTATGGCTATTTCAAAACTATACCCCCAAATATGACCTAAGGGCGCAGAAACAAAACTATATTTGCATTTGTATATAATTAAAACTAACTGTACACTTGCAAAAAAAGTACTAACATCCACCCAATCAGCTATTTCATGGTAATCATGTCATAATTTCCAAGTTTTCTTACATGAATAATGAACCACCTCACATGTTTAAGTTTAAATGGTTTTCACCTTTTAAACAAGGTTCTAAATATTTTGAAATTGACATGCTCTCTTAAGAATTAATGTTGCAGTTTGATAGACTCTTGAAATTTCAAGCATACTCTAAATATTTCTTAACTATAAAACACAGATTATGTAAAATCATTCCTAAAGTTGAAAAAGGAAATTTGCTGATTATTTTTATTAAATATTAGAGTTCCATTTCCTTAAACTCGAAGAAAGGACTTCTCCTCACTTCTAACCCATTAGTGTGTCTGTTGGCCTGGAAATGTGGTTACAGAATATAGCAACTGGTAAGTGGCTTTCCCTGCACTGATTCTAAGGTCAACATGAACTCTTTGTGTCGTTAAGAAAAACAATAAAAAAATCACACTTTCCAGAATTCACCTATTTGCTCTACAACATGTGTGTGTGTGTGTGTGTGTGTGAGAGAGAGAGAGAGAGAGAGAGAGAGAGAGAGAGAGAGAGAGAAGAGTACAAAGATAACTGTTACTCTGTGCTAGGTACAGAGCAAGAGAGAGAGACTGAATGAAACAGAGATAGACACAGAGAGAATGGGTGTGTATGTAAATATGGGTAATGGCTTCAAGATGCAAAAGAGAGTTAAAGAATAAGGAAAATAATTTGATCAAAGTAACAACCAGATTGGATGATTTAGCCTCACATTACTGCCCCTTGCCCTGAATTCAGCTTTTCTTGGACTAATCTTTCCCTTTTCCTAAATATTTGCCTCTTTCACGCAGCCAGACACACCTCACGACTGCAGCTAGCTTTAGCTATAAATTATTAGCCTGACCATGGAAGTAGAATCACTGCTGAGGGAAATAGGCATGGCCACAGGATTTTCAGAACTAAACAGAAGACAGTACAGGGAAAACCACGAGGCTTATCATCTTAGATAATAAAAGCTATCAGAAGTCAGGCTCCAAGGCTCACCCTATGGTAGTTATGTCAGGTCTGCTGTTGCTAATTCTAACTTCTCTCAACTCTTTCCTTTACTGAAGAATATATCAGCTAACAATAAAAATGAATAAGAACATTTCCTATCCCACAGGAAACAGAGAAAGGTAGAAAGTTTTTACACAGTCATTATTTTTTCTCATGGAAAACCTGTGGATTGTGAAGAACTGGTCATTATTCTGTCCGTCCCAAAGCAGAACTTTGTATAAATTGTGCTGATGCAGACTGGGAGCCCACTAAACGCATCAACTGACAGATGCACGGACACTTTGAAGTGCATGTCCATTCTCAATTTTCTACCAACTCAATTTTAACGTCTGCATGCAAATAAACATGCACACGTGCGCGCGCGCACACACACACACACACACACACACACACACACACACACATGCACCCCCTACTCCCCATCCAGATTTCTCTTTCCTTCTTTCCTTCCTCCTTTGAATAGATGCTTCATTTCATTTTAATGGTCATGTCTTGGACCAAGCAGGCAAATCTTCCCCACTGATGGGGTCTCCACTTAACTGGTGTCTCTGTCATCAGTCTGACCTTGGAGCTTTCTCTAGTGCCATTATACCCTGGGCGCTTGCTTATTTTCATACAGCAGCTCCCTCTGCTTGATCCCACTTCATCTACTTCACGGACACAGACATTTGTTGGGCTTATTAGCTCAGCAGGAGCCTTATCATATTTTGTATCTGAGGCTGTTGGAGATGTCAGGAGATGGAAATGCCATGTAGCTTTTTATCCTCCTTTCTTTCTCTTTTTCCTGGATTCCAGTGCTGCATTTGGAGTCAGAGCTTCTCTTACACTCGCCACTGAGATCTCTTTAAATATGTCTAGCTTTGCCATCTGTACCAATAACGCTGCAAAGGCTTAGCCATGATTAGGCTGTCAAGATTTATTAAGTTAAAAAGTATCAAAGTTTCTTGCTGTAACCCCAGACCTTTAAAGAGTCTCCCTTCTTTGGAATCCCTTCCCCCAGCTCTCTAGCATCGCAGTCAATGCGCTTCGCATGACCTTGACCAACATCTGCACCGAGGGAACACTAATGAATTTGGGCCAATTCATCTCCAAACTCCAAATTTAATCAAGGTGACATCGCAGAGAAAGCAGTTCAAAATTAACTCTTAGCATTTTAGGTAATCTGTAAATTTTCATGCATTTCACTGGATAGGTTTTTGCTATACATAACATTTCAGTTTTTCTGAAAACACAATATTAATGTAACACATGCATAGTTAGTAGCTAATTTTCAATATCAATAAATTGAGTTTGTAACAACATGTGCTTGTGTGTGTCTTTAATTTTGGAAATTTACAGAAAGTAAGCACAAGAAACATTGCTATGCAGTGTCCTAAATGGAATAAAATGCTGTTGCATTTTATTTTGTTCTTTATATTGTTTGTCAGTAAAGCATATGATTGTTGTAGTTACTTTAGTACAGGAATAGATGTGTAGTTATTTGTGATTATAAATAAATTATAAAGTTTTATTGAACAGTCATGACTTCACCATTGCTCTACATAAATAAATAATGTTATTTGTATAAACTATTGCTGTATATTTTGGTATTAGTTAAATCTCTAAAAAGTCAGAAATTCTTATAGCCCCTGAAAGAGTTTAATTATTCCTACATGCTCATTTCAAATATTCATTTTCATTAGCTCAAATGTAATTAATTTGTCTTCATATTCCTATAAATATCTTTGAATATTTCTTATAAAAATGTGCATGCAAGTGTTTGTCAATAAATTTAAAAAGCATAAACATGAACTAATATATCTATGCTGCTTATGTTGTATCCGAAAGTAGAAACAAAACTATACAATAGAAAAATCGTTCATCTCCAAATGATTTGCATTATAAAAAATAAAAATCAAATCATTTTGTTTTTGTATCTTTGTTTTTATAAAAAAAATCCAAAGTTATGTGTATCAATGGGTATCAAGTATGTATTCATAGATATCTAGAATTACAGTAAACACAGCTAAATCCATAACTCTTTCTGATAGTTGCTTTTGGAAAAATCAAGGAATATTAAAGTCAGACTGTATTAAAGGTGTATATCTATAAGTATTGTAATATTCAATGAAGATACCTTCAGTTTAACAATAGAAATAACCGTTTTAACCACATATTTTTGATTGTTATTGACACGAAGTCCAGTCTCCTTTGTTTGCATAGCATTAGAGCTTTAATATCTGCATAAACATTGTTCCATCATGGATAGAAACATACTTTGTCTTAATGTCATACTTTTTTGCATGATGGAAAATTCTTTTAGAACTTACCTGGAAACCATGACATACATAACTATTAATATGACCATTACACACATAACTATAAACATGCCTAAATATAACAAGCATAACTATTACATTTTGTATGGTAAAACGTTGGTTATTTGGAAACAATTGAAAGAAATCAAAGTTCCAATTAGGTTAATTAAAATGACATAGTCTAAAAATAATTTTTCAAACAGACTTTTTAGAGATAAATTGAAATTAAAAGAAAGTAATCTTCGTGTTTTTAAGAAGTGTTAAGGTCCTCTGAACAACGTAATAGTGTAAATTTTGCTTGTGATAAGACATTATTATTTTCTTTTATTTTCAGAAAAGTATATGCAAATATTGGGATTTTTCTTCCCATTCATTTTTAAATCTATAAAAATTCCATTTCACCAAAATTGTAATAATAAACTATTTCCTATGAGTTCAACTATAATATAATTTTTGTATTATTAATAACTAAACACATTTCTACATTCAGGTTGTCTGTCATGTAAATAAGTTTAGCTTAATAACTTCTATTAACTGAATTTGAAGAATTAAAGAATGCAAAAATAAAATTTGACAAAAAGGAAAAAGACTTTATTCATATGGAGCCTTAAACCTGGATTAAGAAGAAAAACTGTTGTACCAGCTTCATTAGTTCATACAAATATGTCTTTGTTTCAGAAAACTAAACACAAATACAATAACAAAGATGGTATACATTAAACAAAGATGAGACAGATTTATTTTGGCTTAATTGTTTTATTTCATTCCTTAATCTGATAGATTTATGATATATATGCTTATCTTGCATAAAAATGTAAGGATTTTATGTAAGAAGAGTTCTGTGTTAAAGAGTATCAATATTCAGTTAGAGATCTGTTAGAATAAGGAACATTTTTCATTCACAAGGTTTTTAGGTGTTGTGTTAATGTCATCACTATCACTTATGTGGTAGAAAAACACTAAAATGCCCGAGATATTACTCAGGATGTACCAGAGCTAAAGAATACAGCAGATTTGTGCTTTCGAGAGATTTTCATATGTGTCTTCCTTGGGTTATTGTTTATTTAATATCAGCTATGGAGTCATGCAGAGCTGACTTTGAAAATACTGAGAGAGATTTCTTGGCTGCCTTTATTCACATTGACACATGAGGCACTGGGGGGGAGCATGCGGGTGACCCTCAAGTGGGAAACTTTGAACTATTTCTGTAGGGTTGTTTCAGGCTGAAGGTGAAATGAGAAAATACCCTTTATTATTTATGTTAAAATTGTAGCTATGGCCACTGAAACGATATTTTATTGTTTATAAAAGGTCCATATACCTTTCTCAATTTATGTTAAATTGTAGCATAACCTCTCACAAGATAAATGACAACTACAGCCAGGTAGACCTATGGCCAGGGCTTGTCTCCCCCTCTAGTTTTTGCCACCTTTCTAAGGTGAGTGTCGTCCTATTCAGACAGCCTACTGCAGGTTGAGCTGGTCGGCATTATACATTAGACGCTTTTCTCATTTGCCATCTAGGAACATTTTTTTCAGTACTGGGGATTGAGCCCAGAGCTTATACATACTGGCCTAATGATCTACTACTAAGTGACCTGGCCAGTCCGGAACTGTTTATTTTTAACCGTGTTCTTAGCTTACTATTATAGAATCAGTAGAGTGTAGAAATCCAGTTAATGTTTATTGAAAAAATGAATGAAAACAGTCTAGCCTCAGAACCGAAGTAAGAGTCAAATGATGTTTGAAGGTTTTTAAATTTTTTTTTTAATTTTTGTATTAGCAAAGGAATAATCCTGAATACTATATCCATGTGCCCCACTTTAAATCCCTCTGAATCACCTGGTTTTATTGCTGGGAGCACAACTTCCCTGCCTCTCTGTCTCAGGTTATTGTGTACTATACTACTCTCCAATTTCTTGTTCCTTCTGTCAGTCTTTTTTGTCTCAGATCTTCAGCCTATTAGAATACCTAGAAACATTTCACGGAAGCCCAAGCAAGTAGCCCAGGAAGTTGTGAAAATCACAGCATAGTTACGTACAACACATCCTTGCTTCAAACAACACCATGAGAAAGGAACAAAGTAGTCACTTTCCTGGGCTATACCCTCCCCATTGAGAATCACCGAAGAACATCACCTGCAAATGTCACAAGGGAGTACTTCCATTTACCCTTTCTAAGAACCCAAATATGCAGAACCACATCTCCTTGGAGGAGAAGAAGAATCATATGTCAGCTGCAGAAGCACAATATGACTGGCGGAGTTTCTGATGAAAAAGAGGGACATTGCTATAAATGACAACATTGCCCCAAAACAGACAAGAGTACACAGCAAAAAGGGAAAAGGAGCAAGTTGCATTAAAATTTCTGACATCATAATCTTACAATGAGTGGCTCTTTGATTGTCATATGATTTACTTGAACAAAAATCTTTATAATCCTTTTTATTATTTTTTTCAAGCTAGGCTTCATAGCATCAAGAATACTATTCAGAAAGATTGCGTACACATAGATGGAGAACCCTTATGAAATTCTCAGTATCTGATGCACACTTTTTAACCTTTAGTCAGACAGTTTTAGCAGATAAGCACCTACAGTGATGATTATAATGAGGAAGTATTAAAGCACAAGGAAGAAATATTTACTTTTTGTGTATAAAAACAATACAGATATATCAATTGAAAAATCTTTATGGATGAAAAAAAAAGCATTCCTTTATAGTTACCATATTTAATTCCAAGATGGGAATTGGCAGGATATTGAGAGAAGGGGAAAGAATTGACTCAATGCTACATGCTCAGTAAAAAGTGCTGTGGACAGAAAATAATAAAAAAAGGTCACAGTTCAAATTAAACTGCCAGGCGGTCTACACGTGCCCTGCTCATTACATATTTATTGTTTCTTGACTATGGGAAACTGATCATTATCATCCTGGTTTTCATATGGCTTGCAGAAATGAATGCACATTATCTCCTGCATTGTCTAAGTTGAATAGCTATGTTCTATGCCATTTCTAAACTTAAAATGATATAGTGCTCATTCTACCTGTCTGTCTTACCCAGATCCCCTACCTCTCTTTTGCTGGACCAGAAGAAAGGGGAGATTGCTTTTTACCTTTGGTAGTCAGGGAAATAGGCAATTTTTCCACAAGCAATGCCAATGTCATCTTATAAGTCAGCAATATTGCTATGCTGCTTATTCTATGACTCCTGGGATTTTAACATTCTATGGCCTACCACAAGAGGACTTGGAACTGGTCCTCTAATTAAGAAGAGGCTCCCAATTTACATCTCTGAAAGGCTTCCTTGATTTCTACTGGAGCACATGGGAAATTTGTTTACTCACGTAATAATTGTTTTCATATCCCACTTACAACAGGATTTTTGATAATATTTAAAAACAAACAAACAAATCTGCAATATCCCAATGAGGAACCCAAAAACGAAAGTGACAAATTAAGATGATTGTAAAGAAATTCCGTGTATGTTTTCATCTGTTATCTTCTGCCCAAATTGAAAACATACAGGTGTTTTGCAATCTGAAGCTTGGGTCTGACATCCAGCTTTTGATGCTTTTGATGTTCAGGGTTAAATTTAAATCCACATGGCCTGGTTACCAATCTTCACAGTTACACTGAGGCTGGACTAGGAAAGATTGATGATTGTGATTGTGAGATTAATCCTGTAATGTTTACAAGACTCCCAAGCTGAAGCCTGGTTGGTCATATCGTGATACCCAGAGAAGGCTGCATGGCTTGCCAGGGTAATTTCTTCTGATGCAGTAAATAACTAGGCATAATGAAAATACTCTGATGTATTCCACTGCCTGATTGATGCTCTGCATGTGATACGGTAAAAGCTGTGCACTTCCTATCACACATTTACATATACAAACCAGCAGAAGACTCATGATAATGTCAGCATCCTGCAGGAGCCCTGGGATGCTGCACAATTTTATAGCAGTTATGAATTACTGTTGACCTTTCTGGCCTCTTATACCAGTATGCTAGACTTGAGCATATTGAAAGTCATCAGTCTGAAGCAGTCATTCTTTACATAATTATGGCTATTTGTGTGGGGGAGGGCTGTGTTTCTTCTATTGGTAGGAATTAGCATTGAGGGAAAGCACTGCTGGCTGGCCTTATTCTCTGCTGCTTTATAAACACGTCCACAAAGGCAGGAAGAAAGATGCCAAAATGCTTCTGCACATTTTCAAGGTACAATCATAGAAAAAGAAAAGTGCTCACTACTTCTGAAAAAAATTCTAATCATTGGAAAAAACTGATGCCTGCAGCTTGAATCTATTTTTCTTTTGTGTATGTGTGTGTGTAAGACCTTATAATTATTTTTTGTATTGCTCAGTAACATTTAAGGCAAATATGGTTGATTAGTTTTGTTTGCCTGTGAATTGGAAAAGAAATTGGAAAGACCAGCCATGACTTCCAAGATTATCTATAGATACAGTTTTGAAATCACACAGACACCTTTCTGAATGCAGTTCCACACTTTGTGCTAAATATTTAAATAATCAGGCTTTTAGAACACCACTAAACACAGTTCCTTATTATCATTTGCATTTTAATGTCCTTAAAATTATTACACTAAGGGAAATGTTTTTGATACATTACAGCATTTCCTCTAAATGTGTGATTATGTTAATGAGTTTTCAATCAGTATCCTAGCCTGACACCATAAGAAAATTTATGCAAAGTTCATACCCTGTCAAGGCCTTTAATCAGGACCATTTATTAGAGCCCTGCCTTCTTTGATGGCTGCTGCTGCCTTTATTAGATATACTGACTTGGCCATCTGAAGAAAAGGACAATAAAAGGTTACTAGGGATGAAAGCATGAATGCTATTTGCTCATGTTTCCTTTACAGACACTTCTTCAATAATTAAGGAAGGGCTCTCTTTGGCCTTTTAGGCTTTTGAAGTGCATATCAAACATAACAGTTCTTGTTTTTATGGAAAGCCTAATATGTACTTTTAGTCTTAAACACAAGTAAACTAACTCAGAGGTTGTAAGTACAGGAGTGTACATATGTCTCCATGTGTATGTATGTACATATATGTATATATATATATATATATATATATATATATATATATATATATATATACATATATGTAATATTTTGTACAAAGAGAGTTCACAGACCTGTCAAATTTATTGCTTTGTTTCACTAGGCTTTTCTCTAGAAATAGAATCACTTAGAAAAATAATTAAAAATAAAAGAACACCCTCACTTTTTAAAAGATAGATATACTCTCTTTTTATTTAAAATGAGAACCTGGGTAGAGTTTTGACAATAATATTTAAATAAATTGTGAATGTGACAGAACAGATTTCAATGAAAAGAAATGTGTATTTTAGGTCATAAAATTTGCAGTAATAACTTTAAATACTTAGCATACTGGGTAAACTTACAGAGGGGCAAAAGAGGAATGGACAGTCTCAGTCTCCTGCATTGCAGAGAAAAATAAAACAAACAGAAGCCCCAAGTTAAGCAGTATTGACAACCTGGGATTTGGATACAAATTCAATATGAGAAAACTGAATCACTTCAATGAAATACAAATAAAGAACACATTCTGTTTTAACATGTCTAAATAGGGAGTGGGTGACTGACAGGCCTTGGTCTCCTAGGAAAGCCATTAGTTGAGAACTTGAAGGAAAATGTTTGATTTGAATGCACGTGGCATTTCCCCTCAGGGGGTGAGCTGAGTGGTATTGGGGGATTCACAGAAAATGCCTGCTGGGCTTTACCCTAGAAAATGAAATTTGTAGAGTTCTCTAATACTAACAAGTGTATAACTTTATCTTCAATTCAGAAGGCACAGTAATTTCAGAGCTCTCCTCATTACCCATTAACTTACCCTTCATCAATCTCACTGATTTTGCCTTCCATGCAAATTTTGCAAATATAATTTGTAGTATTTAGGGTAATATGTCTGCTGTTTACAAAAATTAGTCACATCCTTCTTAGAGTTACTGCTGAAATAATTACTTAAAAAATACATTGCATGTGGCCTAAAACTTGATAAATCAACTGACTACATACCTTTCAAACACTTTTATTCTTCAATAAGTTTAGTAACTAATATATATTTATTCATTCCAAACATTGATTGCTAAGCCTATAAGATTATACCTTGGATAGTTTCAATTTTATTGTAGCTTACTGATATTTGTTATATTTTTCAATGAAAAATAATCTTACCTGGACATGCTAGCAATTTCTATTTAAAATTTGTAATTTAAAGTAAATTGATGATAATAATGCTCATTTATGTCCAGAAATTCACAGTAGCAAAGGATTTAAAAATTAGTCATGTTATAAATTTGGATACTTATTCACAGAAAGATTACTATCTAAATGAGCTCTGATGGAATTGCATTTATATAGCAATAAAATTAGTTTAAAGAAAATCTTAGGAAATGAACCCTTTGACACCAGCATTGCACCAAATTTTATGCAAGTGTGTCTAATATATGGCATTATGCAACAATGATTTCCTCCGATTGTGGGTCCATCTTCCCCCTTCACACGGACAATACACACCTACACACACAAGTCCAATCAAGTGAACAAAGTGATCTATTCTGGCTTGAAGGAAGAAATGCATAAAATACATCTCTAAAAGCACATCAGAACAACCTGAAACACATCTTTGTTATTCTAGACAGTATACTATTATATAGAATTGAATCATTATTTCACTTGTTTTGGAGTTAAGGACCTATACATCTTTTGTATTATCAAATAAAAGTATAATAACAAATGCAGGAAGCATTTGTGACTATTAAAAGCAATAAACCTTGCTGACACGATATGTATTTTTGTCTTTAGGCTTTTCTCTTTTCCACTCTATATATCTGGGCAAGTGTTCAGAATATTTCTGACTATGTATATATACAGAGAATGCATATGCTCATGGCTTCTCATTTCTCTCCCCTTTTCATATGCTGGAGTCTTAGGCAATGAACAATAAGAATGAAAATCAGCATCTGCACAAGGCAGCAGCAATCCCATGATTCCATCGGAGCCAATCACTTAACATATCATTCATATTGTGAGCCTGTTCCCATCATCCCTGCCCTGTCAGTAGTATCTTTCTTCATTTTATCCCACTACTCAGTTTCCAGAAAGTGGAACCACTGTATCATTTACTGTCCACAGCCTTGCCTGCTGATTTAGGGATGATTTGTTATTTTCCATAATGTCATGTACATTTTTTTTATTCCAATGCAAAGTTGAAGTTGGAGAAAAGCCCTAGATGATTTTGACAGTTGAAGGTTTGCCTGAGATTAAATTTATGTATATCCTTGAAGAGCTCTATATAGTTTTAAGTATTTTTAGAGATTTAAATAGTAGTAGTCTATGGTAAGGGGTCCTTTCTTTTTTTCTTTCTACTGTATACTCTAAGTGGTCAGAACAAATGACCTGAGATAACTATAGCACACGTTACAGGAAATCTTTCTTATCACTGAAAATTGGTGACTCAAAAAAGTCTATAATGAGAAGGAAAAACATTTATTTGCCATCTCCTGAAATAGCTATGGTCCCATTATGTCTAACAAGACCTCCTGAAGCCAAATTCATTATAATTTGTATTTTTCTTATTATTTTTCACAGTGGACAGTGATGACTCGTTGACTTAAAACTTAATCACTGGTGCCTATTAAATTTGAGTTTATATGTTGCTGAAGGTAGAACTGATTATCATAGCGAATGAAATACTTGTTTGGCCTATTCCCAGAGGGCAAAAAGTCATTCTTCAAGGTGATGCATCTCATTGGAGGAATACATTAACAATTGAAGGCAGTTAAAAATACATGTGAACTCCCAGTGAGGCAAATCTGAGGTCTACCACATATATTTGCTAGCTGACTCTTGCTTCATTCAGGGAGGAAAGCTGTGACATGGAAAGCTGATTTCTGCAACACTGTAGACATTAATTTACAGCTAGCATGTGGCATGTGCCTCTGTGTTCTTAAAAAATATTTAGGCTCTAGCAATCTGTATATGTTCAAAATGCTTTTGTGTAGCTCCAGTATTATAGAAAAAATATTGGCAGAATAAGTCCCTGATGCATTAAAATCTGCAGCTTTTACTACAATGAAGCTCTTATGTGGAAGGTGTACTGTGACTTAAATAATATCAATGCAATTAATTGTATAGGCACAGATCCAAAAGATTACAAGAAAATGCATGATCTAAATTATGCAAAGAAAGCATTATTGGTCAAATAGAACAGGTTAGATAATGATTTCATAAATTAGACTTGCATCCCAAATCAAATAGGCCACAGTATGAGGAATTGCAGCATGAATGTTAGTTAATATCCCCTTTTCAATTTCACCTTAACTTTTTTGATATGTCAGTATTTAAGAGTAAAATTATAATCCAGTAGATAAAAATGAATACACAATTCAAGCTTAACTAATTCATTCAGTATCTTCTAGCCTATAAAATATGAAAACTCCAAGAAGTTTTAGGACTGCTCATAATTTTTAAATAAATATGATATTTTAAATAACAAAAAATCCACAAAGAAATATCCAAAATGAACCAAATAGTGGGTAAAAAAAATTAGATGAAAGTAAAAACTTGTACATTGAAGAAGGAAAAGTAATGATTTTCTTATTTTTCTGCCAAGTGCTAAGCTTCTCACTGCAAAATAAAAGAAATCTTTTGCTGGCCACCTTTTCCAAGTGCTTGCCCTGAAGTCCAACCTCATGTGTTCAGTAAGAACGCTAAGCAATAGGCAGAGGATCTGCATTGGTGTGAGCTGAATCCCAGAGTGGAAGTCCAACTCACCAAGTATCTAGTGCCAAAAAGTGCCAGGGCTGGCAATCAAGCTCAGATTTCTGGCTCAGTGCTCCTTCGTCTAAGCTTCACTGCTCCTTTATCGGCCAGTGCAGGGACTAAGAACATATTTCAGTTGTGATGTATAGGTTTATTGGTAGAACGACACAACAGAGCAGTCAAGTGCAAACCACAAAAATGAAACCATGCATAAAACCGCACAAGAAATATGTATATTGAAGTCCCATGTCATGGGGATCCTGAGTCTCATGTCAGTTGTTCCTGTATTATTGATGAGCACACTGCTATTCCTGTGTTGTTATTATTGTGTTTTAACTTTTCTGATGTGCCATATTGTTTTAAATAAATTGTGCCACAGGCTATATGGAATAACAATGATACCCTTTGATTAAAAAACTAACATTATCTAGGTTCAAGTGCTCAACTCCTCCCTTGCCACAACCTGAGGGCATCCTAGGTTCATGATAGAGAGAATACATCTCTGTCTCAGGGGAGAGAGCACCTCTTGCAGCTGTTTTAGAAATGGAATAGCTACAGCTTTTGATGAAGCTCATGCTTTTCCTTCAGCTGCCTGTAAAGTGGTCCAAAAGCAGATACTAGAAACGACAGTGATTGAAGATGTTTAAGAGTGAGAGCAACAGGAAACAACAAGACATGGTCCCCGCTGTTCGAGGTGTAACATGACTGGTTTTATGTTTTGTTTGAATTTATTTTTAAAAGCATGACAGTTCCTAATTTGTTAAGTCATTAAAATGTAACATAAAATTTAAAATAAAAGGAAAAATTTGAGAGTATGTAATCTTCTGATACAGTTTTGTCTTTTTAGTTTTCCAAATTTGTTTCTTATAATGTGTAAAGCTATGCTTATTAAACACATGTAAAGTGTCTCCAATTTGGCTTCGCCTAATAGGTACATTAAAGTCTTCATTTACAGGTAATTTCAGTTTGCAGTCATTAGAAAGGTTATTCATGCTATTGGATTTTAAGCAGAGACTACACTTTTGTTTCCCCGCCATGCAGACCTCAATAATCACACAGAAACTATGTTAATTATAATACTGTTTAGCCAATGGCTTAGGCTCATGCCCAGCTAACTCTTACACCTTAAAGTAACTCATTTGTATTAATCTATATATCACCACAAGACTGTGGCTTACTGGTAATATTCTGGCATCTTTCTACTTCAGTGACTACATAGCTTCTCCTTTGACTCCATCTTTTCTCTCTGTCTATATCTGTTTAGAATTTCCACCTGAATTTACACTGCTAAGCCATTAACCAAAACAACTCTATTCATTAACCAATAAAAACAACACCAGAAGGACATCCCATATCAATTGAACTTTCTAGGTTAACTAAAAAAGCAAAAGAACATGCAGCTGTCATTTTAAAAAGTAAAACTAGGTATGGGAAAGATGGTTTATAAAAATGCATACTACTCTTGCCAAAGACCTGAGTTTGCTTCCCAGCATCTATGTCTGCAAGTTTACAGCAACCTTTAACTCTAACTCCAAGCAGCTTGAGTCTCTCATAGGTCCTCAACTGACACCAGCATTTACCCGCACATAATTCTGCCCCAAACATGCACACACTTAGGTACACATTACTAAAAATAAAAAAATAAAGTTTAGAAAATAAATAAGCACTTGCTCAAGATTATGTCTGAGAAGCACTAATGAAAATCCTTTTAAATGGCAGTGAGGCACACTATTTAGGGTGTGAGCTCTGAGCCTAAGTTACTAGGCTTACCTAGAAGATTTGGCAATCCCAAACCCCATCTCTCTTTATAATTTTAATTCTTAAGTAAACTTCACATTGTTGTAATCGATTTATAAAAAAGCAACCATTCAGTTAGATTAAGAGAGCCACCAAACAAACACTTGATTAAACCTAACCTTTATATGCCATGGTGAACTTCTACTCTGTGAGACTAGCCATTCTGATGTTGTGGAAATTTGCTTAAGGTATTCTATTTTCATTATCACTTACATATTTTTGCATTTATCCACCACAGAGTAAGAAAAAAAATGTAGCACAGCTGGAAACTATGTGTTCAAATCTAACTGCTTGGCATTGGATTACTGAAGTAGAAAAGAAAAAGTTACTAATGCCGCAACTATACACAACAAAATATAGGTAACGAAGAGAAGGTGGGATTCTGAAAGGTGGTCGTTCTCAGGGAAGAATACAAGTGGTTTAATTTCTTAATATTTTGCCATACTCATATTTGCAGCTCTTTATACATATGCATGTGTGTATCATGGGATCCACAGATGAACAATATGTGTGTGTGTTTCTAAGTTTGGATGGCCTTGGTTATATTATATAGGCTGAGCCTATCCATTTTCCTTCAATTTTTGTGATTCTAGTGTTCTTTAGAGCCAAATAATATTTTATTTATGTACCACGTTTTTGTTATCTGTTCATATTTCAATAATAAGTAGCTTGGCTCAGTTTTCAAGATATATGATATTTATAAACTAAAAAAGGAAAGAAATATATTAAACTGTCACTAACTTCAGATGATCATTCTATACTTAATGATCCTGATTCAACCTACTAGAAAACTCTTAGTCTTTATAAGCACTTACAATAACATTGCATCATGCAAAATAAATATAAAGAGAGTAGTTATTATATACCAACAATGTATTCTCACAGAAAAAAATAGAAAAAATACTCCATTTATAGTAGTTCAAAAATATTTGAATAACTGAGAATATACATAACCAAATGGAGCAACAATTACCTCTATGGTTCAATTTTTAAAATTTTGTGATGTGAGAGCCAGTTCCTTGCATATATAAAGTACTAGACTGGTATCATAGTGAAACTTGTCCTGTCACTCTTATTTTATGAAGGGGAATATGGTTAAGACTGCTATCAGCTGAAGCTGAGATTGAACATATTTTTCACAGAGCTCAGTCACTGCTAGACATGTACCTTTGGCCGATTCTCCTAAGCTTGCTTTCTGACATGGAAAATACAATAATGGTATTATCATAAGGCCTTATAGACAGATGAATGGAGAGGGGTTTATGCATGTAATTACCTAGTATCTGGAGGGAGTAGGCCTTTGTGAATGGTCATTGTTGCAGTATGGGTAATGGTGGTAGCTGAGGGATAATGTAGCTGAATTCAGTGGTCACTTTCTTCTCAGAAATGGTTACAGAGCTGGATTCTGAGGCAGCACCTGGGACAGCTCCCAGCATTCCATCAAAAGGCAAACAACTTCTATTTCCAGTCCCAGCCTCTGCTCAGGCCATTTCAGTAAGGCTTCACTGAAGTTAAACACTGATTTGAACCCTTTGCTCATAAGAGTGTGTCAGTAATCTTGCTGTGACCTGATGTGACAGAACCCAAGGGATGGAGCTTTGGCTAGCTGTTTGGACTTGGCTTTTCAGGCAGAATGGTTTTTATTTGAGTTGCCTTCTTAATATTAGCTGGTGAGTTCTCAAAGTCAGTATTACAAATTAGTTGTGCTACAATTTGTTGAAGTATATGAATAAATTTTGAAGATTTAAGGGTGATTTATAAAGTAATATATTTTGTCATATAAATTTAAATATAAAACACAATAAATATAATGTTCTATTTATTTAAAATCCATATATATATATATATATATATATATATACATATGTGTGTATCTGTGTGTGTGTGTTAACATTGTGAAAAAACAAGAAGATAAAAAATTCAAAAATGGTATCTGTGTATAGTGAAATGTAAAACATCTTAGGAAACTTTCTGGAAGGATTGACTATGTTGGTTAAATTTACTTCTTAGACTGAGTCTTGCATTCATTGATTTTGCAGTTATTGGTCAGAAAATTTATAGAAAAAATGGATATCACTCAGGTATCTATTTTCCTTTGTGTTTTATCATAACATTTATTTCCTTTAATCCTTCTATGTCAAGCAGTATGGGAGTACTCTGATTGCTTGTCTAGGTTGACAGACATCATTCTACCAGAATTCCATCAAAGTAGTGTGGCTTGCATCAGTTTATGCTCATATCATCCCTGTTTCAGAATGAAGTGACAGTAAAAGAAACTAATATGTTTGTTGTTGTGTTTATTATATGTTTATATGGGTATGAGTTTATTAAATGTTTATCTTCTCACACACCTGAGGTGTCCTAGGTAACTCAAATTTTAGTTGGATACCTTAAAGTATAGTTGGCTTCTACTGTCATCATTCTACAATATCTGGTGACATGATGTCCATATGTAAACTGAGATTCCTAGAGCTCACTCTGGGACAGACTGCTTCTCCGTGTTCTTCATTTTCCCCCTTTATATTTCGCACTCCAATCCTCCATTTTTAAGTACTGTGTGGCTTATGGCCTTGCCTTATTTTGCTTTGAAGTTTTTGCCAAATCAACTGGGCTCATTGCCCAGAGAGATTAGAATTGAAAAGCAAGTAGATAGATTAGTTTTTAGTTTGTATGCATGGGCCTTTTCAGGGCCAAACTACTCATAAAGGGTCAGATTAATGGATTTTCTATCGGAAGTATCCTGAACTTGAAGAAAGCCTTCCTTAGTCCAAATACAAGCGCCAAATATTTACAGCTGCTCAAGACTTGCTTAGATCTCTTGACTTCTCTGTATCTCTTTGCTGTGCTATAAAACAAACAGTTAGAAGAGTCGTCCTTTCCCCCTTGATAAAAGAATGAAGTGAAATAAATATAGGAAATGTTACAAATAGCAAATTGCCATCCTGATATACAATGTTTGTCCAAACTTTTCTCCTTTTCTCATCCCTTTCCTTCACCTCCTTGCAGACTTCTGATAATTTGATACTCTAGACATCCCTAGGATACAGCCACTGCTCTTTGCTCTTATCACAACCTAGCAGCAGCTACCATTTTCTTTCCAATAGATTCAGATTGTGGTCTATCCACCCCTCTGATCCTTCCTTCCCTTATCCCCTTCTTTCATTCCATCCATCCTCATATTTTGTGAGATAGAATCACTTGTAGCCCAGGTTATATCTAAATTTCTGATGTAGCCATTGATGAACTTGAATTTCTAAAGTCCTCCTGCCCAGCTTATTTTTTATATCCTACCACTGATAAGCTTGTTTACTAAGGTGGAGCCCAAGAACTCTTGTAGAAGAGTCATGTTTGATTCTAGCCTATTATCAGTGTTCTATTGTCAACAGAGCCCAAAGCCTCCAGTGGTTTTAAGCGCCTGTGGTCGGTCTCTACCTGTTTCTATTGTCCCCATGTTATTCAACACTGACCCTTGGATTTTGAGTCATGATCTAATGGACACTGAGATAAGTTATTTTATTTAATGTTCTTCCTTATAAGTTGCATATCAAAGCCTTTTTATTCATCACAGGTATTAATTCTGGAATGTAAAAATCTTAATAGTACAGAAAGAGAAATGTGATTTCTACTGGGGAAGGTAGCTGGGCTTCTCCATGATGTTATGAACTAAAAAACAGTTTAAAAAGAATTAATAAAATGATGTGTTTTATGGATGTGCTTAGTAAGTAGAGTGGAAAGTATGTTGGTGGATGTGGTTGGGAACATTTCTCAACTCTTGAAAATTGGCAGGATGACATCATCTACCTCTGACTAGTGCATGCCTGTAGGTATAGGTAGAGAAATTCTGTATGTTGCCAGATTTTTGTAAAATATTTTTTACTACATTGAAGTTTTGAGTTATATTGATTCACCTGTGTAAATGGAAATTTGGTCTTAAGTATTAGGTATTATCTTAGAATAGTCACTAGATTTATACTCCTGAAGACTGATTCATTAAAGACATCTACATGTAGATATAGATATAAATATCTAATTTTATATTATTTCTCTCCACATAAGTGTAAACATTATCATATATCATCCTTATTTATATGTATATATTCATACAAAAATGTACACATTCTACACATACTACATTTTCATTTATAGTGATTACTTCTGATATTTTAATTTAATAGTGTTTACTAAATGTTAAATATACAATAAACAAGGAAGAGAGCTATGACTGATTTTCTTTTTTATGTGTTATTTTTATTTTTAAAACAATCTTATTTTACAGACCAATCATAGCTCTGTCTTTCTCCCATCCTCTCATTTTCCCCATCTTCTCCCCATCTTGCCATCCATCCATGAGAAGAGTCTCAGAGAGGGTGATTTCTCCTATGGGAAGTAAACAAAGTCTGTCATACCATTTGAGGCAGGACCAAGGCCCTCTGCACTGTATTTAGGCTGAGCATGGCATCCCTCCATTGGGAATGGGCTCCAAAAAGCCAGTTGCACTAGGAATAAATACTGGCTCCACTGCTAGTGACCCTCCAAACTGCTCAAGCCACTCAACTCTTATCGTATTCAGAGGGCCTAGTTTAGTCCTATGCAGGTTCCCCAACTGTCAGTTTTGAGTCAGTGAGCTCCCACTTGCTTGGGTCTGCTGCTTTTGTGAGTTTCTCCATTATGGTCTTGATCCCTTTTTTCAATTGATAATATTGTTCCTTCCTCTCTATGAGTGGGTGCCAAGAGTTTGGGCCAGAGTTTAGTTGTGGATCTCTGCATCTGCTTCTATCAGTTACTGGATGAAGGTTCTATGATGATAAATAACGTGGTCATCAACACAATTATGAAGAAAGTTCAGAGCATTAAGTGCCTATATAAAGAACTTGGAGAAATCTCATGTTAGTGACTTAGAAGCACACCTGAAAGCTCTTGAACAAAAAGAAACAGACTCATCCAGGAGGAGTAGATGCCAGGAAAAAAATCAAACTGAGGCTGAATTCAATAAAATAAAAACAAAGAAAGCAATACAAAAAATCAGTGAGGCAAAGAGTTGGCTCTTTCAGAAAATCAACAAGATAGACAAGACAGAGAAAGAATTTGCAAATTAACAAAATCAAAAATGAAAAAGGAACATAGCAGCAGACAAAGAGGGGATCCATAGAATCATCAGGTCATACTTCAAAAACCCTGTATTCCATAAAATTGAAAAATTTGAAGAAAATGGACAATTTTCTGAATAGGTATCAAATACCAAATTAAATCAAGAACAGATAAACAATTTAAATAGACCTATAACCTTTAAGGAAATAGAAGTCATTAAAAGCCTCCCAACCAAAAAAAGTTAAGGGTCAGATGATTTCAGCACAGAATTCTACCTGACTTTCAAAGAAGAGCTAATACCAATACTCGTCAAATTGTCTCACAAACAGAAATAGAATGGACATTGCCAAACTTTTTATGAAGTGACAGCTACCCTAGTACCCAAACCACACAAAGATGCAACCAAAGAATAGAATTAAAGGCCAATCTTCCTCATGAACATTGTTACAAAATTATTCAGAAAAATTCTGGCAAACCAAATCCAAGAATACATCAGAAAAATCATTCACCACAACCAAGTAGGCTTCATCCCAGAGTTGCAGGGATGGTTCAACATATAAAATTCTATAATTGTAATTCACCATATAAACAAACAAAGAAAACAAGCATATGATAATCTGAGTAGATACAGAAAAAAACCTTTGACAAAATCCAACACCACTTTATGATAACAATCTTGGAGAGATGAGGGATATAAGCAACATACTTAAATAAAATAAAGGCAATATATATCAAGAAAACAGAAAACATCAAACTAAATGGATAAAAACTCAAGGTGATTCTACTAAAATCAGGATCAAGAGAGGGCTATTCACTCTCTCCAAATCTATTTAATATAGTACTTGAAATTCTAGCTACAGCAATAAGACAACAAAGGAGATCGATCGAATACAAATTGAAAGGAAGAAGTCAAATTTTCACTATTTGAAGATGATATGATAGTTTGCATAGATGACCTAATAATTTCTGCCAAGGAATTTCTACAGCATATAAACACCTTCAGTAATGTAGGAGGATACTAAATCAGAGAAATATCACCTCTCAAAATAGTCACCCTGATTTTCTGAATAATTATGTTTTTTTTGAGAAATACACCAACCATAAAGCTAAATCTTGTCATGTTCCCATTTATCTTCCTTCAATTTATATGTTTTTCAAATTATTATCAGTATTAATTTTTCTGAGAAACAAATGTCATCATAATCTACTCTATTTTCTGTATGTCGCGGCTCTGTATCACAGAGTGGAAAATGATGGGCAGATGTATTGCAATCAGAATCTCACCTAACTGAGGGTCTTCCCACTCTTCCCTCAGGTGCACAAATGGCACCCTTAGTGAGGCTTCCAGTACTCTCCCTCCAGGGAAGGCCTTAGCACAACTTGGGCATTTTCTATTGTTTTTTGTCTCCAACATATCATTATCTTATTTTACCATTTAGTTTTTTATTTAATTATGAAAAACATAGTATGTTTCATTATTTTTCATGCCTGTATATAATGTCTTTGATCACAGCATCACTTTATCACCTTTTCTTATTCCCTATCATTCCCATGGATTATTTCTTTCTGGTTGCCAAGCAATCCTTTTTCTTTTTTGTCATCCACTTTTGATTTTGATGAGCAATAAACTTCATTAGGGTTGCTTGCATAAGTATGAGTGATGGAGTATTTGCAGGAGCATGAGTAGTTTACAATAACTACACCACCACACATAACATTTCTTCTGCAAGCACCTGTAACTGTTTACACACACACACACACACAGAGAGAGAGAGAGAGAGAGAGAGAGAGAGAGAGAGAGAGAGAGACAGAGACAGAGAGAGAGACAGAGAGAGAGAGAGACAGAGAGAGAGACAGAGAGAGAGACAGAGAGAGAGAAGGGAAGGGCATCCTGAATTCCTTGTCTTCACTGTGATGGAAAGTTGACACTCACAGTATTTTGTGGATCTATGCAGATAACCTTGGTTTCTGTAAAGTCAAGTTTACAATGACTATGCCATACCCTTAAGACAACTTTTCAAGGCAGACCACTTCTGTTTCTAGCTTTAATGTTCTTTTTTTTTTTTTTTGTAATGTCTTCTGTGATAGTCTATGGGCCTTGTAGGGGACGATATGGATGGCCTATTTAGATCTGAGAATTCAATAGCCTCTTTTTCTCAGCTCTTTGATGAGCTATGGACTTATGCGGTAACTAATACACAATTTCAAAAAAGCAATGCTTGACTAATGTTATAAGTTATATCATTTTATATCTAAAAAGTATCTGCCCTTAGAGACATAGATACATATTTCTTGACTTCTGTAAAATTTTTCTTCATTATGCAAGTTAATGTCTTTCTTTGGAACAGTCAGTTATGATGCTATCATAGCATTTTTTGATTTATATAATTATTTTCCAGTGTATTCCTTTCATTCTACTTTCCCACTCTTTGATGTAGAGATCCTAGATCCTATATTGGGGCATAATTAAGCTGCTACATCAAATAATTGTAAATAAGTAGATGAAAATAAGACAAATTTATCATAATAGGTGTTCTGTTATATATCTTATCACAAGCAGTCCATAGAGTACAGGCTAACCCCAGGACATAGCTACCCCAGGCCTTTTCTATATCTTGCCATCATGTCATATTGTCATTCTGAAATTGGCTGATGTAAAGATATCTATCTTTTTATTCTAGTAATACAGTATCAATGAAGATAAATTTTTATTTTATATCCATTCCAGAGAGGGAGAGAAAAGGAGACCATGAAGGAATTTGACTATTAACATCAGTGGTTTTGAATCTGAGAGTTAGTGCTTTCTATTTTTGATTCCAAACAACACAGTTGTGAAAGAACAGAGCAGTGGGGAAGCACAGAACACTGGGGGAATGCAACCCTTTTTTCATAGTACTCATGTTTCTTAATGCCTAATACAAAGTTGGCTCATGTTAGTAAACATTAATACTTGATGAATGACAGATATGGAAATTACTTAGTTCTACTCTTTACCCTATGTGAGTCAGGCAAGGAATTTAGGATTTTCCTTGATCATTATTTTTTGCCATATTGTATTTTGTGGTCAGTAGCTAAGTGGACTTTTGAAAAGCAGTAAGTTACCATAAAAGTGACAAAGAATTCTTCACAGGCGTGCACACTTTTAGAAGGAGAAATCATGTCTCTGGAATATTATAGTAGAAATATTTCTGCTACAAATTCTTTTTACTTTTAGAAATACCAATGGAAGTAAGAACAAATTAAGGATGACTGGGTTAACCCCTTGCTGTGAAGCAGTTTTGATTTTAAAAAAATTACAAAATTATCACCTTATGCACATAGATAAATATAGCTCCCCTCCTGTGACAGAAATTTCTCTTTAAGAAAATGGAAGCCACCACAAAAAAATCAGAAATGAATACAATGCAGACAACATTAGACCACTGAGAACCAAGAGCAAAGGAACACAACTGCCTCATAACTCTTTCACCTCTGTTGGAGAAAATTGAAGAATGGAAGAGTGAGATTATCAACCCTTAAAATTATTATCAAGTTGTCTCACTGAAATGCAATCCAAGCGCATGGACCCAATGATAAAGATGGACTGTTAGTGTAGTCATAAATCAAACAAGATAACTCAGAGAAGAAAGACTTTTAGGCTTACAATTCCAGAGGGCTGAGTCAATTTTGGTGAGAAGGAATGACCTCCAAAAACAGAAATGGCAAAAAGAAGAGGAAACTGTGAGCTCACATTTGATTCACAAGAACAAACTAGAAGCAGGTGATATTTCTTACTCTTAATTTGTTCCCTTCCAATGATATGCTTTTTCTAGCAAGATGGCATCAACTAAACAGGAAACAACACAAAGAACTGAGGTCTAGTATTCAAATGGGACAAAAAGATTATAATAGCTATATTTGGCAAATCATTTCAAGCATTGCTTCCTTAGCATAACTGTGCAATTAAACATATGAAATCAGAAAGAATTTGATAGTAAGCACAAGATTTGAGAACTTTGGACAACGAAAATTTAGAGAGGAAAGTAGTAAACAAAGCCCACTGGTGACTGAGGAGCTATTGGCATCTGTGAACTTAGAGAGTAGAAGACTCAGTGTTTCTTAGTGATGTGACTCACTGGTAGGTAGACAACACTCCAGAGGCTCCCGAGTCATAAGAATACTTGGTAAAAGAATATGAAGTCAATGTGGAAAGAAAACAAAAGAAGTTATTGAAAGGTTAAGAAGCAAGGGATGGAATGAGGTGGTTTCATTGTTGAGCTATTTGGAGGAAGCAAATGAGTCTATTTAAAATACATTGTATGACATTCTCAGAGCATTAATAAACTAATTAAAAACTAAAAATTAATAATTAGTTAATAAAATAGTGATGAAAAAGAAAATGTAGAATAAGAAAAGAAGCATAAAAATATGTTGATTTTTGTGAGCAATACCTAAGGCAAAATGCTGATATGAGATAAAGTATATAATAACATAATGTATGTGATAAAGTTATATAAATAATTACAATAAATATGAATCTACTAAGTACTCAAAATTAGTGATTACCGCTGTCAGGCTTAAAGATCACCTAAAAATCAAATTAAGAATTCCTCACACTATTTAATGTGAGACACAAGCTATGCATTAAAAAATTAGGACTAATAGAGTTGAACATTTAATAAAGGTAAAAAATGTATCAAACAACATGAGATTCCCTAAAAATATGGCTGATATGATTATAGAAATGTTAAAATCGATTTGAAGGAAAGATTATTGCAGATAAGAAGGATGCTTCATGAAGAAAATATGTGTATTTTCTGTAGAAGGAATATAATTCAAAATTTATATGAATGAAATCATAAAACTATATGACGACTCAAGCAAAATGTTGATTATATTGAAAACAAACACGTGGATTCCCAACAGTTAGGAGATTTATTTAAACATCTCAAGTAACTGTAAAACAACAGCACCAAAACCAGAAACAGATTACCACTGATTGGAGGAATTCTTGGAAAGTGAAGCCTCTATCTGACTAAAACCCAAACTGTACTTGAACTGTGTGGAAACCGTACTCAGCAATCATGTACATGTTCTTTATAGGTGCATACAAAACTGTCTAAGTGCATGCATCACAAACACTATGACGACTGAAATAATTAAATGTTTCCTGGCTATAATTATAATGATTAAGAGTTATACCTCTCAAAGTAAGGACCAAAATAAAAAAATCAAATACTTGGCTATCTGTCAATAATGTACTTTAAGTAGCATTCATATCAAATATGAAAGCACAAAAAAGTTTTAGATTTTTGAATCAGTCATCCATAAAAATATTATACACTACAACTTTGAACTTCTGTTTATTTACCTATTGAAAAGGGGTTTCCTTGTATTCAAAAGTAGCCTGAAAATTATGATCCTCTTGCCTTGGCATCTTTAGTGTTAGGAAGATAAGCCTGTTCTACGAAATGTCATGTATTTGTGGGCAATACCTAAGGGAGTGCTTAGAAGGATTTTAAATATAAGACTGGAAATCAATAATATAAGGATAAATTCTGAAAATGTGAGAAAAAAATCACACTTAAAAGAAATAGAGAGACAATCCTAATGATCAGTAATCAGAATCAGTAAGATAGGAAAGGAAAATATAAAAAGAAAAATATCAAAAAATACTCTTTAGTAACATTAGAAAAATTAGTTTAAAGACATTTTTGATAAAACAAACATAACAATTATAAAAATGTTGTAGGAGCTGCGGGCTTGCTTTTCGTCCCGCCCGGCTCCATCACAGCTAGCTTTACACCAGAAATAACAACACACAAACTGTATTTATTTAAACACTGCTTGGCCCACTAGCTCTTGCCTCTTATGGGCTAATTCTCATATTTTGCCTAACCCATTTCTAATAATCTGAGTAGCACCACTAGGTGTGCTTACCGGGAAAGATTCAGCATGTCTGACCTGGCAGCTGGCTGCATTGTGTTTGCCCGGGAGAGGGGAGCATGGCCTCTGAGCTCACTTCCTCTTCCTCCCAGCATTCTGTTCTGTTTACTCCTCCCACCTATGTTTTAACCTATGAGAAGCAAGCAGTTTCTTTATTATAATTAACCAATGACCTTCCTCCATCATAAAAAGATAAATTTCTATATGAGTAAGATAAAAATGCTGTGATCTGAGTGTTTGTATCTAACTCCTTAACTTTGTATATTATTTTGGCAACACAAATTGAATTATGTAAGTTAAAAAATTACAGAAAGTTGAGTGGGTAGGGAGGTAAGGGTGGATCTTGAAGGAATTGGAAGACAAGTGGGTAAATCACCTAAAATACATTCTATACAGTTCTCAAAGAATTAATAAAAGTGTTGCAAAACTTTCTGATCACCAAAATAAGGTTAGGAAAGGGATATCTGGAAGGGGGACAGTTTCTGGGGACTATCAATATGAAAGGATTAAGTGTTCTCACAAAGGGTCCCACGGCACAATTCTCTTCTGGACACAGAAAAGATCCAGAGTCATTGTGTATGAGTCAGTAACTCACACATACATTTGACTTTCGCAGATACACAATCTGGTGGCACTTTGGTTGTACACTTCCCATGCTCCGGGCAGGTGGAAGAGTTTGCCATGCAGTCTAGGGAATCTCATTAGTGCAGCCTGCATACATTAACGCCTTTAACTTTTATTTTAGTTTTTTTTTTTTAAGAAAACAAACTATCTTTTTCATTATACATACCAATCCAAGTTCCCACTCCCTCCTCTCATCCCATTTCCTCCACATACCCTCCACCCTACCCCCATCCAATTCTTAGAGAGGGTAAGGCACATTGCTTTGGGGAAGGTCCAAGGCCCTCCCTACTATAGGGCTCTAGGCTGAGCAAGGTATACATCCAAAGAGAATAGGTTCCCAAAAAGCCCGTACATGCAGTAAGGATAAATCCTGGAGCCACTGACCATGCTCCCTCAGTCTGCCCCAGCCATGCAACTGTCAACCACATTCAGAGGGACTAGTTTTGTCCTATGCTTGTTCCTTCTCTGTCTGGCTGGAGTTGGTGAGCTCTCATTAGCTCAGGTAGACTGTTTCAGTGGGTGAACCCATCATCTTGACCTCTTTGCTCATATTCTCATTCCTCCCCCTCTTCAACTGGACTCTGGGTGCCCATTCCAGTGCTCGGATGCAGGTCTTTGTTTCCATCAGTTGCTGGATGAGTTAAGATACTTATCAGTCTGACTACAGGGCAAGTCAAGGTCAGGCTCCCTCTCCTCTATAGCTTAGGGTATTACCTGGAATCATCCTTGTCAATTCCTGGGAATTTCTCTAGACCCAGATTTCTTACTAGCCCTATAATGGCTCCCTCAATCAGGATACCTCTTTCCTTGCTCTCATCTCTGTTCTTCCTCCTTCTCAACTATCCCATTCCTTGAAGTTCTCCTCACCCCTCCCCAAATTGAGTCTATAGTTTATGATCCTAGAGAAGCTACGTAATAAGGTGAACCCTAAGGAAAACATGTATAGATTCACATGGAAAGTGGAAACAGACAAGATTGCCTAACAAAATTAAGAGCATAGGGGTGGGAGGAGAAGGGACAGTGGAAGATCAACTTTAACTTCTTATCAAGAATTCCTTACAGATGATGCTTCCAGCCTACTTGACTTTACCAGGTGACTTGTCGAAGTTTTCCCAAAAAGAATTCAAATTGGAAAAAATTAGAGAATAAAGGGACCCTATTCTTGTTTTGTTTTTTTTTTTTTTTTTTTTTTTTGGTTTTTCGAGACAGGGTTTCTCTGTGGTTTTGGAGCCTGTCCTGGAACTAGCTCTTGTAGACCAGGCTGGTCTCGAACTCACAGAGATCCGCCTGCCTCTGCCTCCCAAGTGCTGGGATTAAAGGCGTGCGCCACCACCGCCCGGCAACTCTTGGTTTGATTTTATTATGCTACCTTGCCCTCATGGTAATATCAAAATCATGGTCTTATATATGTTTTAAAGCTTCCTGTGGATTTAGACTAAAGCCAAAAGGACCTCCATCCTTAGTCCCTTCATCTACGACAAACTGCTTTGTCCCAGAGCCTGCCTTTGCTAACATCAACTTTAATTCTTGTCTCAGACATTTTGTTTCAGGAAATTTAACTGAAAGTGGTTGTTAGTACAATTAGACTTTAGGATAGAATCCCAGTTACTTTTAGTGTCTCTGCGTTTAAAGTGCTTCACAAAAACACCTTAGGGGAGGAGGAATGCACCTTGACTCCTTGTTTCTCAGGGTTTAGGATGTCAGCATATGCTGGGCTTATTCACATCATACAGTCCTGGAAGCAGAGAGAAAAGGACAAATGGATCTATGTACCCTTCAAAGAGCAAGTCAAAAAGATGCATTTCTGCTTGCTTGTCTGCATCTCCTAAAGTTTCTGCAGGTTCCCAAAATAGCACCATTAGTAAACAGTCCCCAAGGTGATTTTCTGTATCTGAAATAGAGATTCAGGTATATTCACTCTGAGAAGGAATCCTCTTGCTCTACGGGAATTCTCTCTCTCCTTCTCTGTGTACAGAGAGAGGTCACTTGGATAAAATATCCTTTCCTCATCAATCAGGAAATACATTTAAGCAAAATGCTGATATACTTATTGGTGATTTTTTAAGATTGCCTAATATTCTGGATGATGCTGACATATTCTGTAAATTTATAGTTCTATTATGGAAAAATTATTTGTGATTATTTCAACAATTTAAAGGAATTCCCATATGATTCAATGGTGTCATTATTGGCTATGTATTTCATGGAAATAAAATCAGTAATTGAGTTTCTCCGAGAGACATCTACATTCTCAACTTCATTACACCATTTTCACTTTTGTTACATATAGGAATTAAACTAAACATCTACCAGTGGGTGAATTTATAAAGTACTATATGTGCAATGTAAGTTTCCAGTCATTCTTAAAGAAGGGCTTGTTATCATTGGTGACAATGTGGATGAAACTGGAGACTATTCTGCTGAATGAAATAAGCCAGGCACACAAAGGCATGTGGAACATGATTTCATCCACTTGTCAAATCTAAACATTTTTAAATCCACAGAAGTAGAAAATACAACATAATAACTTCTGGAGATACTGCATATTATGGGACTGCAGTACATGGTGGATAACAATATATGATATCTTAAATATCTCTGGCAAACTACCACAAAGATAAAAGGTATGTGCTAATTGGCAGTGTTAAATTATCCCATAATTTCTACATAATTTCAGGCATTATGCTGTAAACAATAATTACTCATAATACTTGCCAAACTTTAAAAAGGAATCTATCTGTAAACTTTATATTCCCTGTAATTTAGGGGATTCATTGTGTCTTATAGGACATATTGCATTGGATAGTTCTACTTCATATACATGTTGGATGACTTCAAATTTTATGTGGAACTCGAAGTGAGAAAGAGCTATGAGGCAGGTTTAGTTTTAAGTTTAAAGTGCCACTGGGATTGTATTATTCAGAAAATTGCACCCTGTTGGAGTGCACCCAATAAGGTTGCTGTGTGGAGTTGCTGTCACATCCCAATAGAAGACATAGTATGAAGCACTGTGATTTCCAGCCAAGGCAATGTTATCTACAGAACAGGAATTCTTATAGCTGACTGGCTTTAAGACATATCATTGGGTCCCTAAAATGACTGAACACCTACTCCTGGGTAAAGAAGAGCCTGCCATGAACTGGGTATTAGCACACTGTCTGATTTTGAGTAAGAAACAAACCACTTTCTGATAGAAGCAATAGACCCATGAAAGATTCTAGGATCATTTCTCAGAATACAGTTTAATTACAGGACAAACTGGCCAGGGAGTTGTATTATTGATCTTTGCTTTCATGTGGCCTCTCTCTTCAAAATTGTGCACATGAATTCTTAGAGTGGGCATTAGATCGGATTGGTCCCATATAATTCAACAGAAGATGGTGGTGATCATCAGAGAAAAACAAGTCTGTTTCTTTTTTTTCTTTTTTTAAATTGATTTTTTTGAGCTCTACATTTTTCTCTGCTCCCCTCCCTGCCTTTCCCTTCCCCTTTAACCCTCTCCCAAGGTTCCCATGCTCCCAGTTTACTCAGGAGAGCTTGTCTTTTACTATTTCCCAAGTAGATTAGATCCATGTATCTACAGTGTCCTCATTGTTGTCTAGGTTCTCTGGGATTGTGATTTGTAGGCTGCTTTGCTTTACGTTTAAAAACAACATGTGATAAGTGTTTTTCTGGGTCTGGGTTATCTCACTCAAAATAATGTTTTCTAGCTTCATCCATTTGCCTGCAAATTTGAAGATGTCATTATTTTTCTGCTGGATAGTACTCCATTGTGTAAATATACCACATTTTCCTTACCCATTCTTTGGTTGAGGGGCATTTAACTTGTTTCCAGGTTCTGGCTATGACAAACAATGCTGTTATGAATATAGTTGGGCACATGTCCTTGTGGCACGATTGAGCATCCTTTCGATATATACCCAAAAGTGGTATTGCTGGGTCTTGAGGAAAGTTGTTTCATAACTTTCTGAAAAATTGCCACACTGACATCCAAAGGAGCTGTACCAGCTTGCACTCCCACCATCAATGCAGGACTGTTTCCTTTACCCCACAACCTCTCCAGCAAAAGTTGTCATCAGTATTTTTGATCTTGGCCACTCTTACAGGTATAAGATAAAATCTCAGAGCTGTTTTGACACAACATACCAAAATTTATGGGACACAATGAAAGCAGTGTTAAAAGGAAAGTTCATATCACTAAATTCCTACATAAAGAAGCTGGAAAAATCCCACACTAGAGAATTAATATAACATTTGAATACTTTAGAACAAAAAGAAGCAAACTCACCCAAGACAACTAGATGACAGGATATAATCAAATTGAGAGCTGAAATCAACAAAATAGAAACAAAGAAAATAATACAAAGAATCAATGAGAAAAAGAGTTGGTTCTTCAAGAAAATCAACAAAATAGACAAACCTTTATCCAAACTAAGCAAAAGGCAGAGAAATAATATCCAAATCAACAGAATCAGAAATGAAAAAGACAACATAATAACAGAGATGGGGGAAATTCAAAGAATCATCAGATCATATTTCAAAAACTTGCTATTCCATAAAATTGGAAAACTTAAAGGAAATGCACAACTTTCTGGATAAATATCACTTAATAAAATTAAAACAAGACCAAATACACAAATTAAAAAGACCTATAACTGCTGAAGAAACAGAAACTCTCATCAAAAGTCTCCCAACCAAAAAAGCCAAGGACCAGATGGTTTTAGCTTACAATTCTACAGGATTTTCAATGAAGAACTAGTATCAATACTCTTCAAATTGTTGCACATAATAGAAGCAGAAGGGTCATTGCCAAACACTTTTCATGAGACTGTAATTACCATGATACTCAAACCACATGAAGATATTACAAAGGAAGAGAATTACAGAACAATCTTCCTCATGAACATTGATGCTAAAATACTGCCAAATCGAATCCAAGAACACATCAGCACCATCATTCACCATGGTCAAGTCAGTTTTATTTCAGAGATGCAGGAATGGTTCAACATATGAAAATCTGTCAATGTAATCTACCATCTAAACAAACTGAACCATAAGTTTGTTCCCATGAAAGCACAGTAAGTACTCATGGGATTGTTTGACATGAGTTTTAATGTATGCATGCCTGCTTATTGTTATAAAATAAACAGTGGCAGCAAAAATAGGCTAAGAAGACAAAAGACCTGAGGTCTTAACTACTCTACAGATAAAGATCTGCAGGGAAATAAGCCTTCTGGACTTGTTGAAGAGTTGATCAAGAATGAGTGGAATAAACAGAAAAAAATAATGACATCTTGAATTTTGCAGAAAAATGGATGGAGTTAGAAAACATTATTTTGAATGAGGTAACCCAGACCTAAAAAGACAATTATCACATTTACTCACTCATAGGTGGTTTTTAAACATAAAGCAAAGAAAACCAGCCTACAAACCACAATCTCAGAGAATTTAGACAACAATGAGAACACAAGAAATATTTACATATATATTGGTGGAGGAAGGTCATTGGTTAAAAAATAAAGAAACTGCTTGACTGGCCCTCATAGGTTAAAACATAGGTGGGAGGAGTAAACAGAACAGAATGCTGGGAGGAAGAGGAAGTGAGCTCAGAGACCCCATGCTCCCCTCTCCTGGACAGACACGATAGCTCTGCTCTCTGAGGCAAACAGCGATGAAGCTCTGACCCAGGATGGACATAGGCTAGAATCTTTCCCAGTAAGACTGATGCTACACAGATTATTAGAGATGGGTTGATCGGGATATGAGAATTAGCCTGTAAGGGCTAGAGTTAATGGGCCAAACAGTGTTTAAAAGAATACAGTTTGTGTGTTGTTATTTCGGAGCATAAGCTAGCCAGTGGCAGGAGTTGGGTGGCGGAATGCAGCCCCGCAGCCCCATTACTACAACATATAATCTACATGGAATAGAAAAAGACAAGATAGCCGGGCAGTGGTGGTGCACGCCTTTAATCCCAGGACTCCTAACAGAGGGAGGCAGAGGCAGGCGAATCTCTGTGAGTTCGAGGCCAGCCTGGTCTACAAGAGCTAGTTACAGGACAGGCTCCAAAGCTACAGAGAAACCCTGACCCCGAAAAAAAAAAAAAAAGGCCAGATATCCTGAGTAAATTGGGAGCATGGGTACCTTGGGGTAGGGTTGAAGAGGGGAAGAGAGAGGCAAGGAGGGGAGCAAAGAAAAATGTAGAGCTCAATAAAAATCAATAAAAAAGGAGTAGAATGTAGCATGCCCATATTATGTCTTTTGTTGATGGTGATGCCAAATGAGTTTTACAAAAAGTTAAACATGTTCATAAATGATCAAAAGCTTATCACTGCCTACATTTAAAAACGCTTGAAGTTCATCCATCAACTTAATAAAGTCCAAAGATTCACAATATGTAATCTAGAGAAAGCAACATTCTAAAGAAAGTCCAATGCAAACTGAACTTGAGGTATCTAGTCACAACTATGTCAATCAATATCAAGCAGGCACTTGCTGGCATGGTACCCCAATGTCATTCTTTGAGATACACCTGATGATCTTTAATGGAAATTTACATGCTCTAATTGGATTAAAGAATTTATGTGGTTTTATCTTCCCCATCTTGCTTATTCTTCAGATGGTCTAAGACTTTGAGACCAGAATGAAAGGATTCTTGTTTTAATTGATGGTTTTTAAACTCCGAGAAATATGTACTCATCTAAAATAATTTGAGCTCTTTGAAGAATGAACCAGAGGAATCTAAAGAGTTCTTTTCTTATTATTTTCTTTTTCTCACTCCTTCCTCCTTCCTCCTCCTCTTCCTCTTCTTCTTCTCCTTCTTCCTCCTCCTCTTCTTCTTCTTGCATAGTTCTGGCACACAAAACTGGCAGTCACATATTTTTGCCAACATTGTATTTTGCTCTGTTCTCTTTAAGAGTAAGAGTCCAAATGTTTGATCATTAACATCATTTGAAACATGACCTTTTATCTAGGTGAGGTGAACATTTGCTTTCTGGATGACCACATTGTGTGAATGATTACCATCATATAACTCCACCGTTAAACCTAAGAAAGACCATGAGTCGATATAAAAATGACATCCATGGTAATACATATCACAGCAAAATGCAGTTTAATAGCATTCAAAGCTAAAATAGTGCAGCAGAATTCTTCATTTCCTCAATTTTCATCCCATACAATTGACATTTTATGGTGCAGGCAGTTGCATGCCCCAAGGGAAACAGTTGTGAGTTGGACAATGACTCATTTGTCTTTCAAAGACCTATTCAAATAAGCACAATTCTCATTGTAGGAAACCTGAGAATTCTTATTATGTTCTACACCAGGGATGTCAAATATTTCAGTGATTGAAGCTTAACATAAAGAGAAGCTTGCCTAATTAGTTTAACTATATTCTGAGGCAAACTTTCACCTAAGGATAATTTTCACCTGGGATTTTCAAAAGTATTTAATTTCTCAATTTTTATTTATTTTATTTATTTATCTTATAAGACATAATGAAAAACAGACATATATATGATAAAGTAGGCATTCTATTTTGAAAACAATATTTTTACATTGATTTATTTTGAATGGCAAAATTGTAGGCATTAAATATTTTTAATTTTGAACACAGTTTCAATGTAGGAAGCTCACTGGTAATATTGCATAATTATTTATGTTTCTTATATTGCTTATATATTTTTTTCAGGGCTGGGTCTAATATAGTACAAAGTGATCTCAAACTTGCTATGTACCAAGGACAACATCAAACTTCTAATCCTCCCACTTCTAGCTCCCAAATGCTGATATGATGGAGGTGCATCACCACACTTGGCTTTTATTTTTTTTAATATGGTATTATGTATCAAACTCAGGAGCTTCTGCATGTTTACCATTCAACCAACTGAGCTACATCTCCTTCCCGTTCCTTATATTTTCTAATGAGAGCATAAAAAATTAAGAAAAGGAGGAATCCAATCAGGACGGGTGAGTGTGTGCTACCCAGGGGCGGACTGTCCCGGAAGAGAGCACAAACCCCCTCCCCCAGCTCCTTCTGCAGGGCTGTCTTTCTTTCGCACGACCCAGCACCTCCAGCACCCCTCCCCAATCCTGCCCCACTGTATGCTAGGACCAGTGCTCAACTACAGTCTTAAGCTCCTAAACTAAGGCGACCCACCCAGAGCAGTGAGTGCCTGCCAGCCGGGCAGGCCTCAGGGTCCCCTGTAAGGGAGCGGGGCACTTTCAGCTCTGGCGCCAGGCTTCCTGCACGCTCCTGGATACCACCCCTCCCCCCCCTGCTCCATTCATCCTGTTGGCCCTGGATCATTGGGCTACCTGCGGCCCTGTTTAGTTGCTGAGGAATCCCATCAGGACGGTTGCGGAGGAATCCCATCTGGATGGGAACAGTTCCTGCTTCTACACTGAAGAGATATACCCTGAGAGTCAATCACAGCAAAGTCTGGACCAAGAGACCAGGCCTCTCCTGGCTCCATTTGAAGGAAGAGATGGGAAGGCGCCAATACAAGAATTCCTCCAACAATCTGAAAGGCAACATGACACCACCAGAAACCAGGGATCCCGAAATAAGAAGAATTGTACACCCTACTCCTGAAGAAATAGAAGAAATCGACTCAAAGGTGAACTATATGAAAATAATAGAGGACCTTAAACAGGAGATGAAAAACTGCCATAAACAATTAGAGATTACAAACAAAAAGGTAGAGGAAATGAATAAATCGCTCAAAGACACGCAAGAAAACCAAGAGAAACAAGAAAAAGCAATCAAACAAGTTAGGGAAGCGGTTCAAGACCTGAAGAATGAAATGGAAGCAATGAAGAAAGCACAAACCGAGGGAAGAATGGAGATGGAAAATCTGGGTAAACGAACAGGAATGACAGAAACAAGTACTAACAACAGATTACAAGAGATAGAACAGAGAATATCAGACACTGAAGATACCATAGAAAAAATAAACACACTGATCAAAGAAAACAGCAAAACCAACAAATTCTCATCACAAAACATTCAGGAAATTTGGGACACAATAAAAAGACCAAACCTAAGAATAATTGGAGTAGAAGAAGGAGAAGAAGTGCAGCTCAACGGTACAGAAAATATACTTAATAAAATTATAGAAGAAAACTTTCCCAACCTGAAGAAAGAGGTACCTATGAAGGTTCAAGAAGCATACAGAACACCAAGTAGGCTGGATCAAAAAAAACATCCCCTCGCCATATAATAATCAAAACACAAAATACACAGAATAAAGAAAGAATATTAAGAGCCGCAAAGGAAAAAGGCCAAGTTACTTATAAAGGTAAACCTATCAGACTTACACCTGACTTCTCTATGGAAACCATGAAAGCCAGAAGGTCCTGGATAGATGTACTGCAAAAACTAAGAGATCATGGATGCAAGCCCAGACTACTATATCCAGCCAAGCTTTCATTCACTATAAATGGAGAAAACAAAATTTTCCAGGATAAAAACAAATTCAAACAATACGTAGCCACAAATCCAGCCTTACAGAAAATTATAGAAGGAAAATCACTAACCAAGGAGTCCAACAATGCCCACAATAACTCAGTCATCTAGAGACCTTTCACCAGCGCAACTCAAAGAAGGGAAACACACAAACCCTACTACTAAAAAAGTGACCGGAGTTAACAACCATTGGTCATTAATATCACTTAATGTCAATGGGCTCAACTCACCTATAAAAAGGCACAGGCTAAGGGATTGGATATGAAAACAGGATCCAACGTTCTGCTGTCTACAAGAAACACACCTCAACCACAAAGACAGGCACCTACTCAGAGTAAAGGGCTGGGAAAAGGCTTATCAAGCAAATGGTCCTAAGAAACAAGCAGGTGTGGCCATACTAATTTCTAACAAAGTTGACTTCAAACTTAAATCAATCAGAAGAGATGGAGAGGGACATTATATACTCATAACAGGAACAATTCATCAGGAAGAAGTCTCAATCCTGAATATCTATGCCCTGAATATAAAAGCGCCCACGTATGTAAAAGAAACATTACTAAAACTCAAGGCAGCCATCAAACCACACACACTAATAGTAGGAGACTTCAACACTCCTCTCTCACCAATGGACAGGTCAATCAAACAGAAACCTAACAGAGAAATTAGAGAATTAATGGAGGTAATGAAGCAAATGGACTTAACAGACATCTATAGAATATTCCACCCAAAGAGGAAAGAATATACCTTCTTCTCTGCAGCTCATGGAACCTTCTCGAAAATTGACCACATACTCGGTAACAAAGCTAACTTACACAGTTACAAAAAAATATTAGTAACCACCTGTGTCTTATCAGATCACCATGGATTAAAGTTAGAATTCAACAACAATGCTACCCCCAGAAAGCCTACAAACTCACGGAAACTGAACAGTCAACTTCTGAACCATACCTGGATTAAGGAAGAAATAAAGAAAGAAATTAAAGTCTTCCTTGAATTCAATGAAAATAAAGAAACAACATACTTGAACTTATGGGACACTATGAAAGCAGTGCTAAGAGGAAAGTTCATCGCACTAAGTGCCCACTTAAAGAAAACAGAGAAAGCACATATTGAAGACTTAACAGCCCACCTGAAAGTTCTAGAAAAAAAAAGAAGCAGACTGACCTAGGAGGAGTAGAAGATTGGAAATAATCAAACTGAGGGCTGAAATCAACAAAATAGAAACACAGAAAACAATCCAAAGAATCAATGAAACAAAAAGCTGGTTCCTGGAGAAAATCAACAAGATTGATAAACCCCTATCCAAACTAATCAAATGGCAGAGAGAGAATACGCAAATTAATAAGATCAGAAATGAAAAGGGGGACATAACCACAGACACAGAGGAAATTCAGAGAATCATCAGATCTTATTACAAAAGCCTGTATAACACAAAACTGGAAAATGTAAAAGAAATGGACACTTTTTTAGATAAATACCATATACCAAAGTTACACCAGGACCAGGTGAACAATCTAAACAGACCTGTTGGTCGCGAAGAATTAGAAGCTGTTATCAAAAACCTCCCTACCAAAAAAAGCCCAGGACCAGATGGTTTCAATGCGGAATTCTACCAGAACTTCCAAGAAGAGCTAATACCCATACTCCTTAATGTATTCCACAATATAGAAACAGAAGGGTCATTACCTAATTCCTTTTATGAAGCTACAGTTACTCTGATACCAAAACCACACAAAGACTCAACAAGGAAAGAGAATTACAGTCCAATCTCACTCATGAACATCGACGCAAAAATCCTCAACAAAATACTGGCAAACCGAATCCAAGAACACATTAGGAAAATTATCCATTATGATCAAGTAGGCTTCATTCCTGAGATGCAGGGCTGGTTCAACATACAAAAATCTATCAATGTAATCCAGCATATAAATAAACTGAAGGAAAATAACCATATGATCATCTCATTAGATGCTGAAAAAGCATTCGACAAAATTCAACATCCATTTATGTTAAAAGTCTTGGAGAGATTAGGGATACAAGGGTCATACCTAAATATAATAAAAGCTATATACAGCAAGCCAACAGCTAACATCAAATTAAACGGAGAGAAACTCAAAGCCATCACGCTTAACTCAGGAACACGACAAGGATGTCCACTCTCTCCATACCTCTTCAATATAGTACTTGAAGTTCTAGCAATAGCAATAAGATAACATAATGGGATCAAGGGGATTCGAATTGGAAAGGAAGAAGTTAAACTTTTGTTATTCGCAGATGATATGATAGTGTACTTAAGCGACCCCCAAAACTCCACCAAAGAACTTTTACAGCTGATAAACAGCTTTAGTAATGTGGCAGGATACAAGATCAACTCCAAAAAATCAGTTGCCCTCTTATACACAAAGGATAGGGAAGCAGAGAGGGAAATCAGAGAAGCTTCACCATTCATGATAGCCACAAACAGCATTAAATATCTTGGGGTAAATCTAACCAAGGAAGTGAAAGATCTATTTGACAAGAACTTTAAGGCATTGAAGAAAGAAATTGAAGAGGATACCAAAAAATGGATGGATCTACCTTGCTCTTGGATTGGGAGGATCAACATAGTAAAAATGTCAATTCTACCTAAGGCAATTTATAGATTCAATGCAATCCCCATCAAGATCCCATCAAAATTCTTCACAGATCTGTTGAGGACAATAATCAACTTTATATGGAAAAACAAAAAGCCAGGATAGCCAAAACAATCTATACAATAAAGGATCTTCTGGAGGCATTACCACCCCTGACTTCAAACTCTATTACAGAGCTACAGTAATGAAAACAGTGTGGTACTGGCATAAAATCAGAGAAGTCGACCAATGGAATCGTATAGAAGACCCGGATTTTAACACACAAACCTATGAACCCCTCATTTTTGATAAAGGAGCTAAAAGTATACAATGGAAGAAAGAAAGCATCTTCAACAAATGGTGCTGGCACAACTGGATGTCAACCTGTAGAAGAATGAAAATAGACCCACATCTTTCACCGTGCACAAAACTCAAGTCCAAATGGATTAAAGACCTCAATATCAGCCCGAACACACTGAAAAGGATAGAAGAGATAGTGGGAAATACCCTACAACAGATGGGCACAGGAGATCGCTTCCTATGTATAACCCCAGAAGCACAGACATTAAGAGCAACATTGAATAAATGGGACCTACTAAAACTGAGAAGCTTCTGCAAAGCAAAGGACACTGTCACTAAGACACAAAGGCAACCTACTGACTGGGAGAAGATCTTCACCAACCCCGCAACAGACAAAGGTCTGATCTCCAAAATATATAGAGAACTCAAGAAACTAGACTTTAAAATGCTAATTAACCCACTTAAAAAATGGGGCAATGATCTGAACAGAGAATTCTCAACAGAAGAAGTTCAAATGGCCAAAAGACACTTAAGGTCATGCTCAGCTTCCTTAGCAATCAGGGAAATGCAAAACAAAACCTAGGCAGTTTGAATGCTCACCTTACGAGACCTGGATAGAGGTGGGCAGTCCTTGGGCTTCCCACAGGTCAGGGAACCCTGATTGCTCTTTGAGCAGATGAGGGGGGGGACTTGATCGGGGGAGGGGGAGGGAAATGGGAAGCTTTTGTGGGGACGAGGCAGAAATCCTTAATAAATAAATAAATTTAAAAATAAAAATAAAAAAAACAACTTTGAGATATCATCTTACACATGTGAGAATGGCTAAAGTCAAAAACACCAACGATAACCTTTGCTGGAGAGGTTGTGGAGGTAGGGGTACCCTCATCCATTGCTGGTGGGAATGCAATCTTTTGCAACCACTATGGAAGTCAGTGTTTCGGTTTCTTAGGAAATTCGGGATCAACCTACCCCTGGACCCAGCAATACCACTCTTGGGAATATACCCAAGAAATGCCCTATCATATGACAAAAGCATTTGTTCAACTATGTTCATAGCAGTATTATTTGTAATAGCCAGAACCTGGAAACAACCTAGATGCCCTTCAATGGAAGAATGGATGAAGAAAGTATGGAATATCTACACATTAGAGTCCTACTCAGCGGTAAAAAACAATGACTTCTCGAATTTTGCATGCAAATGGATGGAAATAGAAAACACTATCCTGAGTGAGGTATCCCAGACCCAAAAAGATGAACATGGGATGTACTCACTCATAATTGGTTTCTAGCCATAAATAAGGGTCATGGAGTCTACAATAGGTGAATCTAAAGAAGCTAAGTAAGAAGGGGAACCCAAGGAAAAACATATAGTTATCCTCTTGGCTAAGGGAAGTAGACAAAATTGCCGGGGAGAAAATTGGGATCTTGGGGTGGGGTGGGTTGGGGATAAGGGGAGATGGGGAGAGAAAAGTTAGAAGGGAAGGAGGTCGGGCCTTGGCAAAGCAGGAGGATTGGGATAAAGGATGGTTGGACAGGGGAGCACGGAACCACAATTCTTAGTTAAGGGAACCACTTTAGGGTTGGCAAGAGGCCTGACCCTAGAGGGGCTCCCAGGTGCCCAAGCTGAGGTCCCCAGTTAGTTCCTTGGGCAGTTGAGAATAGGGAACCTGAAATGACCCTATCCTTGAGCAATACTGACAAATATCTTGCATATCATCATAGAACCTTCATCTGGTGATGGATGGAGATAGAGACAGAGACCCACACTGGAGCACTGGACTGAGCTCCCAAAGTCCCAATGAGGAGCAGAAAGAGGGAGAACATGAGCAAAGAAGTCGGGACCACGAGGGATGCACCCACCCACTGAGACAGTGGAGCTGATCTATTGAGAGCTCACCAAGACCAGCTGGACTGTGACTGAAAAAGCATGGGATAAAACTGGACTCTCTGAACATGGCGAACTATGAGGGCTGATGAGACGCAAAGGACAATGGCATGGGGGTTTGATCCTACGTAATGTGATGGCTTTGTGGGAGCCCAGCCAGTTTGGATGTTCACATTCCTAGATATGGACGGAGGTGGGAGGTCCTAGGTCTTACCACAGGGCAGAAAACCCTGACTGCTCTTTGGACTGGAGAGGGAGGGGGGAAGGAGTGGGGGGAGGGGGAGGAGGGTGGGAGGAGGGGGCGTAGGGGGGGGAGGAGGGGGAGGGAAATGGGAGGCTGGGAGGAGGTGGAAACTTGTTTTTTTTTCTCCTTTTCTCAATAAAAATAAAGAAACAAAAAAAAATTAAGAAAAAGAAAAACTTTTATAGAGTCTAAAATTTAGGTTAGTAAAATTAATTTTGAACTGTAAAGTTGAAGTTTTAAATTAAAAGTTATTTTAACTGCTACATAAAAATAAAATTAAACATATTTATGCTGCACTAAGTGATTTTCAAAGTATGTTTGTTGAATAATTTGGGAGAAGTTTAAAAATATTTCCTTAATTCTCTGAAATATATAGTATATTATCATCCTTAGCCACACTTTTGTGTCATAACACATTGGAACTCCAACTTAGTACTCACTAGTCTGCCTTCTTTTATCTTCTATTCATTCGCTCCTTAGACTCTGAAAACTGCTATTCTCGCAATTCTGTAAAATCATGCATTTTTTATTTAATAGTATTTGTTTTTAGTTTACATACCAACTACAGTTCTCCTCCCTCTCCTCCTCCTGTCTCCCACCTTCCCACTACCCAACCGCCATCCATGCCTCAAGAGGATAAGGCTTCCCTTTCGGAGTCACCAATGTCTGACATATCAAGTTGAGCAAGATATACTTACATAGGTAATGGACTCCAAAAAGTAGATGGAGCCGTTATGGAGTTAGGGAGAATATCATGTTTTTTTGTTTTTTTTTTTTTTTTTAGTTAAAGAAGTTAAGGAAGGAATAACTACTATGAATTTTAAGTCCTGATTCACATGGATATGTCTTCTTTTTGCTGTTATTGTTTCAGATAAATGCATATTCAATTAAGAAGAAGTAATACCCACCAAATTTATAGGATTGTTTCTTCTAGATAAAATGGTTAGAATTAAAAACTTAATGTCAGAAGAAAGTATGTAATTCCATAAACAAAGGAAAGTGGCTGTGGTCAAACTCATTTAAAATTGTAGATTTGGACTACAATTGAAGATTTGGAATAAATCAGAAAGTAGTATAAATAATGATAGTATATTCATTTAAAATGTATATTCTTTATGTCTATATTTATTAATTACTAAGTATACCTAAACCAAGAAACATAATCTTTTCTGGTAATATATTTTTACATAGAAGTGAGAAAGTTGGTCAATAATAATATAATTATTATTATATTATAATATAATATAGAATAATATAATAGATATTATATATCATTATAATGATATAATTATTAAGACAATAACATGTAGTATATTAGAGATATAAAAATTGTTCCCTAGACTTATAACTTTGTCTCTTAATGCTGTTAAATCAGTGGTTTTAATTGTACTTAAACAACAAAAGATGTTCATTTAAGGCTCAGTTATGATCTAGGCAACTGTTAAGTTTTCAGTTTTCAGAACTAATATCAATAATCTATAATACATTCAGTAACATGCAAATTTCAACTATCAAGATCAGATTTGGAAGCACTGAGTTCAGTGGAAACTGCCATTTTTCTCTTAGCTAAGTGCCCACACGTTTGTATGAAGAATGATTTGGCCAATATCCCTAGTTCTGGACATAGACAATATTGCATGATTTTCAGAGTTAATTGATATTTCCTTTGAAGTTCAATGTTGACAATACTGGTTCACATAAATATATACAATAAAATGGCAGAGTATAGTGTTCATTTAATGTATGGAGTTCACTCCACGAGATTTTGTTTTTTTTTTTTGTATTGAGACTGGTCTCTCTTTGTAGTCTAAATGTCCTAGAATTCCCTATTGAGGCCAGACTATTCTCATCTGCCTGATGAGCGCTGGGACTAAAGGAATGTGCTACCATGCCTGTCCATTTAATGATTTTTAATATGAAAGTCCAGTTATCAGCTCAAACTATAATAAAAAGTGTCAACATATTAATACCACAACTCAGGGATATAGTAATTTGATACACTTATATGGTGAAGAATGATGTCAGGAAAACATGTCTTTCTTTTCCATAATTAAACAATTCTTTTTACATGAGCAGTTATCTTTGCATGTACAGTAAAAATAAACTATACTTTATAACATTCCATAGGGTCTAAGATCTGCCAAGATATCTCAGGGGCTTTAGTTGGCACCATGTATTATCATGGCATGTCCAATGAGATGTGCATATGTTTCTATTTTTCAGTTCAAGGTTCTGGTAAAGTAGTGTGATACTGTATGGGTGAGCCCAACCAGAAGCACCTTGAATTCATTATGTATTTGATTTTCAATTTCTTTTGGTTATGTGTTAGACATCTTCTATTGGGAAGGCAAGGTTTTCACTACTTGTACACTTGGTTATGGACTCCATATGATCTAGTTTAGAAAAATTTGACCTAGACGATAGATTTATCTGTACACATAGATCAGGTTTAAAAGAAGATGTATTTATATTTTAATCGTGGGGCACATAATTAATATAAACCCTTCGCTACTTGATGCAGACAAAATTGTGCCCTCTACAAATTTTCCTAGGTTCAATTCTGATCATTAGTCTGATGGCATTTGTTGTGAGGGCTTGCAAGGCCATTCATTGGCTTTTAGATCAGTGCATAGAGATGAAGTCTCTGTGGTGGAATTGATGTGCTCCTGAGAAGAGGCCAGAAAGCTTGTACTCTCTCCTTTCACTTGGTGATGACAGAAAAAGACTGCAGTCTCCAGAGTGCAAATATTTACTTTCTTCTTCTTCTTCCTCCTCCTCCTCTTTCTTCCAGATATCAAATAAGAAAACCATTGTCTCTAGTTCAACAATGGCCTTTGCTCATCTTTCTCTTTCTCTAGGCTTCCTGGCTCAAGCAATAGTAATACTAATATACAATATTCCTATGATTAAAACTCTTCTGTAGAATCTTGTAAGTTTTAGAAAATGTAAACATTATTTGTCTTTGCACAGTATTTTTATTCTGTCTATGCGCTTTTATTTCAAATGCTACAATCTCTTGGTAAGATATTTTGGCTATTTTGGTACCAACAACATTTTGTCAATCTCCACAGCATCCTGTGGACACTCAGATTCCCTCACTTGCTAGCCCTCATGTTTATAAGACAACAATTTCTCTATATAGCACTAATTCCTTCCCTTTCATTGCACTGCTGACTTTCTTAGGGTGTTATTTCCAAATCTTGTTAATCTTCATTGGTTACTCTTTTCATCACTTCCATGTTTCTTTCATTATACTTATTAAGATGGGAAAGTTCAATTACCTGTGTGATTAATTATTTAATGCCTGGCAAACACAACCTTATTTGATGCCATATTCTTATCCCAAGGAAACTATCTTAAGTCCATTCGTAAGGGAAACAGCTATATCTGCTCAGCATTTGACGAAAGATGAATGTCTACTAGTATTTGCAATGAACATGGATAAATTCTATTTTATGGAGACAATCTCGTAGCTAGGTGAGTGCTGAATGAGGGTGATATTAAGGGAGTGCCATTGGCTGATGAATGTAAAGCATCCATTAAGGTGTCTCTAAAGCACCATCGTGGACAGGAACATGTGTGAGAACAACTGGTACAATGGTAACCTCAGAGCTCACTCAGAAGTTTGCTGTCCAGGAGGCCATAAAACACAGAGATTCACAGAGGAATTAAAACTTTATTGAATCAATTTTAAGCAACACAGAAAGAAACATGGGGAGAGGATACACGGTTAATACATGGTGTAGTGAGCGAGGGGAGTAAAGACCACACACTTTACTTTTGGAAATATGCCTACATTAAAATTTTCATGTGGAATATGGTATTTATCTAAAAACGTGTCCATTTCTTTTACATTTTCCAGTTTTATGGCATACAGGCTTTTGTAGTAAGATCTAATGATTCTCTGAATTTCCTCTGTGTCTGTGGTTATGTCCCCCTTTTCATTTCTGATCTTATTAATTTGCATATTCTCTCTGCTGTATGATTAGTTTGGATAGGGGTTTATCAATTTTGTTGATTTTCTCTAGGAACCAGCTTTCTGTTTCATTGATTCTTTGGATTGTTTTCTGTGTTTCTATTTTGTTGATTTCAGCCCTCAGTTTGATTATTTCAAGTCTTCTACTCCTTCTAGGTGAGTCTGCTTCTTTTTTTTTCTAGAACTTTCAGGTGGGCTGTTAAGTCTCCAATGTGTGCTTTCTCTGTTTTCTTTAAGTGGGCACTTAGTGCTATGAACTTTCCTCTCAGGACTGCTTTCATAGTGTCCCATAAGTTTGAATAGGTTGTTTTTTATTTTCATTGAATTCCAAACTTGTGCAACCACTTTGGAAAGCAGTGTTTCGGTTTCTCAGGAAATTCGGGATCAACCTACCCCTGGACCCAGCAATACCACTCTTGGGAATATACCCAAGAGATGCCCAATCACCTGACAAGGGCATTTGTTCAACTATGTTCATAGCAGCTTTATTTGTAATAGCCAGAACCTGGAAACAACCTAGATGTCCTTCAATGGAAGAATGGATGAAGAAAGTGTGGAATATATACACATTAGAGTACTACTCAGCGGTAAAAAACAATGACTTCTCAAATTTTGCATGCAAATGGATGGAAATAGAAAATACTATCCTGAGTCAGGTAACCCAGACCCAAAAAGATGAACATGGGATGTACTCACTCATAATTGGTTTCTAGCCTTAAATAAAGATCAGTGAGTCTATAATTGGATATCCTAAAGAAGCTAAATAAGGTTAACCCAAAGAAAAACATATAGCTATCCTCTTGGGTAGGGGAAGTAGACAAGATTGCCAGGCAAAAATCGGGATCTTAAGGGTGGGTTGGGGGAGGGGGTAAGGGGAGATGGGGAGAGAAGAGTGAGAAGGGTAGGATGGGGAGAACTTGGGGCAACGGGAGGATTGGGATAAAGGAAGGTTGGATAGGGGAGCAGGGAAGCACATATCTTAATTAAGGGAGTCATCTTAGGGTTGGGAAGAGACTTGGACCTAGAGGGGCTTCCAGGTGCCCAAGGCGAGGTACCCAGTTAGTTCCTGGGGCAGCTGAAGATAGGGAACCTGAAATGATCCTATCCTACTGATGAATATTTTGCATATCACCATAGAACCTTCATCTGGCGATGGATGGAGATAGAGACAGAGACCCACACTGGAGTACTGGACTGAGCTCCCAAAGTCCCAGTGAGGAACAGAAGGAGGGAGAAGACGAGCAAGGAAGTCAGGACCGCGAGGGGTGCACCCACCCACGGAGACAGTGGGGCTGATCTACTGGGAGCTCACCAAGGCCAGCTGGACTGTGACTGAAAAAGCAGGGGATAAAACCGGACTCTCTGAATATGGCGGACAATAAGGGCTGCTGAGAAGCCAAGGACAATGGCACTGGGTTTTGATCCTACTTCATGTTCTGGCAGTGTGGGAGCCTAGCCAGTTTGGATGTTCACCTTCCCAGATCAGGATGTGGGGGGAAGGACTTTGGACTTTCCACAGGGCAAGGAACCCTGACTGCTCTTCAGACTTGAGAGGGAGGGTGAGAGGAGTGGGGGGAGAGGGAGAGGAGTGGGGGGACGGGGAGAGGAGTGGGGGGAGGAGGAGTGGGAGGCTGGGAGCAGGCAGAAATTGTTTTTTCTCAATAAAACAAAAAGAAAGCTAAAAAAAAAAATTCATGTGGATGTTAATATTCCTTCTCCTTTCCAGTGGTAAACCCAACGGCAGAAGGCACCTTGGGCTCATAGTACAACTTTCCCGTACAAAGTAATTGAAAAAACTATGTGAATTATCGTTACGGCAAATTCAGGTAATATCTGGATTTCATATGTTTCTTGATTTAAGATTACACAGAATAAGAATGGACTTTATGTGTAGATTTTTCAATTTACAATTTGCAACTCTTAGGTATTATGTATTGCAGCACCTTTGGTGTGTTTAATCTCAGGGACACTGAGTAGGGTTTTTAGTCTTCTCTGTTTTACACATATGCACTTTACTTGACAAAAAAGTTTTTTATGTGTTACATATTTGAGTACAGGCACTTAACGAACCCAATAACTTCCGTCTGAGTTATATAAAATGTTGACTCATTGGTGTCTTTTACACATTTCAAACATCTTAAAAATGTTTGCCGGTGGTCTCTATAGTGCACTCATTCTGCTAATAGCACTGAACATTCTCAAAAGAAAGTGCCCATTTTGAGAGGATAAGCGACATGTTTAATATGGGGCTATTCTTTGTACTGCTACTAAGATACTCTAGTAAATATGTTTGGGTGAACAGTGAAGGAGACCAATGGGTTAATGATAGGTTTTTAGGTTGAACAATTGATTTTAGATCAGGGTTATGTTAATTAAACCCATGATCATGAATGAGAGACCCCCCAGTGAAAGCTTTTGCTGGAACTAGATGAAATCTAAATTAAAGAATTGTCTAGGAAGCATCCCTTCTGTAAAATACAGAGAAGAAATCAACGAGTAAGAGATATTAGAAAAATTGCCCTGAAAGGGGTCAAATGCTCTTAAGAGAAGTCTAGTGTAAACAATGTAGTGGTGATATTTGCTACAATAGGGACTTACACCCTTGTTGGTGAAAATGCAAAGTAGTATCAGCACTTAGGGGGAAGAGATAGATGGGAGCAGAAGGGTGTCTTTAAAGGGCAATCAAAAAATGAGAGCATGCTCAGGAAGGGACAGCACAAGCATGTCGTCCTTAGATGGAACTATTCTCTGCTTTCTAGCATGTCCTATGGCGTTCCTTCCCTTCACAGTGGATAAATAAATTATGCACCCAAAGATGATGGACAGCAAGTGTTGGTTTTTCATTCTCGGCAATGATATTTTGTCTTTAGAAATGGCTGAACTAAAAGCAAAGTAGAGTGCGCATTAGACAGTTTGTGATGACTTTTACAGAGGACTTCCCGTGATTCCCTAAATGTAGGACCCTGTCCATTTTTGCAACTAGGAGATTGATTATTTTAAGAGCGGATTGAGACGTTGTTGGTAACTGGACTTGATTTGATTTAAGACATGGTTACAGAATAAAACTCCTTGTATGGTTAAGTTTTATCAAACTCCCCTGCAATTTGAATTTAGGCAATTAGAAAATCCATTGAGGATGTTCAATATAGGAGTGAGAAGTTATGCTATTCTGTACTAGCTGCCAGACAGGAAATAGTACAGTTTGAGAGGAGATAGAAATAAGTTCTGGTGATGCTCAGAGACAATCACTTGACTATATTAGAAGGAGGGAAATGGAGAAAGAAATTCATAGGAAGATGTCCACATAATCAAATGCTCTATTGTGTAGATGGCACTTTTTGTCCTGTGTGGATTCTTCTTACAGTGACACACACAACTCACAGGATTTTCAGAAGCCGGACTCTAAAATTCCGTAATTCCCAGATGTTCTCTGTTGGTACAACTCCGTTCAACCCTAACCTGCTGTCTTTTTCTCTGCCCTCAGGCTGTTCTCAAAAGATATAAGGTCAATTTAATTCAATCGAACTGATTTGACCCATTTGTGTTTATTGATTGTTTAGTCACTGATTAAGGACTTTGCTCTCCTACCTGCTGCCCTTCCTCATTACCTGAGCTCCTTTCCTCAGAGCTGCTAAGAGTCTGAGTCACTCATCCCTGGTCGGTAGGATAGGCACCTGCCTCTGGAGGAATGCCGGATGGGTCAAGTTGTTAAGCTGCCTTGAGCAAGAGTGCTTCCCCTCTCTGTTCCCCGTGTTTGTTTATGGAATGAAATCAGAGCTGAGTTCAGTTTCTCTCTTGCTTGCTTGTGGAAGGTGATTTTGTTGAAGTTAATAAACTAAAACTTTGCTTTTATTCCTAGAAGAGAAGAGATCTAAACATAACATTACTTCATTATTTTTTTGAAATGATGGCAGGTAGCTATTTTCTACAGTTAATTAACCCTCTTGGCTGCTGTTCCAGCTTTCTTCAGCAAAGGGCATTGTGAACCTTGCAATTCTCTGGATTGCCTGAGTCTGGTCAGTCATGACTTCTAAGACCCTGTAAGTTTTGTTAGTTTTCTGAGTCTTATAAAAGTTCCTCCTCTCTGAAGGAAGGAATATTACAACTTCAAGGAAATCATTAAAGCATGGATGAAATGCTTGCTCTCTCTCCACCAACATAGAAGGAAGTGAAATCTGAGAAAGAAGACTCTCAGGTAGCAATACCTGCCAATTGTCTAGGGGCCCAAGAGACTGACTTTTTTTTTTTAACTTTCTTTTTGTTTTATTGAGAAAAAACAATTTCTGCCTGCTCCCAGCCTCCCACTCCTCCTCCCCCCACTCCTCTCCCTGTCCCCCCACTCCTCTCCCTCTCCCCCCACTCCTCTCACCCTCCCTCTCAAGTCTGAAGAGCAGTCAGGGTTCCTTGCCCTGTGGAAAGTCCAAAGTCCTTCCCCCCACATCCTGATCTAGGAAGGTGAACATCCAAACTGGCTAGGCTCCCACACTGCCAGAACATGAAGTAGGATCAAAACCCAGTGCCATTGTCCTTGGCTTCTCAGCAGCCCTCATTGTCCGCCATATTCAGAGAGTCCGGTTTTATCCCCTGCTTTTTCAGTCACAGTCCAGCTGGCCTTGGTGAGCTCCCAGTAGATCAGCCCCACTGTCTCCGTGGGTGGGTGCACCCCTCGCGGTCCTGACTTCCTTGCTCGTCTTCTCCCTCCTTCTGTTCCTCATTGGGACTTTGGGAGCTCAGTCCAGTACTCCAGTGTGGGTCTCTGTCTCTATCTCCATCCATCGCCAGATGAAGGTTCTATGGTGATATGCAAAATATTCATCAGTATGGCTATAGGATAGGATCATTTCAGGTTCCCTATCTTCAGCTGCCCCAGGAACTAACTGGGTACCTCGCCTTGGGCACCTGGAAGCCCCTCTAGGTCCAAGTCTCTTCCCAACCCTAAGATGGCTCCCTTAATTAAAGTGAGAAGGGTAGGATGGGGAGAACTTGGGGCAAGGGGATGATTGGGATAAAGGAAGGTTGGATAGAGGAGCAGGGAAGCACATATCTTAATTAAGAGACTGACTTCTTTTGAGTCATCAAGCATGCTTCTGTGGGTCTTTAAAGAGCACAGCTGCCCTTGAATGACATATGATTCTGTAAGTAAACTCATGCATATATTCCTGTAGGTAGCTTCAGTAAATGTACTGGTTCACAAAACTAGGGTGAACTTTTATGTTTATTGTTTTTTTTATCTCTCATTAATACTTTATTTGGTACTCTCATTAATACTTTATTTGGTACAAATAGATGGGTGTTTCATCTCCCCAGCAAAGTTTCATAACAAGTAGAAAGAGAAGAGACTAAAGATGAATTACCTTGGATGCTTTGGGCTCTGGCAAATCAGTGAATCATAGAAAGGTGTACACCTTGGGCAGAACCATATACTTTGTGGCCAGAAAGCAAAAGCAGAGGAAAATACTGGGACCCCGAGGTCTCCTTTGGTGACAATGTGCTACCAATGACCTAAGGCTCTCCCACTAATACCATTTTCCAGATATTTGGCATCTCTTTAAAAGCACTGGCCTGGGGACACATAACTTTTGCGGGGGCTATGGAAGGAGTTATGTGTTACAGTAACTGATAGATCACAAAGAAAAAAAGAGTAGCTTACATGTTTGCCTTAGAAACTTGCCTCCTCCCTGAGGTGCCCAATTAGCCTCCCTTCATGCTCTCCACTCACTTTGTTAAAGAGGTCTAAGTCATGGCATTCTGATACTGGAAACTTCCATGTGATCCAGCGACTCAATCAAAAGAGAAAAAAGGCTTATAGATGATTTGTAAAACATCTGAGTTGGTATTTATTGAACTTTATCAGTTCAGTAAAGTTCCACAGAAGATGCATAGTTACTCAGACAGAACTGATGACTCCAGGTAACAAATCATCTGTGTAATTCCTGTATCCTTGGAACCATGCTTTTGGGTAAAACTCGAGGTAGAAACAACAATGAATAGAAGTGATCATGTCTGAAATATTTTGAAGAGCTAATTATAATAAATAGTTACATTTTATTTATTATTTATTCTGTTCCAGGTTCTGGTCAAAAGATTTATGTCATATTTCTTTTAAGTCAGATTATGTAGTTATCTTGGTATCCATTACATAAGAGGAAAATTGAGTTATTAAATAGTTAAATAGCTCCTGATGCTTTCAGAGCTTGCAAGGCTTACTGACTTGATTCAAACCCAGGACCCAGATAGGTCTGATACATACCCAAAACCCTTTGTACACTACATCTGAGATAAGAAGACATTCTACAAGTTATTGTTCAAGGCTGAACATTTATATCTGAAAATGGTACTATCTGAAGAATTTGGGGGTGATGTTTGGAAAAGATAATGTGTATAGCAATTTTTCTGTTAAATTTATAACTATTATAAACATCATTTTTTAGCGTTGGTGGGTGATTCATTTATTCTTTTTTTAATTGATTTTTATTGAGATCTAATTTTCTCTCCTCTCCTCCCTGCCTCTTCCCTCCCCTTCAACCCTCTCCCAAGGTCCCCATACCCCGAATGTACTCAGAGGATCTTGTCTCTTTCTACTTCCCATGTAGATGACATCTATGTATGTCTCTCTTAGAGTCACAATTGTTTTTTTTTTTTTTTTGCTGAATGTTTAAAAACCACATATGAGTGAGTACATGTGATAATTGTCTTTCTGGATCTGGGTTACCTCACTCAAAATGATGTTTTCTAACTCCATCCATTGCCTGCAAAATTCAAGATGTCATTATTTCTTTCTGCTGTGTAATACTCCATTGTGTAAATATACCACATTTTTCTTTTTTAATTTTTTAATTATTATTATTTTTATTAATTTTTTTAATTAAAAATTTCTGCCTCCTCCCCGCCTTCCCTTTTCCCTCCCCCCTCCCCCCACTCCACATGTCCCACTCCCCTCCCCTCCCTCTCCAGTCCAAAGAGCAGTCAGGGTTCCATGCCCTGTGGGCAGTCCAATGCCCTCCCCGCTCCATCCAGGTCTAGGAAGGTGAGCATCCAAACAGGCTAGGCTCCCACAAAGCCAGAACATGAAGTAGGGTCAAAACTCAGTGCCATTGTCCTTGGCTTCTCAGCAGCCCTCATTGTCCACCATATTCAGTGAGTCCGGTTTTATCCCATGCATTTTCAGTCCCAGTCCAGCTGGCCTTGGTGAGCTCCCAATAGATCAGCCCCACTGTCTCCGTGGGTGGGTGCACCCTTGTGGTCTTGACTTCCTTGTTCATGTTCTCCCTCCTTCAGTTCCTCATTTGGACCTTGGGAGCTCAGTCCATTGCTCCAATGTGGGTCTCTGTCTTTATCACCATCCATCGCCAGATGAAGGTTCTATGGTGATATGCAAGATATTCGTTAGTATGGCTATAGAATCGGGCCATTTCAGGCTCTCTTTCCTCAGCTGCCCAAGGACCTACTTGGGTACATCTCTCTGAACCCCTGGGAACCCCTCTAGAGTCAAGGCTCTTGCCAACCCTAACATGGCTCCCTTAATTAAGATATATACTTCCCTGCTCCCATATCCAACCTTCCATTATTCCAACCATCCCATTCTCCCAAGTTCTCCCTATCCTCCCCTTCTCACTTTTCTCTCCCCATCTCCCATTTCCCCCATCCCACTCCACCCCCTAGTTCCCAAAATTTTGCCTAGCAATCTTGACTACTTCCAATATCCAGGGGGATAACTATATGTTTTTCTTTGGGTTCAGCTTCTTATTTAGCTTCTCTAGGATCGCGAATTATAGGCTCACTGTCCTATATTTATGGCTAAAAACCAATTATGAGTGAGTACATCCCATGTTCATCTTTTTGGGTCTGGGTTACCTCTCTCAGGATAATGTTTTCTATTTCCGTCCATTTGCATGCAAAATTCAAGAAGTCATTGTTTTTTACTGCTGAGTAGTACTCTAATGTGTATATATTTCACACTTTCTTCACCCATTCTTCTGTGGAAGGGCATCTAGGTTGTTTCCAGGTTCTGGATATTACAAATAAAGCTGCTATGAACATAGTTGAACAAATACTTTTTGTAGTTTGATAGGGCATCTCTTGGGTATATTCCCAAGAGTGGTATTGCTGGGTCCTGGGGTATGTTGATCCCAATTTTCCTGAGAAACCGCCACACTGCTTTCCATAGTGATTGCACAAGTTTGCATTCCCACCAGCAATGGATGAGTGTACCCCTTACTCCACATCCTCTCCAGGAAAGGCTATCATTGGTGTTTTTGATTTTAGCTATTCTGACAGGTGTAAGATGGTATCTCAAAGTTGTTTTGATTTGCATTTCCCTGATCCTTAAGGAGGTTGAGCATGACCTTAAGTGTCTTTTGGCCATTTGAACTTCTTCTGTTGAGAATTCTCTGTTCAGTTCAGTGCCCCATTTTTTTAATTGGGTTAATTAGCATTTTAGAGTCTAGTTTCTTGAGTTCTTTATATATTTTGGAGATCAGACCTTTGTCAGTTGCGGGGTTGGTGAAGATCTTCTCACAGTCAGTGGGTTGCCTTTTTGTCTTAGTGACAGTGTCCTTTGCTTTACAGAAGCTTCTCAGTTTCAGGAGGTCCCATTTATTCAATGTTGCCCTTAATGTCTGTGCTGCTGGGGTTATATGTAGGAAGTGGTCTCCTGTGCCCATATGTTGTAGGGTACTTCCCACTTTCTCTTCTATCAGGTTCAGTGTGTTCAGACTGATATTGAGGTCTTTAATCCATTTGGACTTGAGTTTTGTGTATGGTGATAGATATGGATCTATTTTCATTCTTCTACAGGTTGACAACCAGTTGTGCCAGCACCATTTGTTGAAGATGTTCTCTTTCTTCCATTGTATACTTTTAGCTTTTTTGTCAAAAATCAGGTATTGAATGAATCTGCCATAACCTAAGAACTCAATGAGTGCTGTGAGCATTGTTATCATTATGGTTATTTGAAATTAGCATACATCCTGACAATTGAAATTATTGCTCTTTTATTTGTAGCTAGTATAGAATAAATTTCTTGTATCTGATTGGAGATGATTTTCTTCTACTCTTATAAAGAAAATTATATATTAATCTTGATAATATAAAATATTTTTATATGTGTATGTGTGTGCATTGCATTCATGTCAACATATATTTATGAAGATATAGACACATGTGTGCATGCTAAGTGTGGAGGTCAGAAGTTGATATGTGTCTTCATTAACTCTCCACCTTGCTTATGAGGACAGGCTCCCTCAGGTGAACCTGCAGCTCACTGATTCAGCAAGTCCTGCTGCTCTTCTTGCCTCAGAGAATACATGTCCCTGTTCCCTGAGTACTGAGGCTGGAGATGGACTTTCATATTTGCTGGCATTTACATGGGTGTTGGAGATTTGAATTCAAGTTCTTATTCTTGCATGTGAATGCTTCACCAACTGAACCAATTCCCAGTCATGTAAATCTTTTTCAAATGGGCACTATATTTGCACACTGCATAAATATCTTACATTGATTAAGTCACAGAATTAATTCTATCACCACAGATATGCTGGAGTCATATTTTATTTTATATGTACAAGTGTTTTTCTTGCATGTGTGTGTGCATCCCTTGTGTGCCAGATTCCTCAGAGGCTAGAAAATGGCATTTGTTCACCCAGAAATGAAATGACGGAGAGTTGTAAATGGCTGGGTGGGTGCTGAGAATCAAATTTGGGCCCTCCAGAAGAGCAGCAAGCGCTTCTAACCACTGACTCACCTCTCCAGCTCTATGGTATGTGGTTTTAAAAACGTTTTCTGGTCATCAATGTATTTTAGAAAAGGATAGGCTTTTAAATTTTTCTGGTACGTGTGTGTGTGTGTGTGTGTGTGTGTGTGTGTGTGTGTACAGCTGCATGAACACATCTCCTTAAATGTGCAATTCACTAGTTTCTTAGTGAAGCCTGCTGTCAGCTCCCTTTTCCCAAGTTATTACAGCAAAATGCCAACTCAAGTCTCACTTGGACAGAAGCAGGTTTATTAAATCTACTGGAAAAAAATAATTATATTGGTAAACGGTGCTTCAGTTTCATGTAAGTTTGTATACAACTTGTTTTGCAGGTTTTCAGAAGAAGAACATATTTGACCGACAGTTAAGTTCCCCATAAACTCCCAGTGGAAAGTTTACAGCATCTCCTGAATCATGCTGGGAACCTAAAGTCAAAGAAGGCGATGAAAGTGTCTGCTCTTTTTCCTTCATTCCCAATCCTTGTTGTCTTAACTGAAGATGCATGTATGACCCCGAAGCTGTGTTTTCGGTACATAGCTGCAGTTCAGGTTTCCTTGATATTCCAATGTCTGTATTTTTAAAGCTAATCTTATCATAGTGTTTTGTAAAACTAAGTAAAGAGACCAATTTAAGAGCTACAGTTTATCAAAGATGACTAAAATAAAGGGAAATTGTACTATTTGCTTTTGGTTTTAGCTTTCAGGCAGGATTTGGAAATAATTGGATAAAAGTTGTACAGAATTTAATTATCTGAGATACTCTCAATTACTAACAGTTTACACACATATTGAATAATTCTGATTACTATACTAAATCAATATCTTCATAACTTATAAATCAATGTATATATTTAAAAATATGTGGCATATTCCTGTTTAACTGACCATTCAATTCATTGATGAGAAAGGCTAAGCCTTGTAATGTCAATGGTCGCAGTAATAGTCCCATTATATCAATATCATTCTATTTGTTCCTCTGTATTGCCTTGACATGATAGTAATGTTAATAGTATCCTTGAGGTTATTTTATCATCTAACAAATTTTTTTAAATAATATTTTAAATTTATAATATAATTATTAGTTTCTTCCTTGCTTTTCCTTTCTCCTTCTACCCTGCCATGACTTCTCACCTTGCTCTCCTTCAAATTCCTGGACTCTTTTTCTTTAATTATTGTTACATATACATATGAATATACACATTATACACATATTTCTAAATATATAAATGCAATATGCTTTAAGCATAAGTCATTGTGGTGATTAGTCTAGATTGTCAAGTTAATGACACTTAGAATCACCATGGAAACAAAACTCTGACCATGACTGTAAGGGAGTTGAACATGTAATAGATTGAGGTGGAAAGACCCACACTAAATGTAGGAAATATCACTCCACTGGTTGCTGTCCCTGACTAAAAAGAAGACAATCTGGCAATAAGCATTTACTGCTCTTTCCACTTCCTAGTTGTGGACACAAGGATTAGATACCTAGAGTTCATGCCTCCATTCTTTCCCCACCCTGCAAATTGGGTCCCCTTCACTGTAAGCCCAAATAAGTTGCTTGTGTTGGGTATTTTGTCAAGCAATGGGAAAATTAATCAATTTTGTCATTAAGTGGAACACGTTTTAGAGATTAAAGATATTATAACACTAAGTACTTGGTAACACTGGAATGAGTAAGGAGCAGACTCCATCACAGATCTTATTCTTTTACTCCTCTACAACAGAAAAGAAGACAAATGCCTTTCACTCTGTGCCATGATTATGTACAAAGACACAGGTCAACTTATAACGTAAGTGAGGATTGTCTTATTTGGACAAATATTTATTATTTGGAATGGGTGAGAAGGGATAGAAAGGCATAAAGTCCTCAGATTATCTTAAAACCTGTTTAGCACTCCAGGAATCAGGAGGAAGAGAGATAAATTCATATACTCAAGTTTCTTTTTTCACTTAGTTAGGGTCAGCTGCCCAAAGAACGGTATCTCTCATATTTAAGGTGGGTGTTCTCACCTTTATTAAATTAGTTTGTGTTACATTGAAGAATCTCTGTGACTTATTTTTCATAGCATAAGTTACTCATTTTTCTAAGTTAGGCTTTGAGTATGGCCGTGTATACCTCTTAACACAGCTGTCTACAGCTGTATGTCAATCATGTTTTGAAAGCACATGTGTGGATACATTGGAGCATTGATTCAAGTAGAAGATAATGAAAGAGAAAAACTTCAGAATGTGTAGAAAATATAAGCTAGAAATAGGAGTAGGAATGTATGAGGTCTCAAGTAAATGAAATCTTAAAAGAGTTTTCTTGGGCAATTCTATTTTGCAGAACTTGTAGATTAGCATTTAATACACACATATGCACATACACAGTTTGCATATTTTTAAAGAAGATAATCTGTGGTTGAGAGATAAATACAATATTGTATTTGACATGTCTTTAAGAATTTAAAGTAATGTGTGGTAGGGGCTTTGCATAGTCCAATGATCTCATTTTCTTTAATCCAAATATTGTTTTGACATTATTTCTCTATCCAATCATTGACACTATTCTCTCTTTGAACTGTGTCACAAACTAACTCAAAGCTAAAGACACTTCTATACAAAAATGAATAACTCCACAGGGAAAAAAATTCAGAAGTCTCTAATGTAGGGGAAGTGTTACTTGAATATGGTTCTTATGGAAAAATAATCTCCATCACCCACTTTCATAGGAATGGAGAAGTTTTGTTTGCTCATTTGCTTGCTTGATGGTACATTTTCATTGGAGAATCTAATCTCTTTAAGCACTGGATCTATTACCACAAAATCATAGTATTTCCCTTCTCCAAAGGCTGTATAATGGTCCTAGTCAAAAGGCTCTTACAAATGATTGTATCAAGTTGATGTATTTTTTTTTGTCACACGATAAATTTAATTTGCCAAACTTTAAAACTGCTATGACTATTTGACAGTAAAGTGATCCATTCAAAGACAACGACCCCAAATGAACTTCCTGTGTTGAAAACTGGAAATGCAGAGATGTTAAGAATCAGAACTGGATCTGAAATGAATCTTAAGAAAGTAGGGTGCGGGTAGAAGGCAGGCAGAGTTTGCACTCTTTCCCATTAACAACTGTACCATAATGACTGAGATTCAGCTGATTTTATTGTCGGAAGATAAAAGGCATCCAATCTTCCCCTCACTGGCATCTCTAATGAGCTAGGGTTATTTTACCTCTTAGCTTACATGTGAAAATCAATAGAATAAGCTCACCCTTTAGCTTTCAGTCAAGTCTGGACACATAGGAGTGAGGAAGCAGAGTTTATTTGTGGTCCCCTCACATACAATGAAGATCCTGTAGTGGTTATTTTCCCCTCACCTTTGCTTGACCTGAAAAATTTTAATAAGATCTGAAATATCTCTGGCTTGACCTTCCACTGTCAAACAGCAATCAAGATGCCTTGTTTAAAAACTGACATTAAAGCAGAAAACACATATGCTAAGCAATGCTACATAAAATGAATATTTCCAAGAAATTCACAGGAACAGAGTTGTTACAATGTGCAAACACAAGCTTTAAGATCTGGACAACTAGAAAATTCATATTATTGTTTCTTGAGTTTTTTTTTAATTTTGGGTAAAGATTAACTCCCATTAGACACAGCATTAAAATCAATTTACTCATGTCTTCATATTAATTTAAAATCACATGTTTATAAATTTAATTCTTTCATATTCTATAAATCCTAAATTATTTTGTGCTCTAAAGTAGTCATGTATTTATTGTATACAGTTCTATGGAGCAGTAGATTGTTAAAGATTTTAACCAAGGGAGGTGTTTTTTTAATATGAGCAATATTTTCAAAAGAAAATATCACTGTGTGTTTAAGAATTGTAAAATTATTACTAGCCTGTAGTTTGTAGGAAGTCAGAGACATAGAGATTATAAATGCTTAAAGAGTAGATGTTTTCCTGTGCAAACATTATTAAAATGATATAATGTGTAGACGTTCAGGTGGCTGTGTGCTTTTCCACGCTGGCATCATAGAAACATGTGGTATCTGACACTTGGAGTGATTATTTTATTGACGACAGTGGTCAGCTATTGCTTAATAGTGATAATGTAGAGGACTGCATACAGTAAGTTTTAAATGTGCCTATAAAGACTTTAACGTGCACCCTGCTGGGAACTCTACTGTTCATGCTGAGGTTTAAACACTGAATGGGCTTCCCAGGGGATTTTCACTTTTACAAGTACTTAATGCAACCTTAGGTGTCTCAGGGACATTAGGAACTGTCCACTAAATATCCTTTTTAAGGGGACTTAACAATGGCTTAGTTCTCCCTCTCTTGAAATATGGGATTCATGGTTCTTTCTCTTAAAATTTAGTGTTCCTAGAGGAAGTCAGGAAGAGCAGAGAATGAGAGTGAATTCATCCATCCCAAGCTGGGTACAATGTAGGTGAGGGCAATGTCCCCTGCAGTGCTTTGTCAGAGCCTTTTAACCCTATGTTGAAAGGATTACTACTTTACAGTGGGCTACAATGGAAGCTCCAAAGCTATTAAATCGTGGCCTTTTACTGTAAGCTTTTATTAAAAAAAAAATCTGTGAACTTTTGATGATTTACCCTCTGAATGAGGGGTTATTCTCGAAATCCCAGCATTGTATAGGTACAGTCAATTCAGGGATTAGAACTCAGATCTTAGATCCATTCCTTTCTGAAAAGCTATTATGATTTTACTTTGGATTAGCAAAGTTGTGGACTTTACCAACCCAAATTAAACTCACACAGTATATGCAGAAATGATTTAAGATGTATGAATGAAGAAAAACTATATATAGGATCTAAAACAGCTAAATAATAATATGTACATATATTCATAGGCAAATGCTTAATATAAGAGATGTTAGAGTGACATTGTTTCTTGAAGTATGATATGCATTTGGAATATTAAAAGGAAGATGGTTAGACTATTCCAGTCAAGATGAATAAGTTTGCATTGCGGTAACAAATAAAAATAGTAGTCTTCCGTGAACATTTTATGTTTTTTTTTTTTTCACAAAATGTTGGCCATCCTGTAAGCATCTGTTTTGCATTTTTAGTGACCCAAGTTTGCCAGATTCTCAGTAGATGGCTGTCCTCTTTGTTTCTGTGACATGTGATGAAACATGCTGGGATCTTGCTTGCATAATAAAAGCAGTCACTTGTAAACAAGACATCACTTTCCGTGTTTCCTTAGACAGGTGGATAGGGAAGCTCAGTAATCTCACTTTCCTAAGCTTATCACTAGTGAAAGAGGAGATTTGGAAATGTAAATAAATATTCCAAATACTTGCAGCATAAAATTTTGTGTGGAAAACCAACAAACTCTAGGGCCATTGACAATGCATATTACTGAATTAGCACCACTCATTTTAAATAATTTTTTTTTCTGAAAATGTTCTCAATGATTTCTTCATAAAAATCCATGATAATTTTTTTGTAAAATGCATGCAAATATAGATATTTATAATGTTTTGTATTTCATTAAATATTTAAATGGCATTTCAATATTTAAAATAAAATCCATAGACTAATTTCATTATTGTCACAGGCAGAATATTATATTACTGAAAAGTGCTCAATAAGATTGATTTGTGTTCTCCATAAAATGTAGTCTCCACTGACCGCTTGCCAGGTTGGCTCACAAGAGCCTTTTAAACCACAAACTGTGCTGCGGTCTTCACAAAGCAATGCCTGGAATGCTTACACTGGGCTTTGAAACACTACAAAATATCAATGGACAGTTCACAGCCAATACCTATCTAGCCAGATGCACTTTGCTGTAAATCGCTTGTAGTAGCTATTAGTGTAAATCAAAGCATTAGTGGATTCTAGTTTTTCCCTTTGCCCTTCTACAATATTCATAAACAAATAGTATATCTCAGTGTTCATTGGAAAAATATCACTACTTGATAAACCTTTAGTGACTATAATTTAGTCCCCTACCCCCTTTTAAATAAACTCCATCAATACCGTTCATTATTAATGAAAGGTAGGATGATTCCTGGATGAAGTTGTAGTCCAGGCTTTGAATCAATACCTCTGATCATGTCTGTTTCATTATTGACAACGTCTACCCACATTTATTCTTATAATTAAGTTTTAATTTAGCATCTAACTTTTTGTCAGCATTTGAAAGGACTATATTGCGCTCTTAATTTCAGCCGCTGTTTCATCTTTCTCAGTAGGTGCCTATTTTATTGCTAAAGGTCACACTCATTTGTCTGCTCCAACAAAGGCAGCCCTTAAAGTTGGATGTGGTTTTGACAGACAGTGGTCCCCATAAGTGATGGCCTTAAGGACAGAGCTGGCACTGGGAGACAGTCACCACAGCAAGGGGAATAACAGATAACAAATCATGCCACTCTTTTTCCTCCTGGCGTGACTGACGACAGCACAGCGGGTGTAACTTTTCAATGTCCTCAGATTAAAAAACCCTCAAACAAATGAGTTCTGAAAATACTGTCCAGAGGCATTAAAGAAAGCTGCTGGACTCAAAATGGGATTTCTTAAAACACACCACCACCACCACACACACACACACACACACACACACACACACACACACCACAATTTATAGCTACTAAATGCAATTATCTAATTTTCCAATGATACTTTTTAGTTGCTGCTACATAGAGGGTTGCTATTGCAGAGTGTCGCAAAGCCAATGCGAAGCTTTCCAGGGAGAGCTGAATGTGATTTTGTAAAACAGAACAAATAGCATCTTGGAAGAAAACTTCTTGTTTGTCAAGATAGTATTCATTCAGCACACTATAGATTATTTTGTAAAGTATTCTTTTTCTGACATATAGTATAGTCATGAGAGACAGAAGATAAGAGTCCTTAAATGACTGAACTCTGATTATATGTTAAATTACCACCATACATCTTTTGATCAATGCAATCGTAAAATACAAATATTTATGCTTTAAATATTAGTTCTACTGTTCCTGCTGTTTTGTGGTATTGAATAATATTTCATTGCCTGAAAAACATAGAACACAATTGTATACATTTGGTTTCTTTCTTCCATACATTTAATTATTTATAATACTAAATGTAGATAAGCATGACACAAAATTATATTTTGTGCTATGTATTTTATATATGCCTATTGCTTGTCATATACAAAGATTTGTGTGTATAAGTCATAAGCAAAGGGTAACATGGATTTGGATATTTTAGTCCTTTTAATAGCTTTTTTCTGAACAGTTTCACTGGCTGTGAACTGTGATTATGGGCATTTCACTGAGCAATTACAAGACAAAAATTTGTCTGTAGTAATTTACATAGAATTTAATGCAATTCCAACTTCATGAATAATCGGTTGTGATCCAACAGAATACCGGGGTTGCAAAAAAAGATTTGTCAATAGCAAGAAGCTTTTGATTATTCATTGACTTAAAATTAATTCAAAATGAAGTGCATAATGAATCTGAGAGGGTCCTGGTAGTGCTTGTTTCGGCTGCATCCTCTGGTGTCAGTGTCTCCCTGGTTCTGAACTCACAGTACGCACTCATTGCAGTCTGCAAATTGTCTTGCCAAGTACATCAGGGAAGAATGCCAGAAATATCTTGGTTAAGATTCAAGACTACATATATGCATATATACACATATATGTATATATTATAGCTGCAAATATTTGTTTTTATCTTCTAAATATATACATACATACACATATATATGATGAACTTTTTAAATCTATGTCCATGTAAGAAATGCAGTATATTTTGCTTTTTAAGAAGCATAATGGCTTAATTTTGGAAAGCAGAATTGTGATACACGCCTATCATGATTCTTCAGGCTGTAAGTACTAAAATAGTGTATCTTTGGGTTGTAAAATGTTGTGAGTGTGATTTGAAAAGTTGCTGCTTATATTGCTGAAGTATTCCATGCACAAAATCATTAAATGAATTTCGGCTTGATATTAGGACAGAAATTCCAACAATTTCTAAAAATTGGAACTTCTGCCATTTTGAACTAGACTTTTCTGTGTTGTGGTGTCTTTGGCATTGTTGATCATAAAATCAAACAATGGAACCACTCTGAAAATTATCGAAATTGTTCTATGTTCTATAAGATCAAGTATTTAGGTGAAATTTATTTTTTTTTAAATAAACAAGTGCATCCTTTCCACTGATGTGTGTATTTGTTTTTATCTTCTCAATAAACCTTAAAATTATATGTACATGAAGGGATTGCCTTATAATAACTTTTATGATTTATTATCAGTAAATGTTTAATCTGTATAAGTTTAAATATACCTATCTACTCAGGGTTGCATATGTATTTCTCAGAGGAAAGCTTTGGGGAAGGCTCAATAGTATAACACTTGTCTCTTAAGCTCAAAGACCACAGTTTCTGCTGTAGAACTCAGATGAAAACCAGGCATGCTTGCAATGCCATCAGTGGGAAGGTAAAGTCAGGATGATCATTAGGGTTTGCTGACCAGCCAGTCTAGAGTAACCAGTGATCTCTGGGTCAATGAAAGACTCCATCTCACAGTAGATAGAAGTGGGCAATTCCTGAGGACTACCTAGGTGGTTGCCGTTAAGCCTACACTGCACTCTCTTACCTGACCCCATCCCACCACCACATTTGCTTGTCTTCAGACTGAATGTTTAGAAATTTCAGATATATCTAACTTGGTTTGGTAGTTCAGAAGATAGATTCATATTCACCTAATACGCAGTTTTGCCCAGAAGCCGTGGCAGATTCAGGTTTCAATTTTAATACTGCATTTTACTAGACATAAAGCTTTGGGAAATTTACTTAACCTCTGAGTGTATTAGTTCTGTTAAAAGTTATTCGTAACTAACAAATTATATTTGGGGAAAATTAATTATGGGGAAAATTAATGCAGCCGATAAGTAGAAGGAAGTGTTCTTGTTAATAACACAGTTAAAAGCACAAAGAAAGCTTAACTTAAAATAAAAAGTGCTATCAGATAAATAGACTCCTCTGCCTCTGTCTGACTCAGGACTTTGGATTATACCAAAGTACCTTAAAATCCAACCATATGTAGTTTATCTGATCTCAATTTAAGAAAATAGGTCACATATTCTGTAGGTCATTTCTTCATCCATTCTTCCAATGAAGGGCATCTAGGTTGTTTCCAGGTTCTGACTATTACAAACAATGCTGCTATGAACATAATTGAGCATATAGTTTTGTTGTATGATAGGGCATCTCTTGGGTATATACCCAAGAGTGGTATTGCTGAGTACTACTCAGCAGTAAAAAACAATGACTTCTTGAATTTTGCATGCAAATGGACGGAAATAGAAAACACTATCCTGAGTGAGGTAAGCCAGACCCAAAAAGAGGAACATGGGATGTACTCACTCATAATTGGTTTCTAGCCATAAGTAAAGGACATTGAGCCTATAATTCGTGATCCCAGAGAAGGTAAAAAAGAAGGTGAACCCAAAGAAAAACATATAGTCATCCTCCTGAATATTAACCTTCATCATGCGATGAAAGGAGACAGAGACAGAGTCCCACATTGGAGCACCAGACTGAAATCCCAAGGTCCAAATCAGGAGCAAAAGGAGAGAGAGCACGAGCAAGGAACTCAGGACCGCGAGGGGTGCACCCACACACTGAGACAATGGGGATGTTCTACTGGGAACTCACCAAGGCCAGCTGGACTGGGTCTGAAAAAGCATGGGATAAAACCGGACTAGCTGAACATAGCGGACAATCAGGACTGCTGAGAAGTCAAGAACAATGGCACTGGGTTTTGATCCTACTGCACGTACTGGCTTTGTGGGAGCCTAGGCTGTTTGGATGTTCACCTTACTAGACCTGGAAGGAAGTGGGAGGTCCTTGGACTCCCCACAGGGCAGGGAACCCTGACTGCTCTTTGGCTGATGAGAGAGGGGGAGTTGATTGGGGGGGTATGGGAGGCCGTGGCGGGGAGGAGACAGAAATCTTTAATAAATAAATAAATAAATAATAATAAGAAGAAATATTTACATTGAAAAAAAGAAAAGTAATGATTGCCTATTTCATGCCTAAAATGTTTTTAAAATAAAATAAAAATTTCATAATAAAAAAAAAGAAAATAGTTCATGAGATGGTTTCTGCCAGTTAATGGACTACTTAAACATATAGTTCAGCAACTAAGATCCTAGCCACTCTCTCACATCTACGTTCGTGAGTGCAGTGTTTTTGTATGCTTTTTTGGTATTACTAATGATGTTCACTAAAAATGTTTGGACATATCACAACTAAATCCTACTGTCCAAATATGGCAGCTGTGGTTTTTTTTTTTTTTTTTTTTTTTTTTTTTTTTTACAGGCATCACTTGCTTGATTCAAAGCATCATTCCATTCATTTATATCCTCTATAACCCAGTGGTTCTCAATAGCAGATGATCTTTACAACAAAGCCACATCTTACTCCGGATTACTAGCACAGACTGGGAACATTCTCCATTGCACTAACTAGATGGGGTAGAGATCGTTGCTACTGGCATCAAGTGTGTGGTATACTGAGATGCTACTGTGTTTTAAAGTCTCCCTAGAACAGCAAACCATTAAATCTAATTGATGGCCATGTCATAATTAGTGAACCCTATCTCAGATTCCAACTTTCAAGATGGTCTTAACCTGCAAAGTGCATACCTTGGAACTTTCAGCAGGAGATATTAGGGATTCTCCATAGTTAACACCTATTCCCTTGCCTCTAACCACCTCTAACACCTGGGTGGCTTGTGCCATATTTCTTATTAATAGTAATTTGCCGCAGAAATGATGTAGGTGGGTGTGCACCTCCTGGCATGCCTATAATCTGAGACAAGCCCCCATGTGATTCTGTTATCACCCTTTCCTCCCTACAATTTGGCCAACACTGTAATTTAGGAGCTCTAAAAACAGTGATTGTCCAGGTACGTTGATTTACACCCTTCCTCTCCTCTTCTCCCTAAGATTTACCACTATTTGGCTATGGATGCTTGTGAAAAACATACAGTGTGTACAGTTAGAATTCTCTATTTACAAATCATATATGTTTTCATTGTGTTGTGATTTAGTACAAAGGGGGATATAAATGTTCTGAGAAATTAGAGTATCTATTCCTCCCTCTATATGTATCATCTTCTGTGTATGTATACACTCTCTCTGTCTCTCTCTCTCTACTTACCTATCTTTTATTTTTTTCTAGCATCTATCTATCTAGGCATCTATCAATCATCTGACAATATATTTTCAATATTTTCTGTTTGTTTTTCTGCATGTAAATAATGTGTTAATACTCCACTAGAACAAACTATCTTTTCATTGGTAAATAGAGATGGCTCTTGGAAAGTTAATTTTATTTGGCTAGGAAAGTAGTTCAGTTGGTAGTGATTGGCTATCAAGAAGGAAGTTTTGGATTTGATCATCAACACTATATTAAACTGGGTGAACTCAATGCTATTTTTGTAGGTTTGTCCATTATTGCTTTGTTTGGGCCTTTTTTGCTCTTACTGGCCTTTGCTTATGGTTTCCAATTTTGTGTTTTCATGGATTTTGATTTTTTGTGTATATGTATTCCATTTTATCTTTCTTTTTAAAAAATTATTATTTGTCTCTTTGTTTTTTTTTTACCTGTTTGTTTTTTAAAGAGAGAGAAAAAAAGATGTGTGGGATGGGTACAAGGGGAGCTGGAGAGGATCTGAGAGAAGTTTGGAAAGGGAAAATCAGAATATAGTGTACAAATTTTTTCAATAAAAAGTAAATAATAATAATAATAATAAACTAAGTGTTTTTATGTCCACCCATGATTCCAGCACTTGAGAGGTAGAAGCAGGAGGGTCAGAAGTTCTAAGTAAACCTCAGTTTCTTAGAGTTAAAGGCTATCATGTAATACAGGGTATCCTTGACTTAAAAAATAAACATGACAAAAATAGTAGCTTACTTTGATATATTTAGTCTCTCTCTCTCTCTCTCTCTCTCTCTCTCTCTCTCTCTCTCTCTCTCTCTGTGTGTGTGTGTGTGTGAAATAGATTACACTTTTCAATTTTTAAAATGTTGGTCTTGATTCAGTATTAATAAATGATTAAGATCCAAATTACATATACTCTTTATTGTGTCTTACATGATGCTCATATGTCTTTCCCTCTACCACTTCGGAAAAGCCATAAAAAGCTGCAGGAAACCCTCCCTAGACCTTTGCTTTACTGAGGCCTGAGGAAAGTGCCCAGCAGTGTACATTGTGTCAATGCCCATGGCTACTGAGCACAGCCGGTGCCAGAAACTCTTCCACCTGTGTTTCTTGGACTTGGACATCATGTTCAATTTAGGAAGAGAAAAGCAATTCGGAAAGTTGAGTTCTGAAACAAGCCCAAGTACCCACCAACAGGTGAATGGAAAAAAAAATATGGTGTTTGTACACAAGGAAGTTTTATTTAGCCATAAAGAAAAATGAAGCTGTATCATTTTCAGGGAAATGGCTAAACCTAAAAATAAAACAAATTAAGCAAAATAAATCATACCAGGAGAGACAAATGTCAAATACTTTCCCTCATCTCATCTCTCATCTATGGCATATATGAATATAGAAAATTATATCTATTTATCTCCCTCTCTATATTTATGAGAAACTGCAAGCTGGGCATTTTAGAGGAGAACAGAGACCAGACAAGGTGGGGAAGAGAAGTGGATAATGGGAGGGTCAATGTACGTGAAACATGTGTCTGAAAATGTCTTGATGAATTGTTTATTGAGTATGTGCCTTTTTGTAATTTGGAGAGTGCTGATCACAGTACTGGAATACAAGACCAGGCCAACAGAATGACAGACTTAACTCTGTTTCTCCCTGACTTGCTCCTTCTTTGCAGCTTTCTTCCTGTACTCAATGGCACACAGTGTTTGGTGCCTCATCTGCTTTTGTGCTTGATTTCTCCTACATTGCCACCCTCAACACATATACACAAACACAATGGGAATCAACACTTTTCATCCAGTGACCAAAACTTCTTTAAAATGTTATCAAGTTATTCTGATAACGTCCTATATCTAAAGCAAGGCTGTGATGATCATCTTATTCCTGTATATTTTCTCCTGTAATTTAATCATTGAGATAATTAGAAAAAAATCATATAATGGAAAATATGATAAGAAAAGTCAAAGGCCCTTTGTAACATATTGCAATAAAGACTGAAATAATTTGTGAAAGTTTTCTCAGAAATGGGCGAGTGCAGTTCTCAAAGTGGTTTCCTTGAGATAGCTGGAGTCCATATTAGTTGACATGATTTCTACTGAACAGTAGTGAAAACTCAGGTCCTAAAGACCTATCTTTCACTTCCCTTGTTCTTTACCTAGCTCTATTCCATAAGAAATTGCAATGTCTTGATTTGGATTTCTCTAATGACTAAGTAAGTAGAAATTTCCTTAAGTGTCTTTCAGCCATTTTAGATTCTTCTGTTGCAAGTTCTCTGTTTAGATCTGTACTCCATTTTTTTTCTATTGGTTTATTTGCTCTTTTGATGACCGATTTCTTCAGTTCTTTGTATATTTTGAAGATGAGACCTGTCTCTGAGATTCCATCTTACACCTGTAAGAATGGCCAAGATCAAAAACAATGATGACAACTTATCCTGGAGAAGTTGGGGTGTAAAAGGAAGATTCCTGTATTGCTCATGGAAGTACAAGCTTGTACAGCTCCTTTGGATATCAGTATGGTGATTTCTCAGAAAATTAGGAAACAACATTCCTCAATACCACTTTTGGGTATATATCCAAAGGATGTTCAATCATGCTATAAGGACATGTGCTCAACTATGTTCATAGCAGCATTGTTTGTCATAGCCAGAACCTGAAAAAACCTAAATGCCCTTTGACTGAAGAATGGATAAGGGAAATGTGGTACATTTACACAGTGGAGTACTACACAGCAGAAAAAATAAGGACATCTTGAATTTTGCAGGAGAATGGATGGAACTAGAAAATGTAAAATTGAGTGAGGCAACCCAGAAAGACAATTATCATATTTGCTCACTCTTAAGTGGATTTTTAAACACAAAGCAAAGAAAATCAGCCTACAAATCATAATCCCAGAGAACCTAGACAACAATGAGGACCCTAAGAGAAACATACATGGATCTAATCTACATGGGAAATAGAAAAAGAGAAGATCTCCTGAGTAAATTAGGAGCATGGGGACCTTGGGAAAGGGTTGAAGGGGGGAGGGGCAGGGAGAGGAACAGAGAAAAATGTATAGCTCAATAAAATCAATAAAAAAGAAATTGCAATGTCATATTTGCCTTGACTGTTATTTTAAACCTAAATTAATAAATAATCTTTTATAGTTTTATTGTTGTTCTAAGTTCCTTTTGAAAATTAAAGAAAGGATAATTTGCCAACTGTTTTATGTCACAAACAATTAATTCATTGAATTCTGAACTGGCAATGCAGGTATGGTATGGAAGCTGACAGTTAAGTATTAGATTCAACTATATGAAACTAGCATTTTTAGGTAAGAAGGAAGAACAAATGGATAGTATGAAAATACTCTTTTGTTTATGATATTTATTTTTATTTATTCTCAATCTGCATGAACTGTCAGAAGTGAAAATTCCAACATATGGATGAATTCCCTTTGTTTATCTCAATATTTTGGAATCAATGTGACTAAAACATTCTGCCAAATTGCATTTTTCTGATTGCCTCTTCATGTATTTGAGTTTCTGAATTAACTTGCAAGGATATAATGGTCAAATTTTAATTATGCAGGTGTAATGCATGTGTTAGTACTAAAATATGTATCATGAAGGAGGTTTCTACATTCACAAATTGGCAGTATGTGTAATTTTAAATGTTGAATTGCACACCCATGATAGCTTTCCAAACTGTGTGAATAGTGCATCTTTGAAGCCACTATGATGTCTTCAAGTTCCTTTAGAATCTCAAGGAATAGTCTGGTAATGTTTTAATGTAACAGTATAATATATTCATTAAATTCTGCACTGGTGACCCAGGTATAGTATAAAAATGATACCATTAAGTACTAGATGGAACCACATCTAATAATTTTTTTTAGGTAAAAAAAAATGATTGAATGCTAATTATTACAATTGTATTAACTAGTTTAATTAATAATTATGCTTCACATTTCTGGTTATTTTAGATAACTTATTTTATATTATTTATGTTTTATATTTAGTTACTACAATAGGCATATTATAACGATATTTTATATAGCATGCTTGTGGTCAGAAGCAGCATTTTATCTTATTTTAAGTGATAACTATCACAAAATCTATCTGATAGCCTAACGTACTGGAGGTTGACCTATCAATCATCACCAAGCAATTGCAACACAAACTCACATGAACATACAAAAGACGAATGCAATAAAAATGTATGGAGGTGGGAGGAGAATTTGGGGGAAATGATACTCTCCTACATTGTGGAATCTGGAGATGGAACTCAAGTCACCATATCTAAACAGCACAGGCTTTTATGTACAAAGCCATTTTGCTGGCGTGGTGCCCTTCATTTTTAAGAGCCCAGGCATAGGCATGTACCTGGATCTGAATGTTAACTCTCCAACTTTCAAGCTGACAGAGCGGGGGAAAGTTGCCTAATCAGTCTGTGCTGACCTTTGATCTGTTCTTTGATTGCTATTACTCATCTCTGAGCATAACTGTAGGAATTCAGGGAGTGCTTAGGGTGAAGCACTTAGAAGGTGGAACAGCGCTGGCACATTTTAAGAATTATCTGTTCACCAAGTCAGTACTGAGATACTACAAGACGAGAGGGTGTTTGCTTCTCTCCTGTCTAAATTTTTTTCCTTAGCAGATAGCATAATTTGGAGTCTTGTAGATTTACTTGCAAAGCCATGGTATTACAGTGAATCGATTTTGGTTCAAATTTTTGTTATTTAATAGCCATGAAAGTTTTAATTTTCTTGTATGTAAAAATGGGAATAATGCCACAACATTTTAGGGTAATCCTGAGATTTTAATGAGACAATGTTCATAAAGCAGCCAATAAAAGTTAGCCTTTAATATTTACTAGATGAAAACTCGTTTGACCCAAATATATTCCCCAAACGTTAAAAAGTGTAAAAATATGTTGTTACTCAATTAAAATAAATATATATTACTTTTAAAGAATTACAGATTTTGGTGGCTAATTCTCTACATTAAATCTAAAATAGATTCTTACTGAGGTTCATAAAACCCAGGTTGGAATAGTTTCTCTCCTCATTTTCATAGAACTGCTTAAAAATTCTTGCAAACATAAGAGATTATCTTATTTATGCATTATAGAACGGACGCTGTCTACACAAATTTGTAAAGTGATAGACTTTATGCTAATTTTGCTGTAAGTTTCATGGGCATGGTGGAAGCTTGTTAATAATTTAAAAATTTTACTTCTTCAAGTTACAAATAAGTATTACAGTAAATACTTTCCAGCCTTTATCTAACATGACATCTTACCAATACAGGCATCACAAAATAAATAATTTATGAAAAATATTTATTTAAAGAGCTGTAATTTACCTTGCATTTACCATATGCCATTCATCCAAGTAGCAATATAAAATATTCATTAGAGAAACTCATTAAAACAAACTTCTATACAATGAGGTGACGGGCCAACAAAAAACATCAATCATAGCAGGGCTGTAAGTTTTTATTAGTGCATATGAGAACACTAATATTTCAAAATAGAAAATTATGAATATTTTGCTCTGACTCTGGAATGACCAGGCTGCTACAAAGACAAATTTGATAAGAGTATAACAAAGACAGGAACTGGTTTTTCTTCATTTGTTTTCATTTTAGTCAAGAAATCAGTGACAGTTCAGTGAAATTTATTTTATTAATGATGAATCAACCTGATGTTATAATTAATGGGAAATCTATAGCTAATCTTAGAGGAAAAATAACTAGGCATATAATGATGTTTAAACCTGGCACAGTAGAGCTCAGTGCTGGGGTCCTGTCTATGTGTATGTCAGACAGAGAAATCACTGTGAACATCAGAAACACCCTAACGCACAGCAGAAGTCCCCAGGAGAGGAGCAGCCTCCATCATGCTGAGGAGCACTGTTGTAAAAACATCACAAAGCTTGACTCACAAAAATCTTAAGGCTACACTTGTGATAGGTTGTATAAAAACTCCAGCATTGCAAGCAATAAGCACATGACTCTGAGGTTCCCGTAAAGCCTGAAATATGAATAATATCTGAGTTCATGAGAAATAACAAGCTCAAATCGATACATTTCCAGGATCCACACAGCAGCATCATGCCGCTGGATCTCCCCTATTAAAACAAGTCCATGATTCATTAAGAAGTTCTGTTAAATCTCCGCTTCACATTCACTGCCTTCTATTACACTGTTGATCTGTGATTAAATGTTCTAATAAAATTAACTGGCTTTGCTACAAACAGAACATCTGGAGGTATGTTTAATTTCATGTCAAGCGTACACAGGAAACACCTGTCTAGGTGAAGTAATTTTTTGAAAAAAGAATTGACATTAATCCATCTGTTCTGGAAAATGGTGTCATAGTTGTCACACTAAAAGGTAACGTCAACAAACACAGAAACCCTAAATTGCTTTGGAGCATACATTTTCCAAAATGAACAAAGATGGCTTATCCAAATTTTATCATGTCAGTATTACTTGTGCTGAAAAACGAGAGGACTTCTTCCTGACCTCAGCAACTTGCAGGGCCTGTCCTTTAAATGTCCAGATGTTCAGTCACTCTCTGTATTTAAAGGATTAAAACCACTGCCGTGATTCCTTCTTGAAGTTTCCATGCCAACGTCAAGTTGACACTATCCACTGGTGTCTGCCTAAGATAGAAAATATCAGCATGCATTTAAATATACAGAATATGCACAAAATATTATATACACAATTTAATTAAATAAGCATATGATAATTTTTCTTTTTAGAAATTTGCTGTTCAGAAATTTAAGAAGCTCACAGTTTCTCCTTGTAGTAAAATAAGTATATTCAAAGGAAGCCTAATGGAGGAATTGCTCGATTTTGTAATCTTTGTTTTAGATTTATTTTATTTTTAATTAGTTATACATGTGTTGTCTGTTTGTGGGTCTATGTTCACTTGTGGGTGTGCCCAGTACATAGTTGAGCAGAAGATCTTTGGTTTCTGGCGTTCACACTACAGGGGGCTGTCGTCCACCCATGTGGGCACTTGGATCTAAATCCCAGTTCTCTGAAAGAGCAGCATGCATTCTTACAACAGGGTTGTCATTCCAACCGTCTTTGTTTTTAATCTTTCACTTTTTCCTTCATAATTCTCAGCTTATTGATTTAGAAAACTATTTTCTCTAATCCACCTCTCTCTCTCATGTGTTTGTGTGTGGATGTGAAGAACAGTCAAGCTGCTGATACTGGAGTTTATAGCACTGTGTATCTTTCCAGAGTCACACAGTTTCATCATTTTTAAAAGGTTGATCAAAGTTGATCCAAGCTGGGAGTGTGGTTGATAGAAGATTATTTGCTTGACAAAAGCAAGGTTTTTCTTGGATTCTACACAATGCCAAAAATAAAGAAGAAAAAGAAAGGAGAGACAGAGATTGAGGGAGGGAGAATATGAGTTGCTTAAAAATAGAAACAACAACAAAAAAACAAATAATAACAACAAAAGGGCTAGGCATCTTGACTAAGCTCATCCAACATAACTAGGCATATATGGGGTATTGTACCAATATGTAGCAAAGGTCCTTAGTAGTGGTAATCTACACAAATATTTCCATCATTATCTATCCAAAGACAAAATGTGAATATTTACTTAATACAGGATGATGCAACTGTCTACAGGCTCAGTCTTCAAAGCATGGATCAACATATTGTACATAAAAAGAATACTTGGTTTCTTGTTATTTTCCTTAAGAAAGTGTTTAAACAAAGCAGTGTTCCAGGAAAACAGCCCTGGATTCCGACTTTCTGCTCAATGTGACAGCGCCACTCAAAGTACATATGTCTGTAAGCCTAGGGTGTAGTCATCAAGGAGTTTGCTACAAGTTTTTTTGAAGGACAACATTGCCAGTGTATTTTATTGAGGTATTACAAAAACTTTATTTTTAAAAATCCAGCAACTACAATCAAGTAATGAAGATTTACTCACCAGATATAATGATAGGATATAAAAGTTTGAAAAAGTAAATTAAAATTGAAATTAATGCCAATTCATACAGCTGCTATGCAGTACCATTGAGTGCTGAGACTCTAAATTACCACACTTATAAGTGTGCTATCAGAAACCTTTCTGGCTTTGGGGACTCCACAATTTTTGTCACCGCAATCAAATGTTTAACACTGGTTAGTAAATTACTTGTGTTACTGTACTTTATGGTCCAATTTTTAGGCTATTTATTTCTGTTAAGATAGAGAGAAGGGTCAGGCAGTGGGGGCGCATGCTTTTAATCCCAGCACTCACTCTCGGAAGGCAGAGGCAGGCGGATCTTTGTGAGTTCGAGGTCAAATCTCATCTACAAGAACTAGCTCCAGGATAGGTTCCAAAGCTACAGAGAAATCCTCTCTTGCAAAACCAAGATAGATAGATAGATAGATGATAGATAGATGATAAATAGATAGATAGATAGATAGATAGATAGATAGATAGATAGATAGACAGATAAACTTTTCCCTTTAGGTCCTTCATACCCATTTGGCTGTTACTATATTTCTATCTCCTTTCCCACATAGCATTCTGAGCCCTGAAGGAAGGGGTGTGATAAAGTCATTCAGCTAAGAGTGAGTACTCTCACTCTCTGCACACTGTCCTTTTGTGTCTCTGTGTTTGTATACATCTGCGGTAAGAGGAAGATTCTCTGACGATGGCTGAGCAAGATACCAGTCTGTGAGAAAAGCAGAATGCTGTTAAGAGTCATAAGACAAAAAATTAGGCAATTTTTCTTATTATTTTAATTGTATACATAGTTCTCGGCAAAAAGAAACTACAGCCATTCAGAGCCAAGTTTTAACAGAATGGCTGTAGTTTCTTTTTGGCTGCAAGAAATCAAAAGTTGCGAGAACTATGTATACAATTAAAATAATAAGAAAAATTGCCTAATTTTTTGTCTTATGACTCTTAACAGCATTCTGCTTTTCTCACAGACTGGTATCTTGCTCAGCCATCGTCAGAGAATCTTCCTCTTACCGCAGATGTATACAAACACAGAGACACAACTACTACTACAGCCATTCTGTTAAAACTTGGCTCTGCCGGGCGATGGTGGCGCACGCCTTTAATCCCAGCACTCGGGAGGCAGAGGCAGGTGGATCTCTGTGAGTTCAAGACCAGCCTGGTCTACAGAGCTAGTTCCAGGACAGGCTCCAAAGCCACAGAGAAACCCTGTCTTGAAAAACCAAAAAAAAAAAAAAAAAAAAAAAACCAAAAAAAAAAAAACTTGGCTCTGAGCCAGCTGACTGGAGCTAGGAGCTAGTGGGATCCAAGACCTCTGGAGTGAGAGCTGGCAAATCCACACAGGACTGAACTAGCCCCTCTGAGTGTGGGTGACAGTTGTGTAGTTTGATCTGTTTGTGGGGCCCCTGGCAGTGGGACCAGGACTTACTGGAGATTCATGAATGCTTTTTGGAGCTCATTCCCTATGGTGGGATGGATACTTTGCTCAGCCTTGATGCAGGTGGGGGGAGGGGCCTGGAGCAGCCTCAACTTGGTATGCCAGACTTTGTTGACTCTCCAAGGGAGGACTTACCCCCTTTAAGGAGTGGTTGGAGGGTGGGATGTGGGGAGTTAGGGGGCAGAAAATTGAAGGGGAAGAACTAGGGTTGGTATGTAAAATTAAAAAAAAAAGAATTAAATAAAAAATTTTGGCTCTGAAATTAATTCTAGAATTTTGATTTCAATTTACTGGGGCTAAGTCTGAGAAGCCATCAGCATTCAGCAGTTACTTATAAAGAGTTTCAATTCTTTGATTGTCAATTGGTTACTCACATTTGCATATGTTTGGTGTATTCAATAGGGTATATTGCTCCCAGACCCTCCCTGTTGTGTATGCACACGTGTGTGTGTATGTGCGAGTGCGCGCATGTGTGTGTGTGTGTGTGTGTGTGTGTGTGCGCGTGTTTTAGTCCAGGTTGGAGATGTAGTTTTGTGGAGGATTGCCTCCCTATCATATGCAAAGCCTTAGCTCAATTCTCAGATGTATACTGACGAAATAAATTTGAATGTATATTTTTTTCCTCCTCTGGATTTGAAAAGGGAATAGAACTAGTGATTGTAAGTTTTCTCTTGATCAGGAATCATTTTGTAAAAACTAAGCCAAAATGGCTAGACCTATTTTCCTTTCTCGGGAAATTTGTGAATTTCACTCTCTCTAAGTCTTTGTGATTCCAAGGAGCTTACACTCAACCAATACTGTGGTCTTTGGTATTATTTGCATCACTTAGTCTCTTATATTTGAACTTAGAAATCCGTAGTCCAACAAGTTTTATTTCATGCTAATCAATGGGCTATTTTTTAATCATTCCTGTGTGATAAGTCCTTCCATTTTTACATGTGAGAAAAATAATCTACTGTGTAATACAAACAACATTATCCCTAGAATTGTGATATGTCATCACACATGCAAAAACAAAGGTATGCTAGTCTAAAATGGCAGACTGGATGAACCGCTTCAATTTTCTATCAATCAAATTATAGTTTATTGTTCAGCTGAACTACCACAGGCAACATAAATCTAAAAAGCTGTCATTTTAGAAACATTACATTTTTTTTCTTGTCACATTATAACCCAAGCTAAAGCCATAAAAAAAGAATGTCATCTCATTACTGACTCCTAATATTCCTTAATTTAAGAACAGCTAATTCATCTGCGCATTGTGCTGGAGATCTACCTAAAAAATGACAGTCGTATTGGTTTTTAATATTATTCAAACAATGACTACTGCCATTATCTCTAAAATAATGATGCTCAGAATGTTCACTTCAGCATGAACTGGCTGCCTTATGCTAGCCTATTGATGAGACTAGAAGAAAAGTTATGATTTTGATTCATATGATATTTCAGTTTTTGAATGAAAAAATAGTGTAAAGGTTTATTAAAAATTCAATCACTGAAAACAAGAAAGGTTTTAATTTTATCTAGTTTTCCAATGAGATAAAAGATTCAACACATTGAAACTTTAACAAATACAAGGACAGCAGAATCCTGCCACCTCAAGCATTAAAAATCTGATTACATTCTCTCACTCAGAAATACATCAATACATTTTTCTGACATTTATTCTGTGAAGTTCCTTTTTACATTGAGGAATTATCATAGAGGTTGTTGCATTTTAAAGGCTTTGTCTCAGTTCTTCTTGGGTATATGAAACAAGCTGATGGCATTTCTATATCTGGAAATATTTAGCTGAATGCATGCACGAGTGATGATTGCTTTCCTTTGTACTCTAGGTGTTACAATTTGGAGAGTGAGGAAAGGAAATGACAAAACAAATTTTATTCTCAAAATACAATTCCCTCAAAATTGAATGAGATATTTGTGCAAGAATGAACCTTGTTAAAACCGTGGTTATTTCCAGTTTCTATAGACTCATATTTATACTTAAAATGTGTTCATGATTGCTTGATGAAGGCATAAACCAGCTCAAGAAATAACACTCATAAATAATACATGTTCAAGCCCAAAGATAATCAGACAAGTTATAAGAATATACCTCCCTCCACAAATATATGTCATTGCTACATTTCAGGAGAGGCCACTTAATTGACTACCAGATAAAGGAATAAACCTGCTAAAAGAGTAGATTTACTGTGCACCGAGGCAATGCGTTTAAGAGGTCTCCACTGAATAAAAAACCAGTTCCATTGGCTGAGTTAAGATATGTTCTTGAACGCGTTGGGACTTATTAACTGGACTTTTATGTGCCTTTTATGCATCATTTATTTTTGAAAAATCAGGAATTTTCATGATAGCAATTACTTATTCACTAAAGCCATGAGAAATTCCTGTGGTTGGTACCACAACATCCAGCCTTAAGAAGAAATATACCCGCTTTTAACACTACTGAAATTTGGGAGAGGTAAAAACGGAAGTGGAATATCGCCAGAAGAGGTGTATATGACTCTACTGAACGCTGTGGATTTTACTTTCCATAAAGAACTTTCTAACCTTTCTATAGATTTTTCATTTATTGGCATGGAAGCACAAATAAAAAAATCTTGAAGCATTTTTTTTTTGTTCCCTGTAAAGGTGAAAATGAAGACAACACTTGATGCTTATTGAGAACTTATTATTTGCATAAGCAAACTTGAAATATTTGTTTATTTGGAATGGGTTTTCCTGGAAAAACATCCATGTGTGGCAAGGTCATAAACATCTTCATTTTGTCTGATTAAGTCAAGATTTGTGTTTGCCTGCTTAAAATTCATTCCTCAGGATTGAAGTACAAAACCTATTGGCAATAAAACTGTTTGCTTTAGCTTAGCTGTAAAATACAGAGTGTTTCTCATACTGTATAATTAAAGGCAAATGCTAAGCTATAATTATATTACGGGTGTGACTAAAAGAGGCAGTGGGAAGGCAACCTTAGTTCATTCTGCTCCCACTGTCTTCTTTTTATGTTTCCTGTGGTTTCTTCTCTCAACTCCACTAAAGCCAACAGGGCAAATTTTACCTTATGATATTGTTAAGGTTTAACTAAATAATGCAGGTTTTCCTGCACCCTTCTGCTGCTCGCCTGACAAGGAAAACAAAGGAATATTCTTGTTTCAATATATCCTTAAGTTTTGCTTCATTCTTTTGCTTACACATTTTTCATTTCTGGACTGAAAAAGTCGACTACACCAACAGTGACTCTAAGGTTAAAAACCTTTTGTACAGGGCAGTGCCAGAGCCAGTTGACTTTACACCTGGAACTCACCAGCCTGGAGTTGAACTCACAGGGATCCTTCTGCCTCTACATCCTGAGTGCTGGTATTAAAGACATGCACCATCACTCCCTGGTTAAGAGTGAGGGGCATATACATAGGGACTGATTGAGAGATGAGCAGAATTGGGGTGCATAATGTGAAATTTCCAAAGAATCAAAAAAAAAAAGAATTAAAATAAGACAAAGAGTGGTTTTTTTTTTTTTTTTTTTTTGTTTTTTTGTTTTAAAGGATGACCGTACACTCCTCTGTCTTTCCTGCTTCTCCATCTGTCTTGCCGGTGTTGGGAAGCACCGTGCATCATGCAATGTGCTCTTCTGTTGAAGCAGCATTGCTTGGAAACCTTCGTTGTGTAATGAGTTATTGGTTAGGTTCACGGCCCCTGGCTTTGGTACACCATCAAAACTGGACTGTCACCGACATTCCTTTTGGAGAATCTGCTGTTGCCCTGAGTCATGAAAATCCTGTAGTTCTGCAGGATCACTCCCTTAAACACTCCAGCAGATCTAAGCGGGGTAAATGTTGGGGTGTGCCAAGTCCAAGGCATGGATGTGTGCCTGGGTGGCAGTTAAGGTTTCCAGCCAAAGGGATCACTGCTTTTAGGCACAAGTCAGCTCTCTCAGACCCATGCTGACGTGTGGGGAATGCATTTTTAAGTGTGTGTGTGTGTGCGGACACGTGTGTCCACACACACACACACACACACACACACACACACACACACACACGGAGAATAGGGCTAGAGCAGCTCTCCTGTTCGGGTCAGGGACAGCTTTTTGGTGACAGGTCCAGAACCCACGCATCTGTATTACCTTCGGTGGTAATCCAAGTCTTGGACATCGACACAGACCCTGACTGTGGTGGAGTAGACCCAGACACGGCAGCAGTTCAGACAGACAACATTGTGACCACAGGTGGCAGCACAGGGCATTGAGATTGTTCTGGTTCCTGCAGCCACTTGTACCTTAGACTTCAGCATGATCACAGGTGGTGACTTGGAACCCAGGCATTCATATGACTTTTGGTGTCAACACCAGTCACATCCATCATCACAGACTCCAGCTGCTGTGGGTGCTTGGTAATTCTGACATTTCCATTCATGACAATTGGTTTCCTAATTGCTCATGGACTTGGGGAAGTGTTGGATGTCAACTGTGACACCTGCACTTCTTCACTTGTCAGTTTTCTCCTGAGGCTTCAGAGGACAAGACCTCCAAAGCAGCTTAGGGAAAGCATAAGGTTCTTCCATGAATCTGCAACCTTGCTATTTCAGACATTTAATTGAACTCCTAGGTTGTGAAGATCCCAGGGGCAGTTTGAAGATCCTGTTTTGTAAATGAACTTGAATGGGCTCCAGCACTGAGAACAGCCTGGCCCATGTTGTACAGTCTTTGACTGACCTAGACTATAGTAAAATCCTCTGACCATCAGTTTAGAGATTAGTCTGTTAATTGTGAAATACTGTCCAGCAGCCCAGGACTAGTCCACAATGCAGTGTGCAATAGTCCTCAGAAAAATGAAGAAAGCCACAACAAGGTACATTTTTCATAAAGTAGCCCCAGTCTATTCTAAACTTGGCACAAGAGTGGCTGTTTTTGTGTGAACATCATTCATACTTATTTTCCTTTTGTTTATTTTTAAATGTCTTTTCTTGGCAAGATTAAAATGTTGGCAAGTTGATGCTGAGACATATATTTATTTCAAACATCCATGTTCCATGAAATCTGAAAGTCTGAGACTCATTGCTGTCGATCATTTCCTTCTGTTCCTCCCACCAGATGGGCTGCTATGATTTCCTCCTTCTGCCGATTTCCCTCTTGGCAGAATGTGGCCTCTGAGGCTTGGTTAAAGCAGTGGCAGCCTGTGCAGATGGAAGGCTGACAGCTCTTGGCTTGCATTTAGCCCTGCCAACAGTTAGGGGACCATTAGAATTTGTCCTTCATGGATTTGTTTGTTTTATTACAAAAATAGCTATGCTCATTTAAAATTTTATTGTTGTTTTATTTTAGTCTTAGACAGGCGTTTGTTAAGAAGGCCAGGATGTCTTCAAACTCATGATCTTCCTTCCTCAAATTTCAGAGTCTTGTATTAAGGTACTCAAGTCACCATAACAGGCAATTTCTGAAGAATTTTAGTGTTCTCTTCCATTCCACCCCGAGTCTTTCTTACTTTCTCCCTCAGCTTCTTCCATTCTCCCTTCCTACCTTTTACTCTCCAAATAGCTCAGCTTTCTGTTTCTGAGGCCATGTGAGGCAGGGCAGTAGCACAAGCACAAGCAAGCACATGAATAAGAAAAATTAGCCAAGACAACCTGCCAGTGGATCAAAAGCACAATAATTAATAATGCGCGTTCCTAGCCAATCACAACACAGCAGCAGTAACTACCAGTTTCAAAAGGACCAACCAGAAACATTCCTGCAGCAACTTATTCCCTAACCCCACAAATCCCCTGACCCTTTTCCAATAAAGAACTTCTGCATTGGAATCTCTAGGAGTCTATGTCATTGCCTCTCTGTCCCCCTTACCCTGAAATTGGAGGCACACAACTGGAAGCAAGCCTGTGAAAACTACAGCTGCTCCAATTCAATCAGTTCTAGCGACTGATGACTGGTGTATGGGGATGAGAATTCAAAAAAGCCACAAGATTCTTGAACCTATTTTATTTCTATAAAGAATAAACATCAGTCCATTGCATAGGACTCAGATTCATTTGCAGTATTCATTGAAATACTCATGTCCTGTTTTGGTCCTCAGGTTCTCTGAAATTTATTTACACTTCAAGTTTTCTGTAATGTATTTTCTTCCTGTATAACATGAAACTAAGATGGTAGAAGCTGAGTCAGGTAACCCATTTAACAATTTAGTTGTTAGGTGGCCCCATGTTTCTTAACTTTTAAAACTATATTGAGAGACTTTCTTGCTATATATTTTAACAATTAAATGGTGTTAAAAGCATAAACACATTCCACAAATTACTAGGCATTCCTATTCTTCTTGCTTTTGCTATTCCTTTGCAACATTTTCAGTGTATGTATATGATGCAATGAATCTGTTAAAAAGCACATTACAGATGGAAATACAAAAGACTTGAGGACAATTTACTTTGAAGATTTATGTTTGTTGTGTGTGATATTTATAAAATTGTCAAAAATTTTAAAATCACAAGATGTGATTTTTCTTATGACATTCCATTTCTGACTTTCTTTTCAACCACAAAATTCATAGTAGTGACTTAACCATTGATGGAACAAAATAGTTGGTAGAAGACAACTAAAAGAAAGAAGTGTAATTTTAGCTTACAGCTTGACAAGGAAGGTGTGGTGACAGGAGTAATGGGTTGCTGGTCAAAGTGTATTGACAATTAGGAAGCTGGACAAGATGAATGCTGGCATTCACCTGGCACTTTCTCCACTTTTTAATTAGCTCAGTACTCCAAGTTATATGTTTGTGCCACCTCCACTCATGGTAAACCTTCTTTCCTTTATCAAACCTCTGTGGAAATACTTTCCTAGACATACCTAACAGTGGACATTCTAAGTGATTTCAAATCCATTAGGTGGGTATTCTCTCCCCCCATTTTTGTGTATTGATACCTGTACCATTGTATCAATACAGGTTTAGTCAGAACACATGATTGTCACTTTTCCATTAGAAATCTGAGTTACATGAAGTGATAGCCTGACTTATCAAGTTGAGAGGTCACTATAAAATACTGAAAAATAGCATATGCTTGTGTTTTGTTAATTCTTGATAATATCTGTTATGGAATTCTCTCATTCCAGCTATACATATTCTAATAAACAAGAAACATTTTCTCATTTTATATTATGGATTCATTCTTTTATCTAATTAAAATGATATAACATATTCATAATACAAAGTTAATTGTCTTGTGGAGAGGATATGGTTCGTAGCTTTTCTATTTATCACATGATGTGTGGCACTCTTCCTGGGGAGACATGAAAAAATTCTAATCCAAAGGCAATGTGGAAATGATGATAGGTCAAATTAATAATATTTCAAAAGTTCAACTTGGTGAATCAATTAATTTAATGGGGATATTAACAGAAGTGTGATTAAAGGATTACTTATAGGATCAGGAATGACTCAACAGTACACTGGTGAAATCCACGCCAGTATGGGTAAGGACTCGCAACAGATTCAACCCTGCAGCTCTTTGGACCAGTTATATGTAGCTGGACAGGCTGAAGAGTCTACTCTCATCAAGAGTCCTCATTACTATAGAACGCTAAGATGTGTGGATGAGTAGGGGCATTTGTAAACCTGGTGAGTTTCTAGGACTTCCTGATGGTTCTGTGTTGATTACTTCCTGAGCCTTAAGGAGCATTCCCCAGTGGTTAAGTTTCTGAGTCTTAATGAAATTTTCTCTAGGACACAGTTTCGGTCAGGAGGAAATTGGTAAAAAAAACCATGTTAATTGTTTTCAGTCTGCCTCCCATCGCTACAAACTTCTCAAAATTTATATCACAACATCAAATCCAGCCTCATATTTACTGGGTGTCATTAGTTGTTTTAATCCACAGTGATAAAGTCTCTAAGAAGTGACTCTGAGTACAGTTTCTAACACAGGAAATATTGTAATTTTGGTCATTAGTTAAGGAAAGATGATTGAAAACATGTAGTGCCCCTAGATTAGATTTTCCCCCTGGGAATAAGAGACATAACATATTTGATTCAGATGTTATAAGGATGTAGTAATTGGATGTGGTGTTAATATAGTGTAACACATAGCACAAAATTAGAGAAGATGCTTTCCAAATAAAAAAACTTCAATTTATAAATTCTAGTTTATTACTAACAACCACGATCTTAGCATATTTGACATACAACATGATGTATAAATTCAGAAATACTGTAACAAATTTCAAACTATTCTGAAACATGAAAACCTAGATAAGTAAGAGAACTTGGTCAATATACATTTCTTTTTCTTTCCCCAAACAATTATCTACAGTGCACAATTTTCCCCTATAGAGAAATAAAGAAGGATGATTTACAAAATTTTTACATTTTTACATACAATTCCTACATACTAGCTGTATTTGAGTTTAGGCTTCTGTCCAGATTCCATTCTTTTTTTCTACTATTTTAGTTGGTTAGTGGGAAAATGATTTCTTGGATTTGAATATTAAATTGATAAGAGGACATGTGTGCATGTGCTTAGGTTCATAGGAACTTATTGGGAGATATGATAAAGTCTATGTCTGTGTAAGTTTGTCCGTGTTGAAGTCTAAGATCCTCCTCATGCGGACAAACTGGGGATGTGGTATAGCTATGATAAGTAGAAATTTATGCAACAGTTCTTAATAGCAAATCTAAGAAAGAATTTAAAAGCTTCATTGCTAAAGATCAATGAATGTTTATTTTTTTTTTGTTAGACAGTCTATAGTATGGAGAGCACAGAGTCATCTCACTGAGTTTAAATTTAAGAGACATGACATATTAGCTTCATTGTTGTTCATGTTACATAAATATGTGAAGAAGATAGAAAAGGTACACAGATAAACAGAAATAATGATAGCTGGAGAAAGGTTGTTCTTATGACTATAATAGCCAGATGCTACTCTTTTTTTTTTTCAGATTACTTGGTATGTTGCTAAGTTTTTTTTCATCTTGACACAAACAAGAGTCACGTAAGAGGAAGAAACCTCATTTGAAGAATTACCTCCATTAGGTTGGTTTGTAGGCATAGCTGTGGAGACTTTTCTTGATTAGTTATTGGTGTGAGAGCACCCAACCATCGGTGGGAAGTGCCATCTATGGACAATTGGTCTTCGGTTGTATAAGAAAACAAGTTGAGAAAACCAGGAATCCAAATTCTATTACGTTCTCTACTTTAAAAAGGTCTTCTACCTTCAGTTTCCTGCCTATAGTTCTTGCCTAAGCTTCTGGATGGGGTTCTGGACCATCCCTTATGCTACCTTTCCTCCTGTTGTTTTGACATTGTAATGACTAAGACTTTTGTTTACCAATAGCTCAATATGAAATTTTAAGCTAAAATTCCATGCACTATAGAGAGTGAATTTTACAACACAGGAACAACATAAGACAAGCTATGATAAAACATCTATTTACACACAGAAGGATATATGAGCACATGAATATGTATAAGCTAAAGCTGTATCAAGTAGTATGCATGCATAAAGATGGAAAATGGTAATACTGGTAATAATTTAATACTATAAAATAAAAATACAACAAAATTCACACAAAATTCTCCCTGCAAAGTCTGAAAAATTCTACCCAAATTATTGCTAACTTGAGTCACTTAAATTTGCAATTCCATATAAATAGAAGTCATAATATTTTTAGAAATGATTCTGCCATGAATGCATTTTATAAGCTTTTCATTTCATAATTTATGCATTTATGCTTCTGATGATCTCCCACAAAAAGAAAAAAAGAGACATCTATTGCCTAGGTAAACCCACAGCATTGACATGTCACTTTCTTTTCTCTAGTCTAGTAAGCAGTTTCTTGGATGCTCTAACTTTTCAGCTTGCTTGTTCTGTCATTCGCAGCAATTTGTGGAGAGTCAGGAGGAGGTTTCTGTGGTAAGGAATCTGGGTGTTGTGTATGCTGGGTGGTTATTTTTCTGAGTAAGGAATCACTCTGAGCCCTGAAATATGAAAACTGTAGCAGAAGTGGGGAAATGTTTGTATATTCTTGATCTCAGAGAATCTGCAGCCTACCAGGTTTGCAGGTAGTAATTTGGGAAAAGGGAACTTTTTCTTTCAGTCCTATACCAAGTAGCGTCTAGCATATGTCTGAGATTAAAACAACAGAATACCTCTTTTTTTTTCCTCTTTAAAAATAGGCAATTTCAGGCACAGGAGTCAAAAAATTGTTTGAGGCAATGTGCAATCTGCGTTCCATATGCTTCTTGCTAACCAACATGGAATAAGGCTATAATCATTTAAAAGTTGTAACACGAGGGCCAGCTTGTTGGGGGTTCTGTTCCACCCAGTACCCCACAGCTGGCAAGCCCCCCAAAAAAATCACACAGAGAGTCTGCATTAATTATAAACTGATTGGCCAATTAGCTCAGTCTTCTTATTAGCTCTTATAGCTTATATTAACCCATCATTCTTATCTATGCCAGCCACACAGTTCAGTACCTTTTTCAGCTGAGCAGGTCACAGGTTGCTTCTTCTGTGGTCTGAGCTGGAATGGGAGGAATGGGCTTCCTCCTTTCCAATATTCTCCTGTTCTCATCACCTCGCCTCTACTTCCTCTCTTGTTGACCTGCCTATACTTCCTGCCTGGCCAATCAGTGTTTTATTAAAATACATAATTGACAGAATACAGATAATTCTCCCGCACCACTTCACCCTCTTTTATTTTTTTTTCAACAGAGGAAAATATCCATAGTCCATTTTTGGGGAATGTGGGCATAGTTTTCCAGGCTACTTCCTGCTGGTTATGGGTGCTGATAATATTATGGGGACCTAAAGAAAATTTAGAATTATGATCAAGTCCTGACTGGAGTATCCTGTGAGTTTTGATCATCTCAGGCAGCAGTCTTGAATCTGTTCTGGATGTAGAACTCAGACATCTGGGCCAAGTGTTCCTACCGGAGATTTCTCAGGTGGTCTTCCTTCATCAAACTGGATTTTTCTTAACTGAGAATGAATCCACAGCCTCTCATTTTCTGTGGAAACAAAAACAACATCTCTTCTCCAAAGTAACATACCTTTTGACTTCAATTTTGAAGTCAAGATATTTTCAAAATACCTATCTTGATTTTCAAAATACCTATCTTGGATTAATTCAACAGCATTTATTAGCAAATATCTTTTAACAGCTGTTGCTCCTTCCTTGGCATTCAAACCATTCAAAGAGAGCATAATAGCATACAGTATCAAGATTCTCTATATATTTTCCATCTTTATGTGGCTTTACTTTAATCTCTATTTCTTTTATTTTTACTTTTACTTTTAGAGACATGTTCTCTGTATATCTTTGTCCTGGAATAACTCTGTAGACCAGGCTGTCCTTGAACTCACAGAGATCTGTCTCTCTGCCTCCCCAGTGCTGGAATTGAAAGTGTCTGCCACCACACCTTGCATTCACAGAGGTCATTCTACCTCTGCCTCCCAAGTGTTGGGATTAGAGGTGTGTACCAACACACTCAAACTACTCTCTTTCTTTCTTTTTTTTTATTTTTAAGGACTTTAACCTTTAGCCTGTATGTATTTTTAATATATAGTAAACCATTTAGAGGTATTCTTCATCTTTGAATCTATCTTTACTCTATATCTCTCTTTTTCTGACCACATGAGCCTTTAATTTACTAAGCAAAATGGATAGAATCAAAGCCGTGCCTTTGATGGCTGGATCCATCCCATTCTTTAGCTTTCCAGCCTCATGGCAGAGGTACCATCCACAGCCATGTTTATTGCCACAACTCTATGGCATTTCAAGGTCTCTGCCAGCAAGCAAGCTGCAACAATCCACACTCAAAAGTTCTGTAGTCAGACCGCCTGCCTGAAAGAGTCAGAGTTTGCCCTGGCAGGACAGTCCAGAAAGCTGCCATTTTAAAATGGCACAGTTTTTTTCCCTGCTACTGCTGAAAACCAAAAAGAATATGGTCAGCTTTTTATCAACACTATTTAAGTGTTTTGTGGCAGGACCTTTTAAAGAGCTGCAGAGTTTTGCAGCTAAAGCTGAGTCAGGAAGCCTCTCTTAAATGAGAGCACTTGCCTCTAACAAGCAGAGCAGACCTGAGTATTTGCTGCTACCAAGTAAACATGCTTTACTCTATTCTTTCCCAAGCTTTCTCAGGCTTTCTGTGGATTCAGTTATCCATGTTGGGCACCATTCTGTAACATGAGGGCTGGCTTGTTGGGGTTTCTGTTCCACCCGGTACCCCACAGCCAGAAAACCCCAAAGAAAATCACACAGAGAGTCTGCATTAATTATAAACTGATTGGCTTATTAGCTCAGTCTTCTTATTAGCTCTTGTAGCTTATATTAACCCATTATTCTTGTCTATGCTAGCCACAAAGCTCAGTACCTTTCTCAGCCGGGCAGGTCACATGTTGCCTCTTTTCCTTTCCAGCATTCTCCTGTTCTCATCACCCCCCCTCTACTTCCTGTCTTGTTGACCCGCCTATACTTCCTGTCTGGCCAATCAGTGTTTTATTAAAATACATGATTGACAGAATACAGATAATTCTCCCACACAAAAAAGTATGTTTTTTGTATGTAGTATTTTGTATTTCAAGACTTAATACCTTTGTTCATGAATACCAGCTTTATTTTAATCACAGTACAATGTCTATTAAAGGAAGAGATACATAAGGTATTGCTATTTTTACATTGATTAATAGAACAAATATAAATATACCTATTTTCATCCATAATTATATTAATGTTAATATTTTCATTCAAAATATACATTCTTTTAAATAAATTTTTGTGGTTTATTAATAATTGAAATTTACTTTCTTTTTTAATTTACTAGATTAAAAAAAAAATACTAATCCAAATTTCCACTCCCTCCACTCCTCCCATTCCCTCCACACACCCTCCTACCCCACTTCCCTCTAATCCTAAGAGAGGGAAAGGCACTTTGCTATGTGGAAAATCTAAGGCTCTCCCTATTACATCTAGGCTGAGCAAGGTATACATCCAAAGAGAATAGGATCCCCAAAAGCCAGTACATGCAGCAGGGATAAATCCCACTGACACTGCTAGTGCCTGTCAGTCTGCCCCAGCCAAACAACTGTCAACCACATTCAGAGGGACTAGTTTGGTTCTATGCTTGGTCCTTCCCAGTCCAGCTGGAGTTGGTGAGCTTCCATTAACTCACGTACACTGTTTCAATGAATGAATCTTTCATGGTCTTGACCTTTTTGCTCATATTCTTATTTCTTCTACTCTTCAACTGGACATTGGGAGCTCAGTCAAGTGTTCTGATGTGGGTTTCCTCCTCTGTCTTCATCTTAAATATGGTGATATTTAAGATAATCATCAGTCTGACTACAGGGCAAGGCCAGTTCTGACATCCTCTCCTCTATTACTTAGAGTCTTTGCTGGGGTCATACTTGTGGATTTCTGGGAATTTTTCTAGAGCCATGTTTCTTGCTAACCACATAATGGCTCCCTTAATCAAGATATCTCTTTCATTGCTCTCATATCTGTCCTTCCTCTGTCTGAACTATCTAATTCCCTCAAATTCTTTCAAACCCTCCTCTTATCCCCTTCTCTTCCTCTTCTCCCCTTCCTTCTATCCCCTACCTCCATGATCCCAATTGAGTTACGTGGTCTTGTCTGTTTCCAATTTCCAAATGGGTCTATATATGTTTTTCTTTGGGTTTACCTTATTACTTAGCTTCTCTAGGATCATGAACTATAGTCTCAATGTCCTTTATTTATGGCTAGTATCCACTTATGAATGAGTACATACCTTATTCATTTTTGGGAGTTCTGGGATACCTCACTGAGGATAGTGCTTTCTAATTTCATTCATTTGCATGCAAAATTCAAGATGTCATTTTTTTTGATGCTGAGGAGTACTCTAATGCAAATTACTTTCTTGAGAAACAGTTGATGACAGTAAGGAAAAGGTTGATGGCCATAGAGGCAGGTTGGCCAAGTACTAACCTTTTATACTGGTTATAAACTTACATAATAACTTGTAATTACAGACAAAAATTAACCTTTTCTGACATTTGTCTGAAGTCAAGTCTTCTAATTCCCAGATAGACTGTTTAAGAACAAGCAGTAGAAACCCCATTTACTATAGATTTAGAAAGGGCAAAGTAGAAATGCCTTGTTCTCATAGCTCATTAATTCAGGATAAGTCATATTTCTTAAAAATATTGATATGTTAGGTTATCATCCCCTTAGGAGACATATGTTTAAGTGAGTATCCTTGTAATCAGACCTATTCATCAGGACTGCTAGTTCCCCATAATGGCATAGAGTTATTATTAATTATAAAAGCTCAGTAATAGCTTAAGCATGTTACAACTTAAGCTCTTACATCTTAAGCTCTTACAACTTAAATCAGTCCATTTTATCAATCTTTTTGTGTTTTTGCTTTATTACCTTTATTCTGTACATGCTGTTTGCTCTTCATCTCTCTGGTGACTCCCTCTTCTTCTTCCCAGTGTCTTATGCACCTGAAAATTCTGCCTAACAATTGTCCACTCAGCTTTTTAGTGACCCAATCACAGTGTACTCAAATATTATTCCACAATATATCCGGGAACTGACTTGGTTCTGTGTGCGAGGAAACAACCACAAAGAAGTGAGTGAATATTTGTGCCCTGGACACAAAGCATCACAGTGACTTCCTTTTTCTGAAGCAATTGAAAGATTTATATAATCTAAGATTTATTGTTTAAAGCAATGTTGTATCTTTGTCATGTAAGAAACAGTGCAAAATATTTATTATTTCAAATTCTGTAGGTCCAATAAAGCACCAAAGGGAAGCCTAAGTAAAAAAAAAAAATCAAAGAAACTTGACTACTATAACAAAATGAGTGAAAAAAAATGACATGAAAAGAAAGGTGAGATCCCAGTGAAACATCTTAATCAATTCAGTTTTTACTAAAGATTAAGAAGGATTCTAAGCAGAGGACAGTAACCCATGTACATGCTATAAAACAAACAAATCAGAAAACAAAACAAACACATGCACTCTCATGCGTGCATGTACACACACAAATACACACACACTACAAAACAAGAGTTTATAGAATGACTAAAATGTGTTTAAGCATATTACAATTTAAAAACACCTTGAAGAATTTTTGCCTATGCTATTTTTCTACCATAATCTATATTTTCATTGTGTATAATTCATAATAGCCTTTCAATAAAAAAAACTGCAAATGCCACACATAAAGACAGTATATAGAATGATTGCTCTAGACAGTGAAAAACAAAAGTAGAATCATGTGGTTTTAATAGAACATGAATGTTAAATGAGTGTTTTCTGAATATAACCAAATAAATACCCAAGATGAGACTTAGATCTCATTGGTCAAAGTGTAAAAGAATTGCATCACAGTTTCAGGAGGTCCCATTTATTTTTTGTTATTCTCAGTGTCTGTGCTACTGGGGTTATATTTAGGAAGTGGTCTCTCATGCTCATGTATTGAGGGCTACTTTACACTTTCTCTTCTATCGGGTTTAGTGTGGTCAGATTTATATTGAGATCTTTAATGCATTTGGACTTGAGTTTTATGCATGGATTTAGATATGGATCTATTTACATTCTTCTACATATTGACATCCAGTTATGCCAGCACTATTTGTTGTCAATGCTTTCTTTTTTCCATTATATAATTTTAGCTTCTTTGTCAAAAATCAGGTATTCATAGTTGTGTGTATTAATATCTGTGTCTTTGATTCAATTCCATTGGTCAACTTATCTGTGTTTATGCTAATAGCAGTCTGGTTTCATTACTGTAGTTCTATACTAAAACTTGATGTCAGGGATGGTGATGCCTTTTGAAGTTCCTTTATTGTACAGGATTGTTTTGCCTATCCTGAACTTTTTTGTTTTTCCATATGAAGTTAATTATTGTTCTTTCAAGGTCTGTAAAGAAATGTGTTGGGATTTTGTTGGATATTGCATTGAACCTATAGATTGCTTTTGGTAGGATTCCCATTTGTATTATGTTGATCCAATCTATCCAAGAGCATGGGAGATCTTTCCATTTTCTGGTATGTTCTTCAATTTCCTTCTTCAAAGACTTAAAATTCTTGTTGAACAGGTCTTTCACTTCTTTGGTTAGAGTTACCCAAATGTTTTATGTTATTTGTGACTATTGTGATGTTTCTCTGATTTCTTCCTCAGCTTCTTTATCATTTGTATATAGAGGAGCTACTTTTTTTTATTTGAGTTGGTCTTATATCCCGCCACATCACTGAAGGTATTTATCATCTGTAGGAGTTCCCTGGTGTCACTTATACATTTTACACTTCTGTAAAGCGAAGGACACAGTCAATAAGACAAAAAGGGAACATAACAAATGGGAAAAGATCTTCACCAGCCCCACATCAGACAGAGAATTAACCTCCAAAATATAAAAAGAACTCAAAAAATTAGACATCAAAATATTAAACAATCCAACTAAAATATGGGGTATCCATAAGATTATCAGCATCCCCAGCCAGCTGGAAGTAGCCTGAAATACTATGCCCACATTCCCAAGCAATGGACTATGGATATTTTCCTTTTTTTTTTTTTAAGAGGGGGAAGTGGTGCGGGAGAATTGTCTGTATTCTGTCAATCATGTTTTAAATAAATGCTGATTGGCCAGGCAGGAAGTATAGGTGGGTAAACCAAACAGGAAGTAGAAATGATGCAAGAACAGAATTCTGGGAAGCTGATTCCTCCCACTCCTGCCCAGGTCACCAAAGCAGCAGGATGTGAGCTGCCAGCTGAAAAAGGTACTGAACCACATAGTTAACATAGATCAGAAAAATGGGTTAATCAAGATGTGAGAGTTAGCCAGTGAGATGCTAGAGCTAATGGGCTAATCAGCTTATAATTTATGGAGACCTATGAGTGATTTATTTTGGGGCTTTCCTGCTGTGGGATACTGGGTGGGACAGAAACCCCGACTAGCAGGCCCCACTCATGTTACAACCCAGATTCAGAAAGATGAGCATGATAAGTACTTACTCATAAGTGGATACTAGTTATAAAGCAAAGGATAACAAGCCTATAGTCCTCCCCCCCCCCCCCAGTGAAGCTAAGTAATAAGAAGAACCCTAAGAGAAACATATATAGAACCCCTTAGGAAGGAGAAATAAACAAGATCTCCTGAGAAAACTGGGAGCATGGAGGTGGGAGGAGAAGAAAAAGCAGAAGGGGAGGAAGAGTGGAAAAGATGAGGGAGAAGAAGAACTTGAGGGAACTGGATAGTCAAGATGGGAAAGGACAGAGATGGAGAGCAAGAAAGAGGTATCTTGATGGAGGGAGTCATTATATGGCTAGCAAGAAACTTGATGGTAGAGAAATTCCTAGGAATCCACAAGGATGACCACAGCTAGGACCCTAAGCAACAGTGGAGTAGGTACCCAAATTGGACTTGCCCTGTAGTCAGATTGATTACTATCTTAAAAGTCACCATGGAACCTTCATCCAGCATCTGATAGAAGTAGAGGCAGGGACCCACAGTGGAGCACTGGGCTGAGCTCGCAGAGTCTAACCGAAGAGTGGGAGGGGTGAGAATTTGAGCAAAGTGGTCAAGACCATGATAGGGATACCTACCAAAACAGGTTACCTGATCTCATGAGAGTTTACCAACTCTGGCTAAACAGGAAAGGAACCAGCATAGGACCAAACAATGCCCTCAGATTGTGGGTGACGGTTGTATGGCTGGGTCAGACTGTAGGGCCACTGGCAGTGGGAACAGGTTTTATCCCTACTGCTTTTACTGGCTTTTTGTAACCCATACTCTTTGGAGCAATAGCTTGCTCAGCCTAAATATATTAGGGAGGGTCTTGGTCCTGCCTCAAACCAATGTGCCTTACCCTCTCTGAAGAGTGGATGGGAGATGGTGTGTGGGGAAGTTGGAGGGAAGTGGAGGAGAGGACGGAGTGAAAACTGGGATGGGTATGTAAAATGAAAAAAAAAAAAACAGCTTCATCATGCTCTCAGGCATATACACAAAGGATTTTATATTCTATTATAGACATCCCTGCTCATTCAAATGAATTTATTCACAATGACCAGAAAAAGAAAATAGTCTATGATCAATCACCTTATGGATGCATAATGAAATTTTAATTCATTTACACAATGGAATTCTACTCAGCTTTTACAAAAAAATGAAATTTGAAAGTAAGTGGAAAGAAATGGAAACAATCATCCTGAGTGAAACAACCCAGACAGCAGAGGAGAAGTGACACCAGCATCCTTGCTTGTGATTTCTAAGCTTTGAATCCTCATATCTGTCTGTTCATTTAGGACACCAAAAGAAATCAGGAAATTACTCAGGTACTCTTGAAGTAAGTAGTAGGAAGATAAAACACAAAGGCATAGATTAAGTTAAAAGGGAATAATGGAACATAAACAAATCAGCTGGGTATGGATTCATGAGCAAGGTAGAACAGGGAGTACAAAAAGAAATAACTAACAATAAAGATCATTTATGAGAAAACAAAACAAAAACTTTGATTAAAATTTTTATACAGTATGTTTTAAGCATGTTTTCCACTCCCCCAGGACCTTTCAGATCCTCTCTATCTCTGCACCCCCATACTTTATGTTCTTCTTTTCTCTCTGTCTTCAAAAGTACTAAAAGACATAAACAAAAACAAAGCAAAGCAATAGCATCAAAAAGAAAACAAAAAACAGACAAAGCAGGGACTTTATGGGAGTAGAGAATCTTCAAAGGAATGGAAGATAGAATGTATTGTTAAGGAGACACAAAGAAAAAATTAAAATTGGAATATAAACATATTAGTTCTGCATGCAGCAACAGTGAATGAAAACAAGGCCACAGATTTGAAAGCAAGCAGGAAGGATTTAAGAAGAATTTGAGGGAAAATAGAGATGGAAAAAATTATACAATTATTATTTCACATCTAAAAATTGTTAGATATTTTTAGTCATCAAGAAAGTGAGGTTATTACTGTTTTAAGATTTCATCTAACTCCAGTCAGAATGACTATCATCAAGAATAACACTTACAAAACATGTAACTTACATTGTGGGCAGGAATATAAAGTAGTGTTCATTTTGAAAATAAGTCTGGAGGTTTCCAGAAAACCAAGTGAACAAAGAAACAAAAGAATTGCTAGAAATGAAACCACCGTACACCCTGCTGTGCCACTTCTGACATGCCCTCTAAGGATTCTGATCATGCTATAGGGATATCAGCATGACCATGTTTACTTCTATTCTCTTCTTAATTGCTGGTAAATATAGACAGCCTAGCTGTCTATCGCTTGATGAATGAATAATGAAATATAGACACATACACACACACAAGAAATTTATTTGTTAGTAAAGGAAGTGAAATTATAAAATTTGTAGATAAACTGACAGAACTGAGTGGTTGGATAGTGTAATAGGGAGCTGTGGGCTGCTTGCCGCCAAGCAGCTCCCAGCCACCGGCTAGCTTTAACCAAAATAATTACACAGAAATTGTATTCTTTTAAACACTGCTTGGCCCATTATCTCTAGCCTCCTACTGACTAACTCTCACATCTTGACTAACCCATTTCAATTAATGAGTGTAGCACCACAAGGTGGTGGGTTACCAGCAAGGATCTTAACCTGTGTCCATCTTGGAGAGGAGAGCTATATCGTCTGTCTCACTTCTCTTCTTCCCAGGATTCTGTTCTGTCTATTCCACCCACCTATATTCTGACTTATCAGGCCAAGCAGTTTCTTTATTAATTAACCAATGAAAGCAACAGACAGATGACCCTCCTCCATCAGGATAGTAAAATACAGATAAAGAACAGTAAAGAGATGGAGAACTGGCAGTGGTGGCCGATACCTTTTATCCCAGCACTCAGGAGGCAGAGGCAGGCAGATCAGCCTGATCTACAGAGCTAGTTCCAGGACAGCCAAAGCTGTTATAAAGAGAAACCCTGTCTCAAACAAAACAAAACAAAACAACAACAAAAAAAGGAAAAGAAGAAGAAAAAGGATAGGATGTGTGTAGATGAAGAGTATTTGAAAAAAAAAAGCATATATACAGAATATATTACCTCATAACACAATAAAACTTAAAAAGAAAAACTGAAGGAAGTTAACATGCATGGTAGTATAAACTTGTTACCAGAAGGGATGAGATACTAAATAAAATTCTTAGGCCTAGGTGTAAGGTACTTCCTCAGGCTTGGTCAGGGTGGCCCCAGAAGTCCCTAAAAATAACACTGTCTTGTTAGACCTCCTGGTTACCACCACTACCAACAACAACAAAACAAACAACAGCAACAAAGATAACAAACAAATAAACAAAAAAGCTAGAAAATAAAATTTAATTACTAAAGATACCAAAATCTTCTTTGCAGGATATAAGGAAGCATCATAGAACTAGGCTGAAGGCACTTACGAAAGCTTACAAAGGCTTACTCTAGCTGTAGGGGAAAAATAGCATTAATGGTCTTGCCTGTTTGTGAGCAACACAAATCAAAGAACCAGTCTTCCACACAAGGCATCCTTACCCATATAAACGGGGCATGATAGTTGTGGGAGTCACCAATTGTCCTATGAGGACATTTGAGAGCTGTTTCATGGGAGGGAAAGTTGTGCCTGGTACTGTAACTCTCAATAACAACAGCCTCTATGTGAAAAGATCATATGTCCAAGTGGAAAACTCAGTACTAGTATTTGACCTAGATACTATAACAATAAACTCTCCTTCCTAACTCTTTATATTCATAGAAAAGAGTTACTATCAGACTTAATCAGAGGTGCTTCTTTGGCCATGACTATGTTAGATTTACAGACTAGTGTCCGCCAAGGATTCCGAGATGAAGTTACGGTTGAAGGCTTAGCCAGAAATACTCTTTACAGCCATCACCTCCTAAGACTCTGGGAGCATTGCAGAAGGGGGGGGGGGCAGAAGTATTGAAAGGCCAGAATGTAGAGAGAAAGAATGGTAAATGCTATTCTGTAAAATCAATACAACCACAGAAATGATGATTTTACATTGCAGTTATCTGATCTAAATCTTTCACAAAACTAATCTTTTAAAAAAAAAAATCTAGTCATAGAAGAGCATGGGGTTCATGGAGGCCCTAATCCTCACTGCTGAACTATTGGCTATCGATAAATGCTAAGGGGGAACCATTTTGCTTATGTGTATGCGTTGAATATCCCACCAAGATCCAATGGACAAATTCGAATCTATGGTTACATAGAGAGATCTGGTTAAACTTGGTGATCAGAAAATAAAATAAAGAGACATGAATGTGTAGAGTTAAAGCAATTAAGAAACACACTTTTAATTCTAGGACTTAAAATCTCAAACTGGTTGCACGGTAATGTGGTAGTTAGGACTGCAGTGTGGAAGGCTTCCCCATGGTATCTCCAACTCAAAGGCCTGGATTAGGACACCAACATATCTTTTAACTCATTTGCATTTCAGTTTCTTCATCAATGATGTATGAATAATAATTACAAAATTCTCTGTGACTAGAAGCATAAGTTAAATCCTGAAACATGTAAACTTCTTAGAGGACTTCTTTGTTCACAATAGGTGATGCTTACCTGTTAGCTGTTATTATTATTATTACAATTTTCCAAATGTGATTAAATGATTAGTACCTAAATTTTGTGTTCCATAAAATAAAATAATCCTATAATATGATATACCTGCTTTTCCAGTTTACCTACAAATTTTATAATTTCACTTTCTTTACAAATTAATAAAATTCTTTAGTGTTATATATATACACACACACACACACACACACACACACATATATATTTCATTTTTCATTCATCATGTGATGGAAATCACACTAAATTATTTCATCATATATCGATAATGCAGATAAGTAGGACTATAGCATCACTATTTGTTGCACTATATTGTGTTGCTGCATGAAGAAAATTTGTTTAAACAATGTCGCAATAATAATCATCCAATTATTACTGGCTTCCACCATTGTTTATTTTGTTATATAAAATTATTATGTATATCTTTAAATAATTACTATAAAATGGCTTATATTCACAATTTCTATTAACCACTTCTCTACGTTGCTCTACATGAGGATGACATTTTCATTGGCCTTCTCTCCAACTTTTGATTGCTTACTCTGTAATTCTTAAGCCATTAATTTTCATTCTTTAAAATGTGGAAGAAGCTATATTGGGCACAAAACAATTAATTGATTTTGAAGCTGCTGCCCAATATCTATCAGTAGCACAAAGACATTTCTGTTTCTATAGAGATTTCAAAAAGACAAACCACCTGTTATTATTGGTAAAATTTGCATTTAGTAAACTGGTTTCAATGCATGTTCTGATTTAAAAGCATATTCTCAGTAAGAATAAAATGCATATGGTTTTACTATTGAATAGAATGGGATAAATATTTTTATTACAAAGGAAATATTGCAATTATGTTAAATTCAAGCCTCTATAAAAAGAGTTTTGATGCTTGTAATTAGCTGGCCCAAGACTGAAGAAATGGACACTCTTCTGTATAGGCTGATAGTAGTGGTTCCACTTGTGACAGAAAACTCTCCTGCTTTAATTTCAATTATTGCAAAATTAAAAAGTAATCATTACTATTTGCTTCCCTCCTTCCCCCATGAAAGTTTCTTCCTGTTACTACTTCATGGTGCTTCACCCTTAGGAGAAAGAGTCTTGTTTTATACACCCTACTCTAGTTTTATCATAGCTTAAATATTAAAAATATTGTTTTGTGAAAGAAAAGAGGTTTTATATATGTCTCTTAAATTTCATACTTAAAGAGCTTTATTCATTGCATAAAAGCAGGTTTTTCCACAAAAACATCAAATGCAAATTTAGACAATGGATTTTATTGTAAAGCTATCAATATAAAATATGAAATAAGACTGATATGGATGAAAAACGTATTATTTTTAAAAGTGTAAGTAAAGAAGGCTAAGAAGGAGGTGTACCAAAATCAAAATGCTGAGGAAAAGGTATATATCAAAATTCTATAGTATGAAAATCAAAAGGAAAATCAGAGGTCATATATTAAATGATCATTAAATGAATAAGAAAATAAAATCTTCATGTTGCTTCCTTGATTAACACAGCAAAGTATGTGTCAGAACTAAAATATGGACGATCAGGAAGTGATGTAATTTTATTTTAATTAAAAATTATTAAAGCAATGTATAGAGTAAAACCATCTTATGCAAGAGCCCTGATATATTTTTTAAATTATTTATTAAACTTCTGTTCCGTGTAATTTTATTCCACCTGAAATTTGTATAATTTCCCTTTTGGTCAGTAGAGTTGGAGCTGATTTCTAGGCAGTTAGGTCACAAGGCTTAATTAAAATGGTCATTGTGAAGGTTAAAATAACTAGACCATGAAATGATCACTGAAAAATTTGGATAATAAAATGATGAAATCAACTATCAATCAATATAGCAGTTAAGGAAACTAACTAAGCATGTTGATAGGCAGCCTACAAAAGTGGGGCAGTTTGAGATCGTGATGAAACTGAAGGAAAAAGAAACCTCAGGCCAAGGTATATGGAATGGATATGTGATATGTACATATGCATATGATGTTTGGAAAATGCTTAAGTAGAAACTTTCTAACACGTTGATGGCACACAACTTGCTCATTATTTCTTAAATCAGAGACAGCTATAAAAGAGATGTGCTGAATAAATGAAGCTAGTGAACATCAGCAGACCTGGGTATAAAACTGGATTCTGCCATTTACTGCTCTTTTGACCTTCGAAAATTTGTTAGATCTGCCGCAAGTTGTCCTGTTACAAAAACAGAGACAGCACATTGGATTGTGAAAAGATTAAACAACATACACATTCTATCTATCTGTTTGTCTGTCTATCATCTACCTACCTATGTGTCTGTCTGTCTGGTGACTGTCTGTCTGTCTATCTCTCTACCTTTCTATGCCTACAAATGAAGAAATGTGCTACAAGAATCCTGCATATAAATATTCTTGAACCGAATTCACATAATGGTTTGCAAAATAATTTAGAAATGCTAAGTGCTAATATCACAGTATCATGATTTTTGTAGGACATTACGTGATATGAAATATCAGAGTGATCCAGCTGTTTTAGCTTCTTCTAAGTTAGTGACTGTAAGTCATGGTCCTAGGCCTCTAAGGAACATTAACATTCTTTCATGTAATAAAAATGATACTTTTATCAGTTATTATTATTATTTTAATTATTCAACTGAAAACTGCATCCAATGCAGAAAGCATGGACATCTTTCTCTAAACCTGAAAGAAGCAAGTACACAGAACTCCCAGAAACCACTGAATTCCTCATATTTAGAAAATATGATTTGTTTTCACACATACACACACACACACAAATGTGTGTGCGCACACACACGTCTTTAATTCTAGAAGAAGCAATACATTATACAATGACTTTTGTTACATTTTTTTTAGTTGACTGACTTTTTAAAACTATGTATGTTAAAACAAAAAGTATTCATAAATGCTTCTTTCTTTAAAATTGGTAAAATGCAGATTGTCATGGTGCTTTCAAAGTAAGCAGTCTGTGACTGAGCTTCAGCTGAAATAGTCTCTTCTTTAGAGAGGCCCATTTGAAAGTCTGAAATAAATGTGTCAAATGGAAGGGAGCAGACATTGCCAATACCTAAAGACATATCCCATAAGAGAATAACATTATTTAATATGATTGTCTTTATCTCTCACACTGTACAATGAAATGTTGGAAATTCACATGACTCAGAGAGCCAATATTTTCTGGAAGACTAATTTGTGATGTTCTGAAATTATGCATGAGTCAAGCATCTATTGGAATGCAGGATAAATAATAGATTTTTTGATTATAAGGAAAAATTGTTTTTACTTCAAATTCCACAATTCATCTGACTTTTATAAAATGGATATTTGTTGTCATTTGATATATATCAAAATATGCTATCAAAATCATATATACTACATCAAAATGAAGTATATAAAAATCAATTAGCTAGAAGAATCTACTAAAATAATCCTCCATTTTCCAATTACATATCTGTAACCAAAATGGATTTTTATCCTAATCCAAATAATATATTTCAAGACCTAATTTAACAATGGATTAGAATCCAGTGTCTTATAATTAAGTACATATTTAAGAAATCAATAAACATGTAGCAAAATTATATTTTTCTATTTTTTTGTTTTTTGTTTTGTTTTTCGTCTCAAGATGAGGTTTCTCTGTAGCTCTGGAACCTTTCCTAGAACTAGATCTTGTAGACCAGGCTGGCCTCGAACTCACAGAAATCTACCTGCCTCTGCCTCCCGAGTGCTGGGATTAACGGCGTGTGCTACCACTGCCTGGCTCATATTTTTCCCATTTTGATAATAAAACTATTTTAGGATATAATACTGTTTAAGTGCCTATTTAGGAAATATCTCAAATTGCCAATTGATTCTACAGTGTTCCTCATTTGTCCATAATAAATGTCAGAATGCCTCACTGAAAAGTTTTTGCTGAATGGATTTCCATATTGTAAAATTTGACTTACCTTCTATAACCATGTGCCAAGCACAGAGAAGGGACTGAGGGATACAGAGTTGGCAGAATAATTGAATGGATTTTTAAAATGCATCTCATGGCCATTGGGATGAAGATGATAGTTGCTGCTATTTTTTTTGTGTTTGAAATTGATCTTTAAAGCAAAATATAATGAAGATAGTATATTCATTTTAAACAGTAGACTGAGCAACAAGGAATAACGCTATTTGTTGAAGAGTGAAATCCTCAGCTGAGAGAATATCATTTTGATTAAAACAAGAGCCAAAAACATCCCCAGAAGAAACTAAGATGTTATTAGAATGAGCTTTAAACTTCAGGGTAGGAAGCTTTTCCCATGCCCTAGAAATCACTTACTGTCAAGGTAACTGTCTTGGAGTGTTAATCACACTCAGAATGTTAGAAAATTCAAGACTCCGAGAAGCCTATACTCACACTTTTGGGTATGTCCTCCTTTCTTCCTTAACACCTTTCTTTCCCTTAACCTCTGTGCTTAAAGTCTATCATAAAATTTATCAATAATCTTCAAATACATTTCAGAAAAGACAGAATAAAGAAAGAAAAGAAAACTAAGTTTAGAACATTTGTTATCTAGATTGGCAAGTCATTTAAGTTTCCTTAGGAAAGTGATGGTACTTGTCTACTAAAACCGTAATGTCCAGGAGATAAGAAAGAATTCAGTCTGTAGAGATTTTCAAAAAGACGATCTTAACTAAATTTGGGTGAGTCTTTGGAAGAGAAAATGGGGTAAAGGAGTAATGTGACCTTGTGTCTGAAGTCTAAAATATTTTAGAAGTAGTATAGCTTAATTTGAATGTGACAATTTTTTTTGAAATCAAATTAGAAAATTTCATTGTTGTCTTCTGGTTATCTTAATATTTCACTGATCATATTTTAAGAAAATAAGAGACTGTTGCTCTACAAAAGACTATTTGAGTTATTATTTAAAAGATTCTTAAAATAACATTTGACAACATAAAGTACATGTCATTTTTCCAACACTTACTTTTAATTAATTGACATTAAAAGGACTCAAGATAGAAAATCAAAAGCACTATGGTTTCATTTAATTATGTCATTTTAGATATCACAATCACGAGACTTTATATACTCCTTCCTGATTTGTGTAAAATCCTTCAACCAATATCAATAATTGTATCCACTCTTAGAATGGCCTGTACTAGGAATCAGCTACAAAAGGAGGAGACTGATTATTAAATACAACCATTAAAACACGATTTTGAATTGAGAAAAAAGAACAGCAAATGAAAACATGGGTTAAATTTTTTCTTTGATCCAACCCAATTGAGTCCCTATATCTCTTTTATTCTCTTCTCTGTAGCTCTCCTTTATGATCTCTTCCTATATCAAACAACCATTCACATATAGCCAAAGCATGTTTTGGACTAATACGTGCTCACAAATACATATCACATTGAGGGGTAGAGATATTTCATATTTTAATTGAATTTGAACATACGAATTGATCATATTTTCTAAGCAGAAATAATTTAAGCAGTATTAAACCAGAGAGAAAAATATCCATGTTCATATTTAATGTCTATCATTTATCTGCCTATTATCTATCCATCTATTTATTTATCAAACATTACCTGTATATTTATCTTCTTAGGGTTGACAGGAAACTATTACATATTTCTTAATTTTAATGGTAATTAGACAAAGTTATTAAAAATATAAAAAATGGAAAACTATGATCAAGCCAGTGTTATTATTTGACTTCTTATCAGAACTCAAAGTCATGAGCTTACTTTGAACATTCCATTATGAAGGCCTGTTGCCTCTGAGGATTATAACACAAGTGTCACCATTTTTAGTGGCTCATAAGTAGTGCAAAGTCTGCATACACCCTACTCTAAATGATCATTGGAACACAGATTTTATATGCAGTAAAACTCAGTTCTCGGTACAATGAACATAGGGTCTACTACCAAAATCTATCCACTAGAGCACCTTGCTTGCTCTGGCATCTCTGTTGCTCCTTTGAGTATTGTTTCTGTGTAATGCAATCTTATTAGTTAGTGAGTGTAGGCTGCTTAATTATACTAGGGAAAACTTGATAGCTATATATAGTTTGAATGGCTATTAAAATACTCAAAAGAAGAAATGAAATGCAATAGAGTTGGCCTGAATTCATGCCTAGACACTCTTTTCCTCTGCTTACTTATTCTACTTTAGAAAAGCAATTTCACCTTATATATGTGATTTAATTTTTTTTGTTTCAGTTTTGGGCTTATAATTTAGAGCAGTGGTTCTCAACCTTTCTAATGCTATGGCCCTTCTAATATAGTTCCTCACATTGTAGTGATATCAACTATAAAATTATTTTGTTACTAATTCATAACTGTAATTTTGCTGCTGTTATGAATTTTACTGTAAATATTTGACATGCTGGGTTATCTGATATGCAACCCCAAAAGGGATCATGACCCACAAGTTGAGAAACTCTGGTTTAGTGTATATATCCACTCACATTCCTATGTAGAAAGATGAGACCATAACACATAAGTGTTAAGACATTTACATAAGAAACATGACTTTTTGTGTAGACACTGAAAAAGCCACTATGATTTTGGAAAGAATTCTCACTCCTGCTGTTCAGAAGGCAAATGAGACAGTGGTGCAATCTTTCTTCTTGTTAGAGATTCATCAGTACTGATTCTCAAACCTGCATTGTAAGTACATACACAGGCGTAATCAACTGAATCATTAGCATTTATTAGAGAAGACAGATTCAAATTGATGGGCAGTGCTGAAGAAATGTGTAAATATAAATCTGTTCCTTTCTAAATCCTATTTGAATAGGCAATAAATATGTATGCTCTTGAACTGAACTGTGGATATTCTTACTTCTTTTTAAATTAGAGTGTCCGCAATCCCTTTTACATTAGTAAATAAGCCACTTAAAGCATATTAAATGGAATTTTTGATCTATATGAAAGATCCAATATATTTGGATAAAAAGACATATTGATGTTTTGTTTGATATGTGAGCCTTTCCTTGCACAGTGTTGTGATATTGATGATTCTCCATTATCACAGCCTGCTCTTATTAAAGTCCCTGAAAAAGCCTGTTCAAATGTTATGTATTGGAGATACAATTACTGTGTGGGCAACTTGATGACAATTATTATACTTCCACATTTTCATAAGATAATATGTATGCACTATTTTTCTTTTTGGTGATAATAGATTTAGTATATGTATACTTTTGTCAAAATATCAAATCATTTATTTTCACTAAAATAGTAAGATTGTGGAATACAAAGATATAATTTTTCCAAGCCATGATTTATATTATTCTTTCTATATGCTAAAGTAGTTAGCTTATAAAGGATAAATAAAACCTACATTAGAATATAATGTGTTGTGATAAATTAGTTAACATACATGATACTAATATATATTATAAATGATTCTTAAATTTATTTTTATAAGCTTATGGAGTTTGGTGAACTTTTTTTTCAGTCAAAATATTTGATCGTGTGTGCTTCCCAACCTATAAAATATCTAATATCTTTTAGTACACATTCTTTTATTTTCTCACACATTATTGAATCCTGCCTGTACTTTAAGCAATACTTGCTTAAATCAGTTGCTTAATTTCTGCAAATCCCAAATTCTTACCACATACCCCAAAAGAATTCCTTCATGATAGACCCAGTCTGCACATTATTATTTACATTATATATATATATATATATATATATATATACATACACACACACACACACACACATATATATATATATATATATGAAAACAGAATTAAAAAGAAAAGGCATTGATACTATATCCTTAGATGTTTGTTGCTAGACTGATCTCATTATTCCTCCCCACAGTTATGGGTTTCTCCAAGGACAAAAAGAGGCCTAGTGAAAGGATGTTAGTAGGGCATCGATCTAGAAGCTGTTTACAGGATTCTGAAACAGTGATATCATGTATAGAAATTAAGCCATGACCAAATGTTCCAAATTCCTCACTTGCTTGGCACCACACAGAATGGACTGAACATCAAATTTAAAATCTACGTTTTTCACCCCATTATTTTCTATTGTATAGAAAGGACACTGCAGGTCATATTTCCAAAGTAGTAAGCTTGTGAGAAATAGCCATAATTATTCCTTTTTTTTTTTAAATTTCAGAACCAAGAAAAAAAAAACAACAAAGAATTGCCCAAGTCCACCCACGACCTATTGTGATAAAAATTTAAGCCATTTCAGAAGTGGCAGGAGCAGGTCAGCAAGGATGACGCAGAATGCCACAACTCAACCATCTAAGTTGTGAAGAGTTGCCTTCATTCTCCTATGTTCTTTAGAGGATTTTAAACACAGATTTCAACTTTTTAACAGACAAGGAAAAATTCAAAAATTAATTTATACATGATGATTAATTATCTCACCAATTTTACTGCTTAAAAACCCCTTTTCTAGTCTCCGGACTCCAGTGTTAATGCTCCAGCCGCAGGTCCTATGTGTCCCTTCACCTAGAATTCCTGCTATTGCTTGACACTGACATCATGTACTGAAAGATGAAGGAGCCAATCCATTTCTGAAGAAGACTTCACCTGCTGCACCAGAGGAAGGGGGGGGGGAGCAGGAGAGAGTACTTAGCAATTTCAAGAGTCACAATTTACCAGGGAAGCCTCTACTTAATATTCCGCTTGATCTGCCAAGTTTATAGCCTGGCAAATCTGAATACAAATGTCTATGCAAATGAGGATTCATTATTCTTACAAGGTCTTTGTGTTGAAGCTTAATGTAACTTGGTTCCTATGGTTGCTCAGGGAATGTAGATTGCAAGACAGAAACGATGAAAAGAAGAAAAATAGAAAGGGAAATAATAGAAATGGAGGCAAATGTTTAACAGGCATCCAGCTTGAAATGTGGAGATGAACAGGCACAAAGCGCCGTCACTACAATCCCTTCTGGTTGTTAGATGTACAATATTTACTTCTCCTCAGCAACAGAGGAGTTAACTAGTCAAGAACGTTCAACCCAGAGAGAAAATACAACCGTTCTCTTACTGATTATAACACATTGTTCCCATTATAAAAACCAATTCTTCAAATTGCCAAAAAATTTACCATTCTTTTATAATTATAGAGCTCATGGGTTGGTGGGACCTACACATTCCGATCTCAAAGAAGACAGCAAATGCCTAATAGCACCCCACCCAACAATCCCCTTCCCTTCATTATGGATGGATTGCCAAATAATACAGAATCAACATGTTTAACAAAGCTAAAATTAATAAACTACACATTGAAAAATCACAACAGTTCACCACCATTAATTTATTACCATCACTCATTGTTCGCAAAGGTTGCAACAGCCCCAAGTTAGATGAAATCATGAGAGGATGCAAAATGATGATTATAGCTCCTATACCATAGAATATTGTCCCGATGAATCTTTTGCATGATTAACTGTTGTTTACATATAAATACCTTCTCTGGAAATAAAAATGTACGAAAGGGGACGGGAGCTGCGAAGCTTAGCAGATAAGATGATCCCAAGATCATGCAGAAAGGCTTGCTTCTTCATCCATAAGTAAAGCACGTTTGCATCCATCCAGTCAAATTAGCTCCATTAAAAAGGTGGTTATAATTAGCTCCTTTTCCTGGTTCACGAGTGAAATTCTTGCATGCCTGCTGTTTTGATTAAATCCACCATTGTCTTCCAATAGCTGGTGCTAATTCTTCCAAGGAAATCTTCAGTTGAGGTGTTATTTTATTCTGCATCTCCGTTAGTTGTCTAATTTACGCCAAGTCCCTGCAGTGTTTCCTTAAGCCATCCTCTTTGTCTTGCCTTTGAAATTTACCAAATCTTACAAGAAATCAATACTTAATTGATTATTCACTTTTCTGCAGCTTCAAACAGCAAGCACACATAAGATCCTGGAGGAGTCCCCGATTTCCAGTGCAGGCGATTGCTTGGTGGCAGAGCTCTGTGAGAGTCCAACAGCAGGCATTCCATGGAGTGGTGTACTGGCGTGGCGTGCCAGCGTGTGATAAAGAAAACGAAGATATTCTAACGAAGCAGGCAAACTTCCTGGATGATGCAGACTCGTCTCCAGGCTTTGGATAAAAGGCAGAAGCAGAAGCAATTGGATCCCACATAACAATAATAATAATAATTATTATTATTGCATTACTCCCTTGGCTTTTTGCTTACCCTTATCTTTCCATGCCACTGATGTGGAATATCCCAAGTGCTACTGAAGTCTGAGGACTCCACTCCGGAATGGGGGTGAGACTGGCAGTGTACCTCTGGAATAGGATAAGGATGGCAGGCACGTAACATTACGAAATGTAGGACAAATTCAAGCGAAAGAGAGGGAGAGGGAGAGACGGGGAGAGGGAGAGCTAGAGACAGATGGCGGATCTGGCTAGAAGCCAAAGCCAGTGAAATGAATTACATTGCTGAATAACTGTACACCATTGATTCTGCCACTTGTTGCTGCATGGGCAAAAAAAAAAAAAAGCCCCAGTGTATGCTGGAATCCCTTTATTTGTCATGTGTGCAGCAGGCAACTTTCACACATACTCAATAGTGACAAAGGCATGCCGGTGTGCTGTTGTGAGTAGGTAGGTGCATAGGTGTGTTTGAATGAGGTTGCGTGTGTGTATGTGTGCCTAGAAAGCGACTGTGAGAGTGTGTGTCTATGCGAGTGGGGGAAGAAGAAAGCAACCTCTGCAATCCAGTCATTTTTGTCTAATGAAGAATGGAAGACTGACGTTCCGAGATGTGGTTATGTGCTGCATATTAATGTGTGCTCACAAGCCTCCCTCCCCCACTCAGATGAGTGGCGGAAGACTCAAGCCCTCCATAGACTAACCACGTGAGAGATGCACCTCATGAGAGAACCTATCATCTCATAACCTACAGACGTGGCAAAGGAATCCCGAGGAGAAGGCGTTGCTCTCTGAAGGGAGGAAGCAAAGCTGGTTCTGGGGTAGGATGTTTGGGTGTTTTCAAAAAGACAGCCAGTCTCAGCAGATTGTTCAATAAATGCCTCATACCCAGGATGAAGGGAGACATTATGGGATGCCCAGGGGGCTTTGGAAATCAAATACAATGTTTGAGTAGCACAATTTGAGGTACATTATAAAAAAGCAATTTGAATTGCCAATGAGGCGACACATATCTGCATGCTAATTAGACCCGTGTCAGCCTCAGTCTGCAGGCTGGTGGCGATGGGAGGAATGTGCTTGGAGCACTGCAGAGAGATTGTTTCTGCATAAATTATCAGCTTTGTCCTACTGATCGTTTTCCCAAACAAACATGAAATGCAAGATCAAAAGGCGATTCTAAAATTAAAATTATTGATTGACAAAGCCTGGGCTTCAGAATCTAATTAGATGAGGCACAAACAAAAGCTGATATTATTACTGACTGTGCCTGAGCTGGCAGCGGATTGTGCAGGGTTTGTAATTTATCTTTGTTTATGCAGCCAGGATATTAAAAATGTAATTAAAATGGTAAAATGATCTGATCAGAAATAGCCACCTAGTGGCAAGTATATTATTTTAAATGGATTATAAAGGCATCGGTCTGTGCAAATAAAAAGCTTTTTTTTTTAATGCCAAACCTAGCATCTCACAGAGATTTTGTGAAGCAATTTATCTTTTTGCTAATAAGTTGTCTTTTGTGTTTTGTTCCATAGATAAGCAACATCATTTATAACCCTCATTTGTGTGCTAATAAACATTCTGTTATTACAGGTGGCATCATGTTATTGCAGGAACATCCTTCAAAAATGACTGTATGTTTTCTTCATACATGGAGCTTTGTCAGCAACCATTCTCTGTGTTTATTGTAAATATAATGTATGATAATACCAAGAGCCCATAGCATTTGTAGAAAAGGGTACTCTCCCTTCTGTTGTTCTTTGTCCTTTGGGATGGATTTGGACACGTCTGGAATTTGGCATCAATGAACATTTCAGACCTAAGGTTGCAAAGAATATCCATGTATCAATGAAGAGCTTTCTCCAGTTACTACTTCAGAGAAGATTCAGTTCCTTCAAAGCAAGTAACAAGGTGATTCAAATGATTCACAGGCTGTATCTCCTCTCACTTAGCAACATTTTGTATGTGCCAATGAATTATTTTAAGAGCAAAATATCTAATATAAAATTTATTAACCAATATGCATCTGCTGTCACCTAATTGTGGATTTTGCAGCCAGGTAAAAGATTCAATCTTGTGATAGTTTTCAGTTAAACATCTAAAAATGCATGATGAATACCTTTAAGAAAAATGAGAATCCCAGCTCTGTGATTTCTATGTAGAAACATTAAAGGACATTTATTTTCCATTTATTTATTTATTTATTTATTTATACACGAAATCACTGTAGACCAACTTGATTCCCTTTTTAAAGAAATTCACAATTTAGGGTCCTGTCAGCAGTTCTAGGGTCTTTTGTTAGGTGCATTTAAAATGGCAAATTAAATATTAATACAGGGTTAGAACAGTGCCATTTTGCAAGTCCTGAAACCTTATTGGTAAATCATAATCTGGTGACCAATGCAAGAAATTTGAGGGTGCCACGAGTGTATATTTCTTCCATTAATCTGGAGGATCACTAATTCTTGTAAATCGAGCCTTTGGACTCTTCTCTGCAAGCAGGTTCATATTTTCCATAAATAAAAAACAGGGCCAACATGAGATAGGATTTTGTACACAAAATTGTGCACAAAGGCAGAGAAATCTATTTTGTATATCCAGTAACAAACCCTGGGTTCGAAATGTTCTGCTTCAGGAGGCACCTGTACTTGGGTTCCTTTGATCCTAAAGCAAGAAAGTTATACATCTCATAGCTTCCAGAAACGCTGAAGACGGAAAAGAAAGAAGGAAGGGGTGGACATCCAGAGGGCACATGGATGCTCTGAACCTTCTTTATAAACAGAAGCAATGGATGAGTGATGCACCCGTGAAGAGTTGCAGCAGGGCCTCTGATGATACTGAGGTCTAGAGGAGCAGCGTGCCTGACTTTAGTCAGAGAGAACTGAAATAAGAAATCAGGAGGAGTGGCTTGTCAGAGTCTGTCTTCTCTGCTATTTCTGAGAAGATGCTGACTAAGCCTGCAACCACCCCTTTAGAAGTGAGAGACTTTTCACCACATGCCTTGTATTGAAATGTGTTTGAATCACAGTTTGATCTCTTGATAATCCAGATGGGAAAACAGCTTTATTGTTGAAGTTTGTATCACACAGAGGGGTCTTGAATACTAAATCCTTGCTATGTGAATTAACATATTTCATTATAGTATTTACCAATTATAAAGCATTTCCTCTCAGTGGATGCGATCCAAACGTATGTCGCATTCTGCCTTACCATCTGTCCTTTCCCTCTCTAGTTTTAGTGTAACATCCTACAATATGAACCATGTAATGAATTTAAAAGGACGAGCAGGAAACTGCTGGCATTTTCTCTCTGCTCCCTCCTATAATGCCATTACTACTATTGGGATTGTTTTAGCAAGGAAAATTTCAAACCAAGATCTAGGCAACATAACTCCTTTAGTGCAACTTAAGTCAGTACAGTCACTGAATTTTTGTGTGTAGGAATATGAAACTCATCATTATAAGTTATAATTAATTTATGCAGTGTATAGTTTTCAATATTAGCATAGATACAACTTTCACAAGACTCATCCACCTGGACACATACAAAAAGGCAATCACATCCTTATACATTAGATAATTGTGACTTGTTCTATACTGAGAAAACTGAAAAGCAGACATAATTCTATACGGAGACAATGAGAAATGTCTTTTGAGTGTTCTCTAAGAATAGTTTGATGAATCTTCTCCAGCATCCATTAAGGAGTGTACATGGAATCCCATAGCTGATCATCTGTGTAGCTGTGACTGTATAAACACCTCACGGAAGAATACATATATTTATATGTGAGACAGAGTCTCACTATGAAGACCACGCTGCCCTAAAATTCACAGAGAACTACATGTCTTTCTCCCAAGTGCAATTTATATCTTTTAAGTAATGGAAAATATTTCTAATTGTGTTCATTAATTTTGGATGTGTGTGTACACATGCTCACACACACACTCACATCTGAGTGTGTGACACACATACAAAGATCTGAAGATAACTTTCAAGAATTCGTTCTCTGATTTCTTTATGCCCTAGAGATTGAAACCCCTTGACTGTGTTCATGGACTAGAGGCACATGTCTTTACCTCCTTTGCCGTCTCAGTAACCTGACAATTTCTTATATTTATATTTATTCCTATGGCCTCAAAATTTTTCTGATTGGCATGAATAAAAGAACAGGTACTATATAAGAAAGTTCTATTCTGTCTTACATTTCATTACTAGCCTTGCTTCCCCTTGATACTAAGTACTAAGTTTGTTAACTTAATTATTTCTACTAAGTATTTTATTGTAATCAAATAGAGAGAGAGAGGACATGGCTATAGCATAGTATTTGCTGCAGTCCTGCTCTGGAGTAATTTCATACTATCTACAATCCAGCGTCTGAAAAAGGAACGGCTATGGGAATAAAAGTATCAGGTAAGCTTTGGCAGAAGCACATATACTTCAGTGGGAAGACATGAAGATTCTGTAGTGTAAAGATCTAAATGCTGTGTCCTTGGGCTAGTTCTTCTAATTGGTGGATATATTTTTTTTTAACATGGTCACTGTCAGAAAACTGATAGTTAAAACTGAATAAACCACTGTCAAAATACAATGCATGAAATCCAGAGTAAAGACCTAATGGATAATTGCCTAAATTCATACCTGTTAATAATCAGGTAAAGTGTGGGACAGAAAATTTTCAAGATTCAATATATTTCCAAAATTGTATATTCTCCATGTTCAGATATGTGACCAAAGAATGAGTTAGACTGAGCCGGGCGGTGGTGGCGCACGCCTTTAATCCCAGCACTCGGGAGGCAGAGGCAGGCGGATCTCTGTGAGTTCGAAACCAGCCTGGTCTACAGAGCTAGTTCCAGGACAGGCTCCAAAGCCACAGAGAAACCCTGTCTCGAAAAACCAAAAAAAAAAAAAAAAAAAAAAAAAGAATGAGTTAGACTAAGCTGTAGTAACAAAGATATCCAAGATACCTGATGTGGGATTCCCCTCGGTATGCTGTGATTACCATTAATGAGTACAGAAAACTGGCTTTGCCTGATAGGGGAACAGAGTGAGGCATGGAAAACTATACTGAATGCTGGGAGAAAAGAGGCAGAGGCAGAAAGAAGCCATGTAGCCCCATCAGAGACAGACACCAGAACTTTAATCAGTAAGCCTCAGTCACCTGATGATACACAGATTAATAGAGATGGGTTAAATTAAGATGTATGAGTTAGCCAGAAATACGCTTAAACTATTGGCAACACAATATTGCAAATAATATAGTTTCTGTGTGATTATTTCAGGTCTGAGCTTCTGTCTGCCAGGAAAGAAACAAGCAGGCTCCCCACAACAGATATTTTTACCCATTAGAATATTATTCTTCATCTGTCATTGTAAGGATCCAGACATAAGGATGTAAGGAGACAAGCCAGGCTAGTAACTCTGTCTCCAGGATCTCATCAAGGTTCCCTGTTGCCTTCTATCTTGTTGCTCTCAAGTTTTCAGCTTAACTCTTGTCTGGATTCAGACCATGGTGTCTAAAGGAGATGATAAGTATTATAAGTATTATAATTTTGTCTTTCGGTCATATCTATTTCAATAGACTCTTAAATTGTGGACTATGGACTGAGGACCACATGCAGGTAGTAGGAAAAACTAGAGAATTTTAACTCAGAGAGGACTAATGTTATTATTTCAAAGACTAGATAGTCATAGCTTCTTTCCTCTCATGATTCAGCAAAGCCATTTCTAATACAAGGCTTATACTCCTTAGGATATGATAGCTTGTAGAACATTTAGCATATATTTCTTGCTTGATATTGTTTATGATGAATGTAATTCTAATTTTTATACTTGATATTTGTTCCTATTGTATATAGTTTTGTATTAGGAAAAAACTCTTTTATTTAGATAAAAGGAGGAGTTACTGTGGGAACTTCTTCAGCCAATAGCCTTTAAGATACTGACTCACTCTTAGCATGCCCTCATGTATTATATATATAGATGTAGAAACATGTGCAGCCTCCTAGCTTCTGGATTTGGTTCCCATTCTCTGCTTGTGCAGAGGATTGCTGATCTGTGAGTCTACCTCTAAATAAAAAACCTTTATTATACTCAATTCTGAGCTAGTGTGGGACAATTTTATTATAATCCTCAATACTTTTCCATGTATTAATTGTTATATATTTCTCAGTAACTCACCTGATTATAAAATTATTAGAATCAAATAATATGCTTTTGCTTTTAAGTATCTTTTACTATAATTTGTATATTTTTAATAAATAACATACTCAAATATTTCAAAATGAGTTTTATAATTAATGTTGGCAGAAACATTGCCTATACTTGAAAAGGAAGAGTAAAATACTACAATATATAGTATGTTTTTGAATTTGTTGTTATCATATGTTGTGAGATATATGATTACACTGTGAAATCTGAGTTTGCATTTGTGCTGATTTGATTAAATTAACACTGGGTCAGGAGGCTGTGTTAGTAGCTGGTTGACAGGAAGTAATCATAAAGCATCAGATGGCATCTAGGAGAGATAGAGAGACAAGAAAAAGTAGGGAGTGATTTGGAGTGATGGTGATTTTTTTTTCTAGTTTGGCAAAATAAAAGCATGGGTCTTTTGAAGATAACAGCAAGGAGAAGTATCTTAATTTGCTGCTCGATCTCTCTAGCTAGCAGTTTTTCACCCCAGTTTTTGAATCATGAGTCTTATTCATAAATAGAACGATAGAGATTTAGTTAAAACAACCACTAGTGACAGTGACAGGACCCATGAATAGAATTCCTGTCAAGATGATGGCTCAGCTGTCTGGCCACTGCTAAAGAAGCAGGCCAGCAACTTCAGAGTTGCAATTGCTGACAGAAATCACAGAATTTTAAGTCACAACCACTATGCTGAAATTAAAATAACCATTAGCAGACATTTTAGCATTGCTGGTGCTAGAATGCATGATGCATAAACTCTATGAAATCCATTGGCAAAATGATACCCTAGATGCATACATTTAAGAACTCAAAGGAAAATGCCAACTTCTCATAGACTCTTTTTTTCTATTCTCTCTGAAACAATAAAAATAAATCAGAAGTTAGGAAAGTGGTCAACCCTAGAAATATATACATATAGGTAGGACTATAGGGACTCAGCAGGTTTTATACATATGGTCATTCATCTATACGTATATGTGACAAGAGAAGTTAAAGAAAGGGGTTTTAATTTGGAATAGATGGGAGTGGACATGGGAGGGGTAGCAGGAAAGATAAGAAGGGAGGATGATTCTACCATATTGTAATAAAATTTGAAAAGGCATAAGGAAGCAAACAAAGTAAAAAGGATATTTTTTTTCCCAGTGTATGGTAAAGAACCTACAGATCTTCCACGTCACTGGATTAGAATCAGTTCTCATGTCTACAAGGAAATGAAATGATTACTTGAGTCAGCAAGGTAATTAAGTATGGGTTTCCAGATCTGTCTCATTTGTGAGAATATATCTTCTTGCTTTCCTACAATTTGGGGAAGCCAATATTTATAAGTTCATAGGTTATCTTCCTGTTCAAAGGAGAGAGGTACTTAAAGTTCTATGGAACAGTAATAAGCTAAGAAAAAGAGCCTATCAATTGGAGAGTGGGGGGATATGGGAAGAGTTCAAAGTACAGTAGCTGAGAGAACATGATGGAAAGAAATTCTATTTACATTACACACACACACACACACACACACACACACACACACACTACATACACACACTCACACCCTGTCCAGGATGCTCATGAGCCAAGTGGTGCTTGTAGTTCGAGAATAAGCTTCTGGCAATGGTCTTGAAGTTACAAGGTCTCTAGGAAAATTCTAACACTGGATCCTTGAGGAAAGCCAGGCATTTCTAATGATCCTTCCAGATAGTAACACTCATGTGTCAGCAGTAAAGAAAATTATTATGAGATTTATTAGGTTAACACTCATTTGTACTTGCTCTAAAAAGTCACCTTACACCTACGTAAAGAGGATTATTTATGTAATTATCTGAGCATATGTCCTCATCAATGACTTTATATAATCATTTCATGGCATTCAAATTCAGCACAGAAGCATCCAGACCTACGTACAAATATTATTAGGATAATGGGTTTTCATTTCTAGAGGTCGTTGGGGAAGGGATTAATTTTCTTGCTGTATTGTATACACAGTGCAATGCACAGAGCTATGCTGCAATGCTTCTCCCATAAAAATTGCATTTTGATATAATAAAAAGGACACTCTCACAACAATTTTAGAATTTAAGCTACATTAACTGCATTCCACTCTTTCTTTGCCAGCTGAGTTTGATGCCTTCTTTTTTTTTTTTTTGGCTAGCATCGATTTCTGTGAAATTCGAAAGGGAAATATTCAAAAAGCTTTTTTCTTTTTTAGTTTATTCAGATTAGGAAAATTATTTTCCTGGCTTTCTTTGGGGATGATGAGATCTCATCTAGTTCTGTTCTATACTGTAACATTTCTGTGAGGTGCTCTTAAACTCAGCAGCATGGAGAATTAAGTATGCTAGAGAGAAGTCATGGCTTATTATTTTTGAGTTACAACTTTTTATCAACAATAGATTTTTAAATATGAGGTAGCAGGTAAAGTTTGGGCATGGTAAGGTTTTTTTTTTTTCTTTTTCCTAATACACTTATATTGTAGATCTTAGCTTTTTTTTTCCTCTCTTTTAGTTGTTATTTAATTAGAATGTCCTATTGATCCTGTAACTCTGGGAAATGTCCACTTGACATGTGTGAACAACGTTTCCTCCATGAGGCAGTAAGTTGGAAAGAACACCAGCTTAAAAAGGATCACTTACTTCTGACGAGTCAAGGAAGTTGCAAGGAAGTCTTGTAAGTTCTCCAGGCTGTGAAGAAACACTTTACAAGGCTGAAGCAAATGTAGATGAATAGTAGTATGTAATGAAAATTAGCTTATGCAGCCAGACACAACATTGTCAAAAACCAATGTACATGTTATATTTTCTTATTTAAATTTAATGCTATTTATTTAGAGTTGAAAGCCTTTGGATTCTGGTTCTACCATTGCGTCATAATTAAATAAAAAATAGCTTCTTCAGTAAATAATGAAACCGTAAAAATCACAAAATTAGAAGAGCCCTTGAGAACTCCCATGCTGGTCCGCTTTGCTGAAGAGACTGGGAGCCAGGAATGAGGTTTTTCTAGGTGAAGCTAAAAATGCTGACTGTGAAATTCTTTATACACCGACTATTGATGCAATTGTGAGTACTATTTAGATTGTCATTGATTTTATAATATTCATTGCTGGCATACAAGGATACCATTTTTTTAAAAAGTAATGCATTCAATGTTTTCAATGATCATAACTGCATTTCAGTTAATATTTTAATGAATATTTAAAATTTTTCTCTTTTGAATTCAGGTCAAATAATTCCATATTTGAAAGTAAGAGCACATTAGAGGACTTAGAAAGTTTGTATCTGTAGAGAGTGTCTTAAACCTTTGTTTCATTCTTCTCTTTGAAGAGCCAGGGATCCATTGGAATAACATTTTCAAATTAACAGGGGGAAAAAAAAAACAAAAAGTAGAGAAAATCAGTTCCCTTGGAAGGTGGTTGTTGGGACTCCTCACCATTATCATCTTTCTCTCAGTGATCTCTGCATTCATTTCACTAACAATTGAAAATTTAGGAGAGATGTAATTGTCTTGCATGCATATAAAACACCTGCCATGTATTTCATTGTTTTAATCATTTTTATTTGTAAGCATGATGTGTGGTATCCAATACCTTAGGAATGACAAAAATACAACTCAAGTGCACTTTATATGAAAGGTTGGAAAACATTTGTATTCCAAAAATAACATCTAAAAGATTTAAAACTTTTGGTATAGGCAAAAATCTTTTCCCCAGAGAAACTATCAGAAAAATAAGCATATTAACAGGAAACTTCCTAGATGCCTAACTGAATTTTCCATTTCATTGACAAATTTCTACATGATTCTTTATGCAATATTTTATGGAGCTTTTATTGTTTTGGCTGATGTGCAAATAGGCAAAATATCTATTTTAGGGTTATAAAATGGTTTGATAACAAATGATTTTGAGAACTTGTTTGGAGGTTCTTGAAGGAAAGTGCTGCTACTTGTATACCCATGCTGAAGACCAGTCCTCTTAGACCAAGAATGCAGTTTCAGTGGGGACATATATGCCGCGGTGACGGAGGAAGGGGACATCCACCTAGCTAGCCAGATCAGCCAAATCAAACCCTAATGATCAATGGGGTGACATATGGCGCTGCCAGATCACCTAGTGGCACATGGATGCATTTTTAATCCCAGCACTTGGGAGGCAGAGACAGGCAGGTCTCAGTGAGTTTGAGGCCAGCCTTGTCTAAAAGAGCTAGTTCGAGTATAGCACCAAAGCTACAGAGAAACCCTGTCTCGACAGCGAGAGGTGAACCCACACACTGAGACAATGGGAATGTTCTATCAGGAACTCACCAAGGCCAGCTGGCCTGGGCCTGTAAAAGCTTGGGATAAAACTGGACTAGCTGAACATAGAGAACAATGAGGACTATTGAGAACTCAAGAACAATGGCAATGGGTTTTGATCCTACTGCACGTACTGGCTTTGGGGGAGCCTAGGGAGTTTGGATGCTCACCTTACTAGACCTGGATGGAGGTGGGAGGTCCTTGGATTTCCCACAGGGCAGGGAACCCTGATTGCTCTTAGGGCTGACGAGGTAGGGAGACTTGATCGGGGGAGGGGGAGGAAAATGGGAGGTGGTGGCGGGGAGGAGGCAGAAATCTTTAATAAATAAATAAATAAATAAATAAATTTTAAAAATCTGAAAAAAAAAGAAAAACAAAACTAAAACAAACAAGCAAAAACCCATAGTTCGAGAACAAATTTAAAAATTGTGTTGGCTCATAGACTCTGTAAAGACTATAAACACTACTCATATGCTAGCTAAAGAAAATTTTATATATATTCTTGGGGGACTTTCTCTAGAATTTGTGAAGGTCTATGTTTTTGTGAAGCCTAATTTTTATGTATATTTCACTCTAAAATAGAAAGGTTTAGGTACATTGTTTGGAACTATCCCTGATAATTAGTGTTCCCCTGACCTCAGTGATAGCAATGAGTAAATCTTCTTGCATACTGAGCATCTGTGTTGGATTGGCTGTGATGGATGACAGCTTCTCAAAGGAAGATCTCTTGGACTCCTGCATTTTCACCATTGGCACTGAATTATGTTTACAATATTTGCATAGCTTTAACAGGTAAATATGTATTTATTTCCCACAAGAAAGGGGATGTACAATAAAGACTAACACTTTCCATAAAGATCAATTGACGTCTGGTTAAATGAACTTGTGTTCCCTGTCTGTAGGATACTTCTCAAGCGCCAGGCACCTCTGGTTTACTTTGTGTTATTCTGCAAGGGTTTGGGCTCACAGAACTCGAGCAAATGATATTCTAAGCTATTATTATTAGTGTCATTGAAATGAGTCTTTTTCTAGACTGCCAGTCAGCTCCCAAATAATGATATGAAAATATTATTAATGATGAAATCTCAAACTTAGCTTAGGCTTATTCCTAACTAGTTCTTATAACTCAAGTTAACCCATTTCTTTAAATCTTCATCCTCTACATACTAGCCACCGTGCTTCTTCTGTATCTTCTAGTGTCTCTCATATGCCTATCTTCCTCTTCTTCATTTTTTCACAAGAATTCCACTTAAACTTCCATCCTCGTTATTGGCCATTCAGTTTTTTATTGCATCAACAACAGTAATACATTTTCACAATGCATACAAATATCACATAAAATTATCCCTTTTGTCAAGATAAAAAGCAAAAGTTTTAAATTGAATACTGTAAGATTATATATAATAAGAACAATTATCAAGTATGAATTATATTCACAATATCCAGTACATTTCCATTTGACAAATTCAGAGAAAATACTCCATGTCTATCCTATCTTGGTGAGTCCAAAGTTTTGTCTCTAATTTTCTTTCTATCTTAACTTGTATTACTAACCAAAAACTATCTTTTTATACCTGAAAACATTTTTGTCTCAGTAAACAACTTAAATTTTATGTTTTTAAAACATATAAACTGTACTTATGTAAGTTTCACCTTTGAATTTGGTAACAAGGAATACTATAGCTGTAGCTACTTTGTCTTCAACTCCATCAGAGACCTAAGAAAAATATAATATTACCCGAGTGAATAGGAAGTAAAGGAAAACAAGTTCCAAAACTATAAAAATGACAGAGACAGCTGGCAGCATGGGCAGTCACCCACAGTTCCTCTGTAATGCTGGGGCACACATCTTTGGTCTACAGGCTTTGATTAACTGACAGACTTTTCCATGAAACAGGAATTTTAAAGGATGTCCTGCTTGTCTAACAAACTTTGGCAGTAACTTTCTTTTGTGTCCTTCTTAGCAAGTTTGGATAACATACTGTTGAGAGTTCAGGTCAAGGCAATTGTTTTGTTCAAATGGCTAGCTTTGCCACATTGAAAACAAAGTCCGCATGGATGTTTTAAATGCCCATCATCCTTTTTTGAAGGCAATTGGTGCTGCTAGGAGCAGACGTGTCTCCTTGTCACAAAAAGTCTTATGTTATTAAAACATTTCTAAATGTTTGAAAACCATCTATAAATCTAAAATATATTTATATATGACCTTTAAAACATACCTAAAATGACTACAAGTTTTATTATAGATAACTAACTACAAACCAGTGTTTCTTAATTATCCTAAATGATTTATAGTAATAGCTTTCAAGGACTAGAATTTTACCTTTTGAAGGAGCTTCATAGGTAAAATACCTTAAACAAGAGTAGAAACATATAAATAGTATTTTCTAACAAAAATAATCTTAAATTTGTATAAGTATACAAAAATCAACACCAATGCAAAGTATTTGAAACTAGTGGTTTCCTGGCCACCCAGATATGAACAGTCACACAAAACTATATTAATTACAACACTGGATTTTTTTTTCCTTCATGTCTGTAGCCAAGATCCTCTGGAGGTCTCCCCTGATCAAATCTGTTCTATATTAATTTTGAAGAGATTCATAACTTTTTGTTTCCTGTGGAAATACAGGTTTAACTTCTACCCCAATACAACACATTTCTGACTTCCATTTTTTTTTATTGAGAAAAGGAGAAAAAAAAAAACAAGTTTCCACCTCCTCCCAGCCTCCCATTTCCCTCCCCCTCCTCCCCCTCTACGCCCCCTCCTCCCACCCTTCTCCCCCTCCCCCCACTCCTTTCCCCCTCCCTCTCCAGTCCAAAGAGCAGTCAGGGTTTTCTGCCCTGCGGTAAGACCTAGGACCTCCCACCTCCATCCATATCTAGGAAGGTGAACATCCAAACTGGCTGGGCTCCCACAAAGCCAGCACATTACGTAGGATCAAACCCCCATGCCATTGTCCTTTGCGTCTCATCAGCACTCATAGTTCGCCATGTTCAGAGAGTCCAGTTTTATCCCATGCTTTTTCACTCACAGTCCAGCTGGTCTTGGTGAGCTCTCAATAGATCAGCTCCACTGTCTCAGTGGGTGGGTGCATCCCTCGTGGTCCCGACTTCTTTGCTCATGTTCTCCCTCCTTCTGCTCCTCATTGGGACTTTGGGAGCTCAGTCCAGTGCTCCAGTGTGGGTCTCTGTCTCTATCTCCATCCATCACCAGATGAAGGTTCTATGATGATATGCAAGATATTCGTCAGTATTGCTCAAGGATAGGGTCATTTCAGGTTCCCTATTCTCAACTGCCCAAGGAACTAACTGGGGACCTCAGCTTGGGCACCTGGGAGCCCCTCTAGGGTCAGGACTCTTGACAACCCTAAAGTGGTTCCCTTAACTAAGAATTGTGGTTCCGTGCTCCCCTGTCCAACCTTCCTTTATCCCAGTCCTCCTGCTTTCCCAAGGCCCGACCTCCTTCCCTTCTAACTTTTCTCTCCCCATCTCCCCTTACCCCCAACCCACCCCACCCCAAGATCCCAATTTTCTCCCCGGCAATTTTGTCTACTTCCCTTAGCCAAGAGGATAACTATATGTTTTTCCTTGGGTTCCCCTTCTTACTTAGCTTCTTTAGATTCACCTATTGTAGACTCCGTGACCCTTATTTATGGCTAGAAACCAATTATGAGTGAGTACATCCCATGTTCATCTTTTTGGGTCTGGGATACCTCACTCAGGATAGTGTTTTCTATTTCCATCCATTTGCATGCAAAATTCGAGAAGTCATTGTTTTTTACTGCTGAGTAGTACTCTAATGTGTAGATATTCCATACTTTCTTCATCCATTCTTCCATTGAAGGGCATCTAGGTTGTTTCCAGGTTCTGGCTATTACAAATAATACTGCTGTGAACATAGTTGAACAAATGCTTTTGTCATATGATAGGGCATTTCTTGGGTATATTACCAAGAGTGGTATTGCTGGGTCCAGGGGTAGGTTGATCCCGAATTTCCTAAGAAACTGAAACACTGACTTCCATAGTGGTTGCACAAGATTGCATTCGCCCCAGCAATGGATGAGGGTACCCCTTCCTCCACAACCTCTCCAGCAAAGGTTATCGTTGGTGTTTTTGACTTTAGCCATTCTCACAGGTGTAAGATGATATCTCAAGGTTGTTTTGATTTGCATTTCCCTGATTGCTAAGGAAGTTGAGCATGACCTTAAGTGTCTTTTGGCCATTTGAACTTCTTCTGTTGAGAATTCTCTGTTCAGATCAGTGCCCCATTTTTTAAGTGGGTTAATTAGCATTTTAAAGTCTAGTTTCTTGAGTTCTCTATATATTTTGGAGATCAGACCTTTGTCTGTTGCGGGGTTGGTGAAGATCTTCTCCCAGTCAGTAGGTTGCCTTTGTGTCTTAGTGACAGTGTCCTTTGCTTTGCAGAAGCTTCTCAGTTTTAGTAGGTCCCATTTATTCAATGTTGCTCTTAATGTCTGTGCTTCTGGGGTTATACATTGGAAGCGATCTCCTGTGCCCATCTGTTGTAGGGTATTTCCCACTATCTCTTCTATCCTTTTCAGTGTGTTCGGGCTGATATTGAGGTCTTTAATCCATTTGGACTTGAGTTTTGTGCACGGTGAAAGATGTGGGTCTATTTTCATTCTTCTACAGGTTGACATCCAGTTGTGCCAGCACCATTTGTTGAAGATGCTTTCTTTCTTCCACTGCATACTTTTAGCTCCTTTATCAAAAATGAGGTGTTCATAGGTTTGTGGGTTAAAATCCGGGTCTTCTATACGATTCCATTGGTCGACTTCTCTGTTTTTATGCCAGTACCACACTGTTTTCATTACTGTAGCTCTGTAATAGAGTTTGAAGTCAGGGATGGTTATGCCTCCAGAAGATCCTTTATTGTATAGGATTGTTTTGGCTATCCAGGGTTTTTTGTTTTTCCATATAAAGTTGATTATTGTCCTCTCAAGATCTGTGAAGAATTTTGATGGGATCTTGATGGGGATTGCATTGAATCTATAAATTGCCTTAGGTAGAATTGCCATTTTTACTATGTTGATCCTCCCAATCCAAGAGCAAGGTAGATCCATCCATTTTTTGGTATCCTCTTCAATTTCTTTCTTCAATGCCTTAAAGTTCTTGTCAAATAGATCTTTCACTTCCTTGGTTAGATTTACCCCAAGATATTTAATGCTGTTTGTGGCTATCATGAATGGTGAAGCTTCTCTGATTTCCCTCTCTGCTTCCCTATCCTTTGTGTATAAGAGGGCGACTGATTTTTTGGAGTTGATCTTGTATCCTGCCACATTACTAAAGCTGTTTATCAGCTGTAAAAGTTCTTTGGTGGAGTTTTGGGGGTCGCCTAAGTACACTATCATATCATCTGCGAATAACGAAAGTTTAACTTCTTCCTTTCCAATTCGAATCCCCTTGATCCCATTATGTTGTCTTATTGCTATTGCTAGAACTTCAAGTACTATATTGAAGAGGTATGGAGAGAGTGGACATCCTTGTCGTGTTCCTGAGTTAAGCGGGATGGCTTTGAGTTTCTCTCCATTTAATTTGATGTTAGCTGTCGGCTTGCTGTATATAGCTTTTATTATATTTAGGTATGACCCTCGTATCCCTAATCTCTCCAAGACTTTTAACATAAATGGATGTTGAATTTTGTCGAATGCTTTTTCAGCATCTAATGAGATGATCATATGGTTATTTTCCTTCAGTTTATTTATATGCTGGATTACATTGATAGATTTTCGTATGTTGAACCAGCCCTGCATCTCAGGAATGAAGCCTACTTGATCATAATGGATAATTTTCCTAATGTGTTCTTGGATTCGGTTTGCCAGTATTTTGTTGAGGATTTTTGCGTCGATGTTCATGAGTGAGATTGGCCTGTAATTCTCTTTCCTGGTTGAGTCTTTGTGTGGTTTTGGTATCAGAGTAACTGTAGCTTCATAAAAGGAATTAGGTAATGACCCTTCTGTTTCTATATTGTGGAATACATTAAGGAGTATGGGTATTAGCTCTTCTTGGAAGTTCTGGTAGAATTCCGCATTGAAACCATCTGGTCCTGGGCTTTTTTTGGTAGGGAGGTTTTTGATAACAGCTTCTAATTCTTCGCGACCAACAGGTCTGTTTAGATTGTTCACCTGGTCCTGGTGTAACTTTGGTATATGGTATTTATCTAAAAAAGTGTCCATTTCTTTCACATTTTCCAGTTTTGTGTTATACAGGCTTTTGTAATATGATCTGATGATTCTCTGAATTTCCTCTGTGTCTGTGGTTATGTCCCCCTTTTCATTTCTGATCTTATTAATTTGCGTATTCTCTCTCTGCCGTTTGATTAGTTTCGATAGGGGTTTATCAATCTTGTTGATTTTCTCCAGGAACCAGCTTTTTGTTTCATTGATTCTTTGGATTGTTTTCTGTGTTTCTATTTTGTTGATTTCAGCCCTCAGTTTTATGATTTCCAGTCTTCTACTCCTCCTAGGTGAGTCTGCTTCTTTTTTTTCTAGAGCTTTCAGGTGGGCTGTTAAGTCTTCAATATGTGCTTTCTCTGTTTTCTTTAAGTGGGCACTTAGTGCGATGAACTTTCCTCTTAGCACTGCTTTCATAGTGTCCCATAAATTCGAGTACGTTGTTTCTTTATTTTCATTGAATTCAAGGAAGACTTTAATTTCTTTCTTTATTTCTTCCTTAATCCAGGTATGGTTCAGAAGTTGATTGTTCAGTTTCCATGAGTTTGTAGACTTTCTGGGGGTAGCATTGTTGTTGAATTCTAACTTTAATCCATGGTGATCTGATAAGACACAGGTGGTTACTAATATTTTTTTGTAACTGTGGAAGTTAGCTTTGTTACCGAGTATGTGGTCAATTTTCGAGAAGGTTCCATGAGCTGCAGAGAAGAAGGTATATTCTTTCCTCTTCGGGTGGAATAATCTATAGATGTCTGTTAAGTCCATTTGCTTCATTACCTCCATTAATTCTCTAATTTCTCTGTTAGGTTTCTGTTTGATTGACCTGTCCATTGGTGAGAGAGGAGTGTTGAAGTCTCCTACTATTAGTGTGTGTGGTTTGATGGCTGCCGTGAGTTTTAGTAATGTTTCTTTTACATACGTGGGCGCTTTTATATTCGGGGCATAGATATTCAGGATTGAGACTGCATCTTGATGAATTGTTCCTGTTATGAGTATAAAATGTCCCTCTCCATCTCTTCTGATTGATTTAAGTTTGAAGTCAACTTTGTTAGAAATTAGTATGGCCACACCTGCTTGTTTCTTAGGACCATTTGCTTGATAAGCCTTTTCCCAGCCCTTTACTCTGAGTAGGTGCCTGTCTTTGTGGTTGAGGTGTGTTTCTTGTAGACAGCAGAATGTTGGATGCTGTATTCGTATCCAATCTCTTAGCCTGTGCCTTTTTATAGGTGAGTTGAGTCAATTGACATTAAGTGATATTAATGACCAGTGGTTGTTAACTCTGGTCATTTTTTTTTAGTGTTAGAGTTTGTGTGTTTCCCTTCTTTGTTTTGTGTTGGTGAAGGGTCTCTAGATGTCTGAGTTATTGTGGGCATTGTTGGACTCCTTGGTTAGTGATTTTCCTTCTATAATTTTCTGTAAGGCTGGATTTGTGGCTACGTATTGTTTGAATTTGTTTTTATCCTGGAAAATTTTGTTTTCTCCATTTATAGTGAACGAAAGCTTGGCTGGATATAGGAGTCTGGGCTTGCATCCATGATCTCTTAGTTTTTGCAGTACATCTATCCAGGACCTTCTGGCTTTCATGGTTTCCATAGAGAAGTCAGGTGTAAGTCTGATAGGTTTACCTTTATAAGTAACTTGGCCTTTTTCCTTTGCGGCTCTTAATATTCTTTCTTTATTCTGTGTATTTTGTGTTTTGATTATTATATGGCGAGGGGATGTTTTTTTTTGATCCAGCCTATTTGGTGTTCTGTATGCTTCTTGAACCTTCATTGGTACCTCTTTCTTCAGGTTGGGAAAGTTTTCTTCTATAATTTTATTATGTATATTTTCTGTACCGTTGAGCTGCACTTCTTCTCCTTCTTCTACTCCAATTATTCTTAGGTTTGGTCTTTTTATTGTGTCCCAAATTTCCTGAATGTTTTGTGATGAGAATTTGTTGGTTTTGCTGTTTTCTTTGATCAGTGTGTTTATTTTTTCTATGGTATCTTCAGTGTCTGATATTCTCTCTTCTATCTCTTGTAATCTGTTGTTAGTACTTGTTTCTGTCATTCCTGTTCGTTTACCCAGATTTTCCATCTCCATTCTTCCCTCGGTTTGTGCTTTCTTCATTGCTTCCATTTCATTCTTCATGTCTTGAACCACTTCCCTAACTTGTTTGATTGCTTTTTCTTGTTTCTCTTGGTTTTCTTGCGTGTCTTTGAGCGATTTATTCATTTCCTCTACCTTTTTGTTTGTAATCTCTAATTGTTTATGGCAGTTTTTCACCTCCTGTTTAAGGTCCTCTATTATTTTCATATAGTTCACTTTTGAGTCGATTTCTTCTATTTCTTCAGGAGTAGGGTGTACAATTCTTCTTATTTCGGGATCCCTGGTTTCTGGTGGTGTCATGTTGCCTTTCAGATTGTTGGAGGAATTCATGTATTGGCGCCTTCCCATCTCTTCCTTCAAATGGAGCCAGGAGAGGCCTGGTCTCTTGGTCCAGACTTTGCTGTGATTGACTCTCAGGGTATATCTCTTCAGTGTAGAAGCAGGAACCGTTCCAGTCCAGATGGGATTCCTCCGCAACCGTCCTGATGGGATTCCTCAGCAACTAAACAGGGCCGCAGGTAGCCCAATGATCCAGGTCCAACAGGATGAATGGAGCAGGGGGGGGGTATCCAGGAGTGCGCAGGAAGCCTGGTGCGGGAGCTGAAGGTGCCAGACTCCCTTACAGGGGACCCTGAGGCCTGCCTGGCTGGCAGGCACTCACCGCTCTGGGTGGGTCGCCTTAGTTTAGGAGCTTAAGACTGTAGTTGAGCACTGGTCCTAGCTCACAGCAGGGCAGGGTTGGGGAGGGGTGCTGGGGGTGCTGGGTCGTGCGAAAGAAAGACAGCCCTGCAGAAGGAGCTGGGGGAGGGGGTTTGTGCTCTCTTCCGGGACAGTCCGTCCCTGGGTAGCACACACTCACCTGTCCTGATGGGATTCCTCAGCAACTCTCTGACTTCCATTTTTAAGGTAACAGATTCTTAAAATATATGTTGGTTTATTTTAGCAGTTTCCATAATCAAATGTTTCCCAGAAGTTATTGGTTATTGCACATTAGCATTTTAAAAATTCAAAGTCAACAAAGCACCATACAGGATCCAGACACCTTGTGTATTTTCCATCTTTACATGCCTTATAATTTTTATACTTACTCTTTCTTTAAAGACTTTATTATTTTTAAACTATTTTTCTATAACAGTATATACCCATTTTCTTTTTTCTTTAGCATCTAAGCACATTTTTAAACACACTGTATTCATTCAGAGTATTTTTGTGTGTGTGTGTGTGTGTGTGTGTGTGAGTGTGTGTGTGATGTCTGGACCTGGCTTTACTAAGTGCCTATAGTAGTCTCTGACCTTATGAGACAAATCTTAAACTGACATCTCAGTTGCTGTGTGCCTTGGCTAAGCACATGGCCCTGGCAGCTGGCTCAAACCCATAGGAAGTGGCTGGGAAATGCATCTCTGTACATCATCAAGAACCAGCCCACCTGAGAGACTGTGGGACTAGGAATCTACATCCAGCTCCTTGTACAGAACTTTTATTAGTTTCCTCATACTCTATGTTTGGATATTCAAGCTTCCATGTTGGATGCCATATGTAACAAATCTTTTTATATCCGACCAGCCAGATCCCAAATATTGACACAGATGCTTATTATTAATGATGAAATCTTTACCTTAGCTTAGTCTTGTTCCTAACTAGTTCTTATATCTTAAATTAACCCATTTTCTTGATTTTCATCCTGACAAGTACTACCTATCCTGCTTCTTCTATGTCTCCTGGCATCTCTCACATGCCTAGTTCCTCTTCCTCTTTCTTTTTCTCCCCAGAAATCCCACCTATACCGGCCATCTAGCCTCTTGTTAAACCAGTCACAACAATACATTTTACAGAATTAGTTTCAGGGTTCAACATAGAGTATGCCGCTGGACCTTTCGCCCTATTCTTCATAGCCGAATATATAAATATTATCCTAATAAATGCCCTTTCAACAATTCTATTTTTAGACCCATTCCATGACTTTAACAATCCAGAACTCTACACCATAAACTTCATGCTAAAAACCCTAGTACTAACAGCTCTTTTCCTATGACTCTGAGCCTCCTATCCTCGATTCTGATACGACCAACTAATGCACCTCCTATGAAAAAATTTCCTGCCCTTAACCCTAGCTTTCTGCATATGACATATCTCCACCCCAATTTTCTTAGCAAGCATTCCACCATACACCTAGAAATATGTCTGAAAAAATATCCCACAACAGGCCATCACTCTGAATAATGCAGTTCCTTGTTTTTAATACACTGACCAGTTTTTATTTGCTTTTTTGTACTAGTCTGTAGAAAGAATCAATGGCTGGTATGCTGAACAAACACCTCTACATACCTAATCTCCCAACCTTGTATTTTGGAGATAGAGTTTTCTAATGTAATTCAATGTGGCTTCAAACTTGTGACCTTCATGCTGCAGCATCCCAAATTTCATGCTTACAGGTTTGTGATCCTCTGCCTAGCTCCCAGTAGCCTTCTTTTTCATTACTGAAGAAGCAAATGAAGTCAGGTTTGTTAACTCACAAGCCGAGCAAAACTACCAACCTCCATCACAAATTTATTTAATTTCTGATGTAAATCTTAGTGTGCACTTTGTTTGGCAAATTAACTTACATGTAAAACAATACTGGTTCCCTTGGCAGATGCCCAGAAGAAAACATTCAAATAATCTGATCATGATTGTCCCTTATCATTTCTTATAATATTAATGGAATGTTAAATTTTATCACCAAAAACAATAAGAAAAGTGAAATATATAATTGGATAGTAGTCTGGAGTTTAGAAGAAACAACTTGAAAAGAAATATAATTTACAACCTGTTCCTACCCAAATATTCTTTAAAACTATGAGTCAATGGCAAGAAACTTCATGAATAAGAAAGAAATAGGTGCATAACTCTAGAAATATATCATCATTGATGGACTATCTGAGGAATAAAAACTAGGGATAAGAAGAAAAGCAGTAATAGAGGAAAAAATAATCAGGAAAATGTGATGTGGTAGAAGCAGAGTGGGGACCATGCAAGAAAAGATGATTTGCTTATATGATATTCTAGGAGAATATTCAAGATTCCTTCCTTACTTGGAACTCTGAAGATGACTGATATTTGTTGAAAGAACAGTTTAATAAAGTTTTAGCTTATTTGATAAAGATATATCAAAACAGTCAACCTAGAAACTTCATAAAGAAGAAAGGTTTGAAAGACCCCCACCCAGAATAGATGAAAGCTAAGCAGCAGTAACGCCATTTTGCAAGGCTTGAACTTAAAACTCTTAAGTTAAACTAGGACAAGGAAGTTCAACCACAAGGCAAGGGTGGAGGGCCAGGCAGGATATCTGCGGTTGGCTACCTGGCCCCTGTTATGAGGAACCAAATAGAAAAAGGGGAAACTGAGTAAGAAAAACCGTTTACACCCTAGATAGTTAGCCAATTTTATCTGATTACTTAAGATTCCCCGTAATTGTCCCTGAGTTGAACCTGGCCTTATTTGAGTTGTCCAATCAGAATATTGTAACCATGCATCTTGCTTCTGTAACTGCGCTTCTTGCTCCCCAAATCCTATAAAAGCTCACTACCCCAGCCTGTAGGCGCACTAGTCTTACTAGAGACTAGGATGCCCCAGGTACCTGTGTATCTGAATAAAGCCTCTTGCTGTTTGCATCCGAAGAGTGGTCTCACTGTTCCTTGGGAGGGTCTCCCCAGACTGAAAGGCTGCCCACTGCGGGGGTCCTTCAGGTTCATTGAACTTACAGTTTTGGAGGTGGAAATCCAAAGTTGGAGTCTCAAAAATGGTTCTCTTGGCTGAGGTAGATTATGGTGTTGAAATCAGAAAGAAAATAGCTGTACACAGTATAGTTCAAGCACAGGATGTTGTATGAGTTTTTTGTCCTGCCCAGTTCCCACAATCGTTAAGTCCTAAAGAAATCACACAGATGTTTACATTAGTTATAAACTGATTGGCCTAGTATCTCAGGCTTCTTATTAACTCTTACAACTTATATTAGCCCATTATTTTTATCTGTGTTAGCCAAGTGGCTTGGTACCTTATGCGGCAGGGTAGTCACATCTTGCTTCTTCTATGGCTGGGATAGGACTGCAGACAACGCTTTCCTCTTTCCATAATTCTCCTGTTCTCCTTGACCCGCCTCTACTTCCTGTCTAGTGGTCCCACCTATTTTTGCTCCTTGGCTACTGGCCAATCAGCGTTTATTTAAAATATAATTGACAGAATACAGACCATTGTCTCACACCACTAAAGGAGACTGTCATATACATAATATCCCATTCTAGAGAGAGAGCAAGCAAAGATGAATATATTTCTATGGAGTGTGGCTTAATGACTTTCTATTAGGCTCTGCTTCGTATGGAGGCATCTGTACTGTCCTATGGGTGATCAAGTGTCAGGGACATGAAATCTTAGGTAAAAAATTGTAAAGCATAACAGATGTCTTGGGCAGGGTCTTACTTAGTGCGCTAATATTGTAAAGAGATACCATGACCAAGGCAATTACTATACACAGAAGCATTTAACTGCGGACTTGACTATAGTTTCAAAGTGTCAAACCATTATCATCATGGTATATATCCTGGTGACTGGAACAGTAGCTGAGCACTGCATCCAGATCAGCAGGCAGGGAGATTTAGACTAGGTCTGGCACAGGTTTGTGAAACCTATAAGGCCAACCCCACTGGCACACCACCTTCACCAAAGCCATAGCTTGTTTAAACCTTGCGATTCTTTCAAACAGTTTGACTCTCTAGTGTTCAAGTATTCAAATATTTGCTTATGTGAGGATTCTTACTGAAACCACCACAGGGGAAAGGATATATTTAAGTGGATCAGAGGTGATACATTTAAGAACCTTGTTTAGACAGAAGTGTAAACTAGTATGTAGTTGTTAAAAGATGTAAAGGTAAGAGAAAATTTGCTTTACGGTTAATTAATGGACATGACAGATTATGACTTTCTTGCATGTTAAGGAGTACAGTGAGAATGAACTAGGGGAAAGTGAGAGAATTATAGTCAGCAAAACCCATGCTCTGAGGGAGAGAAACAACCCTATGCATAGAAGAGAAGAAAAGGTCTTGGAAAGACTGGGAAGGAAAGACTGAAAGCCGAAGGCAAGGAAGCAGTCCTGGAGAAGAAGAAAAGGAGAAAGGCAAAGGAAGGCACACAGGTTTCTTTATTAATTGGGTGGTGTGAACAAGATGAATTTTCCAGCCATGTTTGCTACTTCTTTCCAGTTGAAATTGGTCATCAGTTGTATGTGAGGAAAGAGTTGAGAACAGAGGAAGAACTATTTAGGGATGTCATACTTCAGGAAAATGGGGAGAGCTTGATAAAAGTATTGAGTACCCATTTCTGGTGTGGGAGCCTGACTGAGCAGTCTGAGTTACTTGTATGATGATATTTTAATGAAGCTGGTGGTGGTGAACAGAAAATGGTAGGAGTCATCCCAGGTTCTGGAAAAATAGCAAGATTAAAATACAAAACATTCCGAGTATCTTAATCAAGCACAGACAATAGGTGCAGTATAAGGATGACGGTGACACCTGGAGGGTTTGAGAGAAATTGTGAAATTGATGTCCATGGATCAGTGACCTTCATAGACTTGGGTATTGGGTCAACAGGCCTAAAACTGAAGATGGAGTCAATCACCTCTCTGTCAGTGCATTCTAGAATAGTAAAGATCCATTTTGCATATATAAATACCTTCATCACTGTCTAGCCTGGCCTAGGCTCTAAATTATGCACACTAAATCAGAAGACAGATCCCTGTGCCTTGCACAGTGTCTATCATTTGTAAATTAGACTCCGTTTTATCTATTGCAGTCTGCCATGGTGAGAAACGTTGAGCCTGACACCTGATGAACCTAGAAGAAAAACATTGCCTGTGAGATTAATAAACGCTTTGGTTGATGAGGGTGACATGATGATGCCCTGCTTTCTAAGTAAGTAGCATTAAAGCAAATATTGGCTTTCTCTGAATGGAAAAAAGGACACCCCTCATTAATATTTATGTGTAAAGTTCAAAGTTATGAATGTAATACGATATTTTTCTCCTGTTACACAAATTAGTCTTCTATAATTTGACATGGCTTTGGAAGGGATGCTGTTATTTAAAACAATGCACATGTATTGATGCCTTCATAATTTAAAAATCTATTAAATTATTATTTAGAAAGATTTATAAAGTGATAATTTATATGTGTCAGACTACTAATGTCAATTAGGGTTTATATTTAGCCCTTCTGTGATACTGTGCTTTTTTTCTTTCTAGCATTTGTGGGACTTTGGTATTTGGAAGGAGACTACTTAGCAAATAGTACTGAATTCCCAAGTGTTGCTTTTATTTTTAAGACATTAAATATATTTTAGAGGACTAAACTTTCAAATAACATTTAATTTTCATCATCTCATTTCAGAAAGCAATAGCCTTGAATAAGCATCCATGTTGATAGATTTAAAAGAACATGGCACTACAGTTCTTTTAAAAATAAAATAAAAACACAACAATTCACAGAAAAATGTACAATAAATCTCACCATCTTCCCTTTGAAACCATCAATGAGACATGATTTAGGGGTAAAAAGGGACACTTTAAGGAGGAACACTGTATAATAATACTGTTGGGGTTTAATTTATTTTACATTCCTTTCACTGAAGAATTGTGTTTTTAGAAACACTCTTTGGAGTTTGCAGTCCTCTACACTAAGAATTCAGAAGCCAGAAAATAGCGAAGAGATGAAGGAAGACCTAGGAAAGGAAGGCACTATAGTGCTTACCCTTTTGAAAGGCCAAGTAGAGAAGTGTCATATCATTTCATGATCATACGTGGACATTGTATACCCATCTCTGGTGAAGTCCTGAGTGAAGACTGACTGAGCACTCTGTTCACTGTAGATACTGAGCATTTCACCTACATTTCAGCACTTTTGCGCTCCTCTCCTAAGCTGCTGGGAGTGCTGGCTTTGCCCAGAGTAGCTTTCTTGGTGAATGCTACACCTCTGCAATCTGTACCATCAAACCACACCAGAGTAGCTTTCTTGGTGAATGGCATGCCTCTGCAATCTGTACTGTCAAATCACAAACTTAAAGCTCACCCACCTTATTTGGACCCCTGGCAACTTTTAGGGTACCTACCAATTCCAGGACTGACTGGGTAGAGTCTCAAAGCCTTAGGCACCTGCATGGAAATTCTCCCTTCTCCTTCCCAATTCTTTTACTCTTTCAAGGCTATTGATCTACACTGCATTCCTGGATGAACCTCCCCAAAGCGATTTCCAGCTAGAGCCACTTTTGCAGAGACAGTGACTGCATCAGAAGCAATCCTTCCCATGTTTCTGTATTCCAGTGGATTCAGCTCTCCCATTAGTGAACTCTCCTGGCTCTTGCAGATTCCTGCTAAACATTTAAGGTGAAACTGAACTTTGATTTTTCAGCAAACTCACCTATCTGTTTTATTTCTGTGTTGATGCACTGACATCAACCAATCATCATGAGAATTTAAAATAGATCTGTAAAGCATACATCGAGGTTAGGCTCCAAAATGGTTTAAATGGAATGATTTACAATAAACACATTTGGAGAAAGTAAACTAGCTGATTTAAAAGAGAGACTATCTGTAAATGAAGAGTCCGTAAGTGACAGAGAATGGAAAGAGAAAAGCAGGAAAACAAGCTCAAAGGCATACCACTGTTCTTTGTTTACACATCTTTCCTTTCTGGAGGCATTCACCCTACTCCCTCCCCTAATTTTCCAAGTTCTAATGCTTTCCACAGGAGAATAATTACTCTATATAGTGAAACACATGAACAAGATTTCCTATCAAAAATGGCTTTACCTCCAATATCTAAATGATTTTTGAGATGAGATTTTCCCCCCATGAATGTCAATTTTCATAGTTGGACATTTAGGATTCAAGTTTTATTTTTAATGTTTTGATTTGTTTTTGTTGTGGGCAAACTGTTTAGTGTCTTCTAAGTGATATTTAATTGCTATTTCTGTGTGAACTTTGTGGACCAGACTAGTAAATAAGCCTGTAGGTATCTTCTTGACAATCACATTCCAAGAGCCATGATAGAGGTGACAACAATGTGAGTGGCATTCAGACTCTCACAAATACTGCTACAGCAATGGTTTTGTTGCTGTCATTATGTTTTCATAAAGGCATTTCTTCTCTATTACCCAAATGAGAGTTATTGTTGTCATTCTTTTGATAATTGCATTTATGGTACTTAGTTCAGTGTTCTTAAGATTCTGTAAATCCTACTTAGCCTTTTATGAACTTAATGTTAATGAAAATAATGGATTAATTGGCTTGCAAAAATCAAATCAATTATCAGCCAGAACAATGTAAGGCCTTATTTGGTTGGTCACCTTGAATCATATTAGACCAATCTTTAACAAAAAAAAATTGTCACATAGAATCAACTGCTGAAGATGCTCACACTGTCTTTGGGAGAGATGAAACATCTTTTTTTCATAGGTTTTGAAAAAGAAAATTTAAGGCTTGTTACATTATCAGGTGGTCAATCTTAGCTTCATATGTGAAGCAGCAGGTTCCCTCTGTCATCATTCTTTTATTAATTTTATAGGCTCACTGTTTTGAGTGAGCCTATAAAACCAAACAAAGCTCAAACAGGTTTACTAACACCAAGAACAATGTTGTTTACCACGATAGGTGTCTATTCTAAATTCAATTACAGTTAGAATTAATTTGTTATCCACAGTGGCAATTTTTTTTTTTTGTAAAAATAAGTTTAGGGTAAAAGACTAACTCTTGTGTGCTAGAAAAGAAATAATATTCTATAGACACGATAGCAGCATTTTTTGCCAAACTTTAAAAGAATTAATGTTTAACATTATAATTTTGGAAAACTTTATCATATCAATTGCATCTGCTTCTACATTGTAATTAAATAAATTGAATGTCTACTGAAGTTTAAAAACTACATGATGACCTGAAGCTTTAAACCTTTGGTACAAATAAGTTTTCAATACATCGTGTTGCTTTTGTTGTGTGTGTGTGTGTGTGTGTGTGTGTGTGTGTGTGTATAATAGCAGTGAGAATTGTAACTAAGCAGTCATATATATTTAATGCAAATAGCACATTCATAAACATGAACACACACACACTATTATACTGTATATATATGTTGTACCTAATTGTATATGTGTGTGTGTACTATATATGTGCATACACACACACATATATATGTATTGTATAAAATAATAACAATATGTCCAAGGTAAATGTGATAAAACTGCGAACATTGCTAGCCAGTTGTGGCAATTGACTTTAATGCTAGTAATTTGGGAAGCATAGGGAGGCACATCTCTTTGAGTTTGAAGCCAACCTGGTCTATAAGAGCTAGTTCCAGGATAGATAGGGTGTTATACAAAGAAACCCTGCCTTGAAAAAGAATCCAAAACACAACACAACAAAACTAAGCCAAAAGAAAACAAAAGGTAAAACTATCAGTAAGTCTTATTTTAAGGACAGAATGTCTTCTTCAATTAGAACATTTTTATTAGATCATCAAATTTAATAATTTCTTATCAAATTTTATCATTTATTGATAATTTTATAATGATAGCATAGTTTAGAAATTGGAGTTTATTTTTATTGCTTGTTTGGTATAATTTGAAATCACTGGATTGAATGAGTATTTCTCTTGGTTTGAAAGGCATACATCTATATATTACATGCATGCACATGTTCATGAGCATAGTTCACATAGTTTATAGAGTATATAGTTTGTATATAGTCTTATTTATCCACAAATTAGCATTTTTTCATGAGAAAATAAGAAAATTACCTCAGAGAATACAAACATAAGTCACAATAAAATGGCCCATCACATAGTCATAAAATAATTACGTCTGTCTTCTAATCTGTGTAGATCAGAAAAATATGTCATACTAAAATTATAATTAGTATATAATAGGTTTTGCTCTTTTAAAATGGGTTTGGTACTATCATGTACACTCTTCTCTTAGGTAAAATATTATAATAATATACTCCATATCTAAAGGCCTGCCATCTTTTTTATTGCTGTAATTGAATGCCACATTCTGGCTAACTTATAGACACAGTGTGATACACTCATGGTCTGAAGCCTGAGATGCCCACTACAAGGGCAGCTGCATCTGTTGAGAACTTTTCTGCTACATTATAATACAATCAGACAACAGGGTAAGAAAGTCTTTCTTCCTCTTTCTATAATGCTGCAAATTCTATTTTGGGGACTTTGTAGACATGTCCTCATCATCTAACCCTAATTTTTTCTCAAGTACTCTGACATGAATTGCCATTCACACACACTTCTGGAGACCTGTTTCCAATGTGTACTGCATGGAAGATGCAAACCACAACATGACCATAGAGGTAACTTTCCTACCAGTAAACCTTTCTTGATTTTCTTAATTAGCTCCCTCTGTTGTCATCCTGTGCTATGATAACATTTAGTTTATCTATAGTGCATTATTTAGAAGAGACACCACGACTAAGACAACATTTACAATCCTGCAATTAAATCCTTTCCTTTATAATAAGTGGTGGGAGACAGAGATACACAGGCGGACATGATTCTGAAGTAGCTGAGAATTTTATATCTGATCCTTTGACAGCAGGGAGAGAGAGAGAGAGAGAGAGAGAGAGAGAGAGAGAGAGAGAGGAAGGAGAGAGTGAGCAGGGGAGGGGAGACTGGGCCTAGCATAGGCTTTCAAAATCTCAAAGCCCATTCCCATCTGTAGGATTCCTTCAACGAGAACATACCTACTCCAACAAGGATACTCCTTCTAATCCTTCAAAACCATTCACAAATGGGGAAGAAGGCACGCAAATATTTGCAAAGAGTTCACCAACAAGGGACTAAGCCAGAAAATATATAAACCTGTGGGAGGCATTCTTATTCGAATCACCTCATGCACTTAAAATAATCTTTAAAAACACCAAGTCCTTCAGACTTACTTTTCTATTGTAAGTTTTCTAGTAGACGACAAACACATAAAGTTTGTGCTGTGGGTTAATGCTCTTGTACACTGTAAAAATTTGTCACTCGTAATAGTTTAACAAAACACTGATTGACCAGTAGTCAGGCAGGAAGTATAGGCATGGTGACCAGAGTAAGAATTCTGGGAAGAAAAAAAGCAGAAAATCAGTTGCCAGCCAGATATAGAGGAAGCAAGATGAGAAAGCCTTATTGAGAAAAGGTACCAAACCACATGACTAAACATAGATAAGAATTATGGGTTAATTTAAGTTGAAAGAGCTAGTGAACAGTAAGCCTGAACTAATAGTCCGAAGACTTTACAATTAGTATGAGCCTCTGTGTGTTTCTTTGGGACTGAATGTCTGCGGAACTGGGTGGGATAGAAACTTCCATCTATGGTTTGTCTCAAGATGACTTATAGAAATATATAATACTGCTAATATATTGATATGACTGTCCACTGCTTATTCTAAAATTATATACTCTGATTGACTCAATCCCATCTGAGATGCTACAGTCTGAATATTTTTTTGTCTCCCAAAGGTTTATGTGATCAAGTCACACAACAATGGAGATGATTTGGAAAATGAGGATTTGGAGGGCAATTCAATTCAGATGAGACTTTGAGGGCTGATCTTTCTTCATATACTAACATATTAAGTAGTTTACCTCAGACCTTGCCCCATCTCTCTTTGAGTGTGTACATAAATAAGAGTCATCTAAAATGACAGCTAGCTCACAAAACAGACAGTTTTCAGAATATGGTGAATTAAGAATTGTGAAAAAATTCTGTTGTTTATTATGTTACAAGAACTGTACAATGTTGTCATATAAACCAGAGTTGATTGTTGTAAAACATTTCTCACAACTAATCTCATCTTTTGTGAGATAGATAACTAGATTTCATTTTTTCTCAAAGTGTTAGATATAGATCTTTTGTAGCAAGGGAAAGTAAGTTGATAATATTTTATATCAAATAGAGGTTATTAAAACAAAGTCAAACCTATTTTTGTTTTTGTTGATAGAGAGCATGTCCGAAACATTATATTGTTTAATAAGTAAGTGATTTGGAATATTTCTGTAACTTAAATGGATGTATTACTCCCCCAAATTATAAAATATAACCTTATAATTAGCTAAGCTCTGAATAGCACACTTTTCTATAAATTTATAATTGCATCCCCCTGTGTTAGCAGTATATCTGCTTTGCAATTATCTGCCTTTCTCTCCCTCTTTTATTTGATGTGCAGGTTTAACACTAGATTCTCCAATCTTAATTTGGAGTATCCTGAGACTGCCAAGATATTGGAATATTTATGGGTTTCATTTCACATGTCACTGCGTGATTTCCAGCCACAGCAATTAAAGCATGCATGCTGCAATGAAATAAAAACAGGATTAGAAAAAATACTGTTTCTTCACTGCTCAGAGAACTCCTTCTACAGCACATGGAAAAAAAAAAAACAGCTGCTCTGCACTGTATAGAGATGCCAAGCAGGTGTTATGTAAATCAGGAGTAAATCATTGACAGGTAAATTAAATAGTCATGATCTGAATATTGAGTTTAGGCAAGCAGCACAGTCAATTGGCGCCAAGCTAGATTTCTTGTCTTGTACAAAAATGTGATGTTGTTCTCGTTAAGCAGTCATCCATCCTCCTGACTTCAAGGCCCTTAAGACCCAAACAGGCCAAGATCATCTATCAGCATCCTGACTTAGTCAGAGCTGTGCTGTGTGCCATAATAAACCGAGGTCTTGCATTCTGACTTTTTTTGCTACAAAAATGCATTTAAGAGCTCCATTTTATTGCTATTTTCCTGTAGTATGCAATTCAATTTTCCCTTCATTAAGACATCTTGAAGGTATGTAAACTCCTTCCTCTGGACTAGGATACAAAGATTTGCTGAATAGTACTACTTTTAAGGAGCCGTTTTCTGCAATTTAAGTTTTATCATTTGTTTGATTTCATTGGGAATCATGAGAAAGAAGAGATTTTATGATAACACAGGATGTTTCCAAAAGAGGTTATAAAGGGAAAGGACTACAAAATGATGAACAATTTTAGGAGCAAATATACATTGAAGCCAGATAATTCTTCTATTTACAGCTAATTGGGGTATTCAATCCTTAAGATTCCAGTAATTTTAAATCACAGATTTTAGTACTAAAAAGTAAGTTACAGCTGAGGTTTTCCAGAATATTATCAAATAATAGATTTATGAATTAATTAACGACAGTTGTATTTGGTTAAGAAGAATTGCAGTGCTAACTGCAAACAAATTATTCAGAGTGATACTTTTTTTCTTCTAATAACTTAAAACTTTCAAAGACAAGGAAAATAGCTGTACTGGAACTGTTAAAGATAACTCTGGTGATGATAGAAATTCATAGCTTTATGCTTCAACAGAGTGTCATTTATATAAGGCATAAGTATGGACTCATGGACTTTCTATTGTTTCTCATTAACTGACAATTATCAATTTTCAGATTTAATTTATAGAGTAAGTCAAGAATCTAAGTTAGAACACATTTTCAGATTTTTTTCTATTAGAATATACATAAAATTTTAAATTAAAACTACCTATAATTAGATGAATTGTTAGAGAGATTATAATTTAGGTTTAAACTAGGAAGCAAGAGATCCCTGTAAGTTGATGAAAATGATGACAAATCATCACATCTTATAATGTGGAGTATATAAGTATATCTACAATATATACAATAGATACTTATCTTTCCAAATAAAACACCTTTGTTCAAATTGTTTACTAGTGACTGCTTGTCTCATCAAATTTTAATTGAACTTTAATTATCTTACATATGATGAGGTAATAATGCCCCATAGTTTTTGTAAGAACTCTATGAATTAGTTCAAACAATGTTTCTCCTATAATACTTAACAATAGAGACTATTATTCCCCCAGTGGGGTGTACTATCCACTGTGCACTTTTCCTGGTATTTACTTTGAGGATTATCCTTTAATTTTGAAATGTTGTAAGGGAAGACAAAAACAAAGCTAGTGGTATGGTAATTCTTGATTTGCCTTTGATATAATTTAGTGAGCAGAATCATAAATTTAATGATTTCTATTGAAAATAAAATGTAATGTTGGAATTCCAAATAAATCATGGCAGAAAGGTAAATTCAACAATAGAGAACAATTGGTCTTTACAATTTCGTATTATTTGCTTGTCGTAAGAATCTGCTCTTCTCTGACTTATTCTAAACTTCTGCATAAAAATATCTTAAAGGAAAATCCAAGCAGTATAGCCCATCCCCCTGTCTCCCAGATGCTGTGTGCTCTATCAGATTATTTTTTCAGAAAATGTATAAGGGAAAAGACAGAAACCCTGGGCTCCAAGGCAGAGGGATATTTATTCAACAGCAGCAGGAACAGCAATATACACTCTACATCACCTCTCAAACCAAACTGCAATTGCTCACGTGCTTTTTATGGTTATTGATGGTTTGCAGTTTCATTATAATTTGTCTAGAAGCAAATTTATTTTTATTTATTCTGACAGATTTTTCTAGGCTTCACAAATCTGAGGATTTATATCTTTCATTAAATTTGGAAATGTCTTCCACTTGAATATTGCTTGTCTCATATTCTTTCTGTTCTCCCTTCTGATTCCAAATAGCTTTCCATTCTGTCCTCCACGTCTGATAATCTTTATTTCATATGGTGCATGCTTTATCTGGTGGACAATTCTTTGGGAAATGTCTTGCATCTGTCTTTCTTTTCTGGTTTATAATTCTCTTTCTAGGAATTTGTAATCAACAGTTTAACCTGTCTACTGTGGGAAATATTAATTGTACCTCTTAATATCAGTGCAAGTTCTGTGTGGGTGTTTTATAACCTTCTTTCTTATTTCAGAGTGCTCTAAAATAGCTTGGTTTTATTGCCTAACACATTTTTGAAAAGAAATCCTAGATATTTATATTATATTCTATAGCTGAAAATGTGCAGCATCTATAGTTCTTAGGAGTCAAAATTTTCTCCTGCTTTGTTAACTTGTGATCAAGGTGACAATTTTGCTTGAGCTTTTCTCAATATTGTTGTAAATTCGTATTTGCAGAAGTCTGTATTTGGGGAAATTATGAAGTTGAAATAAAGAGATATTCTTCAGAGAGATTTTACATCATGGTAGATCAAGGACAGCTAGAAAAATGTTTAAAGTTACTTTAGGGTTTGAGGTTTTACAGTTTAGTCAGGCCACCATATTAAATTTCAAAGCTGTGTGAAAACTGTCTGGATTTTGAAAGTCTAAGGAAGGATGTACTTATGAACTTACAGTGGTTATGGCATCATGAAAAAGACCTGCTTAAGATCAAGCAAAAGTCAACCTTGGCATGAAAAATGGTTTTGGACAGTAGTCCCTTGTTTCAATGTGAGAAAATACTGGCAATTGATAGCTTGCGGCATTGTTTTCTTTCAGTATGTTTTCCCTGATATATTGACAATGCTCCAGTAGAAGGCCACACACGTAAGAGTATATTGGTAGCTTAAAACACTTGATGAATTTAACAAAACAAACACCAAGTACATAAACTTATGTTGGTAGGGATGCAATAAGAATCTGAACAGCGTTTGGGAGGCAGAGTGAATATGATTAGAACACACTGTATCCCAGACAACAACTAAGTAGGACTCCTAGGACCTCACAGAGCATGGAGCTTGTATGGCTCTGAACTAAATCCTCTGCATGCATACTTTGGTTGTGAGCCTGACAATCTTGTGGATCTCTTAACAGTGGTAGAGGGTCTGTCTCTTACTCTTTCGTCTGCTCTTGGGACCCTTTTCGTCCTATTGTATTGCCTCATCCAGCCATGATAAGAGGTTTTGTACCTAGTATTTTTGTATCATGTTATGCCATGTTCAGTTGATATTCCTGGGAGGCCTATTCTTTTCTGAAGGGCAAAAGAGCATTAATGGATCTGGGGGAGAAGAGAGGGAGGACTGGGAGGTGGGGGATACTTAGAGATGTGGAGGGGGGACCACAATTTGGATATATTGAAAGCAATAAAAAACAAGCTAAAAAGCACATTGTACAACATTCTCAAATAATAATAATAATAATAATAATAGTAATAATAGTATTTACTCAAATAATAGTTAAAAAGGGTGAGAGGAAAGGATGCGGGAGTGTTGAGGGCAAGGCTGATGAGTTTTCTATTTCTTATCTAGCGACCCATTGAGAGCTGTTGCAATTTCATCCCAGTATTTTTCTCTACCTATCATCCTCTAAAGATATAATAATTTATGAATAAAATCATATTTCTAATTCTCTCCCACATATGAACTTTCTATTGTACATTTTTTTATTCTTCATATGTCCACAGAAAAGCAAGGTTTTGCCTGGTGTGGAAAACATTCATCTGTACAAGCTCTTCAATACTCACTATTTGATTTTTCTTTTTCATATGGTTTTTCTGGTGCTCAGGAAGTTCCATTTCTTTTTAGTCCCCTCAGAAATTCATTTGTGAATATTTCTTTTCTCCTGTCTTGTCATTTTCCTAGTTACCCTCATGTGAAATTTTCAATATTTCTCATGTGTCAATTTTCCCTAACCGAAAATCTGACAAGTGTCCCCACTCAATTAAGAGTATGAAAAATTATGATTGAAAATGAATTAAAATCTAGAACACTTTGCATGCTTGTTATGTCCTAGCAACTGAGCAGATGAAGAAGTTCAAGGTCAGCCTGGACAGCTTAGTAGGTAAGACACCTGATTATCAATGTGAATAAAAAAACCAAACAAGGTCAAAGTTTACAGCCAACTATGGAAAGACTCAAACGTATGGGTTCAACCATGCCTGATATTCTAGTGCTTGAGAGACAGAAGACTTTGAGGCGAAGGAATGTCGGGCTACATACTGACACTGCATCTCAGAGGGGAAAAATTGGAACTGCAAAATGATGTAAACTACTGATCTTACTTTGTTACTGTGCACTTCTATTTTCATATGTTGGCTTGTTCTTCCTTATCTTGCTCACTTGTTTTCTGAGAAACACTGAGCTTATTTCCTAGGGTAACAGATAAAACCCTGTGTCCTACAGCACAGTCTCTATGTTCTGACTACTAAATGCCTTTATTGCCTTTACTTGTGTGTCCCCCGACGATCCCCAAAATGTCTCTTACCCCAAACACTGAGAAACTCTTTTCTTTAAAACTCACTTTCCACTTTTCCTTATGACACTATGACTTACCAGCCACTTCCCTTGCTAATTGTGAGCCCAGTGATGGGATTTTCTTTATTCTCATACTTGGGCTTCGTTGCTTGTTTGTTTGTTTTCATTTTGCATTCCAACCCCAGATCCCCCTCCCACCCCCTTTCCCACACTATTCCACCCCCCTGATCCCATCTCCTATCTACTCCTTAGGGAAAACTTTTCTTGGAGAGTCTACAAATTTGGCATACCAAGTCGAGGCTGTACCAGGACCCTACCCCCTGCATCAAGGCTGAGCAAGGTGTTCCACTGTTGGGAATGGGTTCCAAAAAGGCCAGTTCATGCACCCAGGATAAGTCTTGGTCTATCTGCCAAGGGTCCCACAAACAGATCAAGCCATACAGCTGTCACGCACATTCAGAGGATCTAGTTCTGCTATGGGATCATGGTCTTGTACCCTCTAAACCTTGGTCACTCGTATTAGTTTAATAAAGTGCCAATTAACCAGTATCCAGGCAGGAAGCAGACTAGGAGAATTCTGGGAAGAGGAAAACTCAATCTGCAGTCACCAGTCAAACACATATGAAACAAGGTGGGAAAGCCTCACTGATAAAAGGTACAAGCCATGTGGCTAAATATAGATAAGAATTATGGGTTAATTTAAGCTGTAAGAGCTAGTTAAAAATAAGCCTGCGCTAAGAGGCCAGTTTATAATTAATAAAGCCTCTGTGTCTTTATTTGAGACTGAATAGCTGTTGGACCAGGTAGGATAGAATCTTCCATCTACATAGTTCAGTCCCATGCAGGCTTCCTAGCTGTGCAGAGTCCGTGACTCTGTGGTTTTCTCCATCATGAAAATGCTTCCTTCTTAAATCTCTTCACTTTTAAAGGAATGTTTAGAGCCCTGCTTCCCTTGTGCTGGTTTCCTGTTATGTTCCAATTTGGAATGTCTCTTTTGCTACCATCTACTCATTGCCTCATCAGCAGACAATTGCTTATGATGTTTACTTCCTCCATCCATATTTCTTCTTCCAAGAAGAAACAATTTTCTATTGCTCTTCTCCAAAGTGCTTTTTTAAATGCCACATGAATATAAAACAATGTAACTTCATTAAATACCCTCAACAGAAGTAAATTGTTGTTCACATGGCAGAGAAAATCATAGGCAATAGTATAATAATTCAAACAAATGAAGTAATGTGTATGCAGACAGACATAAACACAATATAATTATATATTTAATTTTATTTTTAATCAGACTGTTCTATAGCAAAAATTCCATAAAAATATATAGAAAACTACCACAGTGTTTTTTAACTGCTTAAACATATTCAGTTGTAGGAGGATATGTCTAACTTGTATATAATCTCTAACAGAGAAATTTTGATGTTTTCCAGTAGAAAATGTGATTTAGTTTATAATTATATGTACTAGATGATTATTTCTGAATAATAAATGCAAAGGTACAAAATATCTTAAAATATATTCTGTAAAATTTAATACATATTTTTAGACTGACCTCTAAATAAATTTATATTCTTCCACACTATATAATGCCACTCATGTTACTCTTTGTTGCTTCAACTGGCAAAGTTTTATATTATTTGCCTTTGTTACAAAAATTTAACATTGTTCATATATAGTTCTGATGGCTAAATAAAACTTTATGTATTTATTTTTTCTTTAATACTTTTAATTTTTATGATTTATTTTCATTGACTTTGATTATGTGGTATGTGTGTATATGTGTGCATGCAGAAGCTGGATGTATTGAATCTCCTGGAGCTAAAGTAACAGGAGCTTATGAGTTCCTTATGTGGGTGCTGGGAACCAAATCCAGATCCTCTAGAAGTCCTCATATCCAACACACTATTTTTCTAGCTAAAATACTAACTTTTTTTTTTTTAAGAGGGAGTGTTTCTCTGTGTGACAGCCCTAGTGTCCTTGTCCTCATTCTATAGACTAGGCTGGACCCCAGCTCATCGAGATCCACCCGCCTCTGCCTCCTGGGTTTTTGGTTAAAAGGCTTGTGCAACCACTGTTCTGCTGTTTCATTCCTCTTTATGGTAAGTAAAACATATCTATGCTTATTCATTTTGTTTGTTTGTTTTTGGTTGGTTGGTTGGTTTTTGCTTTTTCAGTAGGGTTTCTCTGTGTAGCACTGGTTGTCCTAAAACTCCCTGTAGACCATTATGGCCTTGAATTCAGAGATCTGCCTGCTTCTGTCTTACTATTACTGAACTAAAAGGCATGAGCCACTATGCTTGGTCAACATTAATTTATTTTATAAGGTTATATTTTTGTCTTGCCTTCTGTATTTTCTCTCTCTCTTGTTATAATTCCCAGAGTTAAATGGTACCATTATTTTGGCATGAAATAGTTTTAACTCTTTGATTATAATAAATAACACTGGATCTTTGAAAAGCTATATTTTCAGCCTTTCATTTATTTATTTTAATATATATATTTTTATATTATAATTACATCATTTTCTCTCTTCTTCCTCCATCCAAACTCTCCCATATACTCTTCCTTCTACTATTTCAAATTCATGGCCTCCTTGTTTATTGATTGTTGATATATACATAAGTGTGTATGCACATACATATAATTTCCTATATACCTTAATACAGTTGGTGAGGTCTACTTGATACTTGTTTCTATGTTCTCAGGGATGACTTTAATCTTGAAGAGCCAATTGGTATGCCACCAACCATGTATTTATAAAAGTTTGACTGCCACAAAACACATGTACACACACACACACACACACACACAAACACACACACACATTTTTGTAGCTGCATGCACTAGTTCACAAGTTGTTTGGTATAGACACTGCATTCAGCCATGTATCTCCTCTTGAAATGTCTTGCTGGCTTCTCACCATTATTTCAGATAGGCCCAATCTTTCTGAGAAAGAGAGAAATAGGGGACATTAACTTGTTGATACAGGAGCCCTTGGTGTAGATGTGCTGCACGTGCTTTAGGCCTCTGCTCAGAAACAGAGCTGTTGCTGGTTCAAGTTTGTCTTCAGCCCCTTCAAGCAACAGAATAGACCTTTCAAATCTGTCTTCCAGTAGCTCTTATTGTTTTTTTCTCAGCCATTGTCCAAGTCTCTCTGTGATCACCTTTTGTATATTGACATGTGCTGGTTTTCCAAGCTCAGCACACAAATTTGGCTTGTTACAGTCCTTAGCTCCTCTGTTGTGTGATATATTTTACCTGACTTCGCTGCAATTTGTTCATATTCTTATCTCAAGTGTTTCTCTGACTTACAGCAGAACAAAAGACAACATTCTGACATTGGAACATACTCAAGTTTATTTTACAAAGTTAATATTCATTGCATAAAGCAATGAGCTTCATGGAGACCCTTGGTCAAATATATTATGTTTTTGACCATATTTTCTCTGTGTTCCCCCCTCCTGTCCCCTTCTTTCCACTATACCCCTTTCTCTTCCTAAATTCTCCCTCTTTTATTTCCATGCCAACACATATACTCACACAGACATGTGCACACATCCATATCCATTATAATATATGTTCTGTGTTTTACATGTGAGAGAAAACTTAAATTTTATCTTTCTGAACCTGGCTTATCTTACTTAATGTGATGATCACCAAGTCCATCCATTTTCTTATAAATGACAGAATTTTAGTCTTTACGACAGTCAGCTTTTCCTAGTGTTGACATAAGTAAGGGACATTAGTCTTTATAATATATTTTTTTCAAATTACATGGTTTCATTTTCCATAAAGAATTTAAATAAGATAAAGGTGAAAATAAAAAAAAATGTAATGACTAATAAACAATAACATCATGAGTGACAACTGGGAAAGTTCTTTACATGTAATTTCTCATTTCATCCAATTTCTTTTATGATGGTCAGTTGTTCGATACAATTCATAGTCAAATACTGAAGTTTATAGAACTTCAAGACCTCCGCAAATTGCAGAGCTACAAGGGAGAAAACAGAGGTGCATTTCCCAGGTACTCAGGAGCAACTAAGCTCCTTCTTCAGATTAATGATCAGAGGCCTTTATATCATTTTATTATATAGAGGGTCCAAATATTTTCCTCTGAAACCTCTGAAACAATAATGGAATCAAATATGGGAGTAGCTGTTGATACATATATTCATTTATCTTAAAGCTTTACAAGATTTTATACAATGCTTGGGGAGAAAGTATGTTCTACATTACTATAAATGACAATTGCCTGCTTGAACGTATTTTGTATGTTATTTAATTTTAGGCCTCCAAAATCAAAAAGAGAACTCGTGCTGTTTTATCAGTTGTATTCACTATTTATAACTGTTACAACAATTATACATCATTTGTAATACATGTTGAAACAGAATAATAAAATGGATTCAGACAACAGATGGAACATGGAAGGAAACAGTAAGGAAAAAGACTGTGTGGTGTTAAGGTTAGTTGCTTCTCATAATAAGCATCAATAATAAAACTCCACTTGTAGGTGAGATAACACTATATACCTACAAGGATGAGCCCTGTTACATCCAACATTGCAGGGAAATCTCCAGCTGTCCATGCTCACTTTGATAAAAGTATCATTACTTTTATTAATATTTTCACATTATCATTGTTATTTCCTTTACATGTGTTTTTTTGCATTAATTTTAATCAACAAATTATGAAATTCTCCCCAGAGTTTCATGAAACCAACTAAATAGTCCAGTAAAAAAAAAGGAGAGAAAGCACTATCATAATGGATTGTAAACCAGGCAGAATATGGCAGGATCTGAGAAGACATAATTGCAAGCTTTGATATTTATGATGAAAGACAGGGGCTGAAAGAAAAATGACGAAAATGCTGTATTAGCCCTTTATGAAACAAAGAAAACCTGAAGCTTGTGTAATAGTAATTTTCATCTTCCCTTCCAAGGGTTTGGAAAGCTTTGAAAATTCATGTATAAGAGCCGCTAGCCTTCCCAAGTGAAAAGACTTTTAAAATCACCTTGGGATACAGAGTCTATTAAGGAAAAAAAATCTTCATTGTCCTTCCATAAAACATAAAATTTCATTTTAGATCATTATATTGAGTCCACTTAAGTAAGTGTGACTTTTTGTTCATGATTAAGTACATTTCTTAGTAGTTATTTTTTATTATAAAGTGAATCATTATTACTTCCTTTCCTCCTCTTTCTTTGTTTATATTAAAATATTAAAGATATCTGTTGAATCACAGATGACTTATGAACTATATTCAACAATTTTCTAAAAAAATTATATAGCTTAAAATTAGCTTTCTGGAGGAACAACGGGTTTCAAAAACGTAAAATGCCTTGGTGTCTCATCAGCCCTCATTGTTCGCCATGTTCAGAGAGTCCGGTTTTATCCCATGCTTTTTCGGTCACAGTCCAGCTGGCCTTGGTGAGCTCCCCTTAGATCAGCTCCTCTGTCTCAGTGGGTGGATGCACGCCTCGTGGTCCCGAATTCTTTGCTCATGTTCTCCCTCCTTCTGCTCCTCCTTGGGACCTTGGGAGCTCAGTCCAGTGCTCCTGTGTGGGTCACTGTCTCGATCTCTATCCATCACCAGATGAAGATTCTATGATGATATGCAAGATATTCGTCAGTATTGCTCTAGGATAGGGTCATTTCAGGTTCCCAATCCTCAGCTGCCCAAGGAACTAACTGGGAACCTCATCTTGGGCACTAGGGAGCCCCTCTAGGGTCAAGTCGCTTGCCCACCCTAAAGTGGCTCCCTTAACTAAGAATTGTGGTTCCATGCTCCCCTATCCACCTTTCCTTCAGGGGGTTTTGATCATACTTAATGTGCTGGCTTTGTGGGAGCCTAGCCAGTTTGGATGTTCACCTTCCTAGATATGGACGGAGAGGACCTAGGACTTAACACAGGGCAGGGAACCAGGACTGCTCTGTGGACTGGAGAGGGAGGGGGAGAGGAGTGGGGGGAGGGGGAGAAGGGTGGGAGGAGGGGGAGAAGGGTGGGAGGAGGGGGAGAAGGGTGAGAGGAGGGGGAGAAGGGTGGGAGGAGGGGAAGGGAAATGGGAGGCTGGGAGGAGGTGGAAACTTGTTTTTTGTTTATGTTTTTTTTTCTTCTTTTCGCAATAAAAAAAAAAAAACCTAAAATGCTACAATATTTTATTTTTCATTCTAAGGAGATAATGTGAAAATTAAGTAGACATGAATTTTTCTAGATCTTAAGTAAACTAATCAAATAATTTAATTTGTTTTTACATTTTTGTAAATCTATTGAGTGTATTCTGAACTAGTTAGCAGTTTTCCTTTCTTATAAGCAATCATACACGCATATGAGTACAGTTTAGCTTTGACTGCCCCTCTCTTGTGAACATGGCCTTACCTGTAAATCATTCCCATTTTTCCTCCTTCTGTTGACAATTCACCAGGGTATCCCAGTTTTAATACTTTTGGGCATATTTTCTCTTTCTTTCTTTTTTTTTTTTTTGGTTTTTCAAGACAAGGTTTCTCTGTAGCTTTGGAGCCTGTCCTGGAACTAGCTCTTGTAGACCAGGCTGGCCTCGAACTCGCAGAGGTCCGCCTGCCTCTGCCTCTCAAGTGCTGGGATTAAAGGCACGTGTCACCACTGCCCAGCTAAGACATATTTTCATGTTATATCATTTGCAGTAATACTTTAAAATATTTATTTCCTGTGTATGACTAAATATACCCTAGGGATTTACATGTAATTGTAGAAAAAGGGGTTATGAAAAATAAATTAAAGTATTGTAGCATTTAGTTTCCACTTCTGCTTTTCTTTTATCAACATTGCTTAGTTTGAAGTATTTTTTTCAATAGGATAATCATAATCATCATGATTATTAGAATAAAGGAAAATATGACTCTTATTTGTCCAATTCACTTGTGAATTTGCCAAACATCTGGACCATCTATTGACTTGGTTGAAACATCTGCTACCTTTAGCCCTTTCATGTCTGTCATTCTCACAGTACTTCTCAATGAATTCACTGAGATTAATCTTCCATCTTTTCATTAAGATTCACCCAAATCGTGTCATAAAAGGTTAACTCTAAAAACCATTTTGTGAAATAAAAAAATGAAAACAAAAAAATTAGCTTTGTGAATTCATTCGATAAAAAGAAATCAAGAAACATTTGTTGCTAAATCAAGAGAAAGTCATATTTAATGCCAATTTTAAGACTATAGTTTTCTCTTAGGCATTAAATTTATGCATAATGTATACAGCTATGTAGATGCTCTAATTGTACAAAAATGTCTTGGCTTACTCTCCCAGAATAAAGCCAAATTACTCATCTTTTCAATTAAAATGCAATCATAACCTCATATGTAGCATTGCTAAGGTAATTCCAACACACTAATGCAAAAATTTCACTTGAATAATTTGCTAAAATACAAAATTGTCTACCTTTTCTTTTTCTCAAATTACCATGATCACTCAAATATTTTGGGAGGCTTTTATACATAGGACATTAAAGGGAAAACGTGTGTTTCAATCACAGCTTAGTCTTAGGCACACTCTTTTAAAGCACTTTCTGCTGCAAACATTTGCTCCATGAGAAAACTAATGAGAGCGGGTGAACTCTGGTATTTGGCAACAAAGCGAATGGCAGTTTTGTGTCATTAGCTATGTTTTGCTTTGGAGTAATTATGGAGATGTTCTTATTACTCAGTATGCTTATTTCAGTGAAGTGAGAAACTATCTCACCAGCTTTAGATTTTCTGCTTGTTTCAACCGTAGAGTCTCACATAAGTTTTCCTTTCCATGTGTGACTGCCGAGTCACAGGGATTGACAACACAACAAAGCACAAATTATGCATACTACAAGCATTTTGTATGCATTGCCTGAGTGGTAATCAATATATCATGAGTTTTTGAAGACAGTCTGATTTCTTATTTTCTCAATACATTTTGCAAAATATTATTTGGACTTATATGTTTGAATTTGTAAGAGAAAAACACAAAAGATAGAAAATTCATTTCAAGCTGTGCCTTTAATGCATATGAAAGACCGAGTCAAACATTTGCTGTTCTAATCTAAGAGCAGTCCTCTCTTTATCATTTGATTTCCCTGCAAAATCTGTAAAATCTTGCAATCCAAAAATAGACTCAGTAGAAGTAATCAGAAGGGTTGCACACTGCTACTGCACAACACGTCCTTAATCCCAGCACTCTGGGAGACAGAGGCAGGCTGCTCTGGATGAATTCAAGGCCAGACAGGTTTACAAAGCTAGCTCCAGGACAGCCAGAGCTACACAAAGAAACCCAGTCTCGAACAAAGCAAAGGAAAACAAAGAAAACCACAAAGGTACAAACAAAAACCCAAATCAACCAAACAACAACAACAACAACAACAACAACAACAAAAACCAAACAAACAAGAGAGAGAGAGAAGTAATCAGAAACATTTCCCTGAGATTTACAATATTAAAGCGTGGGCCAGAAAACAACCCCTCTTTTAGATTTGAATATGCATATACCTGTAATTACTCCTAGGAATTTACCATAGATAATATTTTTCTTACAGTTGCTAAGAATTAACTGCTGTGGAATAAATTTGTCTGACATCATAATCAGAGATATTTAACAAAATGGTAACTACTCAATATTTAAGAACATTGTAAGAATTTGCTCCAAACTAAAGTTAATGCTTTAAGGGAATGTTGTAAAACACAAAGAAAGTCAAAGCGGGGGACATAAAAAAATATGAAGTCATTAATTATTTCCTTGGATACAATTTGCTACCCCTTGTTTAAATGTTAATTTGAGGAAGAATGCTATTTTTAATTTCCAGGAGGCAAGAACATGAGGAGAGTGATTTCTACTCCCGAGGGCGACAGAGTGTCACCTAGAGGAACCTGAAATGAGCTGAAGGCACTGGAACCCGTGGTGCAAAGATTGACATGCTCTCACCTCCTTTCCTCTTGATACAGTTTGCATCCAAATATGAGGGAGGTTGAAGATTAGCTGCCATTAAATAAATATAGAACAAGCAGCCACTTTCTGTGTTTCCAATATCACAGAATTATAAATTTCCTGAAGTTCCTCTTTTTTATTTTAAGTTGAATCTATCCAAATTCTAAACACATTGATACTCTATTTATATATTCACAAGTTTTTTTTTTAAAATTTTCCATACCTACTGTCTCAGTTTTTGATGTCAATATGACCCAGTCCATAGCTATCTGAAGGAGTTATTGTAGTTCTTATTTGTGGATTGCCTTGATCAGATTAGTCTATGAACTTGTCTGGGGAGATTTTTCTTGATTGCTAAGTGATCAAGGGTTCACCGCTTTGTGGTCAGTACCATCCCCTGGAAAGAGGGCCTGAGCTGTATAAGAAATGTTGCTGGTTATGAACTACAGCGGAGCAGCCAGGAATCAGATTTTTTTCTGGGTTTTCCATCAAACTTACACCTTGAAGTCCTGACATGGCGTCTTGATGATAGACTGCAACCTGTGAGATAAAATAGACTTTTCCTTCCTAAGTTGCTTTTATTCATGGTGTTTATCAATGCCAACAGAAAGCAAACGAGATCACTATGTTCATGACTGCAGTATTACATATATCACTGCATCTTCTCCTTATTGAACAATCTCCTCTATTTGTTTCTTTTTATTTTTTTAAATGTTTTTTTATTTTTATTTTAATTTTTTAATTTATTTATTTATTAAGGATTTCTGCCTCCTCCCCGCCATTGCCTCCCATTTCCCTACACCTCCCCCGATCAAGTCCCCCTCCCTCATCAGCTCGAAGAGCAATCAGGGTTCCCTGACCTGTGGGAAGTCCAAGGACCACCCACCTCCATTCAGGTCTAGTAAGGTGAGCATCCAATCTGCCTAGGCTCCCCCAAAGTCAGTACGTGCAGTAGAATCAAAAACCCATTGCCATTGTTCTTGAGTTCTCAGTAGTCCTTATTGTCAGCTATGTTCAGCAAGTCCGGTTTTATGGCATGCTTTTTCAGACCCAGGCCAGCTGGCCTTGGTGAGTTCCCGATAGAATATCCCCATTGTCTCAGTGTGTGGGTGTACCACTCGTGATCCTGAGTTCCTTGCTCGTGCTCCCTCTCCTTCTGCTCCTGATTTGGACCTTGATATTTCTGTCCGGTGCTCCAATGTGGGTCTCTGTCTCTGTCTCCTTTCATCGCCTGATGAAGGAGTATACAATGGAAAAAAAGAGAGCATCTTCAACAAATTGTGCTGGCAAAACTGGATGTCAATCTGTAGATGAATGAAAATAGATCCATATCTATCACCATGCACAAAACTCACTAGAAACTAGCTAACTATTCTGAAGGCTAATGAATGAAAGTCAATTATCAAGTATGTATGTTGCTTTGTAGGCAATTTAAAAAATTAGTTGAAACTTGTATTCATCCAATATAATGTCTTTTCAAAACCACCAAAAGTTTTCCTTTTTAAATAATAAAAACTTAGTTTTCTTTGTTGCAGTGTTTGGGCAATCTAAGATCAGATAGTCGTATTTAGTTCTGATTGTAATGAGGGCTCTATCACTGGCTTTCCAATGGTTACCTTTGATCAGACTCATTCCTCACTGTATTTCATAGAATGACACTAATACTTTCCTAAGGGGTTCAACCTCATGACCCTATCAAATCCTAGTTATTTCCTGCAAGTTTCTGCTCTAATAACACCATGAGAATTAAGGTCTCAACACGTGAAGTTCAGGGTGGAGAAGCACTGAATATGAAGGAAATGCTTTTTTTTTGTCATTTGGGATATATAAGATTGAAATATAATGTGTGAAATTCTCAAAAAATAAATAAAAAATGAGAGATGAAGAAACATTACCTACCACTACAATAGCTCTCATATACACCCATTACTAAAATTGTCTATTAGAATTTGAATATCCAATAGCCACAGATAATTTCAAATTTAATATAATCAATCAAGTTAACAGAGACCATTATATGGAAAAATCATGTATGAAATGACTTTATTTTATGGCATTCAGTAAGCAAGCCGATCAATTTATTAGAGAGACATATGAACTAATGGAAACATTGAATTTTATTTGGAAGGCTTAAACACACCTTTATAAGAGCAGCAAGCTTTAAGAAATAGTCCCTCAAAGATGGGATTTCTAACACTAGACATTGTAGAACCAGGGTCCATTGGGCAATGAAATTGGTCACCATGTCCACATAGTAATGGAGAATATAGTTCCTATCACTTTATCTATCTATCTATCTATCTATCTATCTATCTATCTATCTATGGTTTCTCCAGATAGGGTTTCTCTGTGTATTCCTGTTGTCCTGGAGCTAGATTTGTAAACTAGACTGCCCTTGAACTCATTAAGATATACCTGCTTCTGCTTCCACATTGATGGAATTAAAGGCATATGCCACCACTGCCCAGCAACTATCACCTTCTTTAGAGTAGTAGTCTATTTGATTGTATAGAATATAACATTCTAATTATATTTCTATTAATAATGGAATAAGCATCTATGTTACTATTCGAATGTTATTAAAAATTCTGTTTATATTTCCTTTGATGTGCTTTAAAACACAATTTACAGGTATTTTGGCCTTGTGTTCCTTATGGAAAAAAAAAGGCAGAAAAAAGGGATGATGCGATTATATTTAAATTTTATCTACAACCTAATTTTTGAAAGGTGGAGTTTTGAATTATCGACCCACGATCTTTAGGACAAGCTCAGGAAGTCCAGGAGACTTCCACAACAAAGGCAAGTAATTAAGTGCAAAGAAGCACAATGGTGCAGGGACAGCAGGAAGAGAGCATTTCTATGAGAAATTCTAAAAGATAAAATAAGTACTAATGTTTAGAGCTGTGGTTCTCAACCTGGGGCACATGACCCTTTCGGGGTCACCAAAGAGAATTGGAAAGCACAGATTTTTACATTACAATTAATAACAACAACAAAATTACAGTTATGAAGTAGCAACGAAAATAATTTTTTAGGTGGCAGTGACCAAGGCATAAGAATCTATATTAAAGGGTCACAGCATTAGGAAGGTTGAGATCCACTGTTTTAGACCTTGAGAGAGTTCTTGTCTACCAAGTCCTTCTTGTTCACAAAGACTTGGAGTACAAAAGGACACATCCCCATCACACCTGCTAAACCAAACAAAGCAAACAACAAAAACAAACAAAATGAAAGTAAAAAACACCTGAAGTCAGCTTCCACTTGAAACATCAAAAAGAGCAAAGCCTCTGAGAATTCCTGGCTGTTTACAAACTCAACATTCTAATGTTTTCTTCAAAAGCTTATTCTGGGAAGTAAATGAAGCAATCTTTTTGGAAAGTAATAGAATTTTTTTTTCTCATGAGATTTCCCCAAAGAGAGGTGCCCACTTCCTTAAATCAACCAGCCGTGTAGAATGATACCTAGAGTCCCAACTATTTGAGGCAAATAAATAATAAATAAAGATGTTATTTGTGTCTGAAAAAAATATCATCTTTGAGGTCAAAAACCTCCTTTATGTGAACTCTGTAAGATGTCACACAGAAACAAGAGTCAAAGGTTGGGAGCTTGGCCACACTCCACTTTGGCATGTAAACTGAACATGGCTCCTAATTCAGGACCCAGCACATCTCTGGAAGGGTTTTCCTCTTTGTTTCTCTTTTTCCTTTTCTCTTTACTTCTAATGGTCTGAGTTCTGTTTCCACTCCAGGACAGGCAGCAGCCAGAAATCCTGGGAGGAGAAGTTAGCATTCTTCCTGAGCACAAACCTGATGCTAAGCTGGTATTTTGTATTGATTTTTCCTGAAGCCTGTAATCTTGAAAGCTTGTAACAGAGGATGAGGTAAATATCATTTTATTTGCTCAAATAGGTTTAGATTAGATTGAGATGAAAAAGTAGGGACAGACAAAATTAGAACTGAAAGCACCAATTACGGATTATTGTTTCTAGGGGTAACTACAATAGGTTATTTAGCTGATAAAAAAAAAAAGCGTATGGAAACAATGAACTGATGACTTTTCTTTAGATTTTAGAGATAAAAGAGTAAGAGGAAAATACAAAATTTTAAGTTATTTTTAAATATGAAAGTAATCAATAGTTCAAATCAAAGCAAAACCCATATACTTTCAAAGAGGAGTGCTTTACAGTATAGAGTATGAGCCACCAATGCACATTTTCATATGTAAATATATTGTGTGAAATTCTTATGTGCTCTCAAAAATTTTAGAAGAGTAAATTCTAAGACAACAGAATGACCTGAAAAAATTAATTGTCTTTATCACGTGATTTCAGAAAGAAAATGTACACAAGGCCATTCAAAGGATGCTGACAGTTTAGCATGAAATTTAAAAGGTGTAACCATCACGAAGTCGGTTTTATTTCTTCATCTTCTGAGCCCTTCAGACACAGAAGCTGTTATTCCATCTTTAGATCAGTAACTTTGAATTGTTCTACCTGTCATTCTTTAGTGACTAGTCTGGCTAGATGTCATACCGTGATTGTCTGCACCTTCATTCTTTCACATTAAATGGCAATCATTTGGTTCTTTTGATTTGTTTCTTTCATTTAGCCCTGAAGTTTTTACATTGGGATCTCATTAAAGCTGAACTAGTGTACCGCTGTCAAAAAAACTAATGGAAAAAAGTTTAAAAGTGAAATGTGTCCCCTATATTGTCACTACTGGAGAAGTTGCATCTATCAAGATTTCACAAGCATAGCACTTTGATTTATGTTTTATTGAGTCTGCCTGTCTTTTGCCTTCTCCCTTCCTTTTCATCTATAAAATGAGTGAAAAATTCAAAGAAACCAGGTTGTTTGTATAAAAGGGATGGGAATGTTGAGAAATATTTATCTTACCTCCGATTGTGTGTTTATGTGCCTGTGCAGCCGGAGAAGAGCAAAGCAGCAAGGATACACAGTTTGACATCAACAGTGATACTGTTCTAGCAAGACACGATGCAGCTAAAGATACTTCAAACAATGAAAGAGTCCAAATGAATCTCTCCATGGCTTTATTGTACAAACGGCTGTAAAAAACTGTTATTTCTTCCATAATGAAAAAGATATTTTTGTCATAAAGCAAACAACTTATGGCCAAGTTAAGGATATTAGTTGTGACTAAAATGGGAATTAATAAGCATGAGAGTTATTAAATTGCATATGATTTATTTATGCATAAGTATGTCCCATTCTGTTCAGAGAAAAAAATCATCTGGGTAATATTCCTATAATCTAGGCACCACAGACAATGACAAATATATCCATTCAGCACGAATCTCTTTTCCTCATGTGCTGCTGTTCTGAAAGATAAGTGAAATAGATTGTGTGCAGGCTGATCCTTTTCTGAATCCAGAAAATGAGATAAGTGCCTTCAGAATGTGGGAAAATTAATCCCAATGAAATTATGAACCCCCCGATGAAAGATCTATCCAGAAAGGGATAGAAATGGCAGAGGTGGTTGCTGTCATTTACAGCCACCTTTTCGGGTTCTGCTTTGCTAGTTCATGGATACTATACCATATTTTGCTCCTAATTTCTATAACCAGAAATGAGATATTCAATATATATTAATTGAATCCAAAGATTAAAAAATGGAATATTTGGTATTCCTAATGTAACAATGTTTTATTTTCAAATATATCAATAGGATTTGAGCTGTGGCAACTTTATACATTCTTTTTTTTTAATTTATTTATTTATTAAGGATTTCTGCCCCTTAAGCCCTTATGTTTTAATCATGTATTTGCAAAAAAATTTCATGACACATGCATGAAAGTAAAGTGAATTCATTTTCTGGTTAAACAAAGGATTTAAAATACATCTTTCCTTTTACTTGTCTTACACATTTTCTTGTTTAACTTTTTCTGTAATAATTAATATAGAAATCAGCATATTTCATAAAAGAAATGATTAAAATGAACCAAAACATTGACAAGGAACAAATATAAAATATGACCATTAAATAATCCCCAAATAATGTTAATAACTTCAATTTATACAATATACCATGCTGCTAAAAGTACACATGAGTTATTTATAGGTGTATACCCACCCACTCATGTATATATGGCCACATACCTAAGCACAAATTATACATGCAAGTATATCATGTTTTAATAAATACCGAACATGAACTATCAAAATCCTACATTTTACATGAGGTACTGAGACAAACTCAGTGCTCTCCTCCCAGCCACGGTACTTTCTAATGCAGCGACAAGCCAGGCCTTATCACCTGCTTGAGCTCAAAGTGCATGTGCAGAACACGGTTACATGTACTACTCCATTTGACTGGGATGTTTAAAAGGCTCATTTAAATATCAAAACTGCCTAGTGAAGTCTGCCATTTTTGTCCCTTTTGCTCAGTGACACTGGCTGTTTTTCCACCTGTTCTGGAGTTGGGCCTGAAGTCAGTGGTTTCACCACTAGACTTGAGAACTTGAGCCCCCATTCCCATGTGGGGTCTCTCTACTAGGTTATGCTGCGGCTCCTCTGGAAAGGAAGCTAGCTAGACCACCTGGCATGGTCCAAGGGAAGATGCTTCTGTTTTCAGGGCAGCTCTCACTGAAAAATGTTGTCCCCACCCTTAGTCAACATTGCTACCACCATACTGCTTGGGTGAAATTTGGTTTAAATTGAGCATGCTGTGCTATACACTTTGGAAAACCGGAGAAGATAAATTTTTATTTGAATTAAGAAAGTGCTTTTCTGTCATGGGAGGCTGTTTGATTTTGAAAAGCTCAGCAGGTGCCTGTGCCGTTTGCTGTATATTAAACAATAAAAATACAGTAACAAAATCAGCAGGCAAATAATATAAACAGAGCTGGTGAACACCGTGCCAATTTACCCAAGCAAGTCTCTCAGTGTGCTGTGGTGTCTGTCTGCAGCATCCTGTTGTTTTCAACAGTTTGTTTCTTCCAGTTTAACATATGTGAGTGTGCTGTGAGCTGCAGCTCTGGGTGTGGACCAGTCGGGAAAAACAAAGAACTCAGACTCCTTGGTTCCTGGGATAAAATTGCAACTTAGAGAAAAAACTAAGAAAGGTAAACTGAAAAAGAAATTTGTTTTATTATGACCATAAAACTTTGTGATTAAATCCAGGGTAATGTTTTGGTTCTTCTTTTAACAAATCTCAGTTAGAACCCACTTTAACTTTTATCTAATAAACTCTCTTAAATTTTTTCATTAACTTCTCCAATTTATAAAATTAAAATATGTCTGTTGACCCAATGGTTTTAATAGAATGTGAAGCAAAAACACATCAAATAAAAAATAAATAAAAATCTTTCAATACAGCAACGCAGTGTCATGTCAAGAACAATGTAAATCAGCTGGAAATGGCTGATTCAAACCTGAAAAGGTATTGCATAAATTATAGTCTAAGTTATTGTACTCTGAAGATGTGAACAAGAACAAAAGGGGTAGTTCCTTTCAACATTACATAAACATATTCAATGATTAGAGAGCTTACTGTGACAATTGGCTAGGTTATGCCCCTGACAGAATCCATTTCTGTGTCCTTTCAAAGGCAATGGATTAATAAGTCCCTTTGTTGAGTAGACCTCCTTCGTGCAGAATTGCAGTAAATCCACCAGCTTTTGCTAAGAGTTGAAAAATACAGGGCTAGGAAGCTAGCTCAGGTCTGAAGAGTGCTTGCGGTAGAAGCCTGAGGCTATAAGTTCAACTACACATATAAAAAGCCAAGCATGCTTGGTGCACACTTGTAGTCTTGTAGTCTTGACTCTGTTGTGGATTTGTTGGTCGTCAGTCTACCTAAAGGCTCACCAAGAGGCTCTGTCTCGAGGAAATCATCTGAAGAATGACAGAGCAGGGCACCTTCCAGCATCCTCGGTCTTTCGAAAGTACACCAGTAGGCACACACCAGTACAAACATGTGCACCTGTACTGTGCTCATGCACACCTGTCCCCCCCCCCCACACACACATACACGTGCCTTGAAAATGTACAAAAGACTCCACAGTAAATTAAAAGCTGTAATTTTCACTGCCCTAATGATTTTAAATGGGCATTGCATTTCACAATTTTTTTGTCCACTGGGTTCTTCTGTTCAAAATCAAAATTTCATTCAATTCTGTCAACAATTTCAGTGGGATGGTCAGGATGGGAACAGGAGGCATCAGGCAGGGCACCTGGAAGGATGGAGGGGAAGAGTATGGGAAGAGACTACTGGAATTGGGGAGAGGCAATAGGAAATGGTGTGGAAATCGAGTGCAATGGAACCTCAGTGGGATCTACAAGGGTGACCTTAGCAAAGACTCCTAGTAATGGAGGGTATGGAGCCTGTACTGGCTATCTTCTGTAACTAGGCAATGTTTCTAGTGGTGGAACCAGGACACCATCCCAGCCACAAAACCTTAGTCCTACAATTTGCCCTGCCTGCAAATGTACTGAGCAATGGTGGTACAGAGCTTGTGAGAGTGGCCAACCAATGACTGGTCCAATTTGAGGCCTACAAAATGAAAGGGACCCAGTTCCCAATGCTGACTCGACGATCAGGTACCAGAAACTGGATAGGCCAGAGGGCTAGTTCAGATCCAAACACAAATGGAAAAAAAAAGTCACTGAAAAGATTCATAATGGTTTTCTGTCATACTCATAGATCAGAGTCAAGCCCAACAATCATTAGACAGGTTTCATCCAGCAACTGGTGGGAATAGACGTAGAGACTCAGAGTCAAACAATAGGTGGAGCTCAGGGAACCACCCAGAAGAGAGGAAGGATTGTAGGAGCCCGAGGTGTGGAGGCCACGATAAGAACACTACAGATGGAATCAGCTAAGCAGGGGTCAAATGGGCTCGCAGAGACTGAATCGACAATCCTGGAGCCTGCATGTTCCTGCACTAGGTCCTCTGTATTATGTCACATTTCTGTAGTTTGATGTTTTTGTGGAACTCCTAACAGTGGGAGTGAGAATCGCTCTGGCTCTTTTGCCCACTCTTATGACCATTTTTCTCCTTCTAGGTGACTTTGTCCAGCCTTGGCATGAGAGTTTGTGCCTTGTCCTATTGTAGCTTGTTATGCTGTGTTCGGTTTATATCCCTAGGAGGCCTGCTCTTTTCTGAAGGGAAATAAAGGAACAGTGGATCTGAGGGAGGTGGGAGGAGGGAGAGAGGAGTGGAGATAAGGCAAACTGAAGTCAGGACATAACATATGAGAGAAAAATAAAAGAAAGCATAAATAGAATTACATTTATTTATTAATTCACACTCTGTGTGTGTGTGTGTGCGTGTGTGTGTGTGCACGCATTTGCCCACATACATTACCATGCATGTAGATGTCAGAAGACAATGTTATGAAGTTCATTCTTTCCATCATGTCTGCCCTAGAAATTGAATTCATATCTTCAGGCTTGAAGGCAAATGTCTTTATCCACTGTAGCATGTTACTAATTCAAATTTGGTATTCTTACAGAAGAAAGTAACTTTTTATTCTCGTGAACTTTTCGCTTTTTACAAACTTGCAGTTTGGGAGTGAAGAGATAATTCAGCTGGTAAGTGAGTACGGTACTCTTGCAGAGGACCAGAGTTCTGTCCACCAAAACTGTGTCAGCATCTAACAACATCTGTAGTTCCAGTTCCAGAGAAATCAATGTTCTATTCAAGCCCTGCCTGCAACTGCACAAATCCTCCCCACCCACCATATACACAGGATTTAAAGTCTTAAATGAAACAAAGCAATGACAGTAATGGACTCATTGTCATTTGATATAGGAAGTCCCGTCTTGTATCAAACATAGAGTGGACATGAAAAAGCTGAAAAGATTATTGCTCAGTCCTAAGCGTATGTGTAAGTATTGTGAGAAATTATGTATGCTCACATTTAACTTGACTACCATGCTTATCTTAAAAATTACATATATATGAAAATACTTGGCTTTAAGTAAATTACAGTTATTTTTTCTAAAGCAAGATAGACGAGTAAGTCAAAAAAAAAAGATAGCAAAGATGTTGATTGGTAAATTGTGAATAATGAGAAATGATGACAAAAGACATTGATATTTGAAATATTTTGAAAAACCAAGTGTGATGATATATATATATATATATTCCATGCCCTGGTGCCACAAAGATAGGATTGTTGTATATCTGAGGCAAGCTGCATAGGGAATTCAAGTCCAGTCTGAGAAATAGAGAAACTCTGCTCCATAACAAAATAAAACAAAACAAAAAGTTACTGGTAGAGGAATGGTATATTGTTTATATTTTTATTTCTGTGATAAGGCACAATGATCAAAGAAATTTAATAAGGAACCATTTATTTGGGGCTTTTAGTTTTAGAGAGTTAGAGTCTGTGACCATTATGGCAGGGAACATGGTAGAAGAAAGGCAGATACAGCTTCAAAGTAATGGTTGAAAACATGAGAAAGATAATGAGACATGGAAATTAGAGGGGTTTGAAACCGTAGAACCTGCCCCCAGTGACATACCTCCTCAAACAAGACTACACCTAATCTGACCAAATAATTCTACCAACTGAAGACCATGTATTTAAACATATGTGCCTATGGACGCCATTCTCATTGAAATTTTCACGTCGTATGACAAAAGTAGAAGAAAGAGGAGGAGAAGGAAGGAAGGAAGGAAGGAAGGAAGGTCAAGAAAAATATTTCCCCAAAATATTTATCACTGTTTATAAAAACCAAAAGAAATAATTTTAAAAAATTATACAAGCCATGGAAGGACAAAGTAAGCATCAGATTATATTCAACTATGAGCCCCATGAGCTATAACAGGACTGTCTTGGCTAGGCATATACACTGGTGCTCATAACTGGAGCACATAGAAAATAACTAACTACCTTCTGTCTAGATTTAAATCCTCCTTGGAGATGAAATCCTTACCTGGCACAATTTTAGCGCATGTCCTAGGCCTTAGAAGAGAGCTTGCTATTATTACTTTGTTAAATGGGCCGGATGCCTAACTATCTCCTAATTATTGAGTTATAATTACACACAGATAAGTGTTTCTCACAATAATCACCCATGAAACCTCCTTTTTATTTTTTCTTTTATTAAAAATAGATTTTTTTGTACAATATATCCTGCTCATGCTTTTTGCTTTCCTCTTCTGCTAGTTTCTCTCCACCTCCTCATCTCCCCACCCATTTGGATCCATCCCCTTTCTCTCTCTCATTTTAAAACAAAGAGGCTTCTAAAGGATATTAAGTGGAAAGAAATGGAGACAAAACCAAAAACAGACACATCTGGATAGGACAAAACAAACAAACAAATGAGCTCAGGAAAGAGACATGAATCAGATACAGACACAGGAATCCAATAAAAACATTACTGGAACTCATACACAAAGTACCAATGTGGTTATAAAAGAGAAAGAAAATAATAATAATAAAACATAAGATAAATTTTAAAAAGACAAGAAAAGAAAAAGTTCCTGGATCCCCAAAGGGACCCCTTAGGCTAACAGCTCAATGAGGTGTCACTCATGCCTGGTACTAAAAGTTTCTTTGGTGACAACGGATAGCCAGTGAGGGTCTGCGCCCATTGTTTGGTGACTTATTTTAAATTACCCTCATATATTTATATATTTTGAAAGCTTCTACTGTGTTAAATTTCCATATTACACCTCAAAGTCACCATAATTTTAGTTGTGATTCCTCATATCTCTTTCTTCCCCTCCACACTTGATCACCCCGTGCCAGTTCCCACCTATTCACCCATAATTATATAGTCCATTTTAATTTATAGGAAGATGTATCTGTCCCCATTAGAGCTTTCTATATACCTAACCTATATAGTTCTATGTATTATAACTTAATATCAATGACTTAATAGCTAATATCCACATGCAAGCAGACATTTGCCATATTATTTTCTGTGTATGGGTTACCTCACTCAGTATAATATTTTTCTAGTGCCATCCGTTTACCTCTGAATCTCATTATTTCATTTTTTAATGGCTGAGTAATATTTCTTTCTGTAAATTCCCCATATTTTATTTATCATTTTATCTAATTAACATCATTTAGTGTGTTTCTAGTTTCCAGCTTTTGTGATAAGGCAGTGATGAGAACTGTTTGACAAGTGTCTCTGTGGTAAGATGAAGCATCCTTTGGGTACATGTTCAAGCATTGTATAGCTGAATCTTTACATTGATCAATTCCCATCTTCCTAAAGAAAAATCACACTGATTTCCACAATAGTTGTATAAATTTCAAACCCGTCAGCAATGGATGAGTGTTCCCCTTACTCCATGTCCTTGCTACTAAGGGCTGTAATCTGTTTTATTGATCTTAGATTCTGACAGATGTAAGCTGAAATCTCAAAATAGTTTTGGGTATTTCCGTCATGACTAAAAATTTTGAGCATTTCTTCAAGTGTTCCTTAGTCATTTGAGTTTCCCCTTTTGAGAATTCTCTCTTTAGATCTTGTCTTAGTTAGGATTTCTAACTAATTACTGCAACAAAATGTCATGACCAAAAATCAAGTAGGGGGAGGAAAGGGTTTATTTGGCTGACACTTCCTTATTCCTGTTCATCATTAAAGTAAGTAAGGACAGGAGCTCAAACTGAGAAGGAACCTGGAGGCAGGAGCTGATGCAGAGGTCGGAAAAGAGTTCTGCTGCTTACTGGTTTGTACATAATGGCTTGCTTGATCAGCCTGTTCTCTTATAGAACTTTAGACTACCATCCTAGGGACAACACCACCCACAATGAACTGAGCCCTCCTCTATCAATCACTAATTAAGAAAATACCTCATGCTTGGATCTTATGGAGGAATGTTCTAAACTGAAGTTCCCTCTTTTCAGATAATTCTAGCTTGTGTCAAGTTGACCTAAAACTGGTTAGCACAGATCTGTATCCCATTTTAAAATTAGGTTATTTGTTTTCTTGACTTCTAGGGATTTTTATTGCTGCTATTCTTTATAAGTGTCTTATATTAGACCTATGTTGGATATGGAGATAGTAAAAATGTTTTCTCATTTTGTAGGCTGCTGCTTGTCAATGACAGTGTCCTTTCCTGTGGAAGCTTCTCAATTTCATGAGGTCTGACATATTAATGATTGGTCTTTGTGTTCTTGCTAGTGATGTTCTGTTCAGAGTGTCTTTTCCTTTGCTGATTAGTTCAATGCTATTGCCCACTTTCTCTTCCAGATTTACTGTTTCTGGTTTTATTTTTTGATCCACTTGGACTTGAGTTCAGTGAAGGATGATAAGTAGATATCTATTTACATCCTTCTATATACAGACATCCAGCTTGACCAGCAGCATTTGCTGAAGATACTTTCATTTTTCCAATGTGTATTTCATGTTTCTTTCTAGAAAAAAAGTCATGTCTCCAAAGATGTGTGGATTTACATCTGGGTCTTCAATTTGATTTCATTGACTAACATATCTGCTTTGTACCAATACCATATTGTTTTTATTACTGTAGTTCTAGTTAAACTTAAAATGCGGCATGGTGAGTCATTCCAGCAGTTCTAGTTAACCTAGGTTTGTTTGTATTTCCATATGAAGCTGTCAATTGTCCCTTCAGTGTCTGCGAAGAATTGTACTATTTTTGATGAGGATTTTGTTGATTATGTAGACTTATCCTGATAGAATGGCTATTTTTACTATATTAATCCCAATAATTCATGAGAATGGGATAATAATCTATTTTCTGATATCTTCTTTAATTTCTCTCTTCAGTGTCTCAAAGATACTAACAACAAGTCTTTCCCCTATTTTTGTTAGCATTACCCCAGGATATTTTATATTATTTGAGGCTATTGTGAAAGGTGCTGTTTCCCTGATTTCTCATTTAGTCTATTTGCCATCTGTATATATGAGGATACTGATTTTTTTTTTCGTTAAATCTGTGTCCTACTACTTTGCTAAAAGTGGTAATTAGCTGTAGGAGTTTAGCAATTGATTTTTTATGCACAGTTTTAGATACTACCTTATCATCTGTGAATAAAGGTATTTTGACTTCTTTTTTTGTAATTTGTATCATCCTTATCTCCCTCAGTTTTCTTATTGTTCCAGCAAAGACCTCATTTACCATATAGAATAAGTATGGAAAGACTGGGCAACCACATCTGGTTCCATATAAGTTAATGTTGGCTACAGGCCTGCTGTAAACTGCCTTTACTATGTTGAGATATGTCCAATGCTTCCATAATATCTCAAATATTTTATTATCAAGTGGAAATAAATTTTGTCAAAAGCTTTTTAAGTATCTTATAAGATGATCATGTTTTTTTTCCAAGGTCAAACAAAGATATATTTTAGATAGACAGGTCATCTCCAAACACTTCAGAGATCAAAGAATATTGCACCTAAGATGCTTTAATGACCTAAGTTCTTTTTTTAGTGAGAATGAGACATGTCTGCCCCTAACAACACCAATCAACTTCAGATACTCGGCATCAAAGAAACTACACATGGAATTTGCTTTCTTTGTAGCAAGAGTAAGCCACTGGGCAAGAAAATGCCCGTGCTTGGACTGCTGACAGTAAGCTGTCCTAATTGGACAAGCAGAACACCAAAGACTGCCACACATTGTCAAGACAAAGAGGGACATCCCTTTATAATATACTGTTGCACAGAAAAGTCTGTTGTATATGCTATACTTGTAGGTAGATCAATTCTCAACATTGCAGAGAAACCTTAGGTGACTGTCCAGGAAGCCAGCTCTTTCGGTCATAACTCACATTTTTTTTGAAGTTGTTTGTTTGTACTTTCTGCTTACTCAGTTAATATCATTTCCTTCTTGGGTCTCTGAGGTTGTTAAAGACTAGATAGTTATAGTTTTTCTTATTTACATGATACAGAAAGCAAGTTATAATAAAAAGTAAATTCGGTGAAAGTCTTTGAACTCACGAAGAAAGGATAGATATGAAGTATTTTCTCTGAATTTGTTAAATGAAAATGGAGGAAATACTGTAATGTGTTTATTATCTGTATATATTGTGTATAGTTATTGTACTTATTGTATATAATTTCTCATATATTAGTTATATATTTCTTTTTTTATTTTAGACAAAGAGGGAGAAGGAACATGGTGGCCTTTTATTTGTAGTTTAATAAATAAAGCTTGCCTGAAGATCAGAGAGAAAAACAGCCCCACTGGTCAGCCCTACAGACCAGGCAGTAGTAATGCATGCCTTTAATACCCATAGCCACACTAGTTGCCATAAAAAATGGGAAGTGCATGTTTTTGATTCTAGTGGTGCACACATTTATTCCCAGTCCTAGAGAAGACTATAAGATGGGAAGAGACATCTCCCAGTCTTAGTTTCATTCTGAGATGTCTGGATTCAGGATTGTCATTTCAGACCGAGGTCAAGGTAAGAGTCAGTGACTGGTTGCTTTGCTTTTTGGATCCTCAGGTTGAACGCCAATTTATGTCCCTGATCTTTTATTAATTGTGCTTCACTACAGAATGTTCCTCACTAAATGGAACATAAATATCATACCCACTCCTCCCAAAGTATAAGGGCCGTTACAGAAGAGGGGAGATAGAAATGGTGTAAAAGACAAAGACTGTGTATAACTATAGAGAAACATTGTCTTCTGAACCCAGCAGGGCAAAATTTCATATGAATAACACTGCAAGTTCAAGCCAGAAAAATCTAGGCATGGAGGTAGAAGCCATCACTAAATCTCATCCCTAGCCACAGAGTTATTGTAAATTGGACACTAGTAGAAAAATATTTTTCTAAGAATGTGGCCCCTGGTAAGTTAACTATGCTCTAGTGGAAGACCATGTATCCATGATCAAAACACGTTGGTCATGATGGATAAAAAACAAAAAGGACACAAAGTTGGGTGGATAGGAAAGTAGATCTGAGAAGAAGTAGGTTGAGATAAATATAACCAAATGCAGCACAACATGATGCAATAAGACTAGGCACAAATCCCCTTTTCAAGGCTGGAGGAGTTTTCTACATGACTCTGCACATTCACAAATTATACTTCTTGACTCCGAGATGGGGGTCTTTTACTGTCTGGTCATAGAAATCCTTATACTTGTTTGACTTTCTAATTTAGTTTTGGCCTTTTATGTCCTTTTCACATATTTCTCCTCATCTGAATTTCAATGAATGTACATGTGATTTCTTCTTTCCCACAAATGAAGGGGAAAAAAGAAAAAGAAAAGAAGTTCTATGTTTCTTCTCACTTGTTGCTTGCCCTCTGTGTACCTCAGAGTTCCTAGTGCTCCATGGTAGACAAGCTTTCCTGCTTGGAAGAACTAGCTGATGTGATTGTCTCCCTTGGTGACCCTGGGAGCCTGAGATCAACCTCGCTACCTGGTTTAATGCTGAACTGTCAGTGCTTGTTGGGTAGAGCCATAGGTACATATTTGGGAAATAATGTATCAAATGAGTTATGATTTTTTGTTCCATTCTTCTTTTTATTTTCAGGCTTTCAAGTATAAATCTGTCTATTTAAAATAAAAGTAAAATATGAGTAAGAATGAAAATTACTTGTTATCCCAAATGGTACGCTGAATAAATCTGGAGGAAATATTCCTAGCAGCCACAGACTTGTTAAAACTCTACTTCAGGGTTGGGATAGAGCTCAGTAGTAAATGCTCACTTGTACAACAGGTACAGAGCCCTGGATTCAAGCCGTACTACCTCCCCTTCAAAGCTCTACTTTTCTATGAGACACACGTGTGTTGTTCCAAGGTTTAAGTAAAGAGTGTTAGGAAGATAGATTTTCTGACAAAATATAATTCTGTTTTGTAAAGAAGACAAGAGTAGTGCTTCTGGAACTAAAAGGAGAAACTAAAGGAAGACATTTTTCTGTCCAAATATGGACTTTCTCATAGGTTTAAAATTGATTTCACCACTTCAACTAGTAATGCCTAAGAAACATATATGTCTTGCTACTTTATTTTTTTTTCAGTCAGAAGTATTTTAAAAACTTCTCTGGGATATTAATAGTAATCTATATTGAATAATTAAATTAATGTTGGACTGCTTATTTCTAAAATGTAACCAATTGATCATAGGATCAAATCTTGTATAACAAAATAGCACCATCAAGTGGAAGCAAACTTGAATTTCTGTGGTTATCTCATAGTAGTTCTACAGTTTTTGAAGCATAAAACTAAGTTATATTTATTTATTTATTCTCTGTGATGAAGCCCCACCTCTGAGATGTGTCTAGCTCAGAGCTTCTTCCCTTTAATGGGAGGGGCAACATCTTTTCTCTTATCCTGTAGTATGTCTCTCCTGTATTTATTATAACTTCCGATTTCAAAACTCACATTGTTTTTCTCCAGATACTCTGATTACTATAACAAATACTTTAGAATAATACTAATACTTTCCATTATATTTTAATATATTTTCTAACAAAATAGCAGGTAAAATGTCTGAAGAATGGTATACATGCCTATGGCACATACTAAGTGCTCAATAAAGCCATCAATTTATTGGTTGAAACAGCATATTGAACTTTTTCTTCACATAATATTAGAACAAGTAAAAAAACATGCCACTAATATTCAGTATACTAAATTTAATTTTAAAACAATGAAAAAGCTACAATGCTATTTTCAACTGAGGTGAAGTTAAGACAAAGATAAACAGTAATACACCACGGGTCTCTAGAGCTATCAAAACATTCTTCTTTTTTAAAAAAAAGACAGTATCTTATTTATAAATATAAAAAAAATAAGTAACAGGTGATAAGATGCTTTAGGGTCAATATAAATGAGACTTTAATGCAAATATGGAATTGACTTACCAATGTACACATTATTCTTGGTTCATTTTTCTATCTTTTACATGCTGGGCAGTTCCAACATCACTTATGATCAGCCTCTTGGCTACCTTATAATATTGGAGATGGATGCAGACAGTATAGGATCCTTGTAAAACACTGGCTAAGAGAGTCTCTTATGTATATCTCTGGGGTACATTTTAGAAACTCCAGGAGCTATTTGAGGGGTCCAGTAAAGACTGGAACAGAATTAGAGTTACTTGTCAATTCTACTTAAAATTTATTTGAAATCATAGTGTAGCTTACTATAAATACAACTTTTAGCTGAGTTGGGTAAATAGGGAACAATGGAAAACAGAAAATCCCACTGTGTAATCTGAATGCTCTTGAAAGCCTGAAATTGAGTGTCTACTCCCCTTTCACATAACTCCTTCAGCATCTAGTTACAGTACTGAAGCCTACCTGCTCAGTGCACTTGTTCTAATATCAGAGAAAATACCAAATGAATCTTCATGAATTAACCTCATCAAAAGCTGCTTCGTACACTTGGCTGAAAGCAAAAAGGAGTTTGCATAATCCTGTTTACAGTGCAAGGCAATTGCTTTTTTTTTTCCTACAGCCCTAGTAAAAATCATGATTTAACTTCCTTTTTTTTCCTGTGACATTGTAAAACATAATGGCCCTTATAAAAAGCCTTAGAGATGCCTCTGGAAATATTAGCTCATCTATATGCCCTGGCCCATCTAATTAAATAGGAATTGTATGTCTTCAGTCTGAAACTCTCTTTGATTAAAGTTACTCTGGGAGTAGGACTGAGGAGATAATGAATTTCAGTTACTCTATCTGCAAAATAGCCCATGAAATGGACTTTTTAAAAATATTTTAAATTTAGATAGAAATAATTTAATGAAGATAATTTGAAATATTAGAATTTTCAAAATATTGACAAACTCAGCTTTATAACTCCTGTTCATTAATGAAGACCATGTTTTCTAAGACAATAAGACCTTTTGTGGTCTTGCAGATGCATTTCTGAAAATGATTTCTATTTAATGGTACATTCCATAGCCCTTTTCTGTCCTAGCGACTGTCACTGCCTGTCAGTTCTTATGTGGTGGTGTTGCCTGTGCTGTCAGATCAATTTTTAGAGATAGGGCAAAGTCACAGGAAAATTCAGTAGCGTAGAAAAACCATTAATGTTGAAGGGTCTATGTCTGTTATATTCTCCAATGAAGCAAATCTAACAGGGATTATAATAATGATAAAGCCAAATGTGCAAATAGTCAAGGCAAGCATCATCAATAACCTCTTCTGTATTTTGGTGAAAGATTAGACTGCACAAATGAGCAAATATCGCTTCAGCTTTAGGAATCAGCATTACAGAAATGTAGGAGAGAAAGAAATCAACACAAGTTAACAGGTCAGAGTCCTGCATGAACTTTTCACTCTTGATGAGGTTCTCATTTCCTAGTCTTCAGGTGTTTTACAATCACCATCCCTACTTCTGGCTATCAGTTATCACCTGGACTAAATACACAATGTACACTTATTGGATAATTGGTTTCTATTTACTCACTTTTAACTTTTAATATGCTTAGTAATAATTTAAATAAAAATTTGTACAAAATCAAGACTTTGATGTGGCTTTTCTTATAAAAAGTATGTCATATAAACTTTGCAATACAAACATTTACAAATTAAACAAAAATTTCTCTTGCCTAAGACCTAAAATGTTAACTTTACTTATAAACAAGTTTGGAAAAAGCAGTGTCTAATTAAATACATTTCTGTAGAGAAGTAAGTCATCTATGTCAATGCAGAAAGGAAGATACCCAAACTGGGTCACAGTGTTCCATCCTTTGTAGAAGCCCCAGTAAACGTGGTGGTAAATCACTAGGCATGGAGTTCCCTCTCTCTTTCTCTCACTCACTCACTTTTTCTTTTTTCCCTTTTATTAAAAATAGATTAATTTTCATATCATATTCCAGATAACAGTTTCACCTCCCTATATTCCTCACAGTCCCTCCCATCTCCCTTCACATCCAGATCTACGTCCTTTCTGTCTACCATTAGAAAAGAACAGGCTTCTGAGAGATCACAACCAAGTATGACAAAATAAATAGTAGGAATAAAAAGCAAACAGTAATATCAAGACTGGACACAGACACCCATCAAAAGGAGAAAAATACCCAAGAACAGGTACAAGAGTCAGAAATCCATTCACTCAAACCCAGGAGTTGTAAACTAAGTGTGAACACTTAAACTGGAATCCACAATATATATGCAGAGGACCTGGTGTAGATCTACGTTGATCCAGAAGATCGTTTTCTTTTAGTGTCCCCCATCTCCTCTAGTTCTTACACTCTCCCCATCTTCTCTTCCATGGGATTCCCTGAGGTCTGATGGGAGAGATTTGATGGAGACATCCCGTTTAGATAACTCTTCTTAATGTCTGCCTGTGGGTCTCTGCCTGTTTTTCAATTGCAGGGAATGTTTAACTTAGTTCTGGGCATCTTAACCCAGATGCCCTGAAGAAATATAAGAGAATTAATTCTGCTTTTCTCTGCTCTAGTGCTGTTGGGGAGAGAGCCATTTCTCTGGCTACTTTGTTTCACATTCTTGAGCTTATTTTTATGCTTCATACACGTGACAAACATCCATTAAAACAGACCAGCAACAATGCTAATTTTCATAACAACAAATGTGTAATTTATAAAATATACTACACACACATATAAAGACAATATATATGATAAAGACAAAAATCTCAATTCGTAAGTTAAATAAAAGGTATATGTGATATTTCAAAGGGAAGACACAATGTATTTATAATAAAGTAGAATCTTGTTGTGTCTAGGAGAATTATGAAATTATTATTGTATATCTACCATAAAGTTAAGGGTCACAAGGTTGAAATTAGCAATGGGGTGGGCAGAACTTAAATGCAGGGTCAAGGTGACAAGCAAAGGAAAAGTCTATTCTGGGGTTGTTGGTGGACGTAAACCTGAGTGAATATGACTAGAAGAACTAAAAAGACCAAAACATTGTAGTTGAGGCATGGTGTTCAGAAAGTGAGGAATTAAAAAATGAACCATGTCAAAGAAAATGAGACTCGAGAGAGTAGACAGTATGCAGAGTGTCAGGATATGACTCATTGCCAATTGGCTGGAGATTGCTTATCAGGAGCCTGTTATGCTAATGAGTGTCCCTTGTCACTGACAGTCTGCTATCTTGATTTAGAAACTGTTTGTTCTACTCTACAGACATATTATCTATCAATTATTTCTCAGATCATTCCTTAACCTACCTTTAAATGGAACAGAACTCATTTAAACCACAGTTTCCAAATGAAAAAATGGAGGGAAGGAAGGAAGGGAAAAAAAGAAGGAAGGAAGGAAGGAAGGAAGGAAAGAAGGAAGGAAAGAAGGAAGGAAAGAAGGAAGGAAGGAAGGAAGGAAGACAGCAAATAACAAGATACATGTAGTTTACAATTTTAACAATGGTAGTTTTTTTTCTAAATAATGAACATGTGTTGCAAAAATCATAATGAGCAACAATGCTTCACTTTGTTAGTCTTGGAGAAGGGAATATTTGTTGATTTACTCTGGAGTTTGCTTCATTGTTAAATAGTAATGAAGGAAATAGCAAAATCATACATAGCCAGAATAGTATTATGTAGTTTGCAGAACAATTTACAATACTTTTTTTCTGTAATGACTATCAGTTCAATAATAATTGTTTCATTCCTATAACAGTATATGGTATATATATTATCTACCAGGGAAGCATTGTTCTATGAACTGAATTAAAAGAGTAAACCAGAGATAAAAGTCTTGCCTTCATGAAGTTTATACATGGCACCATCTTTAAAAGTACTGACATTGATAGTCATAACTTTACATTAACACAGTGATGAGGACCACCTAAAAATAAATTTGCTCAATGAAAGAGTAAAATACTTGACCAACTTAAATTACAATCATAGAAAGAATGAAAGCTATCCTAAGAATGTATTTGAATCTGACACCTAAAAGAATGATAAGATAAAACATAGAGGATGGTGTAGAGATGGGATATCCCATTGGTCTTGGCATTGAGAGAGGAAAACTCTAGTGCTGGCTGTTCTGCTTCTCTGACCTTTCAGCTTTTACCCACTAATATTTGATTCCATGTTTTTATTTAGTAAGACAATTTAGATTGTGCTGCTTCTGGCATTTCAACGCGGGGTTGAAATTTATACTTCAAGTTTGAAAAAGCTTTTAAAAAGATTCTAAACACACAAAGACAGAGCCAAACTTCATTTCCTTGGGAGCGTACTGTTTGCTAGCATCAAGCAGAAGCAGTGCTTCTTTAGGAGATGGCTTCTTGACTTGGAGTTAGTGATGCTGTAGGAATTCCTACCTCTAGTAGCCTTTAAGTTACCCGCCCACTTGGGCGTGGCCTATTATACTATTTATGCCTTATGCTGATTTACCACTCTTTTTTCTGGTTGAGTGATTCAGTTGCTGTTCCCCATTCCAGCAAAAGACTGTGATCTGTGAGTCTAGCCCTAAATAAATAACCCTTTAATCTTCTCAATTCTGAGCTAGTGTGAGATTTCTTTCCAGCTTAGGGTAGGCAAGAGACCTGAACCTAGAGGGGGTCCCAGGTGCCCAGGGGGATGTCCGCAGTTAGTGCCTTGGGCAGCTGAGGATAAGGAACCTGAAATGGCCCTATCCTATAACCACACTGATGAATATCTTGCATAACACCATAGAACCTTCATCGGGCGATGGATGGAGATAGAGACAGAGACCCACATTGGAGCACCGGAATAAGCTCCCAAGGTCCCAATGAGGAGGAGAAGGAGGGAGAACATGAGCAAGGAAGTCAAGACCGTGAGGGGTTCACCCACCCACTGAGACAGAGGGACTGATCTATTGGGAGCTCACCAAGGCCAGCTGGACTGGAACTGAAAAAGCATGGGGTAAAACCGGACTCTCTGAACAATGAGGACTGATGAGAAGCCAAAGACAATGGCACTGGGGTTTGATCCTACTTCATGTTCTGGCTTTGTGGGAGCCTAGCCAGTTTGGATGTTCACCTTCCTAGACCTAGATGGAGGGGGGAGGACCTTGGACTTTCCACAGTGCAGGGAACCCTGACTGCTCTTTGGACTGGAGAGGGATGGGGAAAAGAGTGGGGGGAGGGGGAGTGGTGTGGGAGGAAGGGGAGTGAGTCAAATGGGAGGCTGGAAGAAGGCGGATTTTTTTTTTTTATTTTTCAATAAAAAAAAAAGAGTCCTTCTTCATAGCGGCCTCTTTAGCCCTCCTACTGAACAATTAAATGGAGAGAATGAATGGTGGATGGCAAACTACATGGTGGAGGTGGCAGTATGGACCTAGAAGCTTCCCAGAGTTGGAACGGTAAATATACCTCCACCATGAGACTAATCTCTCAGGGAATCAAGGAATGGATGGAACCACCAGTCTTAGTCCTAGTCTAGTCATATGGTCAGAAAAAGACAAAAATATTCAGTAAAAAGAGATTCAGATTTAAAAAAACCTATAAATGTTTTACTGTATGTTTAAAAATATACATAGGCTTGTGAGAGTGAAGAGATGGTATAGTCATTAAAGAGAAATATAATGTTTTAAAATAATAAAGTCTTTGAAAATGGAGTAAAGTAATATAAAAAAGTCAGGAAAATACAAAAAGGGTCTGAATACTGAATGTTATTGTTTTGTCTTTGAATTGTTTGACTTCTGAAAAAGGAGCAACATCTGCTAAGAGTTATTTGTTTATGAATGTTTCTGGATTAATCCTACCTATATATACTTTGAAAATGCCTTGATTTCAAAATTTAAGTAAAAGATATGTAACTTTGGAAAAAGGTTTCTGCTTTAATTTCCACATGAAATGAGAGATGAGAGATTCTAGATGAATTCTAGGTTAAGAAAAATCAGGTTTGATTGAGGAAGACCCCCTGAAAATTTTTTGATAGGAGTGGATGATCCAGATGATCAGAGCAATCTGATGCAATTTCCTTCAAGTTCTACATCCAGGACAGCTTCAAGGCTGCTGTTTGAGATGATACATCCTGACATAATTCAGTCTGGATTTGACCATGATCTTGAATTTTCTTAGGGTCTCGCAAAGATTACAGTACCACCATCATCAGGAATCATTTAGAGAACTATACTCACATACCTAAAAGATGGCTCATGGATATTTATTATCATTTACGAGAGGTTGGGTGTAATTTGGTATTAGTAATGGTCACAAAAAGAAAAAAACCTAAACAAAGGAGATTAGATTCAGGGAACTCATTGTAAAAGAAAAAGGGGTGATATAGAAATATGGTAATGTATGGTAAGATAGAAAGTGAATTCAAGATACAAACTTTGGATTCACCAATATAAGATATATAATGAAGTTTTCTCTTTTAATTTTCAAATGCTAATGGACTAGACATTGTTAATGTAATTATTCCCTATACATATTTGTATATGATTATTGTACTAATTATATGGTTTTTCTTATGTTAGTTATAATCTTTTTGTTTTAGACATAAAAGGGAGATGTGTTGATATTTTGTGATCTAACAAATAAAGCTTGCCTGAAGATCAGAGTACAGAGCTAGCCACACCATTTAGCCATAGAGGTCAAGCAATGATGGCACACATCTTTAATCCCAGCCTTAGGGAGACAGATGCAGACAGATCTTTGACATTAAGGCCACCCTGGACTGCATGAGGTTTCATTAGTCTAAAAAAGAAAGAGAGCCATGCAGTGATGGCTCACAACTTCAATACCAGCATTAGGGAAGGAGAGACAGGAAGTGATATGGCTGGGCAGAGAGAGAAGTATAAGGTGGGAGGAGACAAGAGCTCAAGAGTAAGTCTAAGGTTTCATAGAGACAGCCATCAGGCTGAGGATTCATAGAGATAGGAAATTTCCTATTCACTTGGAGCATTTGGATGGGTAAAAACTCTAGTGGCTGACTGCTCTGCATCTCTGATCTTAAAGCTTTCATTCCCTAATATCCGAGTCCAGGTTTTTATTTAATAAGACTAATTAAAATTGTGCTATAGGATGGACACCTATGCCCTCCACCAGAGTCTGCCTTATTAATTAGCCTCTCTGGGTCTGTGGATTGTAGTATGGTTATCCTTTACTTGAAAACTAATATCCACTTATAAGTGAGTACATTCCATGTTTGTCTTTTGGGGTCTGAGATACCTCAGTCAAGATGATTTTTTTTTCTAGCTTCATCCAATTACCTACATATTTCATAATATCATTTATTTTTTAAACTTAAAAATAATCAAATGTGCAAATGTTCTACATTTTCATTATCCATTTTCAGTTGAGAGCCATATATGTTGTTTCCTGTTTGATACTCGTACGAATAAAACTTCTACGAACATGACAGAGTTGCTGCCCGTGTGATGGATGAATCATACTTCGGGTATATGCCCTAGAGTAGTATAGCTGGGTTTTGAAGTAGATAGACTCTTCATTTTCTAAGGAACAATTTGAGGCTCACAAAATGAAAGGTCCCCCACAGCTGACACCAGCTGGATGGTAAACAAACAGTACCTGGAGAGCCCAGAGGCCTAAGATAGAACCAACCATGATTGGCACTAATGATATTCTGCTATACTCGTAGATTGAAGTTTCAGGCAATTGTCATCAGAGGTGCTTCATTCATCAACTATTAGAAGCAAATTCAGAGACACACGGCCAAACATTAGATAGAGCTTGCAGAATACCAAAGAAGAGGTAGAAGAAGGAGTGTAGGAGCCACAGAGGCAGAGGACACAGAGACCATGATGCACAGGATCAACTAAGCAGGATACAAAGGAACTAACAGAGCCTGCATTGGTCTGTGCTAGGTCCTCTGCATATATGCTATCACTTTGTAGCTTGGTGTTCTCGTGGGACTCCCAACAGTGAGAGTGTGTGATGTTTCTGAATCTTTTGCCTGATCTTGAGACCCTTTTCCCCTATTGGGTTTCCTTGTCTATCCTTGGCATGAGAGTTTATTCCTAGTCTTACTGCAACTTGTTATGCCATGCTCAATTGATATCTCCAGGATGCTTGCTTTTATCTGAATGAAAATGGAGAAAATATGGCCCCAGGGAAGAGAGCAAGGGGGGGGTAGGAGTAGTGGAGAAAGGGGAAACAGAAGTCAAAATGCAGTATATTAGAGAAGAATAAAGAAAAAATAAATAATGGAAGTTAGAGGATTAAGGTGGAAACAACATTTCAATGAAAAGATTGGGAGTATTCAAAATTTCTTCATTTTGGCAGAAGCACAGGTAACTGTATAACTGTATAGTTTAGAAGGTGGGCATAAAGCACAGAGCAGAAGGGTGGACATGATTGATAAGGCAGGGGTAAAGATCAGAGAAGATAACCATGCTGATCAAGAAATATAGAGGTGGCCTTATTTTCTATTGGGATCCATATTCCCCATTCAGTTCATGTTGGTGGTAGAAGTACCTCCTCAACTGTGATCCTCACTTTTCCTCATTTTATATGAAGCCTTCTGAGATAAGGAATGTTAGTTCAGAAAACTGGGAGCTGGATAAATCTATTAAGATCCCATGGTCAACTAAGTTTCATTAATGCTCATTCCTGCTAGCAGACAATTTTTTTTTTCAGTTAGATCAGATAAGGGCAGAGGTTATGGCCTTTGACTCTTCATTTTTGGAAAAAGTTTGGCATAATATATAAAGGCTAGTTGATTCCTCTTGTATGCCCACAGAAGCCTTAATTGGCAAAGTGGTATTTTTAATTGTTATTCTTTTTAAATGCCTCCTGCAGCATATTCAAAAGCAGCAGGCAGCAACTGAGGTGACTCTTCAGGTGTTATTGGGTTTTAGACATCCCTCCAGGGATGAATGCTTTTTGAAAGCTAGTAGTCAATGACAGATAAAAAGCTTATTCAGAAGACCAATCTAAGACAGGCACAATCTGATTGCTGCAACCTCCTGAGGCAGGGGCTACAAGGCCTGAGCAAAGACCTCTGATTCCTGCTGAGTGTCCAAGTAATATAAAAAGGTGGATATATAGGAAGATAAGGCCTAAAAGGCCAAAAGAAGAGCCAGAATGGAGTTTGCCTTAAGGTCTAGCAACATACACCATCAGAGGTCCTGATTATGCTTAGTCAGTGAGGGGAAACCCCATAATATCAACAGATTGGAATACTGCCTGGAGGTTGAAGGTAGGGAATATAAGTGTCTTCCCATTATTAAATAAACAAGTCTGCTGTTTGCCTTTTACCTGACTCCCTATGTCTATGCCATTGACACAGCACCTTCTTACCTCCTTCCGCAAGGGAATGGTTAGGACCCAGCAACATGTCTGGAGGTAATGAAACCTTGAACAGTCAGGGTTTATATAGAGGAAGTACATGTCATTGAAGGAAATATTGGAATGGGGTCTTCAGGTCTCTCTATAATTATATTTCAACCACCAAGATATAAACAGCTTTCTTCCTGTTATCATCTTTCAAAACACTATACATTGACCTAGACCAAGACATCAACTGACAGTGAATATGAATAGAAACATTAAAAATAGTAAGCCAAACTAAATATCTGTTCCTGCAAGTTAATGATGCTTACTTGTATTTCTACGTCCTCAGAAGATTGGGTAGGAGAAGTGATTTGAGATCGTCATGGGCTACACAGTTAATCCTGTTTCAAAAATAAAACAATTCAACTGGTATTCTCAGGTGTTTTCTGTGAATGACAGGATGTTGACAATGTGTCTCACTCATTATATGAAATGAGAACATGGTGTTGGACAAGGCTGGACAGGTTCCAGGGTGACAGCCAAAGTTAATTTTTCAATGAGAAATAGCAATGCCTTTGTAGAGTCTCTTTATTTCCTTCTGCTCCTGACTTTCTCATATTTACAATTTGTGTGTGTGTGTGTGTGTGTAAATGTATATGAATGACTAGAAGTAAGTGAAAATAGCTTAGAACATTCAATTCTAACAAAAAACTAAAGGTCAAATGAAATATTGAGTAGTAATAAAGGTGAAAAGAGTATAAAAGAAAATAATAAGCTAACTTTCTTAGCTAAATTGAAGAAAGAATAGCATATCTGTTTAATGTCAGACTGTAGAAGTCTTGCTGACTTCTTGGGCTTTCCCTTTCATGTGCAGTAAAGCAAGCATATTCAGAACAACTGATACGCATAACTAGATTGTGAGCAATACTCTTTTCCAGTTACCACTGAAGAACTCCATGATCTTAGGGTAATATTCTAGGAGTTGTTATTACTCATTCCACAAAATGACAATAGACCCTAAATAAGCCTATTTTAATTTAAGAGATATTCAAAACTCACCAGCTCACCAGATATTAATTCTTTATTAATATTATAGAAAATCTGGTTACTCATGTTAGTAAGTAATCTCTAACCTAAAAGACAACCAATAGTAATTATTTTATTGTGACAATTAATTTAACATTATTTTTTTACCTTTAGATGAGGTGAAACTTTTTTAATAACTGAAAGTTTAAACAATTTTTAAGCTTCTTAACTAATTTAACTAGGGAATCAGTTTTTGGTGGAAAGTATTTTAAAATTTTACTTCTATATATTCCCCAGTGTATACACGTGTTCTCATATAGAATCTTCTCATAATTAAATTTCCCTATTTTTAAAAATTAATTCTACCCTTGATGAAGTGTACTTGTTTCCAACAACAAATTTTATATATTCATGAGTTAAAGAAAATTTAAATTTTACTTAAACATCAGATATCAGATAGTAACACCATTAACAGGATTGTGAAAAATGAACACCAACTCCCTGAGAGGATGAATAAGGCATATAATTTAATTCAATAGTTTGATATTGTCCCATGTAAAGCTTCTTCTTGAAATAAGGGAACATTGGGATGTTCAAATGACCTGTCTATCAGCCTTATTAATGGAGATAAATCTACCATCCCCCAGCACCTTCAAACAGAAAAGAATGGTTTGATGGGCATTTACTAGAGAGACAGCATAACTCCTATATGCTGTCTGATACAATGTATGATTCTGATGCCATATCTTCCCATTGTCATGTACAGACACTACCTAAAAGCATGGTGATATAATCTCTAGTTGCCTCTGTGGCTCATTTCAGGTTGATATATTTCTGTGAAGAGTTCATTAAAATTTTTATGATGGAATACTTTTAAATCATAGTACATTCTTTAAAGGTGACTACTCCATAACAAAATCTTTCTTTTGCAAACAATTATTTTAATTGAGGATGAGCTAATAACAATGGATAAAATTGCTTTAATATTTATTAAACATTTAATCAAATATAACACAACTCTCTCATCTATAAATAATATTCTCTTCTGATATAATAATGTACCAGACTTTTGATTAATAATTATTGGCTAGACTTTTCAGCTGTATTCTTACTGATTTTAGGATTTTCTGTCATCTTTGTCTAATACTGAAACAACTTGAACACAAACTTATTGATTACCTTCTGAATATCAAACCGCAACAAGTGTATAATATGTTAAAATACTTTTACATATATTTATGAAATTTATGGAAGTTTTAGGCTTACAATAACAAACAAAAAAGCAAATGGGATAGTTTCCAGCCATCACTATTTAGTTTTCCATAATACTATCATTTCACTTACCATCTTTGTCATCAAGGAGCAAAGAGAAGTAGTGTTTGTTTGCTGAAGTTTAAGCTTAAATCAGTTACTTACTTACATTGTAATATAATGTGGTTTTCTCTTCCATGATCTAACCAAGAATATAATGCCAGGTATCTTTCATGTATCCTTAAGTTATTCGTAAATGTTACTTCTAAAAATCTCATATTAGGTATTACCAAATATTGTTTGGAAGCCTTAATTTCAAATGAATTTTCATGAACTTTTTAAAATATATACACTATATATAATTAACACAATTACACAAAGTTCATTGTATTATAATATGTCAAGAGTTCATCTGATTAAAGTGAATGAAAAATAAGATTTTTGATTATTTCATACATGAAAACTTTATGTGTACCATCTCTACTCCTATTTTTCCCTTCCAATTCTTCAAGTGTCACCTTTTTCCCATTCAAACCCATAACCTCATCTTTAATTAGTATTGTTATTTATGTCTATATAAACATAAATACAACCTGATGAATTTATTTAGCATTGTTTGTACGAAGCTGTATTTAAGACTGACTACTAGGAATTGGGTGACTTTGCTAAAAGATTGTCCCTGAAGAAGACTAAATCTGACTATCACAGTCATTAGTTGTTTTTCAATTAAATATAAGGCCTTAGGATATTTCTCCTATCCATATTGCATGTCAACTGATGGATTATGTACAATTTTTTAAAGAGACTTTATCTTTGAGATTTCATGAGTGCAACTTCCCTGTCTTATGTAGAAGGGACTATCACTGCAGATGTCACAGTCCTCTGGCTCTTAAAATCTTTCTGCCTCTCCTTGCACTATGTTATTGGATCTGTAAGTGTAGCGATTGTATTTTAGATATATCAACTGACGTTAGAAATTCCATGTTCAGTTGTTCTCTGTATTTTGAGTAATTGTGAATTTCTGTAATAATCTCCTATTTGTGTATCTAAAGAACTTGGTATCCTATTTCAGTGACTCTTGCATGTTCACGTTCATCGCTGCTCCATTCACAATAGCTACCAAATATAATTAACCTATATGTTTGACAACATGTACAAAGTAATAGTACTAAGCTAAAAATGAAATTTATAGGTAAGTAGATGGAACTTACAAAAAACACAAGGTGAGGTAACTTGGGCACAGAAAAGCAAACAATGCATATTCTCCCTCATATGTGGATCTTGACTTTAAATCTGGCACAAGCAGAAGCCAGAAAGGGGCCCTTATAGTACATACAGATTAAGGGAGAGGAAATAATAAATTGTAGGTAAAATGAAAGGACAGGAGTAGAATATTGAAGGTAGATAGGCTTTAGGTACAAATGGCAAAGGAACATTGAGGACTCACACTCTGTAGAGGAAGGCTAATCCAAGGGAAGGGTATATAAAGTTACATATGCAATGTTATTATCTCATAAGCCAGTAGAGATATGAATGGATAGATAATAAAATATGTGTTGCCCTAGTTAGGCTTGCTTGTTTGTATTTTGAGCCAGGGTTTCTCTATGTAACCTTGGTACTAGAACTTGCTCTGTACACCAGGTTGGCTAGTCAAGACAGGCCTTAAATTCAGAGAAGTCTGCCTATCTTTGCCTACTAAGTGCTGTGATTTAATGCGTGTACCACCATCACCTAACCATCCTAGTTAGTCATTAATTAGCCTGCATGGCCTAAAGTCACATTAGAAGGAAGTCTTGGTTTAGGGAATGAGATACTGATCTATCTATAACTGTACAGAATCTTTTTAGTTTCATGATGTTCTACTTTTCATTTTATTGTCTAAAGAGGGGAAATGTAGTCCTGTTCAGAAAGTTCTTTCCTAAATAAACACTTTTTTGTAGGGTAATATCTACATTTTCTTCTAGCAGTTTTAGCATTTCAGGTTTCAAACTGAGATGTTGTATTTACTCAGAGTCAATTTTTGTTCAAAGTGATAGATATATGTCAGTTTTCATTTATTTGCATTTAAACATCCAGTTTTCTCAGTAACGTAAGATATACTACTCTTTGGCATAGGCCCGAAAGACTCAACATCCTACTCCACAGATACTAGCATAGTCATTTTCATTGTCATTTATTCACAATAGTTACCAAATGGAAGCAACCTCAATATTCTTTACTGGGTAAATTGGTAATGAAAATGTAGCATGTATATTCATTGGCATAGTATTTAGTTATGAAGAAAAATAAAATCAAGAAATTTGCTGGAAAATGAATGGAAATTGAAAAGATTATATTGAATGAGGTAACTCAGGCCCAGAAAGAAAACACTAAATTCCCTCTCTCATCTACAGACCTTGACTCAAAACTTTAGATGTGCCTTTAGTAATAATAGAATACAGAGAAACAAACAGGGACTGTGGAGGGAGATACAGAATAAGGAAGGCTCTAATTGCAGAAGGAGATCAATAGAGGACGAGAGAGAGAGGGGTGAGAGGCAAATAAAACTAAAGGTATTTGAATAATTCTCAAGGAATCATACTGTTGCATATTTACCCAAAATTATATATAATATCATATGTGCCAAATGGAGAGTAAAAGTTCACTAAGGCGCTCCACCCTGTATCAATTTTACACATAAACATTTCTCTCTTAATTCATAGTCTTTCTTTCCTTGTCTCCTGGGGTTTTTGCCAATATCATAATACAAAACATAGTCCAACTTTTAGAAAGTTTTACAGTCTTTAAAGTGTACAATATTATAAAATCCAAGATATCTTTAAAAATCCCAAGTCTCCTTACCGTGATCCTGTAAAGTCAAAAATAATTTATCTACTTTTCTATTCCAAAAGGTACAACTCGGACATACGAACAATCAGAGTGATGCAAAACAGAATCTAGCAGTACAAACCCATATTTTGTATTTGGTGTTCAACATTTAAGACACAATGTGTTTCTAGCAGTACAAACCCATATTCTGTGTCTGGTGTTCAACGTCTAAGACACACTCAATGTGTAGTTGTTAATTTCCAAATGTCTGGGTTGTTACCCTTCTCCGGTTCTGCCATCTGTATGATACACCTTGTCACATGGGCTTAGGTTGGCTCCACTTCATGCCTACTTCTGTCCTTTCTTACCATTCCATGACCTGGGATCACTGATACCACTGCCTCCCTATTTTAGCTTATGCCTTTACTAGTGATCTCTTCTAGCCTCTTCACGAGGTTGCTGACATGCCATGCAATGCTACTTTCCATGATCCCTGCAATCCTGCAGTCTTCTGGCCTTCAAAACCAGAACCATGAAAGATGTTCTTAAACCCAGTACAGTATCTCCATCTTGAGATAGCCTTTGCTCCCAAGGACCTCAGCTTCTGTCAGCTGACCATGAAGAAATAACCTTCTGTCATCCTAGGGAAGCACCTCAATGGTTCTGATTGCTGTTTAGTCACAGCTGGTGCATCAGCTGATCAGCATACACACATTCTTAGTTAAACAATCCACATACAGACCCTCTCTAAAGTCTTGAGTGCATGCTGGTTTCCCTGTGAGTCCTGACAAATGAGGCTCCATTGTCTACATTTCTCTCTACATTCTACTCCTCCATGTTCCCAGTAAAATATCCCATTAAGTTATAAGCATTCCAGGATGCTCAAAGTTCTAAAATGCCCCCCAAATACTACAATGAAATAGTCCAGATACATAAAATCACAAGTATACAAATTCATAACAGCAATATCCTACTCTTGGTACAAATTTCTGTTGTATTTTTATCTTATTTTGATGAAATAAAACCTCTTTAACCAAAGAAATTTCCTGACACAAACAGTTTATTTCCACTTACACATTTCAGTCTGTTACTCAGAGAAGTCAGAACTGGAACTCAAGCAAGAACTTGCTAAGGAAACCATGGAGGAACTATGCTTGGCTGGCTCACTGTCCGGTATTACTGTCTTGTAAGGCTAAGGACCACCTGACCATGGAATGTTGCTTCTAATAGTGGACTTGATCTCTTCTATCCGTTAATAATTTTCTACAAGATAATGTTTACAAAATGATAAATAAAACTATGGATGATCTAAGTGGGGTGAGGCATTCCATTTTGCAAGAAATCTTTTAGGGTCATGAAGCTAATACATCAAAGTAGCTTCAGGCAAATCAACAAAATTTACTAGGCTCCTACCTCCCCAACTATATATAAGTAGTAATGACTGCTGAGAGACACTGAGCTGAATGGGAAAAGCAGACACCAGTCAAATTTTCTAGAAAAGACTCAGACCAACTGGTCTACCCAGAAAGGACACTCCTCAGCCTATTGAGCTGCCTGTAGCTTGTGCAGTGCATTCTGGATTTTCAGTTTTCATGCTTTGATCACACAGGTGTCTGAGTCATTTCTGGTCCTTTAAGCAACCCGTCATCCATAGTCCTTTACGTATTACAAATAAAACCCATTGCTTCAGTAAGCTGGACACTGGCATAATCTGTACTTTTGTCTCTCCTTAATTCCTGATATGGAACCAAGTGAGTAGATCTTTGCTCACATCTTCCCACAGAGAGTGCCACACAGAAGTTATATACGTACAGGAAATAACAGAAGACAAATTTAATTTAAACTACATAGCTAGAGTGAGCACAGCATGAAAATGAAAGAGAGTTTGGGGTAGATAAGGATTAGGCGCGTGCTTTGGGGTAGGGATAGAAATTACACATTTTGCAATAGTATTTGTTTGAGAGCATGTCTCTATTTTTATTAAGAGTAAAGCAGTATTTACTTCGGTTTCTACTCTGAAATGAATGTCTACCTGTCCTGGTGGCAATGCTTCTAAACAGTAAGGATCAGTTAAAGCTTTTACTTCTGTGAGAAATATCCTCAGGGAAAATCTTGTTTTTCTTTGGAATCTAGGAGGTACCTTTAAAAAAACAAAAGAAACAAAACAAAAACAACCATTTGTATTTCTTGCTCAGAATTTTACACAAGATTTAATAAACAAAACCATTTTTAGAAGCCTTGTCTGCGTGACTTACCTGTTTATTTAGTCAGCTCTGTAAGAAAATCCTGTGACTGTGTAGGTTTGCACAGTTCCAGGCCCTGAATGTTAGTTCCTACAATACTTGAATTCTATTCTAGTTAGTTTTGTCAAATGAGAAGTATATATTAAAATTAAAGAACCCTCAAATTTTACTTAACAGGTACTCTGCTAACAGGAAGAGAAAGCCACTTTTGTTTGGGGTAAAGAACTAACAAGGTGCTCCTCCCAAAAGTCTCTAACAAGACTCATATTATTGCTGGTGTTCTGTAAGTTCATCAAGAGTACAGGCTGTATAGAGTTTTCTTCTAAGACCAAACAAAGTGTCCTATTAAGAGAACCTTCCTAATTTGAAGCAAAACTAGTTTATATTCCCACAGATCTCTAACAAGCTCTGTGTATGGTCTTGGATTATGGACAAGGAAAAATCAATAGCTCACTGTCTCAAAGGCACTTATATAGATTATGAATCACAGCCAGGAAGTTGTCAGTGATTTCAGCTGCCAACAGTGCTTCTGCAGGGATATTTGATACCTCATATTCTTTTAATGTGAGGTTTTCATATGAAATAGAACGGGTCACTTTTGGACTAAACTGTTAAGAGAATTTCAAATACACCAATGTGAGCACAAACACAGCTTGGTTCCAGATGGTAATAAAAATGCACCTTTCCCCATAACCTGCATGCCGTGACAAGATAGATCTACAAAATACCCCCTGCCACTGTCACTTTTTACTTTCTTCTCTTCCTGACTCTATCTACACACACAGAGCACAGAGCTTTAGCAGGGATAGATCATGTTCATCTAAACCACTATTTGTGACTAATCACTATTTGTGAGTTATCAAGGGATATACAAAATAGACATAACTCTGTAGTCATAATGAATTTCAGGGTTTTAAGTTCACCTGTCTTCATTGATGGATAATGAATCTAACTGAGACCCAGAGAGAAGTGACTCAGCTGGAGGAGTCCATGTAGGTATTAGTAACAAGAGTACAGTCTTGTCATGAATTCTGTTCATCTAAGCTACTTCATCAGCCACTTGATATACAGTTCTTAGATGAAAACATGTTATTATTCTCAATAACATATAAGTAAAGAGATAGCATGTTTATTTCTGTCCAGAGTAGCCAAGGCTTGGAATAAACCAATGGATCTATTAATAGATAAATATATAAAGTGAAGGTTACAAAAGTGCACAACAGAATATTATTTGCCCATTAAAAATAATAGAGGATATCATTTGTTCAAAATGAGAGGAACTGATAAGCGTTGTTAAGTGACATGTATGAGGTGCAGAAGACGTATGTTGTGAAGGCCCAAAAATGTGAGCTTATTTCCTCCTTGATCAAAGGCCAGAGAGTTGGAACTTACCTCTATTTCTTTAAGGTTATTGTCTGTTTTTACCTCAAACAAAGGTCCCACCTAGATTTATACCAGAGTTCTGCTCTGTCAAGGTTATTGTCAACAGGCGTTGGCAATAACATCGAGACCTTGTACATCAGGAATAGAGAAGTAAATATGTTTCTACTCCAAACAAAAGTCTAAGGATACAACTAAGTTCTTATGCCCTTAAGAAGATAACAATGGATTCCAGCCAGGGAGTAGTTTGCCTACAGAATGTTTTGGTCTAGGCTGTGAGTGTGAATTATTTTGTTCTAGCAATAGAATGTTTAACTGTGAATGTAGCTAGTAACCTTCAACTGGTTTGTTCATTTCCTTGTATCATGTTAATGCAGTTTTTTTAAAATCTTACTCTTACCTTTTGGGGTCAGGAGAATTCTAAGCTATTGAAAGTTAAACTCGGGCAATTTCAGTATTTACTGGAACTCCCTCCTGGTGCCATCTATGTTTTTGTTTTATTATTTTATTCAACTCTTTATTTATTTTTCTGATCCCCATGTACCCTGGAAAGAGGTATTTTTGTCAAGGCTGGTCTCTGAAATTATGTTCTGTTTCACAGAAATCAGTGTTAGAATAACGCTTTCTAGAAACTAGAAGGAGAAGGAGAAGATATACGTTACATAATTGTAACATGGGGGCCTGCTCTTGGGGTTTCTGTCCTGCCTGGTTCCCACAGCTAATTAGCCCCAAAGAAAATCACACAGAGGTCTCCATAAGATTATAAACTGATTGGCCCATTAACTCAGGCTTCTTATTAGTTCTTGTAGCTTATTCTGTCAATCATGTTTTAAATTAGCAATGATTGGCCAGGCAGGAAGTATAGGTGGGTAAACCGGACAGGAAGTAGAACAGGGAAGGATCCCATTCCTCTCCAGTCCAGCTCAGACCACCAAAGAAGCAAGATGTGACCTACCCCAGCTGAGAAATGTACTGAGCTATCTAGCTAACATAGATATGAATAACGGGATAATATAAGCTACAAAAACTAATAAGAAGACTGAGCTAATGGGCCAATCAATTTTATAACTTATGGAGAGCTCTGTGTGATTTTCTTTGTGGCTAAACAGCTGTGGGAACCGGGCAGGCCCTCATGTTACATATTATGGGTACCAAGCAACTGTTGAATGCAAGGGACCCTCTACTGTGCCATAGGTTGTAATCATTCACAATTCATAATGAATACCACGAAAAGCTGAAGCTTCCCAACACGGGAACTGATAAATGTTTTAGAAGAGGAAATAATAAGTTGGTCTCATCACTCACCTTTTGTAGGATGAATCAGTTTCAACTTGTTACACAGCCCAAGTGGAAATTCCCTCATGCTAGGTAAGAAGAACATGCGCACTGCTAACTTTCCCTTGAGCCATCCTAGAATCTGCTGCTGGGCCCGGTGACTAGCAATATCAGGTCAGGTAATGTGAACCAATGAGAAATGGACAATACATCCTTTCTGATGATGACTCCCTTTGGGAACTGAGAGGAAAGTATAAAGGTCACCCCCACATCAATAATAAATGAGTCTGCTTCAGTTTCTCACCTGATCCTCAGGGTCTATATCTTTGATTCCACATGTTCTTGACCCTCCCCCAAGGGGTATCTGTGCAGGGTAGCCACCCAATAGCATTGTACACATATTTTGAATTAAAATATCTCATAGTATGTAAAATTGGGTGTTGATTTTAAAAGGGAAATCCACTGTGACTATTTCGATTGTGCTGAATTTAATAACAAAATAAATATGGCATATATGTATATATCTATCTATTCAAGAATTATGACAAAGTATTGAGGTTTTTATATATTTTATCTAAGTGTGAGTAAAAGTACAAGGGAAAGTTGAACAATGATGAACAGATTCTGAAAGAAAATGGAACAGATGCGTGAAGCTGTGGCCCTGGCTCTGTAAGCCACAGGATTTTCATCCTGTATTCACATGGATTGCTCTCTAATTAAATGCATAAAGCAAAATCTTGACAAATCAAGTTAATATAAACAAACCATGTAGATTAATTCTTGGCATTTAACAATTAAGTGGTCAACAGGTAGTTGCTACCTTTATTGTCCCACTTATTTCATTTAGAAAGGTTAAATTCTGAATTAAATGTGCCTGAACAAAAAGAAATGCAAATTAAATGAATGAAGTTCAATTAAATTGGGCTTTACTCTAAAAATTGTTGAGAAGGTAATAAATACCTGTTCTTTTGAAAAATGCATGGTAGTATTATGAAACTGTTGTTCCCATTTATTACAGAGAGAAAATTTATTTGGTAAAGTCATGGGTCAGCCAGAGTGAGCAAAAGTGAGTGCAATACAGAATATGCATCCAGTGCGGGGATCTAGAAAGCATTAGGCCCCAGTCTTTGTGAAGAATGCATGCTATAGACACCTCACCCAAAAAGGGGCATAGAGTATATAATGTCTTCAGACTTGACAGTTCTTCCATATATGGCATCAGAATTAACGGGACCACTTGTGATGCACTTTCTGCTTGGTCATATTTTGTTTGTACTCTAACAAATAACGTTTGCCTGAAGATCATAGGGCAGAGCTAGCCACTAGATAACATGGAGGCCAGGCAGTGATGACACACACTTTGGATTCCTGTACTTGGGATCTCATACCTTTGATACCAGCACTTGGGATCTCATGATCTTGATTCCAGTACTTGTGAAGCACAGCCTTTAATCTCAGCTCTAGGGAGGTGGAGACAGAAAGTGATATGGCTGGGCAGAGAGAGGAATATATGGTGGGAGGAGACAGGATGCAGTCTTTTGATTTGAGAATTTAGTATAGGTAAGAAGTCTCTCATATGGCTGGCTCCTTTACTTCTCTGATCTTTCAACATTTACCCTGATATCTGTCTCCAGGTTTTTACTATTAAGAACAGTTAGAATTCACTCTATATCTGTCATCAAACTTTGGGGCATGAATTCACCAAAAAAGCTGCTTGCCTGTGGCTTTGCAACAATTGATATAGGCTGGAGCTACTCATGGCCTGAGTCACCACTTCACCAGCTAGGTTTATCTCTATTTTATTCCCAAGCTTCTGAATGAGTTAGGACTTTTTCTGTTGCAGCCTCTGGAGCAAAGTCCACTGGCGTTTGAGCACGAAACACTGCAGAAGTTAGCTGCTTTCATACATTTTCTGCACACCCCACCCCCATTCAGATGACTGACTTTTTGCTTTTTTTTCTCTTGGTGTATTGTGGGCTTTCCCTGGACCCCTTCTTGGGCTATAGCTAAACTAGGCAGCTGCCTTGAAACCCGATCAGGCTTGTATTTCTATGCAGCAGCAGTCAGCTTCACATTTCTCTGTTATCTGAATATTATTGTTGTCAGGTTTAGTGAGACAACTGAGAATTCTTAAAGGGAAGAGTGGGTTAAAAGAGAGTGAGTGATTCTTTCCACATTAAAAAATGGGAAGCACTATTACAATGGAAGGAGATAGGTCTCTGTATGATAATATACTGGACAGTTTGAAAATGGAACAATTAAAAGGAAAAATAACTAATTTAGGTAAAATTCATGTAACGTCAATTGTAAACATTATCATTTTTGTTTTATCACTAAAAATGTTACTTAATCTGAGTGCTAAATTACTAGTTTTAGAAAAAACTTAAAACAGATCATAAAAATATTCAGAAGCAGACAAGAGGAATTTGAAGGAAAATCTTATTTCTGACCCATACTTTGATTCACAATGACCCAGAATCAAATGAGCTTCATGGCCATGGGTAGAAAGCTCTGAAATCATGACTCAGAAAAGGGTTTTCCTCTTAAATACCACCACCATCATCAGATCACCAGATCACTCTAATTTGTATAGTTATATTTAGAGAATATGCTATGCTTGGCTCGTTTCTAATATGATCACTTAACAATGAGCTCTGAAATCCATTTGTTATAGAGTGATCTAACAAATGAGCTCAAGATCAGTTCCTATGATGACTGACTTCATTTTTATTATATGGATGGATATTGGTTGGGCGAACAACCAGAGGCTTTTTATACGAATATCTGAACATTCAATCAACATCGATGGGGAAAACAAGATATTTCATGACAAAAACAGATTTAAACAATATGTATCCACAAACCCAGCCTTACAGAAAGTACTAGAAGGAAAACCCCAACTCAAGGAAGCTAACTACACCCACAATACCATAGACATCTGATAACCACCAGCTTAACACAAAGAATGGGAATATGCAAACACTACTACCGAAAAATAACTGGAATTAAAAACCACTGGAAATTAATTTCACTTAATATCAATGGACTCAATTAACCTATAAAAAGAAACATACAAAGAGAATAGATACAAAAACAAGACCCAGCCTTCTCCTGTTTACAAGAAACATACCTCAACCTCAAAGACAGACATTACCTCAGAGTAAAGGGTTGGGAAAAGGTTTTCCAGTCAAATGGACCTAAGAAACAAGTAGGTGTAGCTATACTAATATCTAACAAAATTGCTTTCAAACTAAAATCATTCAGAAGAGATGGCAAAGGACACTTTATACTCATAACAGGAACAATCCAACAAGAAGTCTCACTCCTGAATATCTATGCCCCTAATACAAGAGAACCCACATATATATAAGAAACATTATTAAACTTAAATCATACATCAAAACCCACACACTAGTAGTAGGAAAGTTCAACATTCCACTCTCACTAATGTACAGGTCAACCAGACAGAAACTTAGCAGAGAAATAAGAGAACAAACAGATGTCATGAATCAAATGGACTTAACATACATCTACAGAACATTCCACCCAAACACAAAAGAATATACCTTCTTCTCAGTACCTCAAGGAACCTTCTCTAAAATTAATCACATACCCAGTAACAAAGCAAACCTCCATAGATACAAAAAAAAAAAAATGAAGTAACCCCCAGTGTCTTATCGGATCACCATGGATTAAAGTTAGAATTTAACAACAGTACTACTTTCAGAAAGCTTATACACTCAAGGAAATTGAACAGTGAACTACTGAACCACCCCTGTGTCAAGAAAGAAATAAAGAAATTAAAGACTTCTTTGAATTTAATGAACCTCCTGGATCTGAGAAGCTTCTGTAAAGCAAAGGACACAATCAATAAGACAAAAAGGCAGCCTACGGAATGGGAAAAGATCTTCACCAACTCCACATCAGACAAAGGTCTGATCTCCAAAATATATAAAGAACTCAAGAAATTAGACATTAAAATTATAAGTAACACAATTAAAAATGGGGTACTGAACTAAACAGAGAATTGTCAACATAAGAATCTCAAATGGCCAAAAGATACTTAAGGAAATGTTCATCATCCTTAGCCATCAGGGAAATGCAGATAAAAACAACTCTGAGATACCATCTTACACCTGCTAAAATGGCTAAGATTAAAAACACTACTGACAACTTATGCTGAAGACGTTGTGCGGTAAGGGGAACACTCATTCATTGCTGGTGGGAATACAAACCTGTACAACCACTTTGGAACTCAGTATGGTGGTTTCTCAGAAAATTGGGTATCAACCTGCATCAGGATCCAGCAATACCACTCTTGGACATATACCCAAAAGGGTCTCAATCATACTACAAAAGCATTTGCTCAAATTTGTTTATAGAAGCATTATTTGTAATAGTCAGAACCTGGAAACAACCCAGATGCCCTTCAACCTATGAATGGATAAAGAAAATGTGGCACATACAAACATTAGAGTACTACTCAGCAGTAAAAAACAATGATATTTTGAATTTTGCATGCAAATGGATGGAATTAGAAAACACTATTCTGAGTGAGGTAATCCAGACCCAAAAAGAGGAATATGGCATGTACTCACTCATAAGTAGATACTAGCTATAAACAAAAGATATTGAGCCTATAGTTCATGATCCTAGAGATGCTAAGTAATAAGGTGAACCCAAAGAAAAACATATATAGAACCACCTGGAAATTGGAAACAGAGAAGATCACCTGATAAAATAGGGAGCATTGGGGTGGGGAGAGAAGAGAGGGTAGAATGGAAAGAGGAAGAGTGAAGGGGAGGGTTGAGGAGAACTTGAGGTAATGGCATAATGGAGATGGAGGAAGCTCAGAGATGAGAACAGGTAAAGAGATATTTTGATTAAGGGAGCCATTATAAGGATAGCAGAAACCTGGTTCTAGAGAAATTCCCATGAATCCACAAGGATGACCCCCACTAAGACCCTAAGCAATAGAGTAGAGGGGAACCAAACTTGACCTGCCCTGTAGTCAAATTGATGAATATCTTAAATATCACTATAGAACCTTTATCCTGATAGAAACACTCACAGAGACCCTTATTGGAGTACTGGACTAAGTTCCCAAAGTCCGGTTGAAGAGTGGAAGTAATGAGAATATGAGTAAAGAGGTCAAGACCATGGTGGTTTTACCCACTCAAGCAATTTACCTGAGCTAATAGGAGTTTACAACTTCAGCCAAACTGGGAAAGAACAAGCATAAGACCAAATTAGTCCCTCTAAATGTAGCTGACAGTTGAATTCTGAGGGTCCACTGGCAGTGGCATTAGGATTTATCCCTACTGAACATACTGGATTTTGGGCATTCTATATTCTTTGGATGTATACCTTGCTCAGCCTAGATATACTAGAAAGGGCTTTGGCTGTTCCACAAAGCAATGTACCTTTCCGTCTCTGAGGATTGTATGGGGGTGGGGTGGGAGGGTGTGTGGAGGGAATGGGCAGAGGGGTGGAAGTGGGAGCTTGGATTGGTAATGTTTTAAAAATCTAATAAATAAATAAGTAAAACTTACTGAAAGAAAAAAAAGAATTAGTTAGCAGTAAGCCTGAACAATACGTCAAGTAGTTTATAATGAATATAATCCTATATGTGTTTATTTGAGATGGAATGGCTATGGGGCTGGGTGGAATACAAGCTTCTGTCTACAATAGACATGCTGAATTTGTTACTTAAATGGAGTTAGTTCTTCAAGTACTAACTAAAAGTTTATTTTTACTCTTACTAAACAGCACAGTTGTATTTTTTATTGTCTGTTCCCACACCTAGAGATGGTATAAGCAAAATGATGACTCATTTTTCTTTCTCCTGGCTTGACCTATGCATTTGAACTAACCCTTCCCTGCTAGAAGCTGAGATTGGTGACCTGGGCTTCCATTGTGATGAATGACTCATATTACAAACTTCCCTAGGCCTCTAGTTTGGAAATAGAAAGAGTACATGGCTTCCCAGATTGCAAGAAAATTGCACAAAATAAAATACCCCACCATGTATGATTTTTGCAAGAGTCAACAGTCTTATCAAATTCTTTCTCAACATCCCTTTTAATTACATGAAATAATTCTATACTATAAATTTGCAATTTATTAATACATTTTCCAATACATTTGGAACTAATTTTATAAGTCACCACATGAAAATGACTTCTATTTGCTATAGAAAATCTGAAAAAAAATTAGGAAGACATTCAATAAGAAAGAAAATTTCTTTGCCTGTACTTTTGCTCCCATCCCACCTAGACCACTACACAGTTTTAACATTTGCTTTCTTCACTAGGCCAGTGCTTTGTGATTTTTTTCTCTATCAACTTCTTTTTTTATCCACTCCTTTTATAACAAACTTCTTTAAAGAAAGTTTCTTGTTGTCAGCCTCAATTCTTTCTATGACAGTTTCAGCAAAATTTTCTTTCAATGCCCTAATTAAAAGAGATTCCCTCTTTAGAAATCTCCAGACCTCCAGATTAAGATATCTGCTTTGCCATTTTACAGATCAGTTTGCATCTAGTAGATACCAACAAACTTTTTTTCATCCAATGTTCAAATCTTTATTCTTTAACAAAACTTCCTTCCCAAAAATATTTCCTGGTACAATATCTCAGGAATTATTTATTCATTTGACTTCGGATTCCAGCTTTGAAGTCATTCTTGATTTCTCTGTCTCCTATCAGTTGCATACCAAGCTTTCAGCAAGCCCTCCTGATAATTCAGCATTTGACTACATACCACAGGTTTTAATTCTGGAGATCTGCCACAAGCCAACATGATGCATTGCTTACATTAACATGGTAGCCTCCAATGAAGCCTCACTCCTCCCATTCTTACTCCCTTTCCATCTGGTTTTGATAGAGCAACCAGAATAATTTGACTTAAAATTAAGATCTTGTGACTATGTTCAAAGCGCTCCAACAACTCCCATGATGCTGATAGTGGAGGCAGCACCCTTGAAGTTACTCACCACCACACTCAACAGGTGTTACTCCTTTAGACTTCTACTGCTCTTTCCTTTACAACTCTCCCTTTTTAAAATCTCTTATCATGCCCACTTATCCCTGTCCACATATCAACACCATCTTTTATTGATTATAATTTAGATGCTGAATTAGTACCAAACCTATAAAGTTTCCTTACTCCATGTTGGTGCACATTTTAAAACCATTATTTTGATTCTCACATCACCCCTCTTATGGCATCTTGGACCTAGATGAAATGGACAAGTACATTTTAGTGAAAACAAGACAGGGAAGATGTTGGAAGGAAGTCGCTTGTTGCTTTCTGACTGTTTAGCCCTGAAATAATCACACAGAAACTGTATTATTTACATCACTGCCTGACCCATTAGCTCTAGCTTCTTATTGGCTAACTCTTACACTCTAATATATTAATTTAACCCATTTCTATTAATCTGTGTATTGCCATGAGGCTGTGGGTTACTGGCTGAAGTTTTGGTGTCTGCCTCTGGTGGGGCTACGTGGCTTCTCTCTGACTCTGCCTTCTTTCTCTCAGCATTTCTTTTATCCCCTCCACCCCCCCCCCGCCTACCTCTATTCCATTATAACTCTGCTATATGTCCAAAACAGTTCCTTTACTTATTAACTAATAAAAGCAAAACATAGATAGAAGGACCTCCCACACCAGGAAGAGGACAAATACTCTCCATTATTCAGGTGTGTGTATACACATCATGATTTGAGAAGATGTTCTGTATTTCTGGTCTCTAGTATCACTTCTAAAAGAAAGGAATGCTGAATAACATCAAATGTCTCATCGAGTACTCTGATAACCGCACCAGACAGTCATCAGATGTTAATTGCTTCTCACACATTAATAATGCAGCTTTCTGATTTGGACTTCTCAAAATTTTACTACAACAGAACCCCTTACCTCCATTTCCATTTCTTTTTTTAAACTTTTCTTTTTATTTATTCTTGGTGTCTTTCACATCATGCATCTCCATCTTATTCATTTCTATGTCCTGTCTTTCCACCCTCTGCACTTGCAACCTGCCCCCAAAATAAAGTAAAATAAAATTTAAGAGAAAGTAAGAAGAAAAAACAAACAAATGAAAGAAAAATCAGTCTCATCATGGAAGTTGTAGTGTGACATATTGAGTCACACAGTAAACCCTTATGTCCAGATATCTTTACTTGCAAGTACTCATTGCAAAGAGTCGTTGGTCTAATTCTAGGCCTCTGGTTTCTGCTACTCTATCGATGATGGGCCCCCACTGGAACTCCTCTTGGTTATCCTGTTGTTGCTCTGTGTTATGGAGATCCTGTAGCTTTGGGTCTATAGGACAGATCCTTTCACATACTCCAGCATATCACAGGTTAGGTGGATTTTGGGGTGTGCCAAACAAACCCTTTTTCTGGGCTTGGAGTAGTTGAAGGCTTAATTAGTCTGCCAGTTTTCCCTTATCCTCATCTCCAAGGTGTGCTCTCCTACATTGTGCTGGCTGTCTCACCCCTTGCAGTGATAAGCAAGGGGTGGGGCCAGTTCTGCTTTCCTATCCTCAGGGTCATCCCCCAACAGTTCTACTGTGTTCCCCAGGCACAGGTGTGGTAGAGGGATCACTCTACACAGTGCTCCAGCTGATGAGGAGCAGGGACAGCTCTCCTGCTCTTATGACTTCACAGCAAGCTCTCCCTCTTCCCTCAGGCATTGATGGGCAGCAGGGTGGCATTTGCATTTCTTGATTAATAACATTTCTTAGGTTTCATTGATAGTATTTCTATAAGGATGTTCTCAAATGAGTTCTAAGTTTAGTTTTTATATAAGATTTTGCCAATAGATTATCTTTTTAAACAAATTAATATTTTTTCTTTCCTTTGCCCTATTATTACTTCAAGAAAACAATTACTTGCTTTCAATATCTGAAAAAAAAATTGTAATATTGACTGTGTCTCCAATCTCACACAAGAAATATATAGTCTAGGTTATTAAATATTTTTAAAATAATTACTGTTTTATATAGCAGAATGTGAATAAATGATTTTTGCCGGCTTACATTTGATGGAACTTTATTTTAGGATGCCTTTTAGAAGTCTCAGCATTAACATTTTCTTATTTTTATTCCACCTTGCTTATTTTATACTTTACTACAATTTAGTTTTTAATTACACACGTGATCTAAGCAAAAAGTTTATGTTTTTTCTTTCTATCTCGTTGATTCATTATTTAGTTTATTGATATTTGTTACTTCTTTATAGAGCGATTCAAGCAATATTAGAATTGATAATATTTTAAAGAGACAGTTATTTTAATTTATTTGATTCTTTGAAAGCATATCAATTACTTCTATCATCTTCATTTGTTTTTCCACGTCAGTATACTATTTTATATATGAATTTTGCTTTTTTCTCCTTCAAATTTAGCTTAAGTTTGGGAAATTTATTATTGCCCAGCCAGAGAAAATTTAAGGATCATGAAAGTTCAGCCTTTGCACCATGATTTAGTTTTTATAGTTTAGTTTTTCCCTTTGCTGCTTTCAAAGCAGTTTTAAAATTAGTTATTGTGTCTTTGGTTTCCTTTCATTTTTCCTTATCTCATTCAGCTCCCTCTGCCCTTCTGTCTGGCTCCTGCCTCGTTCCTCTTTATATCTCAGTCTCTTGTCTTATCCTCTCATCTTTCATCTCTTTTTTCATGGTGTTCATTTCTTGTGCTTTTTACTGCAAGACAAAGCAGACACTTTCGAAAGTCTTCCTCTTTATTCTGTAGGTTTCTTTTTAATTTTGAAAGCAAGTTGTTTGTCTGACTACAAGAAGCTATGTTAAGCTGCTTTAACTCTGTTCTCCTTTTATAGGCCACTTGTTATGATTTTCCTGTCTACTCTGAGAGGGTGAGATACTATCAATAACCACATTTCTGTAGTCTATGTGTCAGGCACTTTTCCTGCTGGGTCAGTTGGTATCAGTGTCCATGTATGTGTTGACTGGGATGCTGATGCAAAAGAAAGCCAAGGATATGGGATGTGGAAAGCTGGCTGCTGATCTCCAATGTGTATTTTACCAAAAGAAAAATAGATGCTCTAGTGGTATTATTTTCTGATGTTATTATTATTGGAGAAAGGGGATATGGCTAATGTTCTGTGAATTTTAGTATGTTACTCTTCTCTAGAGCTCTTACCCCATCAATTATGCTTATTTTCTCATTCTAAGCATTGCTCTTTTGTATTTCTATGTTGTCATTCATATTTCATTCTGGTTTTATTGCCTGTTGTTTCACATTTTTCTTTTTCTTTCCCTTTTCGTTTTTCCAGAAAGCATTCCTCGGTGTAGCCTTGAGTGTCCTGGAGCTCACTCTATAGACCAAGCTGGCCTTGAACTCAGAGATCTGCCTGCCTCTGGCTCCTAAGAGCTAGGACTGAAAGTAGTGAAGAGCACAGTCTGGCTCTTTCCATTTGTTTTTGAAACTTTTTTAATATTTTAAGAAAAAGTTTAGAGAAGAAAAACCTATCGACTTGAATCTGCCACCAGCAGTGTATGTGGTATCCAAGTAAATATTTGTCTTTCACTGAAAACACAGACCAAACCTGTGGTCATAAATCAGCATGGTGGAGACCAGGAGAGCTGGTCGCAGGATTCTTTGTCCAATGAGGAATCTAAAGATATGGAAGGCCAGAATATCAAATGAAAGACAATCAGGAGGAGGTAGTAAGCTCTCTCACCCAGCTTTTTATTTCACTTAGTCTTTGCAATGAATAGAAGAGTATCCTCAAATAAGAAGAAAGTTCTACTTTCCCATTCTATGAAGTCTACAATCAAAAGACTAGTCATATGGAATCACCACGATAATTTTCACCCATTATCTCTTCACACCATATCCAGGCAACTCGATAAATGGAATTAGTTATCACATCTGCGTTTTTTCTAATAGTAATAATTAGTGTCCATTTGTGCTCTAACTGTGGAAAGTGCCAGGCTGTACTTTCTTCTTGTCAGAGCTCTAAGGCCAAGCATACACACTGTGGAAATAGGAAGTCTGATATTTGAAATCCTTATCACAGCTGCTCTCGGGTCTTCCAGTATTGAACTTGTGGGAACTTTGAGTATCCTGAATGCCCTGGGTGACCTGGAATCTGCCATTCCAGAAAAGTGGAGTACAGAGAGCATGGAAAAGTCAACCTGTATGTTCACAGAGAAAAGACTAAGCATAAGCCCCCTAATTAGCAATGAATACACACCGAAGTGCTATTTAGACATCTCCATGTAGAGTTGTTTACTATTCTGTAGTCAGTTGTCACACTAAGAATGTCCAGCTTTCAGACAAAAATAGGAACATACACAAATACATAGAAAGTGGAAACCTTGCTCATGGCCTTTGATATGCCGGTCTTTCTCCATTTCCTCCCGGAACTTCATTTTATTTACAGTATTGTGAGTAAAGATTTACATTACCATAGAATTTGGAACCTCAAATAAAGCCCCAGCATAGAATTAATTTGCTTTCCTCAATATTTTCAAAATGAAGTTAGACTTGGGGAATTAATTTTCAAAATTCTTATGCAATTTTAAGATCACACATACAAATAAAACATAATGCTTTTAAGATTTATAGCACATTGTTTTCCCTTACAGCTCAATTGCCTTCATTTATTTTTAGCAGCATAGCTTAATAATAGTCTACAATAGTATACGATGCACGAAGATTGTTATATACGTGAATAACAACCTTTGCATTTTGTCAATTCCTGTTCTCAACTCTTTGAAAATACATGCTGAATTGCAATGCTGGAAGCTTTTTTTCCTGCTATGTGAATCATGCCAGTATCTATCTATGTACAGGCACAATCCATTTTAAATATCCTCAAATTTCTCTAAAGTCCCAAGTGGTTTCCTTGGCAACAAGGCTCCCGAGATATAAAGGGCTCACGTAGTTAGGATATTGCCTATCATTCTCCCTTTCTAGGTTATTTTAAATAGCTTCAATTTTCTTTGCTCATATAAGAAATTCTCCATTGGTTGGTGATGCAAAGTCGAATATGGAAGGCATTTGAGAGCAAGGGTACGTCACAGTCTTGTGTGTGAGGGCAAATTATTACTTTCAGCATCCCCTGATTTGTAGAGTGCCATTTTCATGTACCAAATTACAGTACAAAGAGGAGCAAACCATAAATATACCAGGATAATTTTTAGATAGAATGAGATAAAATATCTGGAAATAGCATTTCACAATAGAGGCAGTGATTAATCATGGCAAGGTGTCTATGCAACTTCCTTTCAATTCTACAGGAATAGCACGCCCAGAATGAGGTCAGACCTTAGGACAAGGCATCACAGGAAATTAAACATGTTGAGGTGGATGCTACATATTCTATAGAGTCTTCCCACTGCATGACACTTCAGATGTGGATGTATGTGTTGAGAGAAATGTTGAGTAAGTAGTTTTGGAAAATTATTTCAGGCATTATAAATTACTCTTTATTATCAAACTACAGTTAACCAAAATTCCTCACAATGTTTGAAATGACAGGGAGATTATTTATTTTCATTTTAGACTGTGGATTACATGCCCCACAAAGTGACACCTTTCTCTTTTTCTCTCTGTCTCTGTCTCTCTCTCTCTCTGTGTCTCTCTCTCTGTCTCTCTCTGTCTCTCTCTGTCTCTCTCTCTCTCTCTCTCAGTGTGTGTGTGTGTGTGTGTGTGTGTGTGTGTGTATGTGTGTGTATTTAAAGAATCAAATGGTGAGTTTCTCTAACATTGGAGGCACATTTCTAGTAATAGTTGTTCTTACAAAAGCACTCATGATCACAAAATGGCCCCTTATAAATGATAAGCAAATGTTTGTGCTGCTATTCCCACACCCATGTAACCATCATCATCAGTCATCAGAAGCCTTGGGACAACACAAATAAACTCTGCATCCATAGACCATTTATTATGCCACTCAAACACCTTAAATGTGCATTTTCCTACTTACTGTGTTCGAATTCTATTGACAGCAGTTTTTCACTCAGGTATTTTTGATGGCACTAATGCTAATTTTTACTTTCACTGATTTTCTTAATATTTATGAGAAAAAATTAATCGTTGGGGTGGGTTCCAATATGAATTTTTACTGTGTACCTCTTCATGATTTTACATTCCATCACTTTCTAAAATAGTTTAAAATAATAATTTAATCTTTTAGAATTGACATCACAATGTCAAAAAATGCATTAGTCTTAATATCAGAGCTCCTTATTTTTGCCAATCCAATTTTTTCTATTTTCTCTTATTGCCTCCCTCCCTTGCTTTCTCCCTCTCTCTGTTCCTTTCCTCATTCTTTCCACCTTCAAAATGAGAGTCTGAATTAATAATCACAGCCTATCAAAATTAAATATATCAGAAGAAGTGATGAGATTAAAGCAACAATACAAATTTCCCGGAAAGAAGAGCACATCACCAGTTCTACTGATTGTTGATTTTTACTAGAATTTTAAGGAATCATTTACAACAAATCTTCTAAACCTGTTCTACAGTAGAACAGGAAGGGACACTAACAAACTCATTCTATGAAGGCAGAATTACCCTGCTTTCATGTATTAAAGGGCATTAAAAATACTGCAACTCAATTACTCCAATGAAGACTAATACAAAAATCTCAAAAAAACAGGTAAACCAAATTCTAGAACACAGTAGAATATAACCTACCATTCGAATAACTACACTGCTTTCATCCTAAAGTAATTTGTCTAATACTCACAAGTCAGTCCAATAGGTAATAAACAAAGGTGTAAAAAAATCACATGATCATCAATAAATGCAGTAAAGTCCTTTGACAAAGTTCAATATACCTTAATGATAAAGGTTCTAAGGAAATTAGGTATATATGGATGGTATCTCAATATAGTAAAGTCTACTATTAAAAAATACTATGATCAACATTATATTAATTCAGAAAAAATAAAATTGTCTATAAAATATATATTCAGACAATATTGAGCCTTCCTGTATTCTTATTCTATTGTGTTTGAGGTCTTTCATAGAGCTAAAAGAAAAGAGAAAGATATAAAATGATACAAATAGGAAAGATCTCAAGTTGTCCCTATGTGAAGACAATGTAATTCTATACTTAAGAAATCCCTTTAGTCTCTGCCAGAACATTTATAAATCTGATAAATTCTTTCAATAACATTTCCAGATACTAAATCGACATACACATGTCATCTTTTTTTGTAAAACATCAATAACATCTGTAGAAAATAATAAAAAAAATATCCCACTAACAATAGATTTAAATGTACATAACAACAAACAAACCAAAGAGAGTAAGGCAAAGTCTACATAAAGAATCACAGGCTACTAAAAAATGATGAAAGTGGAAGAAATAGTCTTCTCCAGGAAAGAGCACAACAATTGGTTAGTCAATACCAAATGGCCATCGCAAAAAACATGAATACAAGTAACATTATAAAGAATGAGCAAAATATATTTAGAAATATACATATATATACATACACACATTTAAAATCAATGAATAAAAAACAGGTCATGAATTTGGGTGAAATAGTATAATTGCATTATAAACTCAAAAACAAAAGCAAACTGAAAAAAATAAATGAAGCTCCTATGAATAAACCATATCAAGGGATAGAAAAGACTCTCCATTTCCTTGCCTGTTGGCTGAATCGAGGCTATAGGAAGCTGGAGTGGCCAAGTTAGCACCAAAAACAGTGACAGTTAGAAAAAGGCACAGTTGACACCTAAAGTTTAACAGCTACGCCAAAAGCGTGACAGCTAAGCCAAAAGAGTGACAACTATGCCAAAAGAGTAATAGCTAGAAAAAGGCATGAAAATCAAAAACAGTGACATTACAAAGCCCTAGCCAAGATGGTGCTAAAAGGGAGCAAGCGGGGAGGAAACTTGACTTATTTACAAAAATGGTAACTGGAGATTGGGTAAGATGATGGAATACCTGATTGACTTATGATTTCCATTAGGTATTATAGGTGCTGTGGCTCATGCAGACGTGACTACTGATGTGGTTGGCTAATTCCCCTTCCACTTCTGGGATTTGTGGGGTATTGCTTTATAAATTGCATGCTGTAAGGAAATAAACTAGTTACTGCTTGACTCTACTTCCTGCTTTGTCTGATTGTCTTGGGGACCTAGAGGCTGGGTGGTGAGCTGTGCACATCCCCTCCTCAGCCAGGGCCAGTTGAGGGTGGTGGGCTCAATTCTTCTGTGGGAAAGGGGGGTCTAAGAGGGACACCCTCCGCCACCCCACTCCCGCACTTGCCCCAAACATATCTGGCACAGTCATATCTGAAGGGAATGGCAAAAGTCATTAGGCCAGAACAGCTGCTTGACAAAGATCCAACAAAGCTTGAGCTACATTATGGCTGCCATTCCAACTCTGGTTTTTATCTCCACCTGTTGCGTACTTGAGGTACTTTAAACATTTGCACAATTTGGAGATATTGGAATGATAGAAAATTTCTTATGAATCATTTATGCCTTTCCCCAGGAGCACTGTTTCTATGATTACCCACAACAGTCCTGGGCAGGCTATCCTCCCACTCTTAGGGAGATATCTGTATCTACTTGAAGGTCTTCTCTACGCCTTGCAGGTTGTGACACACATAAAGAAACCAGAGGTCTCTTTATGAGGCTGTAAGATATTCTTGAAACATCTGTCCCTGTACTTACTCAGGAACAAGATAATCAAAACAAAGTAAACTTGAAAAGATAAACAAGATTTGGTGGGCTAGAGTAGTTGGCCACAGATCAGATTGCAACTCTCTTCCCACTATATACTCAGAAATACACAGAACATACATGATACATACAGTGACAAAGTTATATTAGCTGATGTTATATCTTCCCTGCATAGGGATTTATAGTGAGGGGTAAAAATTAATGTAGGAACATGATTAAAGTATGAGATCACAAAGCCTCCTTTTTTTTTTTTAAGAAAAGTTAGCTCATGCAGAGCCACTGTGATATCTTATGACCAAAGAATGAAAGACGGCTGAAATTAGACATATAAACAAATTCCATAATGATATAAAACATAAACATTGTATTATACCAGAATGTGAATAATAACTGTAGTAGTTTTGGCCAGAGGATTTTTCTTGGATGCTCAGATTATTAAGATCTGACAATACACTGCTTGGGACATGGCAATCTGCCCAATTTGGCTTGGAGATTTTGGTTTGGTCTAGCATCCTGGTAGCCACAGAAGATACTAGCCAGATAACAGGATGTTTGTGCCTGATGAGTCTTAAAAATTGGATTCCCAGCCAGGCGATGGTGGCGCATGCCATTAATCCCAGCACTCGGGAGGCAGAGGCAGGCGGATCTCTGTGAGTTCGAGACCAGCCTGGTCTACAGAGCTAGTTTCAGGACAGGCTACAAAAGCCACAGAGAAACCCTGTCTCGACAAACCAAAAAAAAAAAAATGGATTCTCAGGATAATGAGTAAAAATGATAACAAATGATAACTGTTTATTAATAATGATTAAGCTTAAGGGTGAAATGATTGTAAACTGTGCTGTCACCATTTTTCAATTTTGACTAAAAGATATGCAAGAGGAAGTGGAACACACCTCTAAATGCAAAATGGTTTGATCTATGTTTCTGAACAACATGACTATCCCTGCTTACTGAATTCTGTAGAAATAAGGAAACACTCTGGGTTCCAGTCAGTCAGGCTGCAAGATTCTCCCCACCATCGTGCCTGGCTCATTATTTGCCTCACAGACTCCTTATACCCTCTCTGAACTGCTGAGGCTGGCTCCTAGCACATGTCTAGCAGGCAAGGGAACTGATCCTCTCATTTACCAGCTGCAGCACTTGGGAAAGTAGACCCTGCACCTCATCTGTGCAGCACAGTGGAGCTGAGAGAGTGACTGGGGCAAGGGTGAGCTGGCCCGAGAATACAAACATGGCAGATCTGGCTCTGCCCCTCATTTGCGGTATGGTGACACTGGTGAAGAAAGAGGCCCCATCTCCCTCCTTTCACTTCCTCTAGTGGATAGGAGAGCTGGTACTGAGATCACAAGAGCAGGGTAGCTGTTCCTTTCCTTCACCTCTTGCAGCATTAAGGAGAGTGTTCATCCCTGTACCTCATCTGTGCAACACAATAGAGCTGACCCTGCTGGTATAGTTGTGAGAAAGCTGATTTTGAAGGCATAAAAGCAGTAGAACTGTCTTTGTTCCTTACTCATGTTTGCAATGCCAGGGCACTAACCCTGGTCATGAGGAAAGTGGAGAGATCACAGGCTGACCAACCATGTAACCATCCAAGCCCAGAATTAGGGTTATATAAATTTGCCAATCCCAATTTCACCCCAAATATGATCTGCTGGAACACATGAAGGGACCTAGACTGCAGAACAAAAGCTGAAGCATCTCCATAACACAGGACAAGAACAGGATATGGAAGAGGAGTCCCAGTGAGGGCCTAGTATCAATAGCATACACCGAAGACAGAGACCTCGACCAGTCCAATGACTCTTTGAAAGGATCACTTGCAAGTAAAGACAGATAAATCACAGGGAAAATGCTGTTACTCGCTGTGTCACACTGCAGCTTCCATGACAAGATTTTACTTTTTTTCCTCTTATATATTATTTTATTTTGTGGGAAAGGTTACAAGAGAAGAGGACATATAGGAAGGGATGGGGAAATTAATGGGATTGAGATGCATGATGTGAAAGACACAAAAAAATAAATAAAAAGGAAGTTAAAAGGCAAATAATAAAAACAATAATGGGGTTTTCCTTTATCTCCCCAAAAGCAACAGCCTAAAAAAGAAGCCATCAAATAGTACTGTTGAAAATTATTTTAAGGGTTCTAAAGGGCAGCTCTCCACAATTGATGGCTTCTGTCAGCGGTGCCTATAGGGAAGGACTCTGTTTTCTGTAGAAGCCTGATCACTGGGAGTTTGAACTGTTCTCCAATGAGTATATGGGCAATACTGATTGGACTTGTGTTTTTATTATTATTTTTGTATTGTTGGCAAGGAGAAGCCAAAAGGGCAGGAGGTATATATGGAAAGATTGGAAAGTGACTTAGATTTGAAATTTCCAAAGAATCAGTGAAAATATTATTTTGGGAAAAGAGGTCTCTATGATAAAAATGGAAGATAATGAAAAAGGAAACTGAAGAAGACAGTAAATGAGGAAAAGTTTTTCCATGTTTCTGTAGAGAGAGTAGCACTAGAAATGTCACAACACATGATCTCAAATTATGTAACAGGAAGGCTGCTTGTTTGTTCCTTGCCATTTAGCCCCAAAATAACGACACAGAAACTATATTAATTAAAATGCTGCTTACTTGGACCATTAGCTTTAACTTCTTATTAGCTAACTCTTAAATCTTAGTATAACCCATTTCTATTAATCCGTATATTGCCATGTGGCAGTGGCTTACCAGCAAAGATTCAGCATGTTTAACTCTAGCGGCTCCATGGCTGCACTGACTCTGACTCTTTCTCTTTTTCTCCCAGAATTCAGATCCATCTTCCCTGCCTACCTAAGTTCTGCCCTGTCAACAGGCCAAGGCAGTTTCTTTAATCATTAACCAAGGAAAGCAACACACAAACAGAAGGACCTCCTGACCAAAATTATACCACAAAGACATAATTGCAAAGATCTTGTGGTTCTGACACAGATAAGTAGAGGTGATGAGAAGACTCACTCACACATCTATAGAACTGAACACAGATTTATAAACAGAAGAAATACAAAGAACTTATAGACATTTTAAAGGGTTTTCAACCACATCAAACATCATCCCACACCAATCACAATGGCTCTCATCAATAAAACAAATGACAACAGAATTGGTGATGTTGGAAAAGGCAACTCTTTTTTTTTAATTTTTTTAAATTTTTTTATTGACAAAAGGAAAAAAACAAGTTTCCGCCTCCTCCCAGCCTCCCATTTCCCTCCCCCTCCTCCCACCCTTCTCCCCTCCCCTTACTCCTCTCAACCTCCCTCTCCAGTCCAAAGAGCACTCAGGGTTCCCTGCCCTGTGGAAAGTCCAAGGTCCTCCCCAATCCGTCCATGTCTAGGAAGGTGAACATCCAAACTGGCTAGGTTCCCACAAAGCCAGAACATGAAGTAGGATCAAAACCCAGTGCCATTGTCCTTGGCTTCTCATCAGCCCTCATTGTTCGCCATGTTCAGAGAGTCTGGTTTTATCCCATGCTTTTTCAGTCACAGTCCATCTGGCCTTGGTGAGCTCCTAATAGATCAGCTCCACTGTCTCAGTGGGTGGGTGCACCCCTCGTGGTCCTGACTTCCTTGCTCATCTTCTCCCTCCTTCTGCTCCTCATTGGGACCTTGGGAGCTCAATCCGGTGCTCCAGTGTGGGTCTCTGTCTCTATCTCCATCCATCACCAGACGAAGTTTCTATGGTGATATGCAAGATATTCGTCAGTATTGCTCTAGGATAGGGTCATTTCAGGTTCCCTATCCTCAGCTGCCCAAGGAACTAACTGGGGACATCGCCTTGTGCTCCTGGGAGCCACTCTAGGTTCAAGTCTCTTGCCAACCCTAAGGTGGCTCCTTTAACTAAGAATTGTGCTTCCATGCTCCCCTATCCAACCTTCCTTTATCCCAATCATCCTGTTTCCCCAAGTTCCCCCCATCCTCCCCTTTCTCACTTTTCTCTCCCCATCTCCCCTTATCCCCATCCCACCTCACCCCCAAGATCCCAATTTTCTCCCCAGCAATTTTGTCTACTTCCCATAGCCAAGAGGATAACTATATGTTTTTCCTTGGGTTCACCTTCTTATTTAGCTTCTTTAGGTTCACCAATTGTAGACTCCGTGACACTTATTTATGGCTAGAAAAAGAATTTGGTAATGATTCTTCTGTTTCTATATTGTGAAATACATTAAGGAGTATAGGTATTAGGTCTTCTTGGAAGTTCTGGTAGAATTCCACATTGAAATCATCTGGTGCTGGGCTTTTTTTGGTAGGGAGGTGAAGGCGTAAGTCACAAACAATGCCAACCCAATTTGGGATTATGATTAATAGGGTGGTATTTATTAAAGGGGAAAAAACTTACAAATCACTGTCCCAGGCAACAGCCCTCTATGCAACCAGGAAAGGAGTCTAGTCGCTGGTGGAGCAGGAAGTGAAGAGAGAGAGGAGGGAAGTGGCTGCTTTTTTAAAGGGAGAGAGACCACACCCCAATGGGCTGGTATCTCAGCAGCTATAGGTTGGAGGAGCGGGAGGACCTCCTGCAACAGGGAGGTTTTTGATAACAGCTTCTAATTCTTGGAGACTAAAAGGTCTATTTAGATTGTTCACCTGGTCCTGGTTTAACTTTAGTATATGGTATTTATCTAAAAAAGTGTCCATTTCTTTTACATTTTCCACTTTTGTGGCATACAGACTTTTGTAGTAAGATCTAACGATTCTCTGAATTTCCTCTGTGTCTGTGGTTATGTCCCCCTTTTCATTTCTGATCTTATTAATTTGCGTATTCTCTCTCTGCCGTTTGATTATTTTGGATAGGGGTTCATCAATCTTGTTGATTTTCTCCAGGAACCAGATTTTTGTTTCATTGATTCTTTGTATTGTTTTCTGTGTTTCTATTTTGTTGATTTCAGCCCTCAGTTTGATGATTTCCAGTCTTCTACTCCTCCTAGGTGAGTCTGCTTCTTTTTTTTCAAGAGCTTTCAGGTGGGCTGTTAAGTCTCCAATATGTGCTTTCTCTGTTTTCTTTAAGTGGGCACTTAGTGCTATGAACTTTCCTCTTAGCACTGCTTTCATAGTGTCCCATAAGTTTGAGTATGTTGTTTCTTTATTTTCATTGAATTCAAGGAAGACTTTAATTTCTTTCTTCCTTAATCCAGGTATGGTTCAGTAGTTGACTGTTCAGTTTCCATGAGTGTGTAGGCTTTCTGGGGGTAGCATTGTTGTTGAATTCTAACTTTAATCCATGGTGATCTGAGAAGATATAGGTGATTACTAATATTATTTTTGTAACTGTGGAAGTTTGCTTTGTTACCGAGTATGTGGTCAATTTTTGAGAAGGTTCCATGAGCTGCAGAGAATAAGATATATTCTTTCCTATTTGGGTGGAATATTCTATAGATGTCTGTTAAGTCCAAGTGATTCATTGCCTCCATTAATTCTCTAATTTCTCTGTTAGGTTTCTGTCTGATTGACCTGTCCATTGGTGAGAGAGGAGTGTTGAAGTCTCCTACTATTAGTGTGTGCAGTTTGATGGCTGCCTTGAGTTTTAGTGTGTTTCTATTACATACGTGGGTGCTTTTATATTAGGGGCATAGATATTCAGGATTGAGACTTCATCCTGATGAATTGTTCCTGTTATGAGTATAAAATGTCCCTCTCCATCTCTTCTGATTGATTTAAGTTTGAAGTCTACTTTGTTAGAGATTAGTATGGCCACACCTGCTTGTTTCTTAGGTCCATTTGCTTGATAAGCCTTTTACCAGCCCTTTACTCTGAGTAGGTGCCTGTCTTTGTGGTTGAGGTGTGTTTCTTGTAAACAGCAGAATGTTGGATCCTGTTTTTGTATCCAATCTCTTAGCCTGTGCCTTTTTATAGGTGAGTTGAGCCCATTGATATTAAGTGATATTAATGACCAGTGGTTGTTAACTCTGGTCACTTTGTAAAAGGCAACTCTAAAATAATATTGGTAGTATTGAGACCTGGGGCAGTCACTGTGGAAAGCAATGTGGATTTTTCTCATAAAATAAAGAACTAAAACTATGATTATTATGTGAGTTAGCTATACCACTCTTGACCACATAGCCAATGTATTTTGTGTAGTCCTGCAGAAAATTTTTACTATCTATAAGCATTGCTTCTATACTCATGAGTGCTAGAAAATAGAATCAACCCAGCTGCTCATCTTTAGTAGAACACTATAAACAAAATTACATACAATGGAACATTAATTAGTTTCCCCACAATTAGTTTTTAAACTAGGTATATTTGACTCTGAAAATCATTTTAGAGCAAATGGTTCTTAAAAAGAAGCTAAAAGAGGAAACTTTATGTGGTACCTTATGGTTTGCTAAGAAGAGTTGATGGATGAAAGCATGATATACCCATTCACCGGTGTCAAATAAAAAGATGATAGGGGAAGTATAATGTTCAAATAGTATCATTCATGTGAGAAGAAAAAGGAATCTCTATGCATCACTGAGGTTTTCTGTTTTCTTCTTGCTATAGAAGCTGTCTGACAGAATTGACATAAGGAAGAACTCAACTTACTAGGGTTCAAAGAGCAGAAAGACATAGGAGCCAGAGAGTGAGATAAGTGACTAACCACATTGAGCCATCTGTTAAAGAGCAGAGAGAAATAAATTCTGGTACTAGCTTGTATTTTCATTTTTATTCAGTCCAAGAGCTCAGCTTTTGGGTAGTACCAATAGCATTGAGGGTAGGTCCCTGGGTGGACACTCAAAGACATACCCGGAGGTCTGTCTCCCAAGTGATTCTGAATTTAGAATAGTTAAAGTTGAAGAGTAAGCAGAAATACATTGGGTAGATGTGTCTTTGTAATTAAACACATTAAAAAATACTTTAAAGAGTCATTCATAAAGTTCAAAATGAGAAAAAGTTTGAAACTTTTTTCAGCAGTATCTTGTAGAGATAGATTGGATCTTCTAATTTGAAGTCCATTATGTACATTTTGTGAAATGTAGATAATTTATAATAGTATATTGGTGTCATTTATTTAAATATAGAAATAAATTTTTACAATGGTAATTGAGTTTTAGTCACCAAAAGGTCTAAAACACAACAAAAATAGTATCAGTAGACCACCTGATGTGTCATTTCTGGTTTCTATATGAGGGTACAAACTGCCTGCAGAAATACCTAAACCTAGTTTGTTCCTGAAATGTTCAGGACAATCCTGGAGAAGTCATAACAGAAAGAAGATTCTGAACATCTATAAGATTGTGCATGGTGGTTTCTGCCACAAACTATATGTAAGAATCAACATGTATCACCTTACTAGACCTGGATGGAGGTGGGTGGTCCTTGGACTTCCCACAGGGCAGGGAACCCTGATTGCTCTTGGGGCTGATGGGGGAAGGGGACTTGATTGGGGGAGGGGGAGGGAAATGGAAGGCAGTGGCGGGGAAGAGAAAAAATCTTTAATAAATAAATAAATTAATTAATTAAAAAAGAATCAACATGTATCGATATATCTATATCTATGCATTGCAAGTATTGAAACACTCTACCCAAGTTTAAATGACTTCATAATGATAAATTTTACAGCAAATACAAATCAGAACTAAAACACCATTTGTATGAGTTAATAATCATCCTGGTTCACAGTCTGGCATATTCTGCTCTCCTATAAGATAACATAAATCAAAACTACTCAACAGGGCAATCACAGTGGAGTACCTTTAATACCAGCACTTGGGGCTTGAGGTCAGAGAGCCATTTAAGGCTATTATGTTAGAGATAAACTAGGTAACATTGTGACACTGTCCAAGAAATAAGAAGAAGATTTAAAAAAGAATGAAGAAAAGAAGGAAGAATTTATTAAGGAAATTAACTAGGAAGTATTTTATATTTAAATATTATTTTGGCTGACTGGAGAAAAAGAACAGTTTTCAACATTTACTTAATTATGAAATTGAGCACTGGATATTTTATGCTTTGTCAAAATTTTATCATGATGCCACTCAATGAAACATTGTTAAAAGTTAGAGCATATTAAGTTGTTTTCTTCTTTATTTTTTTAAACTTTTACTTTTTGAGATACACAGTGGTGAGGAAAACATAGTAATAGCTTTAATAATGCCTGAAGGAGGCTGGTTTTCTATGGTACACTGCTGAAGTACAGGACCAGTCTTCTTGCTTTGTAAACATGGGAAATGCAAGGAAAAAAAGACAGAGATATAAGGCATCTCGCTAAGTTATCAGGACGTAAATATGTGTGGACAGGTTAATTTGGATCTACTTTCTCCCCATGTGTTTAAAATATTATAGCAATTCTAAAAGCTAATAGTAAAGAACCGAAATATTTTGGGGTGGTGTTTTATTCATGCATAACTTGTACATGATAATCATATACATTTGTTCAAAATTTAACTTTAACAAAGAAATTTTTCTGTTTCAGAGATGTGTACAGATAAAGCCATGGCTCATATTTTGTGTGCTTTGAAATTTACCTAAAGGAAAATAAGAGAAAAATTTAAGAATTAAAAATCATTTGCTTATAGTTGTAGAAAAGCAGAATGATAAATAGTTGGGGAATAGGATATTACTATTTCTACTTGCATATATGCTTAAAAACATATTTAATAAGATGTTTACTGATAAGCACAAAAGCATGGAATTGGGTTGATTAAATAATTGTACCAAACTGTGTTTCCTAGCTGAGCCTCTTTGTTAATGACAGCAGGCATGCCCCTGTGTCTAAAAAATGAAGCGGGGCTGAGACAAGCACGCAGATGTGTTTTTACCCCTAGAACGGAAGGGAAACTGAGATTCATCCTTTAAAATTCCAGGCATCGTTGTTCTCATAATGTCAAAATTCTCTCAGAAATAGACATTTTCTTGTAATTTTTTATTGAATGGTGTTAGAATTTCCTCCCTAACTGGAAAGTCATTTAAACTCAATAACTGGCTGATGTACCTGTATATGCCCTATCTTTAGAACACAAAAATGAAAAATTATGCCTAAGTACAAATTCTTGCCAGTTCAGTTAAAACTCAGTACTGCAAAACAAGAAAAATAAAAGGGATTACAAGTTGCATTAACATTATTCCTTCTTCTAAAATGAGGAACACATTGATACCCTAAAATATTGAGATACTGTGTCACCAGGAATAATTATCTGTGTATGCACCTAAGGAATCTGGTACCAGTGATGGTGCCTACTAAGAACACGTTGTGTATGCAATCAGCTGAACTCTTATTTTGTATTCTGTGCAAATATACAACATCCATAATTTACTGTCCATAAATAGTTGGATACATTTAAAAAAAACTTTTATCATAAAAGAAAAGTATGAGTGCTTAACACATGGAACCAATGCCCTATGTTAACAATTGAAATAATATTTTATAAACTCAGGGACAGAAAAAGTCATTAATGATAATACTAAGCATATTTTTTTTTTTGATTTTTCGAGACAGGGTTTCTCTGTAGCTTTGGTGCCTGTCCTGGAACTAGCTCTTGTAGACCAGGCTGGCCTCGAACTCCCTGAGATCCGCCTGCCTCTGCCTCCCGAGTGCTGGGATTAAAGGCGTGCGTAAGCATATTTTTATTTTGAAATTTTTTATTGACTATAAATTTTTCATGTGCTTTAAAAGTTATATGAGCAACACAGATCAGATTTTAAAAAGTGAGGAGCACGTCAATAGCATGAAAACACTTCTTTGACCAGACTTCCTCCAAAATGTTTCATGTGTCATTTCATCCCAACATTCTGATTTCACTGAAACTGTTGCCCAAAATATTGGAGAATCTGGTCACATTGAGTGAAGAGAGGAAGATATAAAATCTTGGCTACAAAGCTTAAGTGGGATTTTTCTTATTTTGTATTTAATATTTAGCCAATTTCCTCCTGAAGATTGTGATTTTAAGAATATCTGAGGTCTATATAACAAATCCAATCAAAATCAATGAATAATAATAATCTGTATCGGCGTAAATAATTGCAAAGGCAGATATTAAAGAATATATATATATATATATATATATATATATATATATATATAGTTTTAATATATAAACAAACTTACAGAACCGAGGTTCCAGCGTGGAGCCATTTTCCCAGGAGGCAGGAAAAAAAGGGAGGGCGCAGCCTCTGTGCGCTCGATTTCTCGATTTATCCATCAACAAATGCCTGAGGCAAACCCCGCCCCCTAAAGGGGCTGACTTAACCCTACATCTCTCCCTTTTGTCTAAATAAGACAGAACTAAACCAAATATAACTATAAACAATAATAACAAATGATAAATATAACAAACAATATTGAGAACAAAAGTTTTGATAGACATTCTATCTCAAGGAGTCTAAATAATGTAGAGAGTAACTACAATTAAATAATCTTGAACTCCATCAAAGATCTGAGAAGGGAATAAATATTACTTAACAAATGAGAGATATCCAAAATGTGCAACAAATGACAGAGACAACTGACTACCTGGGCAATCACCCAAAGTCTCATTTGCAATGTTGAGTCAACCAACTTTGGCTAAGGCCTAACATAACTGACATACCATTATCAAATGCAAGGAACTTTCTTAGAATTATCTTACCCTGTCTTGGCAAGATAAGACAATCCTGTTTCATATCTTAGTCAGTAGTTGAGGTATGGGCTTTTCTTAACCCAAAGACCAGTTCTGCCAAGAAGACAAGCTCCCAGTGGAGTGTCTTTGGTGCTCAACGATCTCTCGGGAGTAGAGTGGTGTTGCCAGGAGTAATTGTGTCTTGATGGCACAGAATTCTAGGTTAGATTAAAGGCTATTTTCTACAGCTCTTCAAAGATGCTGAAGATTATACTATCTATACTAAAAATAATCTCTATGTATCTAAAAGACCTGATTAACCTAAGAATAAATATGACAAACATATAATTCTCTATACCTATCTAATTTGAAAACTAAGAGAATAAACAACTGTGCAATATGAAGACAATGATCTTCACCTGTAAACAATGTCATTACATATCAAATGTAAACAATGTTATTACATAAATAGTATCAGAGGTAGAAATGTACATTGTGATATGATAGATGTATCCATACAATATAAGCATACTCTTATACAAAAATAGAGGTAGGAACACTCACATTCAATATTCAATATATTAATAAAGAAGAAACAGTACCAATATAATTTTCTAAAAACAGTAAGTCACAAATACCAATCATCCCATCAAACCAGTTAATCCCCCTTTTTTTTTAATATACCCCTAATTTCATACAATATCTCCCCATCCCCTCAACCCTAAACCAACCACTAAAAGATGTCCCTAACCCTGTGGGCAAACTCTGCTGGGAGAGGGGACGTCGTCTTCTTAGATTGCTTCTAGCTGACATGGGGGCGACGTTCTTAGGGGCCCCTGTGAAAGCAAATGATGGTAAAATTCCCAAATTAACCTTTGACCTAAGAAAATTATAACTAGTCTCTGAGCGTTTTGAGAAGGTCCGGCCAGAGTGTTGTCAAAAATGTGCATCATTCGAAATTGTCTCCTGCAGTTGGTACAAAAAAACAGGTCTAATATTAGCACTTAAAAAAAATCATGACGTCATAAAAACCAGATTGAGTTGATGTTGTGGGGCCCCATCTTCATCCTGGAAACTTCAAAGATTACTGTAGGAAAATTTGTTGCTTGTTATGGGAAATTTAAACATTAACAACAAGGACATATACTGACATATAAAGAAAGACACAGATATGAGGAAAGGCAAAGAAAGCTTATCAAGTGTAAAATTATTCTTATTCTGTCCCATTTCATGGCTCCTGACCTGAGACAGAAACTCTGAAATATCCCTTATTAACAGGCTTGGAATTGAAGAGGGACTGAGCCATAGTCCAACTCCAAAACCAGCTCTACACATTTATAAAGAAGTGTTCAATAAAACATATAAATATATATAAAAAATCAATACTTACAATATGTATAGAATTTTATTTTTGATGTTTAGTGGGTCATAACTATTTTCAATCCATCAATAATTAAATATTCAGGGTCCCTTAAATTCTTTGGAGATGAGTATTTTCCTGTGGAGATAAGAAAAGAACCCTGCCCCCAACCTATCTGTAATCCTTACCATCTGAATGCCGGTCATCCTTGTGAATGAATTGTTATTTATCTTTTCCAAGTGACTTCTCTTCTTCAAACCGAACCTTTATTAATTTTTACGGTATCCATAATTTTTCCTCACCTGTGGAAATAAGAGCAAAACCCCTTCCCCAACGCAGCACATCTCCTGGCTTCCATTGTGAGGTCAGCACATCCTTGAAATAAACTGGTTGATTTAGTTCAGCAGACTTTTCCACTATCCAATGTCTTTCTGCAGCCATTGTTCCCTTATCATTAGCGTTGAGAAAATTCAAGGTTAACAAAGCATTATGTAACCTATTTCTGCGGGTGTTTTCCACCCCTTTCTGTTTGTTCAACATATCCTTTATAGTTCGATTTGAACTTTCTATGACTGCTTGACCTGTAGGATTGTATGGTATACCTGTAACATGCTTGATATTGTAATAATCAAAAAAAACATTTCATTTTCCTAGAGACATAAGCAGGACCATTATCTGTCTTTATTTGTGTAGGTATACCCATGATAGCCATGACTTCTAATAAATGAGTGATTATTGAATCAGCTTTTTCTGAACTTAAAGCAGTTGCCCACTGAAAGCCTGAATAAGTGTCAATGGTGTGATGAACATACTTCAATTTGCCAAGTTCTGCAAAGTGGAACACATCCATCTGCCAGATTTCATTCCTATGGGTGCCCTTCGGATTAGCCCCTGCTGGCAGTGGCATTTGGTTATAGAAAGAGCAGGTAGGGCATATCTTCACAATCTCCTTAGCTTGTTGCCATGTAATAGAAAACTCTTTCTTCAAACCTTTGCTATTAACATGATGTTTTTTATGAAAATCAGAGGCTTGTAGCACACTACCAATCAATAATTGATCAATTTCTGAATTACCTTGTGCTAGAGGACCTGGCAGACCCGTATGGGATCGGATGTGTGTTATGTACATAGGGCAAAGCCTGTTCCTGATCAAATCTTGAACCTGGATAAACAATGAGGTTAGTTCTGTATCATCAGGTATAAATTCAGCAGTTTCAATATATAAAAAAACTTTCTGCGTATTGTGAATCAGTAACTATATTAATAGGTTCTTTAAAATCTCTTAGTACCATAAGAATGGCATATAATTCTGCCTTCTGGACAGAATCATAAGGACTTTGTTCCACCTTACCCAAGTCTTCTGATTTGTAACCTGCCTTCCCTGATTTATTGGCATCAGTTAGAATGTACAGGCTCCAGTTATTGGAGCATCACGGATGATTCAAGGAAGGATCCAAGAAGTACTCTTTATGAAGTTAAGCCGTTTGCTTTTTGGATAGTTGTTATTAATGTCTCCCAAAAAATTAGCACAAGTTCTTTGCCATGGTTCATTATCTTCCCATAATTTATTTCATCAGCAGTGAAAGGCACTATAATTTCTGCTGGGTCTATGCCTGCTATTTGACGAAGTCTCAGCTTGCCTTTTATAATTAACTCAGAGACTTTTTCCACGTAAGTTTTCAGTTTCTTACTTGGTTTATGTGGTAAAAAGATCCATTCCAAGATAATATCATCTCTCTGCATTAAAATTCCTGTGGGAGAAATCTTTGATGGTAATATGACGAGAATACAATCGAGCTCTGGATTCACTCTGTCCACATGTGCCTGTTGTAATTTCTCCTCAATCATTGTCAGTTCCTTTTCTGCTTCAGCTGTTAATTCTCTAGAACTGTTTAAATCTTTATCACCATCCAAGGTTTTGTTCAAATGAATTATTAGATCAGGTGTTATTCCGATAGCTGGTTCGTAGACTGGAAATGTCTCCTAACAGTCTTTGAAAGTCATTAAGAGTCCGCAGGCGATCTCTCCAAATTTGTGCCTTTTGTGTCTTAATTTTTTGCAAACGTATTCTATAACCTAAATAATTAACAGAATCTCCCTTCTGAATCTTTTCAGGAGCAATTTGCAATCCCCATTTAGGTAACAGTATCTGTATTTCTTCAGTCTGTTCAAGGTATCTATGTTTGAATCATATAACAATATGTCGTCCATGTAATGGTATACTATAGATTTGGGAAATATCTTGCGTATTATTTGCAATGGGTAGTTCACAAAATATTGGCACAGGGAGGGGCTATTTAACATACCCTGGGGGAGGACGGCCCAATGGTACCTCCTCGAAGTTTGAGAATTGTTATAAGTAGGCACTGTGAAGGCAAATTTTTCTCTATCTTCTTTTTGCAAAGGTATAGTGAAAAAACAATCCTTTAAATCAATAACTATGAGAGGCCATCCTTTTGGTAATAAAGAGGGCAAAGGAATTCCAGATTGCAGAGGGCCCATAGGTTGAATAATCTTGTTGATGGCCCTGAGATCTGTCACCATTCTCCATTTACCTGATTTTTTCTTAACCACAAATACAGGAGAATTCCAAGGGCTGGTAGATTCTTCTATATGTCAAGCATCTAGTTGTTCTTGTACCAGCTATTCTAAAGCCTGTAACTTTTCCTCAGCTAAAGGCCATTGCTTTGTCCATATTGGTTTCTCAGTCAACCATTTTAGAGGCAAGGCTGTTGGTATCTCTGAAGGGACATCAATTGCTTGTTCTTGCACAGCCCTAATGGCCGTTTTTCTCCATTGGTAATATCTTTTAACATTATTTTCAGAAATATAGGCTCTGGAAGTAGCAGGAATGTTAATTTGGGTATTCGATTGTTGTAATAGGTCACGACCCCATAAATTCATTGCAATATTGGCTACATATGGCCTTAATTTTCCTATTTGTCCCTCTGGCCCTATACATTCAACCCATCTCGTGCTCTGCCTTACTCGAGATAGGGTTCTAATTCCCAGGAGCTGAACATTTACATTCTGAAGAGGCCAATATGGATGACAAGATTCTGGAGTAATGATACTTACATCAGCACCTGTATCCAGCAAGCCAGTAATAAAAATGACATTTACACACACTCTCAACTTAGGTCTTTGATCATTTATAGAAGTTTGCCAAAACACACATAACTCATCTTTCCGATTACTATTGCTTGTAACAGTAAGCATGTGGCTTCCTAATTTTCCTGACGAGGAATGTTCTCTGCAGAAACAATGCAGTTCAAAAATGACTGAACCATGTTTGCCATGGGGGCCTGTGAGGGCCCCCTCTCACGTTTCCCATCTGTATCAGATTGCCTTGTCTATCTCTTGTAGACCTGCAGTCATTTGTCCAGTGTCTGCCTTTTCCACATCTTCTACATAAACCTGAAGGCTGAGTCCTTCTATCTCTGTTATTTCTAGAAGATGCATTATTATGATTTCTGAAAATCCATTGTTTACAATTCCTTTTCATATGACCCATTTTGCCACAATTAAAACACTTGAAATTCTGGTGTCTCCTTTTACCATTGGAAATTGCTTCTTCTACCCATGCTTCAGTGCCATAGTCAAATGTGTCAACATTTAGTGTATGCAAGACCCATTCTTCCAAGGATGCTGATCTGAACTTTAAAGGCCCCAAGATCTTTTTACATTCCACAATTGCATTTTCATAAGCCAAAGACTCAATTATTATACGTCTTGATTCTGGGTCAGATATCCCTATTTGTACAGCCTTGGTTAATCTTTGTAAAAAGTCACTAAAGTGTTCTCTCTGACCCTGTTTAACTGTGACAAATGATTCCATTCTCTGTCCTGGGTCTTGTACTCTGTCCCAAGCCCTTAAGGCTGCTGTTGTACACATGGAGAGTATGTTTTCATCCAAATTAGCTTGTTCCTGAGGGTCGGAAAAGAGCCCTTCACCTAAAATTTTATCTAGGGAAATGTCAATTCCCTTCGCCTTTTCCTGCTGTTCTAAAAGTCTAGCCTCTTGCCTGAATAAGCATTTCCATTTTAATTGCGGTCCACTCTCAAGGACTGCGGAGCTCAGCTGGAGCCAGTCCGAGGGGATTGCTCTGCTTGTTGTGGCCCAAGATTTTAGCATCTCTTTAACAAAAGAGGCGTGCATCCCAAAAGTCATGATGGCCTGTTTAATTTCCTTGAGATCATTCATACGGACAGGTTCCCATGTATCTTCCTTGATGACCTTAGGGTTTCTGGAACCAATCACCTTTTCTGTTGTTATTACTGGAAAGGCATGTAGAGCTGTAGGTAGAGCTTTGTGGAAATTGTCCCGGAGGGATTTATCCACAGATGTAGTTAAAATTTGCCTTTCTACCCTTTGCTCTTCTTCATCAGAATTTAGAAATTCCTCAATCTTTTCAATTCTATTCACCATTGCCTTCTGCAATGTCTGAATCTCTTGTCCAGAATTATGATCCAAAGCCTTCATTGAGGATTCTAAAGTATGAAATGTGTCCGTTAGAGATAACTTGTCATCTTTGGACATAATTTTTATGGCATAAACCATGCCTTCTTGTATTGACAATCTTTCCGCAAATCTGTCATAAGCTTTAGACAAAATTCGATTGTCACATTCAGCAGTTTTGATTCTCTCAGTTAATGTTTCAGTTCCTATGGAAAGGGACTGCTGGAATTTACAATCCAAAGGAGCTGTTCCTTCTTCCATAGTAATGAATTTCTCCTTAACATCATCAGCCTGTACCTTTTCTAAATTTTGCTCAGTTAACCGAGTCATGTTAAACAAAGATCTGTTCTCTTTCTGGAGAACTTCAAACTGATTCTTGAGAAGATTGTTGTCATTCTCAATAGCTTTTAAACGTTCAACCTCTGTCTTAAGAGACTTGATCGTATTTCTATTGTCAAAACATATAGTGCCAAGGAGAACTACTAATCCCAGAAATATCCATAGATGTGGGGTGATAGACACCTCTTGTAAAATCTCCCACATGGTACATTCAAAAAAGCTATTGAAATCTAAGACTGTCACATTCTCAGACATTTTATTTATAAAAGAAAAATTCTTTTACCTGCAATGACCGGTTCTTGCCAGTGGTGGTGAAAGAGGCCACTTGAGTCCACGTGGCCTAAGTCTGAAATATATGACTCAAAAGCAAAAGTGGAGCAGACACCCCAGGCTGATAAGTAGCAATTGGGCCAGAAAGGGTACAAAGAGAAAGCTGCCAAAGTGAACAAATCAAAAGGACTGGGCGTGTTTGAGCCGGCTCGCAGGGCCACCGTCATGTTACCCGAATGCCAGCGGAGGTGGGAGGGGAACAGAGACTGATCACTCTGTTACAGAGGCGCTGCTGATTTCAAACCGCCAGGGAGTGCTAGCTTTCCCATCCCGCTTGATTCTCTAGTGAGCAGCAGGGAAAATCGTGTCGCTCAGAATCTCAGCTGTGTCCCCAGCCGTAGTGGAGTCGGACCGGCTGAAAGGATACAGTCTGCACGCCCAGGGAGACTGCCGCTAGGATTGGTGGCCCCACGAGACTACGATTTGGGCCGGGACTCGGCAAAGCCCCATGGGGCGGGCGCCAAATGCATCTGCGTAAATAATTGCAAAGGCAGATATTAAAGAATATATATATATATATATATATATATATATAGTTTTAATATATAAACAAACTTACAGAACCGAGGTTCCAGCGTGGAGCCCTTTTCCCAGGAGGCAGGAAAAAAGGGAGGGTGCAGCCTCCGCGCCCTCGATTTATCCGTCAACAAATGCCCGAGGCAAACCCCGCCCCCTAAAGGGGCTGACTTAACCCTATAATAATCTCATAAAATATAGAAAAAGTTTGGGAAAGGTATCTTATACATTTTATATTTCCTTCATGATTCTGTAATATGTGTATGAAAATAAGCTTTATTATTTAAAAGTTATATATAAAACATTTGGATAGAGGAAGAAACTGTAATTGGGTTCCAAAACCTTTCATCTGCAGATCATTAGCAACCAATCTTTCAAACTTGAACAGTGACATATTTGCCATCGATCCATCATTTTTCTCAGAAAAACATAGTACTTGTTTTAGGAGTAACTAGTGATAGAGAATATAATCCATTATAATTTTATTGGCACCAAAATTAATTATTCCCTAGCATGGAAATGCAATACGTGACAGTTCAAGCTGCCGACAGGAATAGCGGAAAACTGTTCTAGAAAAAGTCAGTCTTTCTCTTCAGATTTCAGCCACAGTGTGCTAACGGTTTTTAAGTAAACTGTAGTCATATGTTAAATATAATTTTAAAAACTGATAATATTTTTTACATTCTACTTATATATAATAAGTCTTAATTTTTTATATTGTGTTTAAATCTTTTGTTAGGAACACTGTGATTATAAACTACTCAAAATAGGTAAATATTACATACAGATTTGTGAGTAAAATTACTGTTTAAAAGGAAGTTCAAAGATAAATTTGTGTCTTAAGAAAAGTTATAGATTGGAAACAGAGATTGCTTGTTCGTTTCCTGGCTGCCTAGACCCTAATAATCAATCACACAGAAACTATATTAATTACAACATTTGGCTTATTAGCTCAGACTTCTTATTAACTAACTCTTATATCTTCAATTAACCCATTTCTATTCATCTGTGTATCACCACAAGGCTTTGGCTTACTGGGTAAGGTTCTGGATGCTGAATCTTTCTCTTTATGCAGTTACATGGCATCTCATTGAGTATACCTACTTTCTTTATATATCTCTTCCAGCCTGGCTATATTTTGCTAAGCTATTGGCCGAAACAGTTTTATTTAGTAGCCAATAAAAGCAACACATATACAGAAGGACATCCCACATCAATAGATCTTTATTGGCAATTACACAAATCCTTTCACAAGGGACTAAAATATAAAATGTATAAAAGGTTATTTTGAAATCGTTTGTGTATAGGGTAAAATTTTTAATTTTGAAACTGTGATCAAATTAAGTTTTCATATATGTTTCATTTTTTACAGATAGAAATCAATGTTTTCATAATTGACCACAAGTTTTTCTAGAAAAAATGCAAAAGGGGGATTTAAAACAGCGAATGCCTTTGTTTGCTATAGTTTCTTATTCATTATATGTATATAGGCTCAGGTGTGTTATTGAATGTGTAAAGAAATTTAGTTACTTAAGAACTAGGTTTGTTCTTGTAGGATTCAAATCTTATTGTTCATTAAAGTTTGGCTTCATGCATTCATGCAGTAATATTGATCATAAATTGTGGATATGCACATATATTTGTGCATACAATATGTTTATCACCTCAGTCCCAGATTCTTAAACTAGGCTTACAAATATACTTTGTTTTCTTTGAATTATCTGAAGAGTTATCTTTATCTTATTCCTCTTTTACAGGGGGAAATAATCTAAGTTCACATGGAAATTTTTGGGTCCTTGTTAATATACACACACAAACATACACACACACACACACATATTTATTGCTTATTTGGTACCTATTAGACTCTTTAATCAGTTTCTTTGTTTCGATAAGCCAAAACAGAATATCAAAATAATTCAAATAAATTTTTATCAATCACAGATTAGCTCCTAGTAATAACATATTAAAGAATTAGAGATTCAAATCCTGTACGGTTTTATACTTTACATCTAAATGAGTAAGATGGACATAGCACTTTTAAAGACATTCCTACAGAGGAACTTTGTGAGAAATATCCTTCTGTGCACAGTGAGAAATCTGTTCTTCTTACTAGAAATAGTTCTTTCTTTTTGTATAATTACTTTATATATTAAGAGTGTCTATTATTATTCATCTTTTTCTCATTACACTGATACTGAAAATGAGTCAAAGAAATGCTTTGCCTTTGGTTTGTTTGTTTTAAAGAAAAGCAATGAATGGCATGCGGTGCCTGGCCTAGGAAGAACAGTGGTGTAACAAATATAACAGATATGCCACAAACAACAGTATGATTAAAGGTTGGTGGCTGAGCTGCTGTGTGCACCTAGATACTATTGTGAACATCACTCAAAGAGTATGAATATGATCAGTATATAATCCCAACCATTTATCAGCTGTAGGAGTTTTCTGGTAGAATTTTTGTGGTCCCTTAGCTATAATGCAAATAGTGATACTTTGACTTCTTTCTTTCCAAGCTATTTCCATTTGATCTCCTTAAGTTCTTTAACTGTTCTTGCTAGAACTTCAAGAATTATATTAAATAGATTTGGTGAGAGTGGACAGCCCTGTTTTGTCCTGATTTTACTGGAATTGCTTTAAGTTTCTCTTAATTTAATTTGGTGTTTGCTTTTGGTGTGCTGTATATTGCCTTTATTACATTGAGGTATGTCTTTTGTATCCTTTATCTCTTCAAGACTTTTACCATTAACGGGTGTTGGATTTTGTCAAAGGCTTTTTTTGACATTTAATGAGATGATTATATGGTTATTTTCTTTTGGGTTATTTATATGATGGACTATATTGACATCCCTGCATCTTTGGGATGAAGGCAACTTGATCATGGTGAGTGATCTTTTTTATGTATTTTTGGAATTGGTTTGCAAGTATTTTATTCAGCAATCTTGCAATAATGTTCATGAAGGAAATTGGTGTGTACTTCTTTTTTTGGTTGAGTCTTGATGTGTTTTGAGTATTAGGGTGACTGTGTTCTCCTAAAAAGAATTTGGCAATGTTCTTTTTGTTTCTATTTTGTGGAATGATTTGAGAAGTATTGGTATTAACTCTTCTTTAAAAGTCTTGTAGAATTCTGCATTAAAATTATCTGCCTCTGGGCTTTGTTTGATTGGGAAATTTTTATTGAATACTTCTATTTCCTTGGGTGTTATAGATCTATTTAAATTGTTAATCTCATCTTGATTTAACTTCAATAAGTGGTATTTATCGAGAAAATGGTCAATTTCTTTGGTTTTCCAATTTTGTTGACTATATGTTTGTAGACTACACTATAACCTACTGATTCTTTGGCTTTCCTTTGTGTCTGTTCAGATGTTTACCTTTTCATTTCTAATTTTGTTAGTTTGTATATTTTCTCTGCCTTTCAGTTAGTTTGGGTATTGGTTTGTCTATCTTGTTGTTTTTTCTCAAAGAACAAACTTATTCATTTATTCTTTATATTGCTCTCTTTGTTTCTATTTTATTGACGTCAACCCTCAGTTTAGTTATTTCTTGCCCTCTAATTCTCTTAGGTGTGTTAGCTTCTCATTGTTCTAGAGATTTCGGATATGCTGTTAGGTCACTGGTTTGACAATTCTTTATGAAGGCACTAGTGTTATGATCTTCACCCTTAGTGCTACTTCCATTGTGTCTCATAACTTTGTGTAAGCTGTGAATTATTTTTCATTGAATTTTAGGAGTCTTTAATTTCTTTCTTATTTCTTCCTTGACCCAGTGGTGATTATGTATAGATTTGCTCAATTTTCATGAGTTTGAATGTTTTCTGTTGATTCTGTTGCTGTTATACTCGAACTGTTATCCATGGTGATCTGTTAAAATACAGTGGGTTGTTTCAATTTTCTTGTATCTATTAGACTTGCTTTGTAACCGAATATTAGGTACTTAGAAAAAGGTATATTCCTTTGAGTTTGGGTGATATGTTCTGTACTAACCTGTTAAGTCCATTTGAGTCATAACATCAGTTAACACCATTATTTCTTTGTTAATTTACTGTCTGGTTGAGCCATCCATTGATGACTTTGGATGTTGAAGTCTTATGTGTGGAGTTCAATATGTGTCTTAAGCTTTAGTAACATTTCTATTAGTAGTGCCATTCTGGTAGATTTTTTTTTTCTTTAATGAGTATGAAATGATTTTCTCCATCTCTTTTCACTATTTTTTGTTTGTAGTCTACTTTGTTAGATGTTATGCGTATGGATGGTGGGGCATATGAGCATATGACTACAAATGCCTTGGAGGCTCCAGTACCCTGTAGGTGGATTTATAGATTGTGTGTCACCCAAGAAGGATCATGGTAACCAAGCTGAGATACTCCAGAAAACTAGCAAGAGCTTGTATCTGCTGACCCATGTCTCTAGCTTCAAGGACTATCTGTTACATTTGAATTAAGCTGTAAATTCACATATTGAAATCTACAATTCCACAAATGTGGAATCCACAAATCAAAAGTTTATTGAAATATCTAACTATAAGGTGGGTTTCATGTGGATGGTACATTTTCACCTTGGTGCATTAATGTATTCTTGGGCTGGTCTTGAGCTTTCTGTAGTCCTCCTGCTATAGTCTCTGGACTATAAGAGTAAAAACAATACAACTAGATGAATTTAAGTAAATATTTCAAGAAAGAAGATGGTTCAGCAGAAATAAAATTTACAAAAAATATCAAAGTATAGAAGACCAAGATAAATATAAGAAAAGTAGTAAATGGATTGCATACTACTTGTAACATCAACAAGTTATTTTCTATCTAATGATGACTGAGAGTTTATGTGAATGTCAAGGTTCACACAGGAAATTTATAATTGCTAAACTAATAGAGTTTTTTAATCTCTCAACATTTTTCTTTTGTACACTGATATTTAATTTAAAAAGTCAATTTTTATTGTAGAATATTTGATAAATTCATGTTTGAAAAGCTTTCTTTCTTTCTGCATTCTTCACTTCTCAAACCAGTGTATTATGTTTCTTCTTTCTAAACTATTAACTTACCTGCCAATAAGACCAACCACAAAGATGATGGGGAACATAACATGGTTTTGAGGGATCCTGTTGGCAAGAATGGGCAGACACTAGCATGGAATGGACCCAATCCACAAATAAAGAAAAATATACAACACTGTAAAGTTGATTTATAATCTGAATTGAATAAAGAATAGTTCAAAACAATGGATAAAGCAAAACATAAATATTTGTCAGGGAAAAGTAATTTTGACTTCACAGGTTTTGGTAGATTCCTTAAGTTTTTCCTCTCATGTAGAATGCAACAATGAATTTTCTAGTTATAAGTAGAGTCATGGTACTATCAGACAAAATAGGAATTTCTAAATTCAGTAGGGGAACTCTGGAAGAAAATATTTAACTATAAATTAATGCTTATAGAATGAAAGTTATATTTTATATAACAGTCTTGTTAAACAGCTATTGCCCATACTTGGCTCATTTTCACATTTATCTCAACAGGTGTTTAAGAGCTATTGTAAAACCCTAATTTTGAATTTAAATTCAAATATTTGTAACTTGTCTTAGAGTCGACAGATTTCAGCTTTACATAATTTTAAAACTACCTGCATATGGACATACATGAGGAGTTTTACTATATATATTCCATGCATCTGCCATAGTCAATGATGTCATGAGAAATTCTAAATATCAGTAAGCTTCATGGTATAATAGGAAATAATTGTTCTTTGTCCCTGACTCATGGTGCAGACCTGCTAAAGTCCTTGGAGATTGCTGATTGAAACATTATCTTTTGTTGTTCACAAGGAACCTCTTTTGCCACATAAGAGTCTATGAGGAGTTTTAACTGGAGCCTTTAGATATTCTCAAGATGGGGTCATTAACTAGAAAGATCACAAGATTAAAAGATTAGATATTTGGACCTTTCCGTCCATCTGTCAAACACCAGGGGGAAAAAAGCTGAAGACTAAGCTGCAGACTTCAAATTTTTGAACTTGTGTGTATAATTTATAGTATATGTAGAAACCACTAAAAAAGAAGGAAATCACTGGGAAAGACAGGGAGAAAAAGTTTAAGGAAGAGAGATAGCAGGACATGGGTGGTTAAAGGGCAAATTGGAAGATGATAGGGTTGAGGGCAAGAGAATTAATCTGGGAGGGGAATGGGCAGACAAAATAGAGAAGTGGTTCAGGGGGGATAGAGGATATTAAGGATGCTTGATTAAGGCATGTAAACTTCCAATCATATAATATATATTTTAATAAAAATATGTTACATTATATATAATATGTTAATCTTATATATTAAACAAGGAATGTATATTCATTTGTACAATACATATGTATGTATATTAAAAAAGAATTTAATAGGAATCACCTGACAAAGGATATATTCCTCCCAACAAGCATATGCTTCATTCAGCATGGTCTTTCAGTGTGTTTTTTTGGTTCTCAAACTTTTGGCCTTTTCATCCTTTCACCCAGAACACTTTGACCACCAGATGTGAGAGTTTCCACTCACAATGACCTATTCTCTGATGTCAGCTGTTTCCTGCACATTTGATTCACATCTCATTTCTGTCTAGAGTGAGCATTAGATTCCTCAAGTTAAAGGCTCAGTGTTCTAAGTCTCTCTAAACTTACAATGCATATTTATGCACACACACACATTCACACACACACACACACATACACAACAGACATATGCACATGTAAACAGCACATACATATATACTATTTTTAGGATGAGACAGAGATGAGAGTAGATGTATAGATGGAGGAATCTGCAGAGACTTAAGACGGCAGACTGGGTTGTACAAAACAAAACCAAAAAACGAAATCCAATGTGTCCATATGTATTAAACTCCCTTTCCTAACAATAACTCCTGTAAAAGATTTTCAGGATTTCCAAGTTCAAAGACAGTGATAGAACATAGTATCCAGAGATCTCATCTGTTCCCCACAATTCACACCCTATGCCTCTCTGTTTCTTGCTTTTCTGCTAGTTTGCTGCTTCTGACATATAAGTAAAATGTTTCTCAGTTCTGAGAGCTATTTTAGCATTGTCAGCAGCAGGGAGAAAAATATGGTTATATTATCTTTATAGTCACTTAGTGACTCAGATTGGCTTTTCTGAGCATTGCAAGTCCAGAGACACTTAGGTCATTGAGCCTTGAACTTGAAGGATCAGTTGCTCACCATAGGCAGAAATCAATTGTGCAACAACAGCTGACATCAGAGGATAGGTCATTGTGAGTAAAAACTCCCACATCTGGTGGTCAAAGAGTCCTCTGTGAAGTATAAAGAGGCTGAGAGGATGGGAACAAAAAAAAAAGGCACTGAGAGGAAGTGTTGGGGCTTTTTGTACCTTGTAACAAGTTCAAAGCTTGGAAAGTAAAGACATGAGCATTGAGATTTGTGCCACAGATTCAAATGAACTGTCCAGATCATCTTTGTTATACACAGTGCTGTGATGCTAGGAGAGTGACTTCATCAAATATAGTAACCTATGCTGACTTCACATGTGCATTTCAACATAGAATGGAACGAATAATAGAAATGGCAAAATATTACCAAGACAATCAAGAGTAGTCAAGTATGGCCCTAAAGTTCAATACTCATGCTTAGAATGCCGCAAAGAGAAAGGCTCCTTTGAAAAAACTCTTCATATATTTTATAATCACAAAATCATGATTTATTTTGATGAAATTTAACATGGAAATTTGTCTATACAGTGGAAAACCCTCCTATAATATTTTTGACAAACCGTAAGTAAAATTTAAAAATATACAAAACAGAAAAAATATATAAGAAGACATTAGTAGGTGTATTTTACCACAGAAATAAGAAAGCTGATTTGAATAGTGTACTCATGTTTTCAAGCACACTAAAGAAAATAAAAAGTTTCATTTATATTGTGGACACAGTTATGAAATTTGTCTTTTTGCCAAAATCTAGAATAAAGAATAAAGATTTTTCTTTTACCTTCAATTTTGTTTTCACGTGTTTTATGGTTTTTTTTGTTTTTTTTTTTGTTTTGTTTTTTTTTGGTCAAGGAGAATCTTATTTACATTGGAAAGATGAACCTAAAATTGTAAAGAAAGGTTACCATACCAAATTGAATAAGAATGACAGAAACAGCACAAAAAAAATGTCTGTATATGACTTGCTTCTATGGATTGGAAGTGTCTAACCAAGTGCACAATTGATGTTGAAATTAAGCTTGATGCCTGTAATCTTGAATGGATTGTTGATAATAGCAGTGCTACCAGGAGAGGACAGAAAGGCAAATGCCCCAAGTTTCTGCAAAGGTTACACAATTTTAAGACTATAGGCCAAAGATCTTGACATTTGTGCTCACTAAAGTATTTGAAAGGCACTCTGAATGGATGGATGGTTCCTGAGTACCTAGAAAGGTCACAATTAGCTGCAGTGACTGTGTCCTCACCAGGAACAAAGCTCAGTGGATTATCGTCCTTCCGTTTTTGACATAACGACAAAGTTGCTTTTTGAAGTGATTTATATAAATAGTATTTTGGGAGTTAGAAGGCATTGTCAGGTTCCTTTACGCAGAATGTAAATGTGTGAATTGGGTGGTGATAGCAATAGACAGACTTATAACTGCTAAACATTCATACTTTATCATAGCTATTAAGAATTAAACAGCAAAACCATGTCATTTTGGGGGAGAAATACACAGATCTACTTCTCTCTTTATTGAACTGAAGGCCTGTGCATACCAAGTAATCACTGAACTTAGGAACTCACCCTAAGTCAACCCCCCCTTTTCTTTTTTTTAAAAAAAAAACGATGTTTATTCATTCATTTGAATAAAAAGTTAGTTGTTTGAGATGTTATATGTTTCAAGTTTAGGCTTTTCAACTTAAGAAACATTTTTTCTACATATTCAAATATGTGAATGAAATATGTGTAGATCAAATCATGTGATATTAATGAAACTGACAGCTGTATTTGGTAATTCATGCAATAATTGAGAAGAGAGAAATAGGATCTCTTATGATCTAGAAAGAAATGTAAATTTTTCCATTGTCACAGCTGGTGAATCAATGAGAAACATGCAAAGCAAGCACCATAGTTCAAATTTGTAACACTTGAAAAAGTCAACTATAACATGAATAAAATGGTAAGAAATAAGTATAGAAATAAAAATAGAATTAATATATTACATGTAAGCCTGTTAATAATGCATGGAACCAGTGTAAACCTGCAAACAATTTACAACCACATTTAGGACACATTTCAAAAAAGTCTTCAGTATACTCTAGTGAAGTGTGTGAACTATCTATCACTTTTCAGAGCTATATACAGGGTATGAGCTGAATTAAAATAGTGAAATGACATAAGGAGACACTGTCTATCACCCATCAATCCTTGTATCATTTGAGTGTTGATGTGGGAGGTCCTTCTGTATATGTGTTGTTTTTATTGGCTAATGAATAAAGCTGTTTCAGCCAACAGCTTTGCAGAGTAAAGACATGTGGGAAATCTGAGCAGAAATTCAAAGAAAAGGAAGGTGGAATCATATTACATGCAAGTCACCCAATGAGGAAACAAGACATGGAGAAAATGAGGTAATGCCACAGTCACATAGCAATACGTAGACTAATAGAAAGGGGTTAATTAAAGAAGTAAGAGTTAACTAGAAATACATCTGAGCCATTGACAAAACAGTGTTGTAACTAATATAGTTTCTGTGTGACTATTCAGGTCTGGGTGACAGGGAAACAAAAACTCAGTCTTCATATGGCACCCAATATTTGGCACCTAAAAAATCTGCATAAAGTTTAACAAAAGCACTTCTAGACTCATAAAAATGGGAGTCAGTTGCAGCTTCTTGGTAGCTGCATTTTTTTCAGATAGTCTCTGATTGCTGGCCACAAGCAGAGGTGTGACTCCTTTAAAAGAATGCTTCCTGGTTCATGCTGGTGGCACAAATAACTCTGGCTCTTTCAGGAAGTCATGCTACAAAGCACTTAAATGGAGTTTGTGAGCAGCATGCTACTTTTACTCAATGGTGACATAGATTCTCTGTGTCTCTGGAGCTAGGGCAGTGAATATATCTGGCAGAGGCAGTGAACATACCTCCACCATGTAGGACAGGATGGAGTCAACAGGTAAAGTCACAGCTTTAGTCCTAGTCACAACTGCTCAGTATTAAAAAACAAAACAAAACAAACAAACAAAAAAAAAAAACCTCCCCTGTTTGTTCAGAAAATCATTACAGACAAAAAAATACCTCTGAATGTTTTACAGTATTGGATAAATGTGCACGGGCTTAAGACAGAGAGAATAAAAGATAGAGTCATACATTAAAAATAATTTAGGGATATTAAGCTGAGGTTCTTAAAAGAAAAATAGAATTTAAAAAGCATAATGGGCCATGAAAAGATAAGAAAAAAAGAGAGTCTAGATTACGTGTATTACTGTGTTTTCTTTGGATTTTTTGACTGTTAATGAGTTAACTGCTGAAAAACATTCAATTCTGGGTGATGCTACACTAAATCAACATATATATATAATATATATGTTGATTTATATATAATATATATAATATATATATATATATATATTAAAGGTATCTTGAAAATAAAATTAGACCCTAAGGATATTTTACTTTGGAAAAGAGGTTCTGTTTTTGTTTCCACAGAAGATGAGAACCTGTGGATTCCTTTCAGGCTAATATGATATATTGGAAAAAGACTCTGAAAGGTTTATATGAACCCTAAAAATGCTTCGTCCAACAAACAGCACAAAGCACTTTGGAGAAAACTACACACAAATTTCCAAAATGATTGTTTATAAATGTTTATTTTTATTTTAAAAGAATTTGTTATAAATGGTTAATGGGCACAGTCAATTCCCAATAAATAAACCAATTAATTAATTAATTAATTAATTAAAGAAAATATGATATTGAATTGAATACTTTTTATTAGTATGGACTTTGGTTTATTGATACAAATTTAATGTCAATTTTGTTATATGTATATTTCTACTTTTGTTTAAAGTATGTTTATATAGCTCTTTAAAATGTATAATTAAAATTATAGATTAATAAATAGTCATAGCAGTCAAACTTAAAGTCAAGTTAGTTAGGTTTTCTAGATATACAGAGACATGTTTCAATTAGATAATCTTCAACATTTATAAGACCTATAGAATATGGAATTTAAAAGATTTTAATAAGTTAGACTTTTCTTGACAGTGAGACATATCTGTTTCTGGCAGCACCAATTATTTCAAAGAGGCTGTTGGGCATTGAAGAAACTCATTACTGAATTTGCCTTGATTGTGACAAGGCTAGCCATTTGGACAAGAAACTGTTTTTTCCTGGACTGCTTGGTGGATGCTATTTGAACAAACATGTAGAACCCATAGAAAAGTGACTATTGAACTTGCCAAAACATGAAATGGTTCTTCAGGGTTCCTGCTTTACAGAAGAAACTGCCACATATTCTGAGGAACACAGAAGAGCAACAGACAAACTTTGCCAGTACAAGGCAGAACGTATTTTCAAATTTCCTTCTTCAAAGAGAAGTCTGCCAGATACTATGGGCTTATGGGCTGAAGATGAATGACCCAATATTACAGAAGAACTTTGGGTGATTGTCTAGGCAGTGAGATGTCTCTATCAGTTCTAGAGTTTTGGAAGTTACTTGCAATGCACTTCTTGTTTACTTAGGTAATATTATATCCTTCTGGGGTCTTTGATGGAATTGAAGACAGATTCAATTTTCTTTAGTTATAATAAATAATTTTCTTTAGTTATAATAAATAATTTTCTTTAGTCATAATTTTCTTTTTTTCTTTTTTTTTTTTTTTTTTTGGTTTTTCGAGACAGGGTTTCTCTGTGGTTTTGGAGCCTGTCCTGGAACTAGCTCTTGTAGACCAGGCTGGTCTCGAACTCACAGAGATCCGCCTGCCTCTGCCTCCCGAGTGCTGGGATTAAAGGCGTGCGCCACCACCGCCCGGCCAGTCATAATTTTCTTTAGTTATAATAAAAGACAAAATAGATAAAAAAAACTTTGGACTCATAAATGTAAGATAGATGATAGAATATTTTCTTTAATTTTTGCCAAATACAAATACACTAAATATTTTAACTGTGATTCTTGCTTGATAACTGTTTTGATATATAATTTTACCATGTTAATGTTAAAACTTTCCTTTTTATTTAGAGAGAAAAGGAAGAATGATGTGGGATGTCATTCTGTATATGTGTTACTTTTACTGGCTAACCAATACATCTGTTTTGGCTAGTGGCTTAACAGAGTAAAGCCAGGTGGGAAATTTGAGCAGAGATACAGAGGAAAAGAAGGCAGAGTCGGGTCAGATACCAGAGAGCTGATGAGGAAACAAGACTTGTAGAAAATGAGGTAATGCCATAGCCATGTGGCGATATATAGACTAATAGAAACAGATTAATTTAAGACGCAAGAGCAAGCTGAAATATGTCTGAACCATTGACCAAACAGTATTGTAATTAATATAGTTTTGTGTGATAATTTGGGTCTATATAGCTAGGAAATGAAAGTGCAGTTTCTGTTTACAGAGTATTGTTAAGGAAACATGAAGGGTAAAAGTGACCATTTTTAACTATTTTAACTGCACAGTTCAGTAGGGTTGAGCATTTTTCGTATCATTGTAGAACATATTTCTGATGATTTTTTCTTTGTTCATCTGAAAATAAATGTTAAGTGCTTCCTTTCCTTTTTTTCTGCAGACCAAGCTGTTTGCCATTGTGCTTTCTATGCACTAGACCTCTTTGGATAACATTTTTTTTTTTTTTATTGAGAAAAGGAGAAAAAAAAAAAAACAAGTTTCCACCTCCTCCCAGCCTCCCATTTCCTACCCATTTCCCCTTACCCCCATCCCACCCCACCCCCAAGATCCCAATTTTCTCCCCGGCAATTTTGTCTACTTCCCTTAGCCAAGAGGATAACTATATGTTTTTCCTTGGGTTCACCTTCTTACTTAGCTTCTTTAGATTCACCTATTGTAGACTCCATGACCCTTATTTATGGCTAGAAACCAATTATGAGTGAGTACATCCCATGTTCATCTTTTTGGGTCTGGGATACCTCACTTAGGATAGCGTTTTCTATTTCCATCCACTAGCACGCAAAATTCGAGAAGTCATTGTTTTTTTACCGCAGCGTAGTACTCTAATGTGTATATATTCCATACTTTCTTCATCTATTCTTCCATTGAAGGGCATCTAGGTTTTTTCCAGATTCTGGCTATTACAAATAATATTGCTATGAACATAGTTGAACAAATGCTTTTGTCATATGATAGGGCATCTCTTGGGTATATTCCCAAGAGTGATATTGCTGGGTCCAGGGGTAGGTTGATCCCGAATTTCCTGAGAAACCAAAACACTGACTTCCACAGTGGTTTTCTTACTGGGCTCATGCTGCATTTGTCTTCTCCACATAGGTGCCTATTTCATTATTACACTTAGTGCATCATACCAAAACTTCATGCTTTGTCTAACCACTGCCAGATTTGTCTTCTGTGTTAAAATTGAATAGTATATACAGTTAAACCACACACAATTTACACAGCTGTCCAATAGCAGAAACATTGATTGCTTTTGTCTCTGCAACGTTGGGTAGTGGTAGTCTAAGCTTAATGCATTACTATCCATTTAAAACCATCTTTTATGATTTTGATTGTAATTCAGAAGTGGAGTTGTTGAATTTTGTTACCTGAAATTTGAAGTTTTTGAAGAGTATCTTTAGACAAATTCATAAGTACTGTCTCATTTTCAATCCTACAAATTGTGCCAAACAGCAAAATGTGATCTAATTTCTTCACATCTTAGTTTTTATTTGTTCTTTCCCTTTTTAAAATATAAGTGACCTGAATGTGATTTAACAACTCACTGGGATTTTGACTTTCTCATCTCTGTTTATTGGGGATGTTCAGCACCTTTCAAATGCCTACTGGCCAAGACTAATACAGTTTTTCAAATGTCATATATATTAGTTAGCTTTTCGTTGCTAAGGCAAAATACATGAGACAAGTGGCTTAAAAGAGGAAAAGCTTACTTGACCCCATGATTTCACAGGTCTCTGTCTGTGGTTGACTTAGTTGACGGTTTCTGATTCCATGTTGAGGCAGAATGTCAGGGCAGGGAGTGAGGGTAGAACACACAAGTCCCTGCATAGTGGATAAGGGGCTAAGAGAGAAGAGAAAAGAAGGGATTCCAGGAAACCCTCAGTAAATAGTCTAATCCCTCTTATTAAACCTACCTCCCAGATCCCATCACCTTCCAATGATGCATTACATTGCTAATATTTTGCCATTATATACCAAAGACCTTCAAGACATGACCAGACTCAAGCCATTTGCAGTTATTCCCGTATTTATAAATGGTGCTATTTGAATTTTGTTTCTGAAGTGTAGTAATTATTCATTTGAAAAATTAGTGAGAATTATTTATGTTATCCCCTAAATTGTCCTATGCTTATTATGTTCTGTTGTACTCAGAAATTTATTTTTAAAATTTATAGGTTCTCATTTGTTAATTTTATCCTTTTGTTTCCTATGGTTTTAATGTCATATCCAAGAAGTCATTACCAAGTTGAAAATCATGAAGTTTTCCTCCATGTTTTCTCCTAGGGCATTTATAATTTCAGAAGTTTAATCTAATTTGATTTATTAAAGTCTTTTAAATTTCTTTTAGCAATGTTTTATAGTTTTCATTGTACATGTCAATTGCTTCTTTAGTTAAGTTAATACCCAAGCATTTTGTGTCCAAAGCTATTAAGACATAATTGTTCTCTTAATTTCATTTTTCTGATTGCTCATTGTTAAGATGCATAAGTGTATCTGACCATGTGTTTTAATTTTGTATCCTGAAACTGCTTATATCATCTTTTATATATAACATTTCCAAAGACTTTGTGTGTATGTCTATATATGTATGTATGTATGTATGTATGTATGTATGTATATGTATGCATTTGTGTGAGTCTGTGTGTATGTGTATGTCTGTCTGTATGTGTCTCTTGTGTATGTATGTATGAATTGTATAGGTGTGTATCTTTGTATTTGTGTGTATATGTATGTAGTTGTGTATGTTCATGTGCCTGTCTGTGTATATATGTGTAAGTCTATATTTATGTGTCTCTGTATATGCATGATTATATTTATATATGTAACTAGAAGTATTCCCTGTCCTGCTGGTTTTTCTCCGCCTATACCCAAAACCACTTAGGAAATAACCACTCTGAGGCTTATTATCTGTAACAACTGTTTGATCAATGTTTTAGGCTTCTTACTGGCTAGCTCTAACTATTAAAACAACCCATTTTTAATAATCTATGTATTTTCAAGAGGATGTGACTTACCTGTTTGGCATGTTTGTCCTTTGGTGGCTACACTGTGTCTCCTTCAACTTACCTTATCCTGTCTCTATCTATATCTGCTCAGATTTCTTGCCTGGCTTTACTCTGCTAAGTAATTGAGCAAAACAGCTTCATTCATTAACCAATAAAAGCATGAGAAGGGGATCCAACAATATATGTGTGTATATGTCTGTGTTTATATGTTTGATATGTATATGTGTTTATGTGTCGGTTTGTGCATATATGTCTGTGTGCATGTATATCTGTGTGCATGTATGTCTGTGAGCATGTATGTCTGTGTGTGCTTGCATTCTTCAGGACTGTTGTCCTTAAAAGTACAATTTTGCTAGTTCCTTCTGACTTTATTCTTGCTTCTCTGCCCTTTGTTCAGTGTGCTAATTAGGAATGGGTACAGTGGCTCACTTGACTTGTCATGATCTTAGTATTTTATGTTTTAATATATTAGAAGAGACTTCATAAATAGATTACATGTTGTAAAGATTCTTCCCATTAGTTCTCAATGTGTCTGGAACTTTAAATCATAACACTATTGTGAAATTTCCAGTTTCTTCATTAACTTAATAATGTACTTAGACAACAATGAGGACACTAAGAGAGATATACATAGATCTAATCTACATGGGAAGTAGAAAAAGACAAGATCTCCTGAGTAAATTGAGAACATGGGAACCTTGGGGAGAGTTGAAGGGGAGGGGAGAGGGAGGAAGGGGAGCAGAGAAAAATGTAGAGCTCAATAAAAATTAATAAAATAAAAAACAATATACATTTTGTAATTTATCTTACTAATACATTGTACTACTTTTTTTTTTAATGTGTTGAACTGTCTTTGAATTCCAGGTGTAAATTCTACTTGAATATTTTACATAAACTTTCAATGCGCTGATGTATCCAGGCATAGCAAACATACATTTTTGTGGTGTCTTTATTTTTGTCAACCAACACTGACCTCAGAGAAAGAAATTGTTCTCTCATCTTCCGTTTTTAGGAAAAACTGAAGGAATATGCTCATCACAAGTGCTTTCAATTCTTCTTGACAAGTTTAGCAGATTTTCCTAGAAATGGCATTTTTCTTGAGGGATATTTCAGAGCATTGCTTCAGTCTCTTTAGGCTTTGTCATCAAAATTCATTTCAGGTATATTTTGTATTCTGGGAGTTGAAATGTTTCTTTCAGGTTTCTGATTTTGTTTGTGACTGTGCATATTTTCCCACATTATTCTCTGAAATCATTTTTTATTTTTACGACATAATTTATAATGACTATTCCTGAGTCACAATTTTCTACAATCCCTCTTTATTATTCTTTCAGATATCCAAGAGTTTGCCAATTTTCTTTCTTTTTCAAAAATACTACAGATTAGAATCATTTCTTTTTCCTATTGGACATCATTTTATAACAGAAAAAAATTGTAATTATTTCTTTGCTTCCTCTACTGTTAAGCTTATTTTTTTCTTCCTTTTCAAGATTTTTCTTGTAAATTTAGTTTGATGACTTGAGGTGTTTCTTCCTTATTATATGTGTGCTCTTATTAATTACAGTAAATATTTCTTTCTGTTGTGGCTTGTACTAATTTCCACAAATTTCAGCATGCTTTATTTTCATTGTTACTTTCTCAAAGTATTTTCGGACTGTGTTTTATTTATATCGTGACATACTTTCAGGTCCATTGTTTTGCTAGTATGCTGTTTAATTTCCACAGGTTTATTTTTATTTACTTTTCTGTTCTCCTCTTGCTTCCTTCACAATGTTAGACAAAGTTTGTTCCCCCGTTGTCTTCTAGGTAGAGAAGACTGAGACACAGAAATGTGTGCAGAAGCTTATTTAGCAAAGTAAATGGCTGCAGTCTTGGAGCAGATTAGAATAACCTAGACAGCAACCCATTGGGTACTGTGCTGTGGGATTTAGACAGTCTTCTGAATATTTCTAAGACATGTGGCATAGGATAGAGTGACCATTTTCTCCTCTTAAGGCAGGATGGATAAAATTTCCCTTTAAGACAACTCGTTCAGCGACTCTCTAGAAAAGCCCACAAAGGAGGGATGCCACCAGCACAACAAAGCAAATTATATTATAATAAAGTTGTGGTAATTTGAGTTAATATAAATAGTTCTTAGGCCTCTGAGTTTCTAATACTGCAAAAAGACCTTAGTTTTCCAGAATGTGTAACTACAAAAGATATTCTGATCACCGAGAGTCACAACTGGTAAAGACCATTCTGTTTCCTGGGTTTATTTTTTAGTTTTTATTGTTTTCATGTTTAGTTTTCTCAGCACATGTTTAGCTTTAATTTCTCTGCCATGCTTTAAATTATTCCCCTTTGAAATGCTCAATTTAAAACTTTTTTATTTTATATTTTAAGTGTATGGCTGCTTTACTGTATGTACATTTGTGCAGTATGTTTGTTAGGGTGACAGTACAGGTCAGAAGAGGACAGCAGATACTCTTGAGTAAGATATCTGTGAGCCTAAATGTGAGTCCTGGAAACCAAACCATGGACCGATGTAAAATCAGCCTGTATTCTTAGGTTCTGAGTCATCACTCCAGTATTCTCTTTAAGGAATGACTTCCTGTCTGCTTCTTGCATTTTTCCATAGAATGTAGGGTGTTGGAATCTCCCTCTACTTGCATGCTTTAAATCAATTGTTGTATTTTGGATTTATTCGTATGCTTTATGGTGCATACATTATTCTGTATTTCCTTGGTAATAATTTTTTTGCATTTATATTAATATTTTTACTTGCATTCTGAGTTTTTGTAAGTTAAATGAGCTTTTCATGATATTAGTATAGCTGCCTATGCTCTCTTAATTCCTAGTTTCAAATAACTTTAATTTTTCACACATTTTTCTACATTTGTCCTCAGACTAAATTCTGAGTCTTGTATATAATATATGTCCATTGAATCCAGCTTTTCTAATCAACTCAGTGGATGTATGTACTTTGAAAATTTTAATGAGCTTACACTTAAAGTGAATAATGATCAAGGAAGATATTTTTATAAATTGGTCTCTTGTAAGTTTTTCATTCATTTTCCCCTATGCTACTCATTTTAAATTGCATTTTTTCATTTATTTTATTCTTATTTAAACTGTTAAGTCTGTTTATAGAGTCTTCCATGCAAATTCAGCTTATTTTACTTTTTTATTTCCAAAATTATCATCATCATCATCATCATTATCATCATCATTGGTTTTCTCTGTGACATTTTTTGAGTCAAGGTTTCATCTGTGGCTGTCCAGGAACTAGCTTTGTAGATCAGGTTGGTCTTGAACTACATAGATCTGCCTGACTCTGTCTCCCTATTGCTGGGATTAAAGGTGTGTGCTACCACTGCCAGGTTTTAAAATTTTTGTTTCTGTATTTTCTATCCTTTTGTTCATAACTCATTTCATTTATGACTCATTCATCTTCCTAATACCATTCATTACCATTTTATATATTTTAGTTTTTTGAACATCATAGGACAAATATTTTTTATTTAATTAATTAATGCTATTATCCGCTTATTTATTATGCTGGCACTTACTTACCTTGGACTACAGTAATGGGCTCGCAGGTTCTTGACTTTATCACCTGAGTCATCTTGCCAGCTTTATTTTCCATATTTTGCCAATCATATTGTAGCTTTTTTCTCCCTTTGGGAATAGTTTCTAGAGTATTGTCTTAGGCTGTATTTCTCCATTCCTTTTATACTGTGAGTTTTGTTAATATTTGGCATGTGATCAAAAAACCACTCCTATTATTTTAAATGCTCACATCTGCGGCTGAAGTAAACTTCTACCAGTTTAGCTAGAGTAGTATCTAAATCTCCCAATGTTCTCTGATCTCTTGATCTGCTGACATCCAGCACAACTGCAACTCTATCTTACTGAGTCCTTCTTCTGTGCCTTCCAAACTCTGTTCATCAGTCCAACAGGGCTAAGAGTTAATGAAACCGACACCTTTTGGAAAAATTGAAAATGCTGGATTCAGTCTGTCTCCTCTAATTCAGAGGACAAGCCCTGGTGTGGGAGCTTTGACATAGTTATTTTACTGTCCATGTATGGTCAAGGCTGTAAAAATGTTCACAAACATTTTCTGTCTCGTTTGCTGCATTTATTTCTTGTTTCTTAGTGGCCTTGACATCTCTCAGTTGATCTCAGGAATTCTTTAGAGGTATTCTGTTCTATTCATTGTTTTTTATTCTGTCTCTGTGAGATAAGTTTGTAACTCTCTAATGTGTCATCTTATAATTACTCCTTCATAACTAGAATTTTCAAAGTTACTGACCATGATCAAATGATGTAGTGTCCTATTCATGAATAAGTTATGTTAGTGAAATCTTCTATAGAAATGTTTATTCATTTCTGAAAATGAATTGCCAAGATTATGTTTAAATTAGGAAATCCAAAATTGTAAAACATCTCAAAACTGTGTCTTTAAAATATGAGGGTTTTTTTTTTTGTTTTGTTTTGTTTTGTTTTGTTTTTCGAGACAGGGTTTCTCTGTGGCTCTGGAGCCTGTCCTGGAACTAGCTCTGTAGATCAGGCTGGTCTGGTCTCGAACTCACAGAGATCCGCCTACCTCTGCCTCCCGAGTGCTGGGATTAAAGGCGTGTGCCACCATCATTGGAGCACAACTAACAATCAGAAGGTGAAAGCTTATCAACCATGTTGAGTTGTCTTTGTTTCTAGGGACCCGCGGGTTTGACTATGAAAATAACTGCACTGCTATGGACACTGATACTTTATGTTCTAGTCAGTCAGGAGAATATCTGCTCTTACTTTTGTTGATGAGGCTTTGTGTGTAAAGTAGATTTAATTACTTGAGTTTTGTATCTATAGATACCAACTCATCTAAAAAGGGTAAATATACTACTTGTATTCTCCAGATAAATAGCAGGAAATTTCAGGATTTAAAATCAGGTAGGATGAAACTCAATTTATCCTTCTAAGTATTCCTGTCTACATCTTTCTGAATTATTTCACTTATTTAAAGAACATGGTGGTTTTTCTACATGTAAAATGAATGAGTTGAACAATTAGATCTTAATGATTACTTACGCCACCTGTCAGGGAAAACAGTAAAATTCAGGTTCCATTTTCTCAAGATTAGAATCATAAATGAAAACACCAAAGAATCTTACTTTAGAAATGATTGATTTAAAGATAGTTTATTAGATATAAAAGTTGAAAATAACCTCGTGACATCTTTTATTGGAAATAGTATTTAATGAATGTTTTCTATTGAGCTGTTTGGTTTGTCTCAATTATCTAGATAAAGCTGTATTCAGCTGTTCACAATAGACAAATATCTTCATTTTATCATTATAATTTGCAATGAAAAATATAGTTGCTATTAGTTGTGGTTTCATTATGTCTTAGGTACTCACCATTATAAATGTGCTAGTCTTACATATTTACTTCCTCATTCATTGATGTATTAATTTCAAAGTGAAATAGTTCAAGGCCTTTATACTGCTATGACACATATTCTTTATAAGTTAAGAAAATACTAAGCAATAATAATAACAATAAGATATTCTCCCCCTTTTTACAGTTGAGAACAACCATAGTTACATGCTTGTGGACAGATGTAGAATTATTTGGACTCAAATTCAGATACCAAAGCTATGTTCTTTTGTCTTTATAAACAATTATTGAAATTTTATTATGTTTCAAGACAGCCATAGCTGTTTATAAAGGAAACAATTTGTGATGATTTAAAATTATATTAAAAATATTTTAGAGTAAATCATAGTTATAAGAGCAATGGTTATGCTGAAACAAGAATACAAATTAAATCTAAACCTACAATGATATTTGTGTGGCTCTTTTTATAAAGGATACACTTTAGCATTGAGAAGCAGCCGCCGGGATGGACGTGTTTCTCATGGTCCGGCGCCACAAGACCACCATCTTCATGGACGCCTAGGAGTCGAGTACGGTGTTCGAGCTGAAGCGCATCGTTGAGGGCATCCTCAAGTGGCCGCCGGATGAGCAGCGGCTGTACAAGGATGACCAGCTTCTTGATGATGGAAAAACTCTGGGCGAGTGTGGCTTCACTAGCCAGACAGCACGGCCACAGGCCCCAGCCACAGTGGGCCTGGCCTTTCGAGCAGATGATGCCTTTGAAGCACTGCGCATTGAGCCCTTCTCCAGCCCTCCAGAGCTTCCAGATGTGATGAAGCCACAGGATTCTGGAGGCAGTGCCAATGAACAAGCTGTGCAGTGAGGGCCCAGGCCCACCCCCACTCCTAAAGACCCATTCCCTCAATAAAGATGATTTGGCTGTCAAAATAAATAAATAAATAAATAAATAGAAATAAAATGGACTTGTTGAATATCAATTATTAACTTCACAAAGGTCATCAGTCATCTTTTATTTTTTTTCTTAAGTCTACTAGATTTTTTCAATCTATGAGCTCCAGTCTCCTATGGATTACATATATCCCACAGCTATGGATGTTGCTCAAACAATTGCATACATTTAGAACATTAAGCATTTCTTTTGACAATACTGTTCTGTAATTTATTGCATGGTGATGTTGTGCAATAATTTCAAAAGGCTGGATATCTATGTACCTTGCTTTGTGTTCTGGAAACCTTCTCCATGAGGTAAGGTAACACAGTGAATGGCCTTTTGAACTTCGATCTAAGTGACCTTGTGCAGGAATTGATCCGAATCTTTCTAAAATCAAGCAGAACAGTGTTGGAGATACTTCCCTTTAATGGACAAGAATAGAGAGCAGATTCACATTATGTCATTTGCACTTATATGCTTAACCATGAGAAACAAAAACATTGGGCCAATTACCTACATTTTAGGCCACTGTTATTTCATTTACAAAAAGAAAGAATTAGATTATATTATTGGTTTCTTAGAATATTTATTATGATGCCCTACATATGAACTGAACATCTTAAAAAATGTTGTCTGCTCTCTATGAAGAACCGATTTATTAAAATATAATTCGATGTTTTTCTCTTTAAATAAAGTACTATGTTATTTAAAATTAGACATTTAATTCCTGAATGTAGCTTTGAGTTGATCAAATTATATATTTTTTTTTTGATTTTTTGGGACAGGATTTCTCCGTAGCTTTTGGTTCCTGTCCTGGAACTAGCTCATGTAGACCAGAATGGCCTCGAACTCACAGAGATCTGCCTGCCTCTGCCTCCCGAGTGCTGGGATTAAAGGCATGCACCACCAATGCCTGGCTCAAATTCTAAATATTAGAATCAACACTTTTACATAGATTATAATGAAAAAAGGGTTTGCATTTTTTGCATGATCATTGTACTGGGATATTTTAAAGATGAAATGGCTAACTATTAAAGATGAAAATATTATCAAGATTGATTATTTTGTGCTATATTTTAAAAATTGTTATTTTATGACTTTCTTTCTACTTTTGGAGTGCAATAATATTTTCAATTGTTTTCATGAAATAAATGCGACAATGTCAAACCACAGCAAAGATATCAGTGAGCAGATGGACTATCAAGGTAAGGTGCTGACATATGGCCCAAGAGCTGAGAAAAGGACTCCTGAAAAATCTAGAATCAATTTCTTCTTTCTTTTTTACTTCTATTTTTCAGTATTAATTTTTTGGTAGGTTCATGTAGTATCCCAGGCTACTCTGGAACTTATTCTGAACCTCATGTTACCCTGGAACTCATAACTGTCTTCTTGTCTTAGCCTTCTGACTGTTAGAATTCCACATGTAATTTGCCAGGACCTGTTTCTATCATTCCTGTGAGTGAATTTACAAGGACTGTTTAACAACTGGGGACACAGAAGACTTGCCAGTACCTGAGACTGCAATATCTGCCTAAGGATGGTGGGAACACCTGGGAAGTTCTATCACGATAATTCCTTTACAGAGATGAGAGTGACAGGTATACACAGTGACCAGAAATTTTCAGCAAATTTAGACAGGATGTCTATATACCTTCTCTAAATGAAAAAGAAAGGCAAACATTGTACCTGTGAGAGGTTTACTGCAGGTCTTCTGTGGTTTCACAGGCTTGTTTCCATGCTGAGTTACTCTGTAAGGGAATGGGCAACTACAGTCAAAAATGGCTCAATATTTATGCTGTTCTCACACTTGTTTTAATCGGGAAAACAAATATGCCCAAAGCAGCTATTAATATTTTGGTCTGGTATTCCAGTTTGGCGTGGTAGGGTAGATACATGGGGATGTGATTTCAAAATTTTTAAAGAGTATAATATATTTATGTCGTTTTCCCTTCCATTCCCTCCCTCTGAGCCCACCTATGTGTTTTCCTTGATCTCTTTTAAATACAAAGCATATTTCCTTTAATTGTTATTAGATGTAATTTATATATACATATATGTTCTTATATGTGTATAACACACAAAAAAGCCTACTCAGTCCATATTTTATTGATATTCATGGCTGACAAATTGGTATTGTATCACCCTGTTGCTAAAGACGCCTAGTAGTTCTGAGGCCATACATACAGGATCCAAACTGGATCTGTCCAGAATGCTTCTCCCGCAGGACTAGCTTTCCTGACAACAAATAGTGCCTCACAAGCTTCCAAGGAAGGTAGCAGTCCATAGTCCTACCTAGTTATGATACCTATGGTTAAAAACAACAATCCTGACAACTCTAAGAAATGGAAGAGCTTGCAGAAATGGCAAGCTTATCTTGGCAGTAGCTAACGGCTCTCTAATTTGAGAAGTCTGATTCATCAAGTTTCTATCACTCTTAATGGATGTATAGTGCCAGCTTGGTGGCTCACAAACATTTGGAAGTTAGGCATACTTTTCTGATAGTTAACTAAATGAACTATAGTTATTAATAGTTATATTAATATATGGTTTTTTACATCAGTGAGATTTTAAAAGAAAAGGCATGGTAAACACTGAATCCAGGGTTTCTCTCTTCCATTAAACATAAATTTTAATTTCTTTGAGGCCTTAAATAAGTTGACATAATTTCTACTTTGCTAATTACTACTAGATATTTTCAGCACATGATCATGAAATTAGAATCAAGTGAGAGAGAAACATTCTGTCCATGGTTTCAATGGCTGAAATGACAAAATTATTTCCATACAAGGAAGATGAAGTTTGTTTTTTACTTTCATTTCCTCAAAAGTTTATAATGAGTATTTATGATGGTGTAAGGTATCTGAGGGAAACAGGAAATGTAGATTTCTCCCATCATGACAGGTATTAATGAAATATGCTATCAAAACACTATTAACAAATAAAATTTATCAAATGACATTTTGCACATATAGTTGTGTTCATAGTTTACACATGTCTTTTTGTGTGTGTAAGAGAAAAAGGAAAAGAGAGAGGGAGCGAGAGAGAGAGTTTGACTACAAGTCAACACACATATATAGAATTCAGAAACCAACTTGGTGGAATAACCTTTCTCCTTTTACTCACCCCCCCCCCAGGGTCAAATTTTATTTATTTAATTTTTTATTGATTTTTATTGAGCTCTACATTTTTCTCTGCTCCCCTCCCTGCTACTCCCTCCCTCCCTCAACCTTCCCACAAGGTCCCCATGCTCCGAATTTACTCAGGAGATCTTGTCTTTTTCTACTTCCCATGTAGATTAGGTCTATGTAAGTCTCTCTTAGTGTCCTCATTGTTGTCTAGATTCTCTGGAATTATGAATTTTGGGCTGGTTTTCTTTGCTTTATGCTTAAACACCACTTATGAGTGAGTAAATGTGATAACTGTCTTTCTGTGTCTGGGTTACCTTACTGAAAATAATGTTTTCTAGTTCCATTCATATTAATTTGCCTGCAAAATTCAAGACGTCATTTTTATTTATTTATTTATTTATTTATTTATTTTGCTGTGTAGTACCCATTGTGTAAATGTACTACATTTTCCTTATCCATTCTTTGATAAAGGGGCATTTAGGTTGTTTCCAGGTTCTGGCTATGGCAAACAATGCTGCTATGAATATAGTTGAGCACATGTCCTTGTGGCACGATTCAACATTTTTTGGATATATACCCAAAAGTGATATTGCTGGGTCTTGAGGAAGGTTGTTTCCTAATTTTCTGAGAAACTGCCACACTGACATCCAAAGGATTTGTCCCAACTTGCATTCCCACCAGCAATGCAGAAGTGTTCCTTTTACCCCACAACCTTTCCAGCATACGTTGTCATCAGTATTTTTGATTTTGGCCATTTTTACAGGAGTAAGATGGAATCTCAGAGATTTGCATTTCTCTGATAACTAAGGATGTCGAACATTTCCTTAAGTGTCTTTCAGCCATTTTAGATCCCTCTATTGAGAGTTCTCTGTTTAGGTCTTTACTCATTTTTTTATTGAATTATTTGTTCTTTTGATGACCAATGTCTTGAGTTTTTGTTTATTTTGGAGATCAGACGTGTGTGATGTGGGGTTAGTAAAGATCTTTTCCAATTCTGTAGGCTGTCGTTTTGTCTTGTTGACTGTGTCCTTCGCTTTACAGAAGCTTTTCATTTTCAGGAGGTCCCATTATTAAGTGTTTCTCTTAGTGTCTGTGCTACTGGGGTTATATTTAGAAAGGAACCTCCTGGGACAATAAGTTCAAATGTACTTCCCACACCTTCTTCTATAAGGTTCAGTGTGGCCAGCTTTATGTTGAGGTATTTGATCCATCTGGACTTGAGTTTTGTGCATGGTGATAGATATGGGTCTATTTTCATTCTTATACATGTTGATATCCAGTTATGCCAGCACCACTTGTAAAATAAGCTTTCTATTTTCCATTTGATATTTTTTGCTTCTTTTTAAAAAATCAGGTTTTCAAAGGTGTGTGGATTAATATATTAGTCTTTAATTTGGTTCCATTTGTCTTCCTGTCTGTTTTAATGCCATTACCAGGCTGCTTTCACTCCTGTAGCTCTGTAGTAAGTTTGACATCAGGGATTGTGATATTGTGATGCCTCCAGAAGTTCTGGCTATCCTGTTTTTTGGGTTTTTTTTTTTTTTGCTTTTCCATAAGAAGTTGCATACTGTTCTTTCGAGGTCTGTGAAGAATTTTGCTGGGATTTTGATTCTCCTTTTACCTTTAAGTGGGTTCCAGAAATTGAACTCAGGCTCTCAGGTTGCATAGCAAGAGCTTTAACCCTTTGAATATTCAGGTCTCTGTTGAAGTCTCTGTTGTCTTCTCAGATCATCCTTTCATTTCTCCATTGATGCTAGATCTCTTGAATTGAACCGGGAGCTCGTTGCTTTAGCTAGCCATCTCTTTCTGCCTCTGTCCCATAAAAGATCATGAAGGAGCTGCTGTGCCCACTTGGCTTTTATGTGGTTTGGGGACAAATAAACAAACATAAACATGGGAATATGTTCAGCTGTGCTGACCATCAATGAAATGAAAATTAAAATATATTGAGATATCAATCAGATATTTATAAAAATGTGTAACAACAAATGTTAGTGAGAATGTGGATCAAAAGGAATCCCTTTATATTGTACTTAGAAATTAACAAATCTAGCTATGAGCCCAGGTCAATATATCACAGAGATACTTGAGTATCAAAATTGATGGCAGAATATTCATGATAGTATATTATGGAGCCAACCTACATATCCAACAACAGAGAAATAGGCAAAGAAATGTGGTATATATAAGCAATGGATTTTTTTCTACCTTAAAGAAAAATGAGGCTAATTTACTTTCAGGAAAATGTGTTGTGAGCAACTGGGATGATTGTACTAAGTGAGTTAAGGTACTCTCAGGAAGACAAAAGTCATCTTTTATCTCACTGAAGGTTCCTATATATTATATAGGTAAATAAAGTCATGCATGTGTATTGCACATGAAGGTTGAAGCTGAAGATCTAAGGGACCATAGTTGTTGAGTGATAGATAGCTATGGATGAACATGCTCAACACACGATGCTTTAAGGAATTGTTCTGATGGCTCATGGAGACATCCTATTTCTGATGACTTATTCTCAGATAATGGTTAGTGAGGAAGAAAAATTTTCTTCAAAAGGTGCTCATTGGTAATGTACACATGTTTCTGTAAGAAAATTCTCATCTATATTCCTGTAAACAATTCTAAGAAGGCTCATTTAGTCTTGAATACAAGCTCACTTTCTCTCACACATACATGAACACTCTCTCTCACACACACATGCATACATACACACACACACACACATGATGAAAGAAAAGGTGATAGAAAGAGGAATAGTTGCAAATTGGAAATTGATTAACAGGTTGGGAGTAAGGAAAGAAGGGTCCTATGAGTTAAACTGAAAAATTATCAATATATTTTAGTTATACATATGAAAATGTTGTAATGAATCCCATTAGTGTTTATAATTAACATGTTTATATAAACCACTAAAATAAAATAAAACTGTCCTCATGTTTATAATAATAGCCAATGATATTTATTTATTTATTAAGGATTTCTGCCTCCTCCCCGCAACTGCTTCCCATTTCCCTCCCCCTCCCCCGAATGGATGAAGAAAGTATGGAATATATACGTATTAGAGTATTACTCAGCAGTAAAAAACAAGGACTTCTTGAATTTTGCATACAAATGGATGGAAATAGAAAACACTATCCTGAGTGAGGTAAGCCAGACCCAAAAAGAGGAACATGGGATGTACTCACTCATATTTGGTTTCTAGCCATAAATAAAGGACATTGAGCTTATAATTCATGTTCCTAGAGAAGCTAAATAAGAAGGTGAATCCAAAGACAAACACATAGGCATCCTCATGAATATTAACCTTCATCAGGCGATGAAAGGAGACAGAGACAGAGACCCACATGGGAGCACCGGACAGAAATCTCAAGGTTCAAATCAGGAGCAGAAGGAGACGGAGCACGAGCAAGGAACTCAGGACCACGAGGGGTGCACCCACACACTGAGACAATGGGGATGTTCTATCAGGAACTCACCAAGGCCAGCTGGCCTAGGTCTGAAAAAGCATATGATAAATCCGGACTAGCTGAACACAGCGGACAATGAGGAATACTGAGAACTCAAGCCAATGATTTTTTTAAGGAAAAAAATCTGGAAATTTTATAAATAAATTAGACAAATTAACTAAGATGTTGTCTTACTTGAAACCTCTAGTTATTATTTCTTTCAACAAATTTTAATTATTGTTTATGCTCTAAAATATATGTAACTAATTTTCCACAGTCTCCCAATGTGAATTTTTCTAATATTTATTTTTTGTTTTATGTGTGTGAATGTGTTAGTTACAAGGGCTTCTATACCAACAATTACACTTGACTGAGAAAGTTGTTTATCTCATATCTTCGGAGTAAAAAGAGAGACAGACAGAGGTATATCAACAATAAAATGGCCATGAATTGCATTTCTTTTTACTTTAAGAGAAGGGACTACCGAGTTAGTAGGGTTGATTTCCTGCATAGGGAATGACAGTTGCTTCTTTTGAAGTGTTTTGGTTGTGTACTAACCTAGGTTATTTGGGGGATTTGGGAAGAGTACCATACGGCTTTTCTGATTATCTCAGATTTGTTTGCCACACAGTTCAAGACTTTAGAAGACACATGTATAAATTTCCTTAAGCATAAATTGCAAGTACAAAAGGCAGTAAAAGCAGACATTTCAATAATGCACTGTATTTATTAAGGTGGATACTACAGTTAGGATAGTCTATGGATAAAAATGTTTCTGTGTTGATTTAGATTTGTATTAGCAACTGAGCTGCATAAATTTAGCTTTCATGGCATGTTATAATAGATTTTTTCTTTATCTGAATATAAATGTTATAAAAGACACAGAGCTGTTTTCTCAACTTTATGCTTGTGATGTCAGGCTTATCAGGAAAGATGGTTTGACTCAGGCAAATTGAAGCAGAAAATGCTGCCCTACAGAGTAATATCTCTTTTCTCCATTTTTTGCTTTCATTCTGTTGTCAGAATCTATGACAAGAAAGAGATGTGTTGTCCCCTGATTGAAGGGCCAGTCTTTGTGGAAGTCCCATCTTTTGTTAGAGTGTAGCACTAGACCAAATTGATAGAGAACACCATTATCCCTTGGTAATCAGAAGATCATGTTTCCCAGATCATTTTCTTGTCTTTCTTCTCCCAAACCCTTGGATTGGAGCCGGAAAAAGGCGGAGGTGCTGAATTACTGTATTTGTTATCATGCAGAATTGTAACCGAACCCACATTCTCCTTCATTATTTTATCAAGTCATCAGGGCTAATTGACAGCAAGCCTTTCTGTCTAGATTTGTTCCCATTAGAAGCCCTTGTGTCCTTGACTACACAGGTAAGGAAAGAACTTTAATTACTGCTGTAATGAGATGTGGCTGAAACAGCTGTGCTTTGGTTTAACCAAAAGTGAAGCTTTCTGAAACAATGATATGGATGCTGTCCCTGCATCACTTGTGAGCAAATGCACTGTGGATGGGAAGAGAATAGCCACAGTCTATATTACAGCCCTTCAACTCTAAAACCAAAGGCATTTTCCTCTTTTATAGATTATTTTTATAGCATGTGTTACAAGAGCAACAAAATGCTGTTTTATTTTTGTACTATTTATTGTAATTATGTGGCATTAAATAAAAACAATATAAAAAGTACACAGGACAGCTCTGAAATTTCTGTAACCTATTCTACCACAAAAATCCAAAGACAAAGAAATGCATTTTAATGTGGTAAAAAAATGAGCATAGGATATGTTATAGCCTTAGTTTCTGGTTAAGAAACACATTTAGGCAGGCGGATCTCTGTGAGTTCGAGACTAGCCTGGTCTACAAGAGCTAGTTCCAGGACAGGCTCCAAAACCACAGAGAAACCCTGTCTCGGAAAACCAAAAAAATAAATAAATCAATAAAAGAAACACATTTAGATAATTATGAAGGGATGAAAATTGTGTTTTTCTGATGGAGGATGGTCATTGGCTAATAAAGGAACTGCCTTGGCCCATTTTATTGGTTAGAACATAGGTAGGTGGAGTAAACAGAACAGAAGGCTGAGAGGAAGAGGAAGTGAGCTCAGACTCCACAGCTCTCCTCCCGGGAGCAGACTCCTCAGAGAGACGCCATGCCCTGCTCCTGGGCAGACACACACGATGAAGCTCCGACCTAGAATCTTCCCGGTAAGACCGGTGCTCACAGATTATTAGAGATGGGTTGATCGGAATATGAGAATTAGCCTGTAAAGGCTAGAGCTAAAGGGCCAAGCAGTGTTTAAAAGAATACAGTGTCCATGTAATTATTTCGGGGCATAAGCCGAGCAGGCGGCCAGGGTGCTGGGAACGCAGCCCCGCCTCTCTTATTACTACATTTTTCCTTTATTATTGAGTCCACCAAAAATTTTCCACAGTAACTAGGAAAATTAACCAAATTGTGAATTTATTTTCTAAAAATATTATTTTACCAACTAAACATTCCTCTGTCAGAAATTAAGAGGCATTTGTATATTGTGGTCTACAATCTTATATAGCAATTAGTAATTGTCCATTTCTCCATGTTTCCTCTCTATTGCTTACATATTTATGCATATATGTTCAGGTTTAGATAAGGAGCATTTTCCTGAGGTTCATGTGTTCAAGGCTTAGGCCCCAGCAGATGCCAGATCCCTGACAGGTGGTTGGGATCTTACCCAGGAATGAGTTAATTCAAAGCAATATTTGAAATTTGATGATATTATTGAAATGTGATGGGAGGATAGTCTAGTGGAGAGGAAGCTGATTACCATAAATGCATTATTTCCAGATGGAGCTATCCTGAACTTTGCTAAATCTCTGCTTCTCATCTGTTCAGGTGCAAATGGCCTTTGCCTCCTTATTTTAGCCTCCATATTTTGCTTTGCAATGGCCCAGAATAAATGGAGCTATATGGCCACGCATAGCAACCTCTGAAATCATGAGTCAGAATAAGTTTTTCCTCTTAAATGCACACACACCACCACCATTATCAGATCACCAGATCTCCCTTATTAGCGAAGCTCGTTATATTTCAAAAGTGTGTTATGAATGGCTACTTCCTAATATGACTAACTAACAATTAGAGCACATATATATATATATATATATATATATATATATATATATATTTGTTACAGTAAGATTTAACAAATGGAGCTCAAGATCAGTTCCAGAGATGACTAGCTTCATATTGATGACATGGATGGATATAGACTGGGTGAACAGCCAGAGTCTTTTCATATGAATGCCTGTACATCTTCATTTGTGGTTTCTTCCTGTGAGCAATTTCTCCCACATGTGGGTATCTTGCCTATAATGTGTACAAGAATATAACTAAGCAAATGTGTAGATGAAAGTTTTTTCCCACATGGTTCCACTGCCATTAATCCCAACAAAAAACACAGAGGCCTGTATTAATTATAAAGTATTTGGCCTTTTTTCTCCGGCTTCTTACTAACTGGTTCTTACAATTTAAATTAACCCATAATTCTTGTCTATGTTTAGCAAAGCAGGAAGTATAGGTGGGGTGACCAGATTAGGAGAATTTTGGGTAGAGGAAAGGCTCAGTCTGCAGTCACCACCTAGATGCAGAGGAAGCAAGATAAAAGGGAGAAAGCTACTGGTCAATCAGCATTTTATTAAACTTATACAAATGACAAATCTTTACAGTGTGCAAGAGCATTATCCCACAGCACTTTTTTTTTTCTTTTCAAAATAAGGAATTGGAATCTATTCTCCTTAATTTAACTTTTTTTTCCTGATCAATATCCATAACAACTTATAACCAACCTTGTAAACAAAGACAAACATCCATAATCTGTTTTATGGGAATGAGGACATAGTTTTTTAGGCTACTTCCTGCTTACTGGGGGGTGCTTCTAATCTTATGGAGACTCAAAGAAAATTTAGGATTAATGTCAAGTAGAGACTGGAGTCTCTGTGAGGCTGGTTTATCTCAGCCATAAGTCTGAAGATGCTCTGAAACATTGGATCATCTGGGCCATCTGCTCCTATCCTGAAAATTTTCAGGAGATTTTCCTTCATCAAATCTAAATTTTCTTAACCCAGAATGAATCCAAAGCCTCTCATTTCTTGTGGAAAAACAAACAAACAAACAAAAACAAAACAAAAAAACCCTCCTCTTATTCAATGAAACATATCTTTTGACTTAAATTTTGAAGTCAAGGCACTTCCCATTTTTATTCCAAAAGTGAAGGTGAAAGGCTGGATTAATCTAACAGCATTAATATTCAAATGGCTTTTAGCCGCTGTTTCTCCTTCCTTAGCAGTCAAAAATTCAAAGACAATACAATAACATATTTTAATCAGATTTTCTGTGTATTTTCCATCTTTTTGTGGCTTTTTACAACTCTATTTCTTTTATTCTTATTTTTAACTTTTGGGTTTTATTTTGTTTTGAAACATGGTTTCTCTGTGTATTTTTGTCTGTCCTGGAACTCACTCTGCAGATCAGGCTGTCCTTGAATTCACAGAGATATGCTTACCTCTGCATTCTAAGTGCTGGGATTAAAGGTGTGTGCCACCACACCCAAATAACTCTATTTCTTTCTTCTTTTTTTTCAAAAGACTTTCCATACCCTTTTTTTCTCTCAAACATGAGTGTATTTTTTAAAACAATGTAAACTGTTTAGAGATTATTTTTATTTAAATCTGTTTTAACTGTATATCTCATTTTTTTTTCTGATCATATGAGTCTTTAATTTGCTTAGCAATATTGCTAGGATTAAAGCCACGGCTTTGGCAGGCAGATCTGCCCTACTTCTTGACTCCCTGAGAGTCTAGCTTCATGGCAGAAGTACTGGCAGAAGTCACACTTTCACCACAACTCTGTGAGTGTCTAGGTCCATGCTACCACTAAGAAGGATGCTGGAGACTGTTCATAAACACCATTAAAGTGTTTGGGGGCAGAGTCACTTAAAAGAGCTGTGAGGTTTTTGCTGCTAACACTAAGGCAGGAAGCCTCTCTTAAAGGAGCAGCACTTCTGCTCACCTCTAACAAATGGAGTCCACCTAAGATAATGCTGCTACCAAGAAGCCATGCTTGACTTTTTTCTTTTGTCTATCTAGAATCCTTTAAAAAATAATTAATTAATTTAACACTTTCTCACGCTTTATGTGGAAAATCTTTCTAAATGTTTGGGTGCCCTTGGTAGGTGAAAGTTTCTGTCTTGCCTGGCCCTGCTGTCATTCAGTCCCAACAAAACACACAGACACACAGAGGCTTAGATTAATTATAAACTGATCAGCCTATTAGCTCAGAATTATTATTACCTCTTATATCTTAAAGTAACTTATAATTCTTGCCTGTGTTAACCACGTGACTTGCTACCTTTTATCAGTGCAGCATTCTCATCTTGCTTCCTCTACATCTGAATGGTGGCTGATTGCAAACTGAGCCTTTCCACTTCCCAGAATTCTCCCACTCGCTAATGGCCAATCAGCATTTTATTAAACCATACAAGTGACAAATCTTTATAGGGTATAAGACCATTATCCCTAAATAGCACAATGTGTGTGGGGGCACATCATAACATTTAGAAGCCAGGACCAGAAAGGGTAACTTTAAAAATGTAGAAGCTCAGCAATGGAGTGTGTTTTGTGTAAGTCCTTTGAATGATCACTAAAGTGTAAAAGATTTTTAATGCTAAATAAATTCTCAAATGGGCAGTGTTCACATGTAATCCCATTGCAGGCTGCTGCTTGCTAGGAGACTTGAATTCTAAATTATGTTTTTCATTGGACATCCTGTAAGATGTGGTGCTTTGTAGGCACTACTAAGCCTAGTGAATTTTAATATTTAAATAAGAAATTAGATATTCAAATTCAAGAATATGAAGATTGCTATAAATATGTTTAAAATTATAAATTTGAAAGCACTTACCATACTTATTTATTGTCTTTGAATCTCAAAGAGTAACATGTTAGAAATCAGAAAAAAACTCAGAAGCTTGGAGTTTGTTCCACTGTCTGTTATTATTAAAAAATTGTATCATTGGTGATTCATCATTTTGATATATTTGCTTTTTTTTTAAAGTGGAAGTTAATAGTCTCTAAACATCAAAACATAGAACTAGGAAACCTGAATTTCCACTGAATTCTGCAGATCACAAAATCATAGCACACTCCCTTGGATTAAAGGGAAGACAACCGACTGACTTTAATTTGTGGATAATTTAAGAAACTCAGTGCGTGAATGTCTGTTGACCTATGAACTACAAATTATCCCACCTTGTCACAAAACAATATCAAAAAGGTCCAACAAAAGTTATAATATACACTGTTTGAAAAAGGAGAGGTCAAAAAACTATGAGGATCTAGTAGCTTATGGTATCTCAGAAATCCAGAATCCAGTCAAACACACATAGTGATGCTCTTGACAAAAGCTTGACTTGGTACCTGGTAAGCACTCTACTGGAATTCTGATACCTTTGGACCACTGAGTACCTCCAATCCCATGATGACAGAATATGTTAGCTGAGAAAAAGCTCTGTTCTTCCTGCCCATGGAACATTGGGCTGCAAAGCCTTGAATTATTCTAAAATTGTTACATTGCCCCAACTGTTCTTTTTCTTGATAATGTCAGACATACAAAATACCTTCAAAATTTGGGATGGTTTTATTTTTTCTCTTTTATCTAATCATTCTGTTTTGTGTTCTAATTCATTACATGTTGAATATTCATCATATGCGTTCATGAACTTATGATTTTCCAGGTTTATATTTTTTGTTTTTTGTTAAAAAAGTACTTTTGCCTTTTATACCCAGGTTTGTGCATAGTTTATTAGTTGTATAATAATTTTTTTATATTGAATTTTTAAGTATTTATTTTTTAAAATTTCAAAGATCTCTGAAACATCTTAATTTTTATTTTTTGAGACTTTTTTTCTTCTTCCAGGTACAGTTAGCATAATTTCAAGTCTCTATGTAGTTGTAATTTTTTATATATTCCTTTTTATTCCTCAGTTATTGCTACTTCCCTGTGGTAAGAGACCGTGTTTCATGTACTCCTTTAAGAACCGAAACTACTCTATTTTACTACTAGTCATAGTTATAGCATTCAAAATTAACCTGAATTTTCCAGGCAATTAAAAATAGACCTTCTCTAACACTCTCTATGTAACCTGATTATTCCTAGAAAGTTTCTCTTATGAAGAGGTAATGAAAGGACATGAGGAACTGTGTGATAGAAGCACAGTGGAGAACACAGGGGAGAAGTGTCGGTCTCCTCTTTATGAGTCCGGATCAGCAGTCTGCTTTTGGCAGATGATACACTCAGGTTAGTTTTGAGGGAGCATGTGAATTAATAGCCAGCAATACTCCAGGGGGAATTGACTAGAGCCACAGTTTTCTATCCTTAATCTGAATAACAATTACCTGAAGGCTTTGATACTGTGTGGTAGTCTTGCCAGCTCTACAGGGTTCAGACTCAGTATGGCTGGACAGGCTTAAGTATTTGCCCTTGTCATCTGCCGGCTGATGATGTTAATGACACACATTTGACAATCAACACTAGAAACACTATCAATTAAACTCAAATGCATATACGACCCATTTTCTGTGTAATTTTATCCAGTCTTTACCTATTCTGATCCTACTATTATTATGTGTGAAAAACTACCCAGAAGTCATGGCCTCAAAGCAGCAATAGCTGCAATTCTGCTTGCTAGAATTTTATTTGGGAATGACTTGGTGGTGACAACATTTCTCTAGTTCTCCAAGTATTAGCTGAAACATGTTGAAGGCTGGAGACTAGTATAGTAATTTCCCCATTTTCTTGTGTCTGATGTTAAAGGCCTCCTTTGTGGTTGTTGCCTAGAATGGTATATCTTCTCCATTTGACCTGTGATTCCTCAGTACATTGTGGTATATTTAAAGGTTAATCATTCCAGGCAGTTTGATAGAGCCATGTTCCTTTCACTGGCCTAACTTTCAAAGCCACAAAAGTCACTTCTGCTGCACTTTCTCCTGTGTGCAGCTGCAGAGTTCTGTGTAAACTATAAGGAAGGACATTGAGTCACCATTTCTTTTGAATGCATGGGTACATAGCCCTGTGGGACAAGAAATATAACAAAAATCATTCCTAAAAAGTTCCATAGACTCAAATATTTTGTTAAGAGTAATTTTAAAATGCAATCACAACTTTTTGAAGAAATTACAAAATCTCCCTTGTAGTAGCAATCTTGGATTTGATATTTTGAATCATGCCACACCATAAGATAAACTGTGTCATATTTTCTTGGAAAAATTTTTTCATTGCTGTTTCTCATTCTCATTTGTTTAATGAGAAACAAATCATTTGCCTTTAACTTCACTCTCACAATGACGAGTGAAAAGTAGAATAACTGCTAGCTGTTCTAATGATGAATACATGTGATGTATGTAGTCTCAATGATTGCAAAATCCTAAAGCTCATCTATTTATATCTTCACTATTATTAATTAAGCCTTGGTAATATTCCTTGGAAGTAACTAACCAAAAGTTTTTTTCTCTGTCTTTTGGGAATGGGATTTTATTCTCTAAGTTACCCTTTGATTGTTCCAAAGAATAATGACGGTTTACAATGTTTAATTACTTTTCTCATTGTTGCAACAAAACACCTCACATCAACCTTGTAAGAGAAGAGATCTATTTTGGCTCAAGTTTTCAGAGGATTTAGGCCATGGTGGGTTAGCTTTATGTGGTTAGACAAAACACTGTATACTGTGAGAAGTTCTTTCTTGGAGAGAGATAAACAGGATCGACTTCCTCCTCATAGGGGCCCCAACAATAACTAAAGTACAGCTCCATAGTTCCCCCAAAGGAAAAAAACAAGTTTATTAGGATAACTTATAAAGCATGCTGAGGGGTTATTGGCCACAGAAGAGGTGACATCAAAGCTGTCACACCTCAGAGTCTGCATCCAGCACAGATGATGTTTCCCCTTGGGGCCATAGATAGAATTCTTCAGTACACCTCCCGCAGACTGCATTCATACAGCAGTATTCCATCAGATTAAATGGCTGGGAAGGGCAGCGAGAAACTCATATGAAAATACAAAGGCTCACTCTACCCACTACCTTTTTTAGTTTATTTTTTTAAACAATCTTTTCTCATTTTACATACAATCTCAAGGCCATCTCCCTCCCCTCAAATTTTTGCCCATCTTCCACCCATACCACCCCTCATCCACGTCTCAGAAAGTGTAAGGCTTCCCATAGAGTCAACCACGTCTGCCTCATCACTTTGAGGCAGGACCAAGGCCCTCCCCCTCTATATCTCTGCTGAGCAAAGTGTTTCCCCAAAGAGAGTGGGCTCCAAAAAGCCAGTTCAAGTACTAAGGATAAATCCTGTTCCCACCACCAGTGACCCCACAGACTTCCCCAGTCTTTTTTGAGGGAATGTCAACAATCTGAGGAGATTTTCCATTTTATAATATCTGGGAAGCGAAGAGAGGGATAGAAAATGACCAGGGACAAAATTGCCTACAAGAAAGCAAACTGTGCTCTATTTCTTTCAACCAGCTGCCATGTCTCAAAGTTTCTAGAACCTTCCAGAGAAGTGTTACCAAGTTATTTATAATCAAGCATTCAACACAAAAGCCTGTTGGGGACATTTTGTAGTCAAACAACATTGAACAGAGATGGTCATCACACCACATTTTCTTTAGCAACATCGTTGTCTGTTTTGAACAACAGTGCAAGCAAACGTACTCTAAACCACAAAATTCTCATAAAATGCAGTATTAGTTTTTGGATGCTGCTTACTTAACCAAGCCAAGCCCATTATGACTTTAGAGTTAAGTCTTCCATGTGTGACTTTTTAGCTTTCTGATAATAGTTCCTTAATTTTTAGCTTTATTGTTTTATGGAGATCTGATTGGTTTTTAGAAGAATTCAGCTGACTGAACCAGGCTTTATATCTTCTGAAAGCATTAAATATGTTTCCATATTTCCTTCTGATTTTTTGTGTGTTTGGGTAGGAAGGTAGGAATCATTCCTACCCTGATTTTTTTTACGTTTATCTTGAAGGGTTATTTATTATTGTTATTTTAGAGTCTCAGCCACCAATGGGAAATACTTGTACTTTTGAACTAAAACTTGACTGCTTTATGTCACTTTTAAATTTCATTTGAAGACTCAGTAAAGACTTCGGGGCTGACCTACTTCTTTACAGTCATATCATCAAAGTCAGTGAAAAGAAATAGGTGTCCATTCCACTCGTTTCATTTTCATGTCGCATGTGTTCCATAGCCCCATCCACTTCCTTAACATCTTTCTCTTTGCTTGTGCCTCCCTTTCTAGTTTCATGAGCTTCACCCATGCTCAAACCCACAGAAATGCATACATAAATCTTAAAAGCTAGAATCAAGTCATTACAAAACAATCTCCTATTGGCAAATAATGCTCTATTTTAAAATCCCTTCAATTAGCTTTATTTATCTGTCATCCTTCTAACAAGCGAATTTGAAAAAAAAAAAGCTATCTGTATGGCCCTGCAGTTGGATATGGTCCTAATTGAAGCACCAATAAACGAATGCAGGAGTCAAATGTTTAAAGTGCACACCCACATGATCTGAAAATAGGAAACCATCCTAACAACTTTTTTAAAACTTGTCCAGCTCCCTGGTCTCAAAACAATGTGAGATATATATACCACATCTAAATAATAAAATTAACTGTCAATATGAATGTGGACCAAATTGAGTTACTTTAAACAAACATAAATTTCATTTTACTTGGCCTTTTTCCTTTGTGAGGTCTTCGATGAACTCGCTTATTTGTGCCATTTAGCATCAGATGGACACAAGTCAGGAGATGAGCTAGTCTGAACACAAACTCATCCTTGGACCTTCCAGTCCATCCTGCTATCTACTAAGCATGTCTGGCTGGTGCCTGGAGGACCTTCTCCCATATGTCCTATTCATGTGGTGTGGGGTTCTTTCCAATGAGTCAGATTCTCTGAATAAGAAAATAAATCAAGCTAGGCTAAATTCATAATGACTTTAAAATCTGAGCTCCAAAACCGCTCGTCAGCATCATCTCCATACTCTGGGAATCCATAGTAAAAGATGACGCCACATAGTTTCAACAGGAAGGAAACAGCTCCATTTTGTGAGAGTGGGTAGCAAAACGTTGGAGACTGTGAAACATCCCTGGGATATCTCACTGTGATCCAGCTTTGTTTTTTCATCCCTAGATATGCTTTTAAGTGCTCTGTAGTTCATAATTTCATGTGATTTCTTACTTTCGCACCATGTAAAATTCTTTATTTCTTTTGTGGATGTGAATTTTGAGCATGGAACTTTTACGTCTTTTATTGGTGCTGCACTGGGGCCCATAAGAAAAATTAGGAAAATCTAATACATCAAGTGACTTTTGCTTTAGTTTGTTTTGGTTGTAGAATACTGTCAATCGTAGTTGGATTCATGTATATGATTCATTAGATACTTAACATACTCTTTTCTTAATTGTATTTCTTGACACATGATAATTGGATATTTGTGTTAAGTATAATGTGTTATTTCAAAGCACATGAATATAATGCACAGATCAAATTAAAACCCTAATGTTTCCATTCACTCACTATTTATCAGAGACTTTCAGAGTTTTAAAGACTTTGAATTCATGGCATAGTGTTAATCTAAAATTCATAAGTAATTGTAAGCCATAGTCACTGCTGCATACACTACACCTTAACTTATTTTTCTACTTACCTTTTGAACTTATTTTCCTACTTACTTCTACTTTTCTTTTATCCATTCTTTTTAGCTTCTAATCATCATATTCTTGGTTTGGTTGATTACTTTTGCAATAATCATTACCCCATCACTAGGCACTAGCTTTCATGTACAAAAGAGAGCATATAGAATTTACTTTTCTGTCTCAAATTCAACATAATGACCTTCAATTTAATTCCTTTTGCTGCAAGCAATTGAAAAATATTCTTTATAGATAAATTATATTCCATTTTGTATATATCAATATATCAATTTTTATTTTTTAATTCATTCATGGTCATCTATGTTGATTCCACATCTTAACTATTGTGAAGAGTGGAGAATTAATCATGTGTATGCAGGTGTCTTTTTAGCATGTTTATACCATTTCCTTCAGCTATATATAAAGACAGACATAGGATAGCTGCGTCATATATAGCTCTATTTTTACTTTTTGGGAAACTTCCATACTATTAATGTTAACGAATGACTATGATAAATAACACGACTGAAAATGAGGTATAAATTTTTTTCCTATATATGCTCTCTAGAACTGGTTTTTCCTTTGGTACTACTGAATTCAATCAGCATACAATGTTACTGACTGTAACATTATAATTTATTTTTTCTTTATTTTCAAGAGTTGCATATATGTATACAATGAAATAAGATCGTATTTACTCTAAATTTCTCACTTTCCACTCTCCTTTAAACTTAATTTTTTAATATGATGATGATTATAGATAGATGATAGATAGATAGATAGATAGATAGATAGATAGATAGATAGACAGACAGGCAAGAGATATGAATATAGATATTTCCAGCTAAGCTCAGTTAGTACTTAACTAGCTAGTTATAAACTAGTGCTGGAGAATTTTGCTAGTGTTCACAATTCTAATAAAGATGATTCTCCCTCCCTCAGTAATAGCAGATCAGTAAAGGGTGAAGCCTGTAAATCATTTGATCCATTTCTGACAGAGTTTTAACAGGTTTGATATTGTGTATGTCTTGTGTAAGCAACCATACATGTACATGTAGTAAGGTCATGAGTGTCAGAATTTCACAACACCATTCATTGGCTTCTGGCTCTTTTTTTTTCCTGTAACCTCTTCTTCAATAATATCTGGGCCCTGATGGTAGTGGTGTTGGGAGACTGACTTAGAGGCTCCATTAATAGTGAGTACCCAGTGTCTTATTCTCAGTATTTTGACCAAGATGCAAATTTCTCTTGACTACTGTTAACTGTAAAAAGAAACTTCTCTAACCAATTTTGAGGAAAAACTCAGGATTGACTGTAAAATGGTGTAAATACTTTGAAGATTTCTGGAGGTTTCTAAAAAATATCTAGAAATGGAAATGCCATATATTCCAGCTATACCACTCCTGGGCATATACTCAATGGGTTTAGTATCCCACTACAGGGACAGTAGTGGAACCATGTTAATTTCTATTCTGTTCTCTATAACTTGAAATGGAATCAATCTAGATGTTCATCAACAGATGAATTGATAGGGAAAATGTGGTGGTACCTATAAGAGATGAAATATTACTTAGCTTTAAAGAAAAATAAAATCATAAAATTTGTAGGAAAATGATTGAACTGGAAAAAATATATACTGGGTGATTCAGGCCAAGAAAGACAAATGTTCTGTGTTCCCTCTAATATGGAGATCTGAGATTTAAATATTTTGTTTTCTACATTTAACTTGAAGTACAAGAGGAAGCCAGGAAATTAGAAGAAGTGCCTTTTGGGAGAGCATGCTAAGAGAGGAGCTTGTAGTTTATTGGTGAAACGATGGAAAGTTGAAAAATTGTGAGTGAGAATATTTAAGGAGGGTGAGCTATGGGACTGGAAAAGAAGAGAAAACAGTGAGTGAGTTAACCAAACTAAGGATGCATACACAAACCTTATTCAAACTCAGCAAGCTAATTTAAAATAAAAACAAAGAATTTGAGAAAAGAGTTCTCCTGCACTAGTGGACAATATTGCTCCTGGAAGGCATGGGTTACTAAGTGAAAAATCAGAGATGGAAGCCTGGGATTCCTTCCTATGAGTTATTGTTCAAGAAGGTCCCAGGGGTCTGAAAAACAACATATGTTATTGTCATTGCCCTTGCTGGCCCACCATAGCTACATGATTATACCCTTACTGCTGAAGATACCACATGGTTCATCTGTAGAATATACCGAAACCAATCTTAAACTAACCTGCAAACTACTTCCTTGATGTGCAGCTTTTAAGGTGCTGAAATATACTGTGTTCCAATTGGGAAGGAAAGATCAATGGTTTTACACAGTGCTGGATCCTGAAGCTGCAATACTGAACTGTCATACCAGATGTATGTGCCCAATGGCGCAATAACAACATGAGTATTAGAGGTAAGCCAATAGATTTCTTATTGGGTTTTTGTTCTGTTTTATTTTTTTGTTTCTTGAGACATGATATCACTGTGTAGCCCTGGCCATCCTAAATTTCTTTCTATAGACCGAACTGACCTCAAACTCACAGAGATCCATCTTCTTCTGCCTCCCAAAGCTGGTATTAAAGGTGTGTGCCACAATTTTTATTGTGTGCCCAGTTTCTTATTGGTTTTCAGGCTTGCTCCACAACACGGAATTTCATGCCCAGTATTATAATCCTGGTCAAAAGCCATGAATGGAAGGTTGTAGGCCTTAGGGTAGAAACCTGTTCTTGTTATTTGACAAAATGTTCATATTATCAATGTGAGATGACCTCTTGTTGTGGTTTTTGTTGAATTATGCAGATACATAAATGAGCATAGAACATTTTCCCCACAAACTTGATGCCCATTGAATTTCATTCTTTAGAGAAAGGCATATTCAAATGCTTTGCTCATTTTAAACTAAACTGTTATGTTATTTCACTATGTTTTTATATATTAGGGATATCAATCACTTGACAAGTCAACATTTTAAGCTGAAATTCTTAGTTTTCCTAAACAGCTGTATTATCTTGAAAATAAATCTTCTGAGCGGCACTGTCTTTTTAAATGTGAATTTTATTTCAGATATACAAAATACATTGCAGTAAGTAATGTACAAATTGAATGATGTTAATTGTTCCATTGATAAAGAGAATTAGTAAACAGAAATCAAAGAACAGTGATTAGAATGCCATAAATAGGAAGAATTGTCTAGTCTAAAATAAGAATCTCTAAAAAATCTTGAACAACATTAAATAATTTTGAGTCCCTGTAATAGCTCAAAGAGCAGAATCACAGAAAAGTGCAAAAACTGCATTGCAATTCTCTACTGCTTCATCTCATCTCCAGTTTCAATAATTCTTACATATCCTGGCTTAAATTTACTTCTATTAACATCTTACATTTGCTAATCAGTCCTTAGAAAACTTCAGTGAGGGCTGGTGTAGAGTCATGAGTGTCGTGTTTATTTTTAAAGTTATATAATTACATAAAACAATCTAGAAAGAAACTGCACATTTATAAAGTTATCTTGTAATGCACTTAACTCTGCACAACAAAGCCCAATTTTGCTCTCCTTTTTGATTCTCTCTGATATTGTTAATGCTGTCTACAGCTCCTTTTGAATTATGATGTTTCCAAATAAAATTGTTACGATATCACGTTACTACATATCATTTTCCCATCAGTCAATGAAATTAATACTTTTCTCATTCTCCTGTGTGTACTTAGGAGAATAAATCACAATGATTTAAAATTATGTATTTCTCACTTTGAACTATCATGAGTTCATCAATTTCTTTTAGTTCAATTGCTTTCTCATTCTAAGTTTCTCCCTATTTGATGTTTGAATTTAAGGTTTCTTTAAAAATTGTTATACACATCATTTTAACAAACACCTAGTTACAAAATCACCATTAAAATGCTTAAATGATAGAGAAATGACAGTGCTATATCTATAACTTGTAATTTATATTTTCAAACACATGAACTACATGTGTTTATTATATTAACATAGATAGTCATGAATCTTTTAATCTTTGAAAGCATATTTTTCAACACTAAATTAAAATGAACTTTTGGCTGGGGTTCTGGAGTTGGAGTCTTTATTCTATGGAATCAATAATGTGAGCTCATAAACTCTTTAGAGTATCATTGGTTCTATGTCAAGTGTGGGCATGGAAAAAGTAAATACCAGCACCCATTCAAAGACAATATTTAAGTGAATGTATTCTTCTTATGAAGTCCATCAGTTTAAACTCATTCAAAATGTCATGCACTTCCAGAAAAAGTGAACACAATTGGTATAGGAGGTCCTTCTGCTTATGTGTTGCTTTCATTGGTTAATCAATAAAGAAACTGTTTGGCTTGATAGGGCAAAACTTAGGTAGGCAGAGAAGACAGAACTGAATTCTGGGAGGAAGAAAGCAGAGACAGGGAGCCGCCATGGAGACAGCAGGTCAGACATGCTAAATCATTCCTGGTAAGCCATAATCTCGTGAACACAGATTAATAGAAATGGGTTAAATCAAGATGCGAAAGTTAGCCAATAGGAAGCTAGAGCTAATGGCCAAGCAGTGTTTTAATTAATACAGTTTCTGTGTGATTATTTTGGGTGTAAGCTAGCCAGGCAGCCGGAACAAAGGGACCCTCTCTCCATGCAACACACAATTTTAGATTAATATGGGCCACATCAGAGAACTTCATATAAAACAAATGTTTAAAAATGCAGCTTCTCTCTATAATTTCTAAATTCTTTCAGTCCTTAGTTCAAAATATCTCTCCTATTTTTTTTCTGATTTCTCAGCAAAAAATGGGATGGCATGATGTACCCAAACAACAATGCCCTTGAGTAAGTTGACTGTTTAGTACAAATGTCATTGCTAGGGAAACGGGGCACTGCCATGGATAATTATTCATATCATTTTGGTGTTGGAGTATATTTCATTTTCAAGTTTCAGGTACTAATGGAGAGATCAGATATAGGGAGTATGTATTTCAAAGCTTCTTTCAAAGACAAAGGTCCTTTTTAGCATAATTATCCACGATGAGAACTACATTGTAAAGGCTGGCTCACAAATAAGTGGATTTGGAAAGTGTTATTATGTTGGACTTCTTATCTTTTCCATCTAAATCTTGCTTGGCTTACAATTTTTCAGAAGCTTTCAAATGTTTACAATTTATCATAAAGATGCCCAATTTACACCAGGCACAGTGCCTCCTTCCAGTGAGTACATCCCAGCATGACTCCAGCATTTATAAAGATGGGATGATTCCTAATAGCCTAGTTTTTTCAAGTGCAAGTGGAATAAAGGCTAATTGCACAAACCACCTAGGCTCAGTAAAACTAGAAGTCTCCTGGCCAGCCCAACAAATCCATTAGGATTTTATTGGGTCCTAAAAAGAGTTATGTGATTCCCTGGGATCCAATCCTTGTCAATCAGGCCTGGTAAATTGGATTCTTGAATAGGGAAATCCCTTAGGGAGAGTAGATGTTACCCAGATCAGATGCACTGATTTCTTCGACTCTGTGCTCACTAGGTTCTGTTCTCTCTTTAGTGAACCAATAAAACCATAATAAGTATTGATTAACCCATTACTGCGCATTATCCACTGGCTTCTCCCTAGCTGTATTTAAACACTATGCGGCACTTTCACAAGGCCACTGTACAGATACTTGTTCTGCCTTGGCACACTTGCCAAGATAGCTCCAAGCACATTTCCTTTTAGTACAAACTCAATATCCCATTTAATCCTTTTTGCTGGCTTCAAAAGTATTCACCCAACTTTCTGAAGAAAGAAAATTAGGGGATTGCTGATGGTACATTAGATTTTGCATAATTCAAGTGTTTGAACATTTTCAAATTTTAAGTATTGTTTTCCAGTGCAGAGAAAAATATAAACTTTATTAAAATCCAAGGCAGGTTTTCATTGCTGAAAGAAATGATCTTTTAAATTGGTAAGTAATGTGGGACTTTGAATACATTATGTAATCTAATCATTTCTGTTGTCGGCATAAAGAGTTTTCACTAGCAAGCAGCTAATTTCATTAGCTGTTGGAACATTCAGGGGACACAGGAGTTACGTTCCATCTGATACTGTGAACATTTAGTAGATGTGTTTAAGGTTCCTCTGCACATTGAATATTCTTGAGGGAAAGTTCAGTTTCTGCCTGTCTATATATTATTAGAATTTCCTTCAAAACATCGACATGTACATGGGTCTCTGATTTTCTTCTTCATGCTAGTTAATAATAGAAATGCAAAGATTAACCAGACAAATTAAGGTTGATTAGAGGGGACAAGGTCATGAGCTGGATGGAAATGGGTCAATCACAGTCATGACAGCGAGAAAAAAAAATTACACATACACAACCCACGCTTTTAGGAGAGATTTTGTTTCATATTTATTCTAAACAATAAGCATGTTTTGAGATAAATGTATATACATGCATATATATGTTATTTTCATATATATATATAATTTTGAAGTTTGTAGTTTTGTAGCTTATATTACTTTTGTGTTCATTAAAGACGAGTCATCTGATCAAATGATTTTCAATACATTGTCAAAATAAATTACACTCACTTCATTAGATGTACAGGAACTGTAGCCAAAGCAGGGACAAGTATTAATTTAGACACTGCAGAAACTGACACTCCATCTTATGACCCTGAGGCTGTATTATTCAGGATACCTAGTGATGGAAGGAAGTCTGTCTCCATAGTAATTACCTAAATCTTTTATCAGTCATTTCTGGAAAGAAAATTAGAGCAATTGTGTCAGGACGGTCATATGGCAGAAATTGCACACTCATTCAAACCACTTACATCTCCGACTTTGTCCTTGGTGATGGCTCCTTTTGTTTATAGGCCTGTATCTGAAAGCCTGATTGGGCACGAGCAGATGTGCCAAACTAGCCACAAAAGGGTAGTTTTGTTTTTTGTTTTCTCTCAATTCTTTTTTCTCTTTTCTTCTCTCTCTCTCTCTCTTTCTCTCTCTCTCCTCCCCCATCTTGTTCTCTCTGCAAAACTGCTAAATTTTCTTGCTTTTTTTCTATTAAACAAATAATTAAGGAAAGGATTACAATGCAAAGAAACTCAATTAAAAATAGAATTAGCTTTAAAATTCCTCCCTCCTTTGTGTAATTCTAGTGATTATTAACACACAGATTTTAAGAATTAGGTGATTCTGAACTTAGAAAAAAGGGAGAGGAGCTTCGTATTCTAGGACACATGACTATTAATCAATTTGATACTTGATGTCACATCAGGAAGCCTGTCACTATGTAGCGCTAATATCTAAAAATTATTTTATTGATCAAAAACTTTACAAACATTAGCATAAATTAATAACCAAAGAAAGGCTGCAGCTAGTTGTGGGAGATGATATCCCCTCCCCCAAGGCTTCAGATGTTTTCATTAGTAAATTTTGAAATAAAAATTAAAAGGTGAAACTAGATCAACAAGAATTATACTTTTCATCGAGTGTTCAGAACAACATTGTCTACGCTTGCCCTTCAGGAAAATTTACAATTAATGGGTTTCTAGAACAACAAAAATATCCCCTTCTTCATGGCTCAGCTAGAGACATGCCACACTAATCTATTCCCAGTCAGTTGGCCATGGCCCTTTCCTCTGTCTGTCTTAGCATATTGATTTCTGAGCTGTCTTATTGGTTCCTAACATAATTACAGAAGAAGTGGGTTTCTTAATACTGCTAATATATTTCCACCATGGCATCTCAGGAAGCTGACTATAACACTATCTGGTACTACTGCTACAGTTAATGGTCAGTTTCTATTTTTATTATAAACTTCATTTTTTCAGGGAGTTTATAGTCTTAATTTGTTTAAAGAAAGAGAACCCTAGCTTTGTGTTTTGCAAGATCTGCATATTTCTGTCTTTAAATGTTTTGAAAGTGAAGCGTCTATACTCCCAGAGTTTCAGATTTTCAGAAAAACAGTTATTTTGGAATCTTTGAATTAGCAAATAATTTGGCAGGTAATTCAGTTCTGGAATCAATATGAAAAGTTGCTAGACTTTAATTAGGAACACCATATATCAACATACTTTTGTCTACAAAATATGACACTCTTAGATCCAAATATTGAGGATATGCGGCTATCAAACTAACAACAGATATTTGACAAAACAGTATTTCTTGAAATAGAACAATTGCCATAAAATTTTCTTTCATTAAAATATTATTATCATCTCTTTCCCTCCGTATCACATAATATGTAATATAAAAAAAAGCATGTGGCACCATACAGCATTCCTTACATCAAAAATTAAGATGTACTGGAGATTTTAAACAACTGACAAGTTAGGAATTTGGATTGATGTTTGTTTCATCTCAAAAGAAGTGTGGTTAATGTTTGGGTGAGCTGGAAAAGGATGACTCACAAATGAATACTTGAGATGCTGAACAGAAGTAACCTATAAATGGACATTCCACTGAGGCTTTGTGTGCTAAAGTCTTAGTACACAAGATGAATTCCAGACCATGAGAAACTCTCTGTCTGATTATGTGTTTTCTGTGAATGTCCTTAGAAGTGATAGAAGATGAATATATAGTATACCAGTGAAATATGAAAAGTATTTAACTCATGATCTCTAAAATGTTCCACATCTATGTTGATTATCTGTATACCGTAATTACTCTGGATAAATTTCATATGATAGTCACAATGGAGCATAGGCAAAATCAATCTGTAAGTTAGTGTCACATAATAGTAAAATAAATTAATAACAAATATAGTAGCATTCATTCATTTTAATTTAGATATTTATTGCATTCTATAATATAAATAAGTTATATGAATTTATGCAGATAGGAGAACTTTTAATATAACAAATTTGTTTCTTTCAAAAATCTTGGTTTTAACTGGAACATTCCTTTCTAAATTGAATTTTATCTTTACTGCCTTTATAAACAGAGAGAAAACCCAACCACTTGTAGCATGGTAATGTTCATACTACTCTCCACTCTCATTGTAGGTTTTATCTAATATTTTTGAATGTGCTATGACTTATTCCATTTTCACATATTGTATGGTAAACTGAGAGAGCAGAGAAGGGTTAAAATCTAAGATGTAAGTTATTTCCCATGCCCAGAAGTTCCTGACTTAGACAATAAAGCAGTGTTATAAGGAAATGCAATTGCTCAGAGGAGGGGAAGAAAAATGGGAAGAAGAGAGTCAAGAAAAGCTTTATAGAGAGCATGCTGTTGAATTATGAGTCTAAGGGTGGGAAATAACTTTATCAATGCACTAACACAGACATTACCTTGATTGACCTGTTGAAGGGTTGAGTTTCCTACGTATGAGTTGCCTGTCACATAGTCTTCTGTGCCTACATACTCAACTATCGCCACAACTTTTTCTCATTTGTGTTTATAAGTTTAAGGTGTACTAAGAAATATAGAAACACACCTTGGCATTATCGAAGGGGGAGACAGCATTGTAACTAGATGCAGGGTTGCAATTTTAATGACTCTATAATGTGGAAAGTCCAGTTATTGTAATTCATTCGTGTTACCACTTTCCAATATCCAGGCTGCTTGCATAGGAACTTTGTCCTTCTTAAGTGCTGCATTCCAGGTACAGGAAACTGATAAAAAGTTTATCTGGGAAAAGATATAGTACATGCTTCAACTACTGTTCAATGCACATGTAGAGGAAGACAAATCAGTCTCTCTTTCTTTTAGTGGATGGCATACATGGTCTTGTCATTACGTATAGTCAACAAGAATGCAAACAGTGATAGACGCCTTTCTGGATGATAGCTGCATAGGCACTAGTGAGTGAAAGTATCCCAGAAAGAAAGAATCCTGAAAGTTCTGACTTATGTGGAGGAGACTCGAACTCTTCCAGAAATGGGCATTCAGAGAGAGGTGAGAGGATAAAATCATCTTTGATCTGTTTATTTGGAGGATAGTGTCTATGTTTTTCTATAAACCAAGAACTTAAAGTGATATGCTGTATGAATATGCATATGGAACTACATGCATGGAATTCATGTGACTACTTATTAGCAACCTACTAAACCTCTGTATATTATATTTTAATTTCCATAACTTTCTATAAACTTATCCCTCAATACATTTCTACAGAAAAACTGCCTTTTGCCTATTTTCTGTGTTCTTTTTTAAAATTCTAATTCTTATTCTTTAAAGAATTCCAGAATAAGTTGATAAACGCAGGGATGATAAGGGATGTAGTGTTCCTAATTATTTTTAAAATAATGTCATAAACTTAGTTGAAATAATGTTATTGGCTTCAGACAGGAAGTTTTATTTCTTTTTACTTGCTGGCTAGAAATTTTATGTGCAGATAGTCAGTGTAATCAAGAAGCATTACTCTTCTCTGATATAGCGTAAGATTAATGTAAATATTCATAATATATAATTTGTGATAAATTTCAAAAATTTACTCATGATTATAAAACCAACATTTGAGCATTTGAAATTTATAAACTCCCATAAATTAAAATAAACTTTAGAAGCTTGACATTTCAGCCAATGCACAGTCATTTAGATTTTGCCAGAACATTTCAAACAATATCATGGCTAGAAATTTTATACTGAAAATAAAATTTAACTGGACACTTCAGTCTTTTAACCATTTCATAGGTTCTGTATGAAGCATGGAATTGCAGTGGCAGAGGAATTCAAAAATGATGAAGTGGAAACAGCTTAGCCAAAATTTAAAAACTTCAAAAGACTTCTACCCTGATGTGCAATGAAGTACCTACAGATTCTCAATCCCAGCAAGTTGTCTGGATTCTGCTTTTCATACTCAGAAACAGGCCTTGTCTCTGGAAAGATGGTTTTACATCACCTGTCATAACCAAGAAGAATTGCCAGCTATTTCTCTCGGTGTTCCTAATTGTTGTCAGAACGCGACCTAAAACTCTGACATAGAATTTTTCAAAGTCAGGCTTCCACAAGGCACGCACATTTATCAATGTTTACTCCACACGCACCTACGCCGTAGCACTTGTGAAGGTCTGTTTTTATTTAATTCTCAAGATTTTGTTGTTAATGGTAAAACTGTCTCATAAATTAGGGAAGTGCTCAATTACAAGCTTGACGGAGATTGATTCTCGTTTTGCTGCTGGTCAGTACCAGCAAGTGAAGGCCAAGGAAACCACAACTCCTGCTAATGTTGGCGCCACTTCAAAGGTGACCATGAACAAGTGTTCATTACCAATTAGGGTAGTGTTTGGCTTCAAGCCTGGGAGCTGTTTGTGTTTGTTAGTGACCATCTGTATAAGAATTACCCCATTGTGTGGTTACAGACACTCATGGGATAAAACACAACTTCAAATGATTTGCATATCTATTTTGTGAAAAAAAAAATGTGCATCTAACAAATAAGGTGCCAGCCAGAACATATAAAGCAACCAATTGCAAAAGCATTGACATTTATATAACACATCAGTAATCTATAAGAGGAAATGGCCCCAATGTAATAGAAAATTTTTACTTAAAAATGAACACCAACTTTATTTTAGGCTTTTAAATATGAGTAAATTTTTTTGCACTTTTAAACATGGAATTCTTTTTAATTTTATTGTAAGAGAAATCTCTAAAATAAAATGTTATAATAAAGAAATACTGGAGTTCTAATCCTTTGGGGAAAAACTTATGTTTTAAAGACACCTTCTTTACTTTAAAAAGTTGTTACAGCTGGGCGACAATCGGGCATAAGTGTCACACTGCACAACAAACCTCACTCAAGAGATTTATCAGGAAAGAAGTATCCAGGCCGGTGGCTGTCTCTAGGGTGAGATGAAACAGCAAACTGGACAGGGTACAGAGTTTATATTGGGGTTTCTTCGGGGAAGAGGAGGCCAGAGCTTCCCAGGATGGCTTGGGATTGGTATATTTTGAGGTCTGATTTTGAGGCAAGCTCCAGGACTGTAAGGATGTTGTGCTTGAGAACCTCAAGGATAGGTGGAATTATATGTCAGGGATTGGTGGGATTTCAAGCTCTGGTCCTGGGATCAAGTAAGGGTTAAGTCCGTTGTCCCTTTTCAAAACCTTACAACCCCTGCCTGGTATTTTTATGTTAAGCTACATGGTTTTGAGAAGAATTCAAATATATTTTCACCTAAAACAACGGGTTAGCCCTATTCATATCACAATATTAAAAGTAAGAAAATAAAAGATTACAGAAGAAGGATCTGACCAAGTCTGCTTGTGCTTTGCTGCCATGACACTTATACCATGGGCTAGTATCAGAAAGAAGAAAGAAGGTAATTGCCTCTTCCAGGCAAGGCAGTTTCTAACAATCAAGGCCTTTTGTAGTAGATTATATACTCATTTACAATATGTATGCACATATGTCTGTATACATATGTATATATTACACATATATACAATTGAGTGTGTGTCTGTGTGTACACAAAATATTTGAGTATTCTGATGTCTATTTTGCTATTATTAGAGAACACCTAATGTGGAATCTACATATAAATAAGGATGTGGTCTATGTAAAATAGCTATTCAATGTTTCTTCTTCATTCTACATTAATTTGAACAAAAATTTTTGCTAATCAATTCCATTGTAAAATTTGAAATAAAGTTACAAATACTGAATGGTTATCTTTAAATTTGTACTTAATTTTATTTTAATAACATAAAACCAATCATAATGTGTGCACTTCTAAGATTATCATCTAGGAAGAGAAAGGGAAGAAGAAAGGAGGAAGGAATAAAAGGTTAGAAGAAAGCAGCCACCTTTATCTTTGTATTTATGCATGCTATTTATGTTATTTCATGTGGGATAAATGCCTTTATTGCACAAGAATTACCATTTTCAAATTATGAGATAATATTGTACAATAAAGCAGTTGAACATGGGATTGATAAAGGAATAATACATGATTAACTGATATTTAAGAATACGTTAAATCTTGCTTGCCCTTAATAGGTGTGTCCATTCATCAGGGAATTTTACATGTAGTTGTTTGGTGTGGATGCCCTTCTGTATATGTGTTCTTTTAATTAGTTGATGAAGAAAGCTGCTTTTGGCCATCTGCTTAACAGAGTAAAACCAGGCCGGAAAATCTGAACAGAGATGCAGAGAGAGAGTAAGCAGAGTTGGAGAGAAGCCATGTAACCACCACAGGAGACAGATGCCTCTGTTGGAGCCTGCTGAAACCTTGCCTTTATGTCATGACCTTGTAGTGATACACAGATTAATGGAGATACATTAGTTTAGAATGTAAGAGTTAGCCAGTAAGAAGCTAGAGCTAACAGGCAAGCGATGATTTAATTAATAAAATTTCTGTGTGGTTATTTCAAGTCTGGGCAGCCGGGAACAAATGAACAGAGTCTCCCAACAGTTGTTTACATTGATTTTTATATTGAACTATTGTTCAGTAGCACAAATTGATCTCAAAAGATTGAAAATGAAAAGCACAAAGGATGGATATTAAGGGGAGTGGATCTGAGGAAAGTTGGAGAAGAAGGGTGAATATAATTAATACATGCTTTACAAAGTTCTCAAAGAATCAATGAAAATATTTTTAAGTGAAGGAACACAACTCCTCAGTGGTGTTCTGACTGTTGTTTGCATTCTGAGGGTTCTTCCCTAGTTTGGGCTGAGTGGCAGGGTGCTGGTCTACTAATATGCAGTCTAAGCACCAACACTTGGCCTTCTTTCTTTGAACTAGATGTTCACTATACAGGTTTTCCTGTGAAGAGGGAATAAAATTCCCTTTTTTAGGAGCAAATGTAAGCTAAAATGCTTCCAGGAGGAACGAAACTACTACACTCCAATGGTTAAAACTGCTGTCTTACAAAGTAGCACGACAGGGCCCCAGTGTTCTTTTTAGCATCATTTTGTTCAAGTCACTCTACGGCCATTGTGGCGGATTGTGACTGCAACAGCCTTTTCTATTCAGCACTCCTGGGATATCAGGTTTGTTAGAGCTGAGGATGAATATCACTATAGCTATTAAATTACTATTCTTTAAAAACCTCAGACAAATAACAAGAAGTCATGCTATGTAGCCAGATAATACAAAGAAGAGTCACTAATAAGTATGATATACAGGAAGTGACCTTCTAAATGGCAAAGTTGAAAGTGGTCATTTATTGGGAAATAGCACTGTCAAGGTTTTGATCTCTGGGTTTTCAGTAGAGAAAGTACTGTTTTATCTATAGGACATATATAACTTTTTAGAAACTTGTGAAGTAGGAGGGTTAGGACAGAATTATATTTCAGTTTAACTTAATGACTATGTTTACCAGAAGCAGTGAAAGTCATATATGGTTGCACTGACAATGGAAGCCAGGTTTTTGTAATTAACATCCACTCTCTTTAATCTTTCTGTTATGCTCTTTGTCACTTTAGTCACTGGCAAGTATTGAGATTGGTACAATATGAGAGTAGCCTGAGCCTTATATCCCACTCTATTTGAGAGATAACTTTATACTCCAGATTTTTTTTATTAATACTAAACCAACACTCTATGAATTTATTTTTCCTCAACATGCTCACACTTTGTCAGGCAATCTTGTCTATTTTGCCTTTCCAGGTGGATCTGCATGTTTTTCTTAGAGTTCACCTTATTACTTAACTTCTCTTGGATCAAGAACTACAGGCTCAAAATTCTTTGTTTATAGTTTGTATCCACTTATGAGTGAATACATGCAATATTCATCTGTTGGGGTCTGGGTTACCTCACTCAGGATAGTGATTTCTAATTCCATCATTTTGTATGCAAAAGTCAAGATGTCATTATTTTTTTTACTGCTGAGTAGTACTCTAATTGTATATGTGCCTATTGTAAGAAGGCACATATTAGTTTGTTTCCCTGCTGCCCAGCTAGCTCAGTCGGAAGTGCATGAGACTCTTAATCTCAAGGTCGTGGATTCGAGCCCTATGTTGGGTGCCAGATGAAGAGAGACACTAAAAAGAAATCCCACACAAGCTCAGAATTGAGTATAACAAAGGGTTATTTATTTAGGGGTAGACTCACAGATCACAGTCCACTTCTCAAATGTGGAAGAGTAACTGAATCTCACAGCCAGAAGTGAGAGGGAATGCATGCTTTACATCAGCATTTGTAGTATAAGAGGCCACGCCCAAGTTGGTAGGTAACTTAAAGGCTAATGGCTGTAGGATTTCCTAAAGCATGTGCCACATTTTCTTTATCCATTCTTTGGTTGAGGGGCATCTAGGTTGTTTCCAGGTTCTGGCTATGACAAATAATGCTGCTATGAACATAGGTGAACAAATTACTTTGTAGTGTGATTGAGCATCCTTTGGGTATATGCCCAAGAGTGGTATTGCTGTATCATAAGGTAGGTTGTTTTCCAATTATTTGAGAAGCCACCATACTTAGTCCCAAAGTGATTTTACAAGTGTGCCTTCCCACCAGCAATAAATAAGAGATCCCCTTACTGCACATCCTGTCCAGCATAAACTATCATTTGTGTTTTTGATCTTAGCCATTCTGACAGGTATAAGATGGTATCTCAAAGTCGTTTTGATTTGTATTTTCCTGATGGCTAAGAATGTTGAACATTTTCTTAAGCATTTTTTTTTTTTGGCCATTTGAGATTCTTCTGTTGAGAATTCTCTGTTTAGTTCTGTACCCCATCTGTTAATTAGGTTATTTTTAAGTTCCTATAAACACCTCAAGTACTTGATGGCATGTGGCTAGTTGTTGCTGAATTTCAGAATATGCTCATCATCCCATGATATTCTATTAGATAGTGCTGCATAACAATAGAAGAACTAAAGAAGAGATGTAAAATTTTGAGAAAATTGGGAAATAGATATATAAGACTTAAAAAAATACTATTTGATGTTTGATGAGATTAGTGATTTTAATTGACACTAGTAACAATCATGTTAAAAAGTACAGAAAATACAATTGTCAATGCTAGGACTCAGCCTCAGTACCCTTCAGCCTATTAGTATATAGAGAAATGTAGGAGCTGTGCTCTAGATGTATCCATTAGGACTGGGCTCCACATCTCTTAATTTTGATTTGTTGGGGTTTTCTGTAATGATCCCTGTCTGTTGTATAAAGAAATTTCTTTGATGGAATCATTGCAGAAGAGGGAGTAGAAGAACTACAGGAGACAGGGAATTGGAAATTTCTATATGATTGTGTCCCGCAGGAATATCAGAAGCTACAACTAAGAAGTCTCACCAACATGATTGTCTAAAGACAAGCTGAACAAGGATGAAGATAGGTATGTTCCATGGTGGATGGGAAATTTCAACAGGGCCTCAACTCTACACAAGAACTGTAGGCAACTGAGTAATGCTGAGAACTGGATAGGCTTGCCCAAAGGAAAGTACATCAATTAGTTGTGCTATACCAAGTGCTCAGCACTAAGAAATATACACACAAGTAATATCAGATCGATAGCAAAGATTATATTTATGTATTTAGGATTATATATGTATATATCTATATATAACATATAAGTGCATATCATTAAATAACTAAAAGTAATGGATAAAAAAGTCACGACTTTCAAAGAGAGCAAGGACATGCTATGAGAGGGTTTGAAAGGACGAAATTTAAGGGAAAACCATGTAATAAAATTAGGACCTCAAAACCTAAAATGGAAAATTTAACAATATATTCAACACTTTAGTAACACAGAAACTGTGGTAAATACAAACAATTGAGGATTGCTCAGCTACAATAAAATAGTGAAATTATGGGATTTTTACAAAAATAGAAAGAACTAGATATTATGTAGTGAGATAGAAGCCAGACAAAAGACAGCTATAGTATGGATTCTCTCATAAGAGTTGTGTGTATTTCAGAATCAAAGTAACAAAGTGAAATGAAACTGTAAGATACATTGCTCAGTAGAAGGAAAGTGACTAAGCAGGAGAGGAAAAGAGGAGCAAGATGAGATAACTAGGGGTGAATGTAATCAAGTTACATTACATCCATGAATGCAAATATAACAAAATCTTTCTGTGTCATTAACATTTACTACTTAAAAGAAAAAAAACTGGATCATTCATACAACATCAGATGTTTAGTAGAATTTAAAAATATTAAGAGGCTGTTAAGTTAAACTCTATGCTGATAACTTGAATCATATAAAACAATATATTATAGATATATGTTGCTAGCTGACTGTGTCCATAAGTTACATATCCATAGATTCAAACAAGCACTGACTGAAAATATTCCAAAAGTAAATATTGTGACTTTACTGAGTATGTAGATATGTTTTTGTCACTATTGCTTAAACAGTATAGCATAAAAACATTTAAATTGCATTTATATTAGGCATGAGTTATCAATGGATTAGTTATCAGATCCATGAAGAACTATGCAGCTTATATTTAAATATTATGTTGCTTATTCATAGGATTTCAGTATCTGGAGATTTAGGTATCTGACAGGGTTCTGGAATCAATCTCTTATATAGATACTAAACTAAAACTATATATCCTGGAAATATAAAATTTATACCATGAAGTCAAAGTTGTTTTAACATAAGAAAAATCAATTTATACATACCTTACTAATGAGAAAGTCAAAGAATAAAGATGAATATCTTAGAGTATAAAAGAAATCACAAAGAAAACATTACACATATGAATCCTAAGAGATAAATGATATCTTACTTATGTCTAGTCAAGGATAGTAAGTGAATGGTTCACAAACCAATAAAGACGGAACATTGAATAAAGGTGTTTACTAATATATGTCAAGGACAAGTAAGAAAGGAAAAATTATGAATAGAACCCTATGAAGTTTTTAAAATTCTTTACATTCAGCATGTAACATTTATATGAACTAGAAGTCAATTTTTCCTAATGGGGAATCCACTACTGTAAAAATATCATTAAAAACACAAACAGAAGTTTTTGAATCCATGCTAGAGAAGATCCCAGGAGTTTGAGGTTTTTGTATGAACTATGTCAACTGTGATGTTGATCCACACAAAACAAAGAACTAATTCAGATAATGCAGTACTTTAAAATACAGCTGCAAGAGGACATATGATACCCAACTTAAGAAATTACCTTAAATTATAAAGCTGTAGGGCTATACACGTAACAAAAATGAAATTAATTAAAATCAATATTTTCCAAGAAAAGACAAGTAGACAAAGAAACCAATAATGATATTTCAGAAATATATTTGTTCATGTATTGCCTTCTGCTTTACAAAAAAAAATAATAACTGTTGAACATGGTAAAGTAATGTGGGATTCCCCTCTGTATGCTGTGAATACCACTGGTTAATAAAGAAGCTGCATTGGGCCTATTATAATGCTGAATATGGCAAGGTGGGAATTCCAAGGAGATAGAAGAGGAAAGAGTAGGTGGAGTCAAGGATAAGCCAGGCTGCTGTAGACAGACACTGGATGCCGGATGGAATCTTACTGGTACACCACAACCACAGATAAGTAGAAATGGGTTAATTTAAGATATAAGAGCTAGATAGAATTACAAATAAATTAGTAGGCCAAGCAGTGTTTTAATTAATACCATTTCTATGTGAGTATTTCTGGTCTGAGCAGCTGGAAACAAACAAGCCATCTCCACATACAATAAAGCAATTTATTTTTAATAAGTGGTATTTTTTATAAAAATATTTATATGGAAAACAAACTCAACCTATGTTTCAGACCATGAAATAATCTTCAACAATACAGAAATTATAGAATTTAGTGTAAAAATAAAAACAATAAGATTTCCAAATTAAATGGTAAGATTTTAACTTATAACTTTGAGCAAGGCAATAACTTAGCTAACAGATTACTAAAATTTGAATGTTTTCATTCTCAAGCACCATTAGAAGAAGGATAGGTGAATCATGATGTAGGAGAATATAGTTGTAATTCTTATTTCACAAAAGGGACATGTAAAAGGTGAACGATTTATAAGATCTGAAGAAAAACTAGAATTTAAATTAAAATAATAATAATAAATAATTTTTAAAGGCACATGTGTAGACTTTATACTGAGCATGAATATCTCAATAATTAAAAGAATTAGAAAAAAAGGAATGAAAAAGTCAAAATACTTGAAAGCACATTTACAAAGAATTCTGGTATAGGATGTAATTTGTTTCACAGAGACACAATAAATATTGAAAATAAGCAAAGTATAAATATCAGTAATAAAGATACAGAGTAACACTAGCATATTCCTGGTGGGAAATAAATCACTGTAGATATTTTGAATAATTTGCATTTATCTGTGAAAACTAAATGTACATCCACATTTTTATCTCCTTCTTAGGTATATATACCCAAAATACATGGATGCATAGCTCCCAAAATATATAGATAATGTAGATGATGGCATTAATTGCAAGAACCAAGAATTGATATTGAATATAATATCAAATTCTTTATCAGTACTAATGGGAAACTTCATGGTAAAGACTGAAATGTGGCCCAGTATGTCAGCAGAGTGTCTGCTGCGCAAGCATGCAAATGAGAAATGAATCCATGGTTCCCATGTAACAGTGCTGTGGTATGGTGGGTGTCAAGTGTCTGTTAACTGAGAGCTGTGGGTACAAGAACAGATGGATCCCTGGAGAATGTTGGCCATCTAAAGTAGTCTAATCAGTGGAGTCCAGATTCAGTGAAAGACCCTGTATCAAAAGCAATTTTAAAAAATACCTGAAGAAGACAATCTGTATTGACTTCTGGTAGCCACATGTATATTCTCCATTATATACACATGCACTCCCAAACAACTATTCAAAACTGAGAGGATATTAGCTTTGTAGAATGCAAAGAAACAAGTTACAGCAGGCACATTTAAGAGAGAATCTACACCTCCTACATACACGATTTGCATGGCCCATTATGTTACTATGATGCTAAATAAAGAATGAATACGATCTATTATGATAGAAGTCAGGTTATTGATTGCCATTTATGAAAGACATTAACTGTAAATAGGAAAGAATGCCCTGACTCTGACTGTGAACCCATCTCCCGCTGCTTAGACTCTCCCCTCCCTTTGTCTCTCTCCATCCACATTCATTATAACTTAGTGTCCCACCACCACCCTTTCTCTCTCGGCTACAACCAGTTTCATTCCTCACAACTGCACTGAATATATTCATATTTATCACTCACATCAATAATGAACCTGTTTCATATTAAGATCCTTTTTAAATATTGAAACATTTTTAACAACTTTGGCACATTTCATATTAGTTCTTCCCTCAGTTACCATGTTTTAAAACTTAGGTCATAGTCTCTGCTCCTATACACCCTTGCACATACTCATGAAGAGTTGATCATGGGCAAGGAGGGAAAGCTTTATTAGGATACAAAAACAAGAAAAGAAATTTAAAAAAATTTTTTTTAAAGAGCTAACCGTTCTTTTTAATATCATATAGACCATCTTACATGCATACTCCCTGGCCAGTGGGGATTTTAACAAAACTTTTTATATGATTTAATGAATTGGGATGATGGACTCTACATTGGCTCTGAACCAACTTTGTTTTAATGAAGATGTCTTTAAATGGACTTAAATCCGTATTTATCTCAATTCCACCCATCCTCATGTTGGTTGAAGCTTCTAAATGAAACTCAGTCTACACAACTCTTTCTTGCCATAGTTTGTCACGAATAAGAACAGCAAGAGTCCTACTCATTGTAATGAGCACAATTCAACAATGAATTTCAATATAATTTCTGGCCTTGGGGAAGCTGGAAACGGCGGTCTATTTCAGCATGTGTCCTGTAGTCTGCACTACAAAGTTGACATTACAGTGCTCTTGTTTTCACATTTGACTCTAAGCAATGACCTGTAAAACAGGAATGTGTCTTTTTAACATTGTAAACCCTATAGTTTACACATGTAAACACAAGTTAAACTTTATTGAAGAAGTTAAAAATTCTTAGCGCAAAGAAATACCACCAGGTTATAAGAAAAAAATGTAATATGCTAAATGACACTGGAATTTCTAAATTTAGGGAAACAAAATATCTAGTTTTTTTTTTTTTAATTAAAATGTGCAGATTGAGAGATCTTGGAACACACAGTTCTAAATGGGATGTATCTATCGAATTTCCTCTGAAGAAGGGGACAGCAAAATTAAAAGAGGGAGAGGGGATGGAGGACACCAAGAAAACAAGCCCTTTTAGATACAGTAGGACTCACATACAGATGACGTCACAAAAACTGTGGCAGAATTAATATGACCAGCACATTTCTAAGTAAATGGGGTCCAAGTGAAGATAAGAAAATGGACAGAAATCTCCATCCAGAACCCAAAAGCTGTCTATAATTGATAACAGCTCACAATAGAAACATTAGCTTTTTTCAATCTAGTTGTGCTAGGTATATAAAATACTCTTAAGGGCAAGCCCCATGCATAGAAGTAGATTAACATTACAAAAAAACATCAATGGTATTTTTGGAATTTTTAGCTGACTGTGATTTTTCTGAGTTTTTTTTTTTTATTTTTCTTTTACAGATCTTTGTTTACATATTATAGTTCCAAATTTTGTTTTTATGGGTTTTCCATTTTTGTAAATGTGCATGTCTTAGGTATTTCTTATGCTTTTTCTTTGACTATTTTATGCTTTTTTGTTTTGTAATATACTTGTTTGCTTATTTTATCTATTATGATTATTAATTATGTTATACCTGTCTATATTTTAATGAATAATAATGAAAAGGTTTGCATTTGGGTGATAAGTGGGCAGGATCTGGAAAGAATTGGGGATGGGAAGCATAATCAAAATATCCTGAGTGAAAAATTATTTTTAATACAAAACTATTAGTCAGAGGTGAATGTGATAGCTCACTTCTAGAACCCAAGTATTCTAGAGACAGATGTAGGAGGATCTCTTGTAAGGTTCACATGGGCTAAAGGAAGCCTCTGTTTTCAAAATAAACAAACATCAGAACAGAAAGAAATTTTAAATTGCAGTATACAGATTAAGCAAATAGCCTCAAACAACAAGAACTTTATGTATATTAGAGGATGTTTGCTGACTGAGATCACCTAACCAGTTACATGGATAACAAATGAAGTAACTGAGTGCTATGAATTTATGAGCATACACTCTAAAACAATCTGTTGGAAATACCAATGTGGAGAAAGATTCTATACCTTAAAATCTACAGTAATAAACTCCCAAGTAAATTTTGTTAAACTGGAACACTTTCTTATATAGAAATCCAGTCTTATACTCAGACCCGACCCTTGAACAATGGCTGAGGAACAGAGATTCTGAAGGTATTTGACTGTACTATAGTAGATGTTCTCATTTTAGTTTTGCTTATTCAGCAGTTCCTATAAACAGGACTCTTATGCTTAACTTTGAAAACATCAATAATGGGAATAAAAGTTTTGGATAGATACATTTATTGAACAAAGTGTGTGACAGATACTGTAGATAACACACAAAAGTAAATCAAACATCCTCTATGCTTTGGAGAATCCCATCCCATGAAAAGATGTATATAGTAACACGGAACTGAGACACAGACATCACTTGGATCAACACTACACAATATTCTTCATCAAAAGTGGAATGTTATAGGTTAACATCACCATCAGGTATGGGACATTCTATTAAGAAGGACGATTTAGCTAGTTTTTTTTATTTTTGATAAGATGAACTCTGAGTTCATTTTGTAGCAAACAACTGGCTGAGAAATTTCTTCATTAACAAGATCTCCCACATTAAGCAGCTTTTCAAAAATATAGATCAATCAAAGACACTTGAATATGATTCTTCATTGCCTTTCAATCTTGTATGGTCAGGTAGATCAGATGGCCTGTGACCTCGGGAGGCTGCTGATGCTTTTGGTCACCACAGTGACTCTTCACTTAAATTGCTTCTTGCTTTTCTACTTATGCTGGGTCATGTGTAGAGTGTCTTTTCTGTGAGAGATGATTAGTTTCCTCTCCTTGTCTGGCTCTTGTTAGGCTTCTACTGCTGCTTCTTCCTCTTAGATTTAGAGTTCTGAGACCCCTTGAGCTGATGAACTGCAGTGACTTCTCTCTGACACTTCTACGCTCTAAGAAGTGCTTGAAGCTGCAGCAGGATGCAGAGGATGGACTGGACTTTTGAAAAGTCCTATCTAGCCTGTTTTGCAGGAAATCTCTCTATATTTCTTTTCGCAGAGTTGCAATCTTTCTGCTCTTAGGAAAAGTGAAGTATACCCAAAATAATACTTTTCCTTTAAAGAGGAAGAAAATGACAGCGAAACATAGTTCCTTTTGTTACAGAAACAAAAGGAGTCTGTTTCATTGAGATAAACTGGATTTTTTTATAAACATTTTACTTTTACTTCAAAGTATCACAAACATGAATATTGTTAAAATTAGATGATCTCTTGGTTCTCTACAATAATACCATATGCTCATAAGGGATTTTTATTGTTCAATTTTAAGCAAACATCTTCTTCAAAAATATTCAGTAAACTATCATACAACTTGGTTTAATGTTTCCTTATAAATGAAACTTAAGAATGAACAATATTGTGAGCAACATAATAAATATGCAACAATAAACTTAAAGCATTTTCTGGTTTAAAAAATTAATTATGATACCTAGTACAGTGCTAGGAGTTCTCTACATTTATTTAGAACTATTCTCTACATCACTGACAATGCTTGCCTTTATTTGTTTTTCTACCTCCTCCCTCTATGTCTGATTCTTCTACCTCCCATCCATTCCAGTAAAGGTCAAGGAAGTCCTCTGGGACACTGCATCTTTCTCAACTAATGCCCCCTTGGTCCATGCTGTGGCTACCTCAGGAGCCATCACAGTCTCTACAACAACTACCTTGGAACATTCCACCATAAATGTTTTTACTGAAAATGCTTTGTAATATTAATAATTTTAAAAATATATTTATTACTTTATCTATTAATCTATATTTGCAATGATGAGCAATGCAATACATATGGAATGACATTGGTATTTTCTTCATAATCGACTTGTTTTATTTTATCCAGAAATAATGGGCAATAATTTGAATTAAACTGATAGAACTGAAGTGAAACACATTGAGTTGAGGGAATGACAAAAAGATGGCATTCTTGAATGAATTAGTGTTATTTCATGCAATATTTTATTCCAGTATTCATTTTAGCAAATCATCTAAGCCAAGGAAAAGATTAGTAGGTGTACATGGGACCTAGAGGTTGTTTCTAGTGAAGAAGTATGAAAAGAAAGTGTTGGTCATCTCTAAGAAACCAAAAGCAGAGGGTTTATAAAGGAAGCCAAGCAGAACTGGAGGTTGTTAGGGCCAACCAGAAAAGTCATGTTGGTATTCAGTGAGGACACTGTAGAAAAAGACACAGTTCTCATAGTTTTTACATGAAAGTGAAATTTAAAATGTTAGCCAATTTTTAAAACTCTCAAAATACAGCAAATAAGGAGAAAGAACTATAGTGGGAAAAGTGGAAGGGGATGATGGAAAAGCACACACAAGAAGTGACAAACTTACAAAATCACTAAGAAAAGCCACTGAGCAGAGATCTCATTTCACTGTGAGTGGCTGGAGCTGAGAGAAAACAATGAAGAGACAGACTGAGTGGAAGTCATGATCTTAACACAGGGAAATGTTGAAGTATTTCCAGGCTCTATAAAAGATCTCAGGGAAGTGAATACATGTGAAAGCTGGAGAAGGTAAGTGTTAAAGAAGTGTTCCAGAGACTATCATGACTTTCTCTTCACAAATTGAAGGCATTTCTTTAGAAGGAATGATTTGTCTTTGAAAGAAAACTGAATAAGAAAAAAGAAGGTAAATATCCAAAATTACTTTATATATATGAACATAGTTGACCCTCAGCCAATTTCTCAAAGTAAAGTAGGAAATAATAATATCTCTTCAAACTGGAAAGTAGTATAAATTTTAGGGCTTGACATACAGAAATGGTATTGATGAACTGGAGAGATGAATCAGTAGTTGAGAACGTTTACTGTTTTTTCAAATGGCCAGGGTTTGGATCCCAGCATCTATAAGTGGTTTGCACCTGTCTATGACTCTCATGTTTTTTTTTAATTTATTTATTTTTATGTATATAGTGTCCTGCCTGCACACAAGAAGTCAACACCAGATCTCATTATAGATGGTGTGAGCCACCATGTGGTTGTTGGGAATTGAACTTAGGTCCTCTGGAAGAGCAACCAGTGCTCTTAACCTCCTAGCCATCTCTCCAGCCCCCTATGACTCTCATGTTAAAGGATCCAATATCCCTTCTAGCCAACATGGACATCACAAACACATGGTGCACATAAACTCATGCAGACACACCCATCAATACACATATAAATTTAAAACAAATACATAAATATCAAATTGAATAAAAAATTCAGTTTTGGTTTCCAATTAATACAGGCTACCTTGAATTGACAAAAAGTATTCAACATACTTAATTTTCCTCCATAATTACTTATAACCAAGATGAGGATAAGTAGAATAGGTGCAATTCAGTCTCCACATGGAAACCATAGGTTAAGGCAGAAAAACAAATAGAATATGGGAAATTGCATGAAAGGATTAATGTTATCTAAACTGTGATGATTCATCTAGTGGTGAACTTCACTGGATCTGGGGACAGCTAAGAGACAAGCCTCTGAACACACTGTTAATTGACCTGGGGCAACTGAATGTAGAATGCCAATCTCAGCAAAGATCCAGATAAAAGGGAGTCAGGGAGAAGAGTCTTCTGCTTTTTCTCTGCTTGCCTGTGCAGCAACCTGGTTTCTTACTCTATTTTGCTTGCCTCTTACTGGTGAGGTTATCTATCTTATTGGCATAAATGTTACTAATGCTCCATTCTTTCATGACATCAGAACTAAGTTTCTTTTGCTTTTCAAAACAGATTGAAGAAAAGTGGTTCTCAAACAATCCCACTAGGTCTTTATTTTTATATTCAGACTTAATCCAGTCTCATCGACTACGCAGTTACTATGTTCTCAGTCTGTGTATTATGAAGAGAAGCATTACTAGGCTACTCAAACTGAATCATTTAAACCAATTAAATGAACTTCCTTTAAATACATTCATCCTTTTGCTTTTGTTTTTCTATATAACCCTTAATAATATACTAAGTAAATGAATCAATATTTTCAAAACCATAATACCAAATTCCATAAAAATTAATAATTAACATACTTCTGAATTTAGTAACAAACTTACAAATAGTTGTTTCTAATGTAAATAAATTCAAATTCCACATGCACACACACACACACACACACACACACACACACATCATTTTAATTCTAAAGATCAACTTTAAAATTTTCCAGAAATTCGTCTAAGAGACAAAGACAGGCGATAATTGGATTTTAGGTGGAATGCACAATCCTGTATTCTAGGATGAAAACAAATGGGTGGCATGCCATGAACATGATGACAGCTGCCAATTATGCCAAAAGGCAGGATAGTCAGAAAAATTCTCAAAGTTTCATTCAGTAGTGCTTGAAATGAAAAGCAAAGGAAAGACATTCAGTAGAGAGACATTCTAGGCAACACTGGAAAAATAAATCACAAGGAAGAAACCACCTCCTGACCATATGACCCATCTGGGACTGAGAGTTAACAAAAATGTGTCCACCCTAGCAAGCACTATGTGTCATGAAATCAAGATGGGTAGCCTAAGACATCTGAGGATGTCTGCGTCATTTTAACTGAGATAAAATATTTAAAAGTTATCTGGAGAAAATTGTAGACACATGGAAGTACTGAGAGATTAGAGGTTTGATGGATCTTGCATGAAGTTTTTTTTTTTTATGGTAGATGAGCTTTCCTTCAAATCAAGCAATGATGGTTGTGATTAGAGAGTAGGGTCTTGGATTCAGAAATTTTGGAAATGGAATGAATTGAGTGCTTTTGTGAGGAATGGATGAAAAGTCATCGGAATGTGCTGGTGAGATGTATCTTCCAAGATGTATCTTGGAAGATATGTAAGTCTGGGAGTTTTCACAGATCTGTTAAATGGTCATAATATTTGAATAAACAAAGCAACTACTGATGAGGTATCTTCAACCCTTGTCATGAGATTCTAAGTGTTCGGCTTCATTAACTTCAGCATTTATTTCTTGGCAAAACATTCTTAAAAGTAAAATAATAGCGAAGTATTTACAATTCTTATTATGTATATGATGATTTCCCAGCAGGCTGACTCTAATGACTTGGGCTGGCACACCCAGTGTGTGAAGGGTCCTGGCAATAAAGTCCCTGCTTCAGTAGCACCAGAGAAATGGCTCACCCACTGTGAAGTAATAGGATGATAATGAATGCTGTTCAGGCTGCTGGATGCATGGATAAGCAAAGGTGGAACTGTACTCTCTGAGGGGACCAGTGAAAGAAGGAGCAGGACAGTGGGAAAGCAAGAGGTGTATAATTCTTGGAAGTCATCAGTAGGAGTGAAATTAGTTGTATATTAATTTATTACTGAGTGTTGGTACATTCCATTCCACACAGTGCAATAAATCAAATTTTTATTAAGTTTAGTGTGATAGTTTTACATAGCTCCATGTCTAGCACTTAGGACCCCTGTGAGGCCCTGTGACTGTTCTTAATAATGACTCAACTCTCAGCCCAACTGTCTTCTGTAAGTTGGTGGAGCTGTATGGATGACTAGAACACTAGCAGACAAATTAGGTTTCAAGTGTGAGGTAACTGTAATAAAATGTTTTTCAGTCAAAAGTTGAACTGGGTGGCAATATGTGATTATCAATGAGAATGAAGAGGGTAGTCCATCTGGGAGGAACAAACCTAAAATGAGGTATATCTTAATAACCAGAAAACACACTACCCCCACTTTCTGGCTGAGGAAGAAAGCAAGCACACAAACCCCAATAGCTACAACAAAAGACCAAAACTAGTCACACAGACCTGGACTTGGGAAAGACTTAATTTAAGTTAAAGCGAAGTTGTTTGAGAAGATCCTGAAAATATGGTCCTATGAGCTGAATGTCTGCACTAAACAGACACATTTGGAAATCTATGTCATTATAACACTTTTAAAAGGCAGGATTTCTGGGGGAAAATTAGACCCTGAGAGCTTACCCAGGGGTAGGAGTGATTTGTTGCTATTTAAAACCACATTAAGTTTCCTTCACTTTCCCTTGTCCTACAGCTTTCTTCCATTTGATAAGGCAAGAAGAAAGCATTCCCACCTTCAATTTTGGATGACTGCTTATTGCAAATTAAAGTTCCCATTACAGTTCCATAACATGAACTGATATATGGAAAAGTTCATTGATTATAAACCGAAAGTTTTAGACAATCCAGAAGAAATATGAGTAGTTTAGGAGGCTGACATCCAAGTACGGTTTCAAGCCGAAACAGGCCTATGTGGCCCCTCCCACTAGAACTATTGTTGTACTCAGTTGTGCAAGAGGTGCCTGAAGTAAAATAACAGTGACAACAGCAATAATACAGGGAGAAAAAGATGAAAGAAAAACACTGGATTCCATATAAACAAAGAATGGGAAGTAGAGTCAGATGTCCCCAAGGTTTGAGAAGTGACGGTTAATAAATGATGACTTTGCAGTAAAGGATCTGAATACTGTTTTTCAGTGTGATTCTGCTTTCCAGGACATAGGTTTGTCCATCATTCTATGTATTATTCCTTTAGATAGCTTTTAATCAAAATTAGTACAAAAATATTTGGAAATATTAAAAGTTAGTCTTTGATCTACAACACATGGGCACAGGAGACCACTTCCTACATATAACCCCAGCAGCACAGACATTAAGGGCCTCATTGTATAAATGGGACCTCCTGAGACTGAGAAGCTTCTGTAAAGCAAAGGACACTGTCACTAAGACAAAAAGGCAACCCACTTACTGGGAGAAGATCTTTACCAACCCCGCAACTGACAAATGTCTGATTTCCAAAATATATAAAGAACTCAAGAAATTAACCGTAAAAGGCTAATCAACCCAATTATAAAATAGGGCACTGAGCTGAACAGAGAATTCTCAACAGAAGAACTTCAAATGGCCAAAAGACACTTAAGGTCATGTTCAACTTCCTTAGCGATCAGGGAAATGCAAATCAAGACAACTTTAAGATACCATCTTACACCTGTCAGAATGGCTAAAATAAAAACACCAATGATAGCCTTTGCTGGAAAGGTTGTGGAGAAAGGGGTACATTCATCCATTGCTGGTGGGAATGCAAACTTGTGCAACCACTCTGGAAAGCAGTGTGGTGGTTTCTCAGGAAATTCGGGATCAACCTATCCCTGGACCCAGCAATACCACTCTTGGGAATATACCCAAGAGAGGCCCTATCATACAACAAAAGTATATGCTCAACTATGTTCATAGCAGCATTGTTTGTAATAGCCAGAACCTGGAAACAACCTAGATGCCCTTCAATGGAAGAAAGAATGAAGAAAAGTATGGAATATATACATATTAGAGTATTACTAAGCAGTAAAAAACAAGGACTTCTTGAGTTTTGCATACAAATGGATGGAAATAGAAAACACTATCCTGAGTGAGGTAAGCCAGACCCAAAAAGAGGAACATGGGATGTACTCACTCATAATTGGTTTCTAGCCATAAATAAAGGTCATTGAGCTTATAATTCGTGATCCTAGAGAAGCTAAATAAGAAGGTGAATCCAAAGACTAACATATAGGCATCCTCCTGAATATTAACCTTCATCAGGTGATGAAAGAAGACAGAGACAGAGACCCACATTGGAGCACCAGACAGAAATCTCAAGTTCCAAATCAGGAGCAGAAGGAGAGGGATCTGTAATTATCTTACACCAGACTTCACAAAGCCAAATATAAAAATCTACTGAAAAGTTAATATAGGCATCCCCATTATGGGATTTATCATTTTTTTCTCACCTCATGGTGATTCTGTCTGTAGATGTCTTCAAAAGCAAAAAGGAGTTCAAGGAATTCATCAAATGTATTTAGTTTCTTTTACCTCAACATTAATTTATTTATCCCTATATTGAATGTTTATCATTCAAGATGTTAATGATTCCTTTTGAAAAGGCAAACATATCCTTAGAACACAATACCGTCCCTTTATTATTTCAAAATTTCTCATTTCTTTACTTTCCCCCTCATTACAAAATTCTAAATCAGTTAGAACAAATAGGTAAGTAAAAATGACTCTCTCATTTGATTTTTCTCACCTCTTGGTGATTCTGTCTGTAGATGTCTTCAAAAGCAAAAAGAAGCTCTAGTACAACCACTAGACTGGACCTGAAAAAACTGCTAAAAGTGGATAATTTCTACAGTTGAAAGACTGGTTTGTATGGCTAGCTATATATCTTATGCTTTCTGCATCTTTAGTAGGATCACTGCTTCATTCCCTGGGCACACAGTTGAATGTTTCAGAGCCAAACACAATAACTTGAATAGCCCATTTTTCCAATCATTTATCGAGGTTCTTCAGAACCCACAAACATTATGTACTATATATCTCCAAGAAGCTCAATGACTCTTTACAAATTATCTAGCATCAAGCCTGGCATTTAATTAACGATTATATTGGATCTGATACAGAGATATTAGTTTCTTTTATGTGACAAAATACTCAATAAACATATTCTTTGGAAGTTTTCATGAATATAGGAAATTGTTTTGATTCAATTAATTTAACATTTGTCACTGGAAAAGACTATATTTAACATATTTTTTATTTTACTTAGGAAAATCTATGGTCTAAGTAAGTATAGATCTGATAATTGATAACTGAAGATAATGTTCCTGCCCTCCACAAGAAGGAAACCTAACATTGAGTTTGTCTAAAACAAGAAAAAAAGTCATGGAAGTATCTCACCTATTTTGTTATTTTCCTACATTCTAATTGTTTCTTTGGAGTATCTAAACATTTACATGCAAAAAAAGGCAAACTGCTTCATAATTGTATACAATCAAACATTTCTGTAAGTTTTATAAATCAGGAAAGTATATTTTTAATATTGTCCAAGCTATTCTATGTGATAACTCCAGGAACTGTAATTTTTATGCCATATTAATGTGTGGTTGTGTGACTTCTAAGAAAGACTGTAGAATTCCCCCACTATGGTAGCTTTTAACAGATTTTTCCTTTCATAGTGAAGAGGCATGTATGCCGATAATTTGTTTGTACTATAACAAATATAGCATACCTGAGGATCAGAGTGTGGAGCAAGCCACTAGATAATCATAGAGAATAGGCAGTGGTAGCACACACCTTTATCCTAACACTCTGGAAGTCAATGCAGTTAAAGCTCTGTGAGTTCAAGATCACCCTGAAGTACACAAGATTGATCCAGTCAATAAGATAAACAGAGCCAGGTGGTGAAGGTACTGGCCTGTTCCCTAACACTCCGAAATCACATGCCTTTAATCACAGCACTACAAAGGTGGACACAGGAAGGGGCAATGGCTGATTGGAAAGAAGAATTTAAGATGGAAGGATACAGGAGCTTAAGGCATTTAGTTTGTGTTATAGGGATGGATAATAGCCAGGCGATGCTGGTGCATACCTTTAATCCCAGGACTCTGGAGACAGAGGTAGGTAGATTTCTGTGAGTTCAAGGCAAGCTTTGTCTACAAGAGCTAGTTGCAGGACAGGAACCAAAGCTACAGAGAAACCTTGTCTTGAAAAACAAACAGAAAAAGAAATGAATGTTTTACATTCGTATGGATTTTGGATTATTAATAGAATTATGAGGTCAATTTTATTAAACTGCATATATTTTTCTACTTTTGATTAGGTATTATGTTTATTCATCTCCTTTAAAAATGTAATAGTGGTCCATTACAGTCATATAATATAGATATGCTAGGTTTTCAAGATATGCAGAGATATATTTCAGATGAATAGGCAATCTTCAAAAGCTTCAAGACCTACAGAATATGCTCTTTAAGCCAGGCGGTGGTGGCGCACGCCTTTAATCCCAGCACTCGGGAGGCAGAGGCAGGCGGATCTCTGTGAGTTCGAGACCAGCCTGGTCTACAAGAGCTAGTTCCAGGACAGGCTCCAAAGCCACAGAGAAACCCTGTCTTGAAAAACCAAAAAAAAAAAAAAAAAAAAAAAAAACAGAATATGCTATTTAAAATGTTGTAATAACTTAAAATTCTTCTGATGTGATACGTCTGCTCCTGGCAGCAACAATTACTTTAAGAGGATGATGAACATTAAAGAAACTCCTTATGAAATTTGCCTCCCTGGGGCAATCTATCCATTTTGGCAAGAAACTGCACTTGCTCTCCCTTCCCTATTAGGGGCGCTGGGGCTGAGTTCTGAGCAGGAGCTCCTTTGTTTCAATAGCCTGCATGCAGCAAGCAAGGTAGGCGCTTTGTTTACAAGCTACCCAACCAGCAAGGAGATCTGATCTCGGCACCAGGAAAGACATCACTGGAGCACCAGGAGAACTATCACTGGGGAGTGACATAACTGGGAAGGCACATCAGTAGGCAAGGAGACCTGATCCTGTAAAAGATGATACATAGGGGAGCATTCGGAGGAAAAGATGGGCAGGCGCCAATGCAAGAATTCACCCAATAATCTGAAAAACAACATGAAACCACCAGAACCCAGTGACCTCACAACAGGAGGACATGAACACCTTAATCAAGAAGAAGTAGAAAAATTGACTTTAAGAAAGAGATTGACGCACTTAAACAGCATGTAAAAAATGCCCTTATAGAAATGGATGAAAAGTATAACAGAAAGTTTGAAGAATTGAATAAATCAGTGAATGATACCCTAGGAAACCAAGGAAAAACAATCAGACAGATAATGGAAACAGTTCAAGACTTGCAAACTGAAATCTAGGCAAAGAAGAAAACACAAACAGAGGGCCGGCTGGACATGGAAAAATCTAAGTAAACAAATAGAGACTACAGAAACAAGCATAACCAGCAGAATACAAGAGATAGAAGAAAGAATCTCAGATTCTGAAGATAACATAAAGAAAATAAACACACTGATCAAAGAAAACAGCAAGTCCAACAAACTCTCATCACAAAACATTCAGGAAATCTGGGACACAATAAAAAGAGCAAACCCAAGAATAATAAGAGTAGAAGAAGGAGGAGAAGTGCAGCTCAACGGTCCAGAAAATACATTTAATAAAATTATAGAAGAAAACTTTCCCAACCTAAAGAATGATGTACCTATGAAGGTTCAAGAAGCATACAAAACACCGAATAGGCTGGATCAAAAAAAAAAATCCCATTGCCATATAATAATCAAAACACAAAGCATATAGAATAAAGAAAGAATATTAAGAGCTGCAAAGGAAAAGGGCCAAGTTACTTATAAAGGTAAACCTATCAGACTTACACCTGACTTCTCTGTGGAAACCATGAAAGCCCGAAGGTCCTGGATAGATGTACTGCAGAAACTAAGAGACCATGGATGCAAGCCCAGACTACTATACCCAGGCAAGCTTTTGTTCACTATAAATGGAGAAAACAAAATTTTCCAGGATAAAAACAATTTTAAACAATACGTAGCCACAAATCCAGCCTTACAGAAAGTAATAGAAGGAAAGTCACTAACCAAGGAGTCCAACGATGACCACAATAATTCAGGCATCAAGAGACCCTTCACCAGTGCACCTCAAAGAAGGGAAACACACAAACTCTACGACTAAAAAAGTGACCGGAGTTAACAACCACTGGTCATTAATATCACTTAATGTCAATGGACTCAACTCACCTATAAAAAGGCACAGGCTAAGAGATTGGATACGAATACAGGATCCAACATTCTGCTGTCTACAAGAAACACACCTCAACCACAAAGACAGGCACCTACTCAGAGTAAAGGGCTGGGAAAAGGCTTATCAAGCAAACGGACCTAAGAAACAAGCAGGTGTTGCCATACTAATTTCTAACAAAGTTGACTTCAAACTTAAATCAATCAGAAAAGATGGAGAGGGACATTTTATACTCATAACAGGAACAATTCACCAGGAAGAAGTCTCAATCCTGAATATCTATGCCCCTAATATAAAAGCACCCACGTATGTAAAAGAAACATTACTAAAACTCAAGGCAGCCATCAAACCACACACACTAATAGTAGGAGACTTCAACACTCCTCTCTCACCAATGGACAGGTCAATCAGACAGAAACCTAACAGAGAAATTAGAGAATTAATGGAGGTAATGAAGCAAATGGACTTAACAGACATCTATAGATTATTCCACCCAAAGAGGAAAGAATATACCTTCTTCTCTGCAGCTCATGGAACCTTCTTGAAAATTGACCACATACTCGGTAACAAAGCAAACTTCCACAGTTACAAAAAAATATTAGTAACCACCTGTGTCTTATCAGATCACCATGGATTAAAGTTAGAATTCAACAACAATGCTACCCCCAGAAAGCCTACAAACTCATGGAAACTGAACAGTCAACTACTGAACCATACCTGGATTAAGGAAGAAATAAAGAAAGAAATTAAAGTCTTCCTTGAATTCAATGAAAATAAAGAAAAAACATACTCGAACTTATGGGACACTATGAAAGTAGTCCTGAGAGGAAAGTTCATAGCACTAAGTACCCACCTAAAGAAAACAGAGAAAGCACATATTGGAGACTTAACAGCCCACCTGAAAGCTCTAGAAAAAAAAAGAAGCAGACTCACCAAGGAGGAGTAGAAGACTGGAAATAATCAAACTGAGGGCTGAAATCAATAAAATAGAAACACAGAAAACAATCCAAAGGATCAATGAAACAAACAGCTGGTTCCTGGAGAAAATCAACAAGATTGATAAACCCCTATCCAAACTAATCAAACGACAGAGAGAGAACTCGCAAATTAATAAGATCTGCAATGAAAAGGGGGACATATTATTAAAACCAATTGGATTTGTGCTCTAGGCATGATTTTAAAACTCAGACTGTAGAAACAGTAGTGCCTAGAACAGGATATTGCACCTCCTTTAGAAAAATGTTTTGACTCTTATTAAACACTTAATGCTTCCTGTGACTTTTTAAAAATAGATACTGATTTTATATTCTAGGATAAGATCAAATACAACTTCATTATTTGTAACCTATAAGAATTCTCTACTGGACTTTAAACTAGTAATGATTTTCAATTCATATATGATTTAGAATAAGCTAGAAGTAGACTTTAATAATATAACTTCCCTTTAAAATAGCTTTGATCCTTTAAAACTTCATCTTTCTGTCCCTGTCTCTTATCTCTTTTTCTCTTCCTCTAACTCTCTAGGTCTGCCTCTACCTCTATCTCTCTGCCTCTGTCTTTGTTGCTGTATCTCTCTCTGTGTCTTTGTCCCTGCCTCTATCTCAGTCTCTGTCCCTGCCTCTATTTTTCTGTCTCTGTCCCTGCCTCTATCTCTGTTTCTCCCTACATCTCTCTGTCTCTGTCCCTGCCTCTATCTCTGTTTTTCCCTACATCTCTGTCTCTGTTCCTGCTTCTATCTGTGATTCTCTCTCTCTCTCTCTTTCTCTGTCCCTGCTTATATCTCCATCTCTGACACTATCTTGCTGTCTTTATCTCTCTGAATTTTTACAAGTCACAATTTGTCTCTCTGGTTTAAAGTCTGTGACTTTCTGGTGGTCAAAGAAGCTCTAGTACCTCATGAGATACTTTACGCAAAAACACTTTCCAGCATCATGAAGATTGATTGAAACTTAACAGTGATTTTCATTAATGTCAAAGGATATGATAGACTTTTTAAAAAGTGTTTCTTTGTTTTCATTGAACTCTGTAGTACCTTAGCTCTAAACTCCTGGGAAAATGTGCCCCCATATTAGAAACAAGGCATGTTTAGGCATGGGTTACACAATGCTGAGAAGAATCCACAGCAGACCAGAAACCTTTCACTTTGTTACAGCTGCATCATGGTAAGAATTCTAGTCTTCTTTATTAGTTGTTTTCGGAGGTGATAATAAGTAGAAATGTTTAGTTTAGATAGTAGCATAATTCTAAGTAGATTAAAACAGATCATTTCGGTCGAATAAACCCAACTACAATGTGGTTTCTGTGAAGGTCCTAAAATATGGGCCCATTTCCACCTTGTTTGACAATCAGAGAGTTGGATGTTGCTCAAATGATCGACAAGCATAGTTAAATATCACAACTCAGGATGTGATTACTTGATTCTTCTGATATTAAGATAGCTCCATTTAGTCCTGACAGATGGTCAGGATAAGTGAACATCCTTCCACTTCTTTTGTCACTATGAGGTCACCTGGGGAGTGGCTGCCTTCAGTTTGTGCAGTCTAGAGCAGCTCCACTGCCTAGAGGACAGAATGCTAATGATTTGATGTCTCAGAATAATAAAGCAATTGACTGTTTGAGTATTCCATTGTATCATGTCAATAAAGTCTTTGTTTACCTTCTCTCCTCACCCTACTCTCATTTACATTGTTTATAAAAGTTATGGAAAAATAAACACAGGTTTTGTAGGCGGAGCTGTGGGCTGCTTGCTGCTGTCCAACTGGCTTATACCCAGGCTGGCAAGCTGTTTCTTGTCCCAGCAACCCAGCTTGCTTATGCCCAAAATAATCACATGGGAATCTGTATTAACTAAATTGCTCTCTGACTCATTATCTCTATCCCCTTCTTGGCTAATTCTTACATCTTGATTCAACCATTTCTAATAATCTGTGTAGAACCATGTGACTGTGGCTTACCAGGAGAGATTCAGCATGTCTGACCTGGTAGCTGGCTCCATGGTGGCTCTCTGCCAGCCTCCTTCCTCCCAGTATCCTGTTTTGTCTTTCCCCCCTACTAAGTTTCTGCTCTATCAAAAGGCCAAGACAGCTTCTTTATTTAACCAATGAAAGTAACACATAGACAGAAGAACCTCCTACACCACACAGGCAATTTTTAGTAATCACTGAAATGCCCTTCTGGTATTATTCTATAACTTCTGTTCCATTATTCTCTACGTATCTTCCTATTCTTTACCTTTTTTCCCCCAATACATCTTTTCTTATTTATTTATTTATTCATTTATTTAAGATTTCTGTCTCCTCCCTGCCACCACCTCCCATTGCAAGAGGTATTTTTGTCAAGGCTGGTCCTAGACAGGTTTCAATTAACAACTCTATTTGAGAATAAACTGAAGTTTTAAAAATAAAATCAGTGAAAACAAAAACATTAGTTGATTTGCAATGCTAAAATTTTACTCATAAAATGTCGTTTTTTTACTTATTTATCTATAAACATTTCTTTCTTCCACAGATCCAGATTTCATCAAAATATTTCTTTCTTTCTTTTTTTTTTGGTTTTCAAGGCAGGGTTTCTCCGTAGCTTTTTGGTTCCTGTCCTGGAACTAGATCTTGTAGACCAGGCTGGCCTCGAACTCACAGAGATCTGCCTGCCTCTGCCTCCCGAGTGCTGGGATTAAAGGCGGGACCACCACCACCTGGCTACATCAAAATATTTCTTAAATTGGAGACAAATAGCACTCAATTCAGCACCTAATTTAATTATCCTAAAGCTGGATAATAGTGACATGGTCATGTTTCAGTGAAATGCAGGTCATAGAGAGAAAATCTGCTATTATTTTGAAGATATCGAGTATTAAATATGAGGGACATAATATAAGTTATTTAAATTGTAAAATTCAAGTTATGATTCTGCTTGTTTTAGAAGAATATGTATCATACCATTAAAATATACAAGGTACCAAATCTCAGAACTGTCTCTTTGGGAAATTGTCAGTCTGCTACCTTTCTCTCTCCTTCTATTAACACCTTTTTTAAAAAATATTTTTAATATTTTCCTTTTTTTTTACTTTTAATACATTGCATTTTTGATTGGTCACAACATCCTGCCAATACTAGTTTTGAAAAGGATGATTCTGGTAACATTCATTGGGGAAAATTAATAATATCTACAATAAATGGTAGTCTTTATACATATTTTTCAAATTTTTACGTATTTTCTTATGCAAACTACACAAGCCCTCACAATTCTGCTAGAGCATTGAGACTCTGTAAGTCAAATTTCTTATCTATTCTAACCCATTAAGCAAGTAAAGGAATTGAGACAGAAGTCCTCCTAACTAAAACAGAGCTGAAAATTGGAATGCCTGCAATGCATCTAGCTCTTCAATGACTTGTACTGAATGTATTTCAAAGGAGAGATCATTCTTACACTGTACTTCTGATGAATTAAATGATAAACTTAATCAATTTATATTTCAGATACATTGCCACAAAGAGCCCTGTAGAAGGGACATTTATGTATATGATAAGGAAGAAAATATCCTAGTTAAAAATGGTCATTTTAAGAGCAAAGGCATGGTATTATTTATCCTAGCTAAAAAGTAACACTTAATGAGAAAAGACATTTAATTGGTAGTGTGCTGATCCAATACCCATGAGGCAGGTTTGGATTTAGTGCTCTACAAAAACAATACACACACTCACAACATACTGTTCAAGTAGGAATATAAAAATCAAAATTTGGAAATAAAAAGGTATACTTATTTAAACTGTTTTGGTTTCAGCTCATACCACCTAGAAAATGGTTGTCAAACTTTCTAATGTTGTGACCCTTTAACATAGTTCTTCATTGTGATGATCACAAGCCAGAGTCATTTTTTGTGCTAGTTTATACCTGCAATTTTGCTACTTTCTATATAATAATGTGGTCTTAGGCGACCCCTGTGAAAAGATCGCTAGACCCTCAAAGGGGTCACTATCCACAGGTTGAGAACCACTAATCTAGAGGAAAATTGTTTTCTCACCTCTAAAAAGACTAATATACGTTGTGACACACAAGGCATATTAAAACACCTAACAACAAAACACAACTATAACAATTACAGGAACTGTGAACTCAAAAGTACTGCTCAAATATTAGTATTTTAAAATGTTAATAATGGGGAAAAGAAAAAAGGAAAAGAACAAATATTTTTTTTTTCGTTGGTAGCCACCTCAACATACTAATATTTTATTTCATGAATCCAGTATGTCACATAACTTTCATTTCTAAAATAAGTAAAACAACAAAAGAATGGGGCCTTGGTGTTGATGATGCTGACAAATGAATGTGGAAGGCCGGTATTCAGCTGCCAATTTTTCCAAAGGATAGGTAATTCAGGCCCCACATTTATTCCTAATTGTACATGCTTTGCCTTAATGTTGAATGAAGCATGATGGAGGGACTCAGTGAAGGAGGAAGGATAAATGCTAATTAACTTGAACAGTTCTGATGCTCTTCATTAGCACTAAATATCCTTGAATTGCTACTGCCTACAGATCACAAAGGCAGAACCTTCCAGCTAGCTTTGCATATTTAGTATTATGTGCTGCCTTGTCAGGCAGCCAGGGACTTCCTCATCTACTCATTCTGAAGCAGAGGCTTACTCCTCGTTTAATACCTTGAATTGATTCTATTTAGGTTGTAATCTGCCTTAATTGCTACTAAGATATTGAATTGTATAAAACAGTTGTTAAAGACAATTTGTGATTTAATAAGAAGCATTGTGTAGAATCAAAAAGGCATTAAAATTCAAAATCAGTTAATCTTGAGAGGTAATTTCTTTATTAATGATGTTTCTGGAATTTTCTAGAGTTCTTAAGTGGATATCTTCAAGAAGATTTTTCGATTACATGATGGACTATGGCTCTTTATTGCAAATACTTAGGGATGATATTCAGAAGAAAATCTACTTTTTTGAAGCTTCAAGTCATCTTTACCCCCAAAGCAGTACAATTAAAGAAAATTTTTTCTAAGTAAAATTTTATTAACAAGGGTTAGCAAGGCTAGATGTCTGCAAAGAGCTATAATGAGGGATTTATGCAGTGAGAATCACAGGACAGCTTCAAGATTTTCCACAGAACTACATCTGATACTATTAAAATGCCAAAGAGAGCATCCCAAGAGCATAGAGCCAGATCTTTTGCAAATACTGAACAGAAAATGAAGGTGAAGATCTGCTCTCAAATGGCTAGTGCTTTTTTTTTTTTTTTGTATCAGAGTGTCTCCACAACTATTAAGGATTGCAATTTCTGCAATTATTGTAGGATTTGTCAACATTCCAGTAACAAATTTAAGGATGTGAGAATATTATATAATGATTAGACACCATGCAATAATGTACCATGTAAAATACTGGATCAAAGTTTACTATCACCTAGATTTCAACACTCTATTCAATAAAGACATGTTACCAAAATAAAAAAGCAATAATGTATTAACAGAGTGATAAAGGTCAGACATTTTTTGAACCTGTGTAGTAATATGGGTGGCAGGGTTGCATTCCCAGCACCCCGGCTGCCTGCTCGGCTAGCTTATGCCGGAAATAACAACACACAAACTGTATTCATTTAATCACTGCTTGGCCCATTTCTATCTAGCCTCTTCTTGGCTAACTCTGGACTAGCCCATTTCAAGTGTAGCTCACGAGGTGGCTTACCAGGGAGATTCTAGCCTATGTCCATCCTGGGTCGGAGCTTCATCACATGTGCCTCAGAGAGCAGAGCTATCTCGGTGTCTGCCCAGGAGCCGGGAGCATGGCATCTCTGAGCTCACTTCCTCTTCCTCCCAGCATTCTGTTCTGTTTACTCCACCCACCTATGTTCTAAGCTATGAGCCCAAGCAGTTTGTTTATTACTTAGCCAATGAAATCAACAGATTGATATATGACACTCCCACATCACTTCCCCTTTTTCTGTTTAAACAAAAAAAAAAAAGGAAGGCTTTAACTTTAACATAGCAAAATTACATATAACACAACAGTTATCAAGTAAAATTTACAATAATCTTTATCATAACTAAGGAAAAACTATAACTATAACTAACTATTCTTAACTCCATCAAAGACTCCAGAAAGATACAATATTACCTAAGCAAACAAGAAAAAAGCAATTTTTAAAACTCTAGAAATGACAGAGACATCTCACTGCCTGGACAGTCACCCAAAGTTCCTCTGTACCATTGGGGCATCCATCTTCAGCCTTCAGGCCCATGGTATCCAGCAGACATTTTCATAAAGTAGGAAAATTCAAAGCCAGTTCAGTCACTATCTGTTGTGTCCTGCAGAATGTCTCACAGACTCTTTCATGAATCAGGAACCCTGAAAGATCATCTCACCTTAGGCAAGTTCAGTAGTCCTCTCTCTGTGGGTTCTCTGTGTCCAGTTTATGCAATAGTCCAGGCAAGAGCAGCTTCTTGCCCAAATGGCTATCAAACTCCATAAGGATCCTCTTCGATGCCCATCTTCTTCTTGAAGTAGATTGGTGCTGCCAGGAGCAGAGTGTCTCATTGTCATGAAAAGTCCTAAGTTATTAAAACATTTAATAGCATATTCCGTAGTCTTTGATAGATATGAAGAATACCGATCTAACTGAAATATATATCTATATATCTAGAAAATCTAACTCACATGACTACAAACTTGACGATTATTAATGATTATCCATTGACAACCTATATACATTACATTTTTAAATGAACTACACAATCACAATACCTTAATAAAGATCAGAAATACATATACATATAACAAAATTGACCTTAAATCTCTATCAATAAAGCAAAATCTTTACTAATGCAAATTATTCATACCTACATCATATCCCCCTTTAAATGTAAAGAACATTTATAAACATTTTTTGGGAATATGGGCACAGTTATTTCTCTCCAAAATGCTTCCTGCTGAATGGGGCGTCGTTAATTAGGTCTTTCATGGTATAACCTGTGTGCTAGTTTCATCTCAGTTGGCAGTTGAGTGAAGCAATTTTCTGAAGGTGTTCACACCAACCCTTCAGGAGGGTGTGGTCCATCATACCAAATCGGAATAGAAGAAATGAACAGGGTCTTATCCTCTGTGAAAACAAAATAAGAAACTCCTTTCCAAAGCATCATGTCCTTAGATCCAAATTTCAAAGTCAAGGCATCAAAATATCTGTGTTGGATCAGTTCAGCAGCATTTATAAATAAATATCTTTTAGCATCTGTTGCTCCTTCCTCAGCATTTAAATAATTTAAAGATAGCATAATAGCATACAGTATCAAAATCCTCTGTTCATTTTCCATCTTTGTACAGCTTTGTTTTTACATCTATTTCATTTATTTTTACTTCTATTTTATATTCTCTGTATATCTTTGACCTGGAATAACTCTGTGGACCAGGCTGTCCTTGAACTCTCAGAGATCCGCCTGTCTCTGCCTCCCAGGCATTGGGATTAAAGATGTACGCTACTGCACCTTGAACTCACAGAGATCTGTTTGTCTCTGCCTTCTAGACACTGGGATTAAAGGCGTATGCTATTGCACCTTGAAGTCACAGAGGTCAATCTCCCTCTGCCTCCCAAGTGTTGGGATTAAAGGTGTGTACTACCACACCCAACAACTCTCTTTCATTTTTTTACTTTTAAGAACTTTTAACTTTTAGCTTGCATATATTTTTAACACACTGTAAATCATTTAAAAACTCTCTTTGTCTTTGACACTCTCTTTACTGTAACTCTCTCTGTTTTTCTGACCACATGAGTCTTTAATTTACCAAGCAATCTCAGTAGGACTAAAGCCGTGGCTTTGAAGGCTGGATCCAGCACATTCCTTAGCTTTCCAGCCTCATGGCTGAGGTACTGGCTGTAGCCATGTTTACTGCCACAACTCTATGGCATTTCAAGGTCCCTGCCAGCAAGCGAGCTTCAGCAGCCTGTGCTTGCAAACCGTACGAACTGCCTGCGTAAAAGCCAACCAAGATAAGATGGTCAGAGAGGGACTCATGAAGACCCATCCCTAGCTGAGGAACTATCTGTATCTGTTGGCTGTCTTGGGAAGGTACATCATTTTCCATCATCAATCAAGGTGGCTAGCTGTTGATACACTAAGTCATCCAATACATGTGCACATACTAGCAACATTAAGTGGACTCAGTGGATTAAAGGGAAAAAAAAAACTAAAGATGGGGGAAAAAGTGGGATGTATGGGAGTACACAGAGGAAGAATTGTAGGGAAGGGAAATGAGGCTATACTTGATCAAAATATATTGTATGTATGCATGCATGAATTACTAAAACAATCATACTGCAAGAATGATAATGAGGCTGGTCACAATACTTTTTAAAATTAGTGTGCTCTTTATAATACAATGAAACAAACAAAATGTTTCCCATAATTGTAAGCCATGGAATAAAAGAAAAGTATATTATCACTTGTTACACAAAATCATTGGAACACATCTAAAAACATTAGTAGTATACATTCATTTCAATAATAGTTAAGGTATTATAGGTCTGCATGGCACAACCATTACAAATAAATTGAAAATCAAGTATGTGATGAATTCAGAAAGTTTCTTGTAGTGCAGGTCTCTGTGTCATTCCATGAATTCACCAAAGCCTTAGTATAAACATATAGCATGCATGCTTTGCTTTGTGTATACTTTCCTCCACACGACACAATTCTGATAGACTAAATGATGCCTGAAATACTGTGGCTAACATTCAAGACTCTTGCATATTAAGAACTGCAGTGTTTTGACTGCAATAATGAAGTTTTCTGGATTTATAAGAACATCTTGGTTTAATCCAGAAAACAAAGAGTCATATTTTCCTACTGTCATTCTTCAACCTTTAAGCATCAAATTAGTATGTCTTTGGGTTATATTATATTAGAACAATTGATTTTTAAAATTGCTGTTACAGTATCTGACTTGAGTTTCACTTTTTTTTTAAAGTTCAGTTAGTATTAGTTTGGGATTAGAACAGAATTTTCAACTGTTTTAGAAGTGGCCATACCATACTGTTGCTAGTTTGTGCTGTGTGTTAATGTGAAGTGATGTTCTTAGCAATGACAGTTATAAAAAGAACTATAAAAGTGTTGCATAGTAACACTTGTATATGTTTTGTGTCCTGCTGTATCAAATATTCTGCCAAGATTTATAACTTTAAGTATTTTTTTAAATGTAACCACCCAATTTGACTTGTGGGTCTCTTTTCATTTTTATTTATTTGTATTTTAAGGAGTTAAGGTTTCGTTGTATTCCGAGCAGCCCTCAAATTTGCCATGTACATAGCCTAGGGATGACAGAACTTCTGATCATTCCTCAGTGCTGGGATAGGAGGAATGTACCATTATACCAGTTTTTCCACATCTCAAGTAACAGAACCTATGGCTTGGTATATCTTACATCATGTTCTACCAACTGAGTAGTATCTGCAACACCTGCTTTTACATTTAATAAGAGCTTAGATCATATGTACCAAAGAATTGTTTTTGACATAAATGTTTTTATGATTTATAAAGTGCAAATGTTTAATTTTACTACATATCTACCTAGGATCACAGTAATATTTCTTCAGGTAAAGAAGGTCATGTGTGAACTCTAGACTACACATTCAAACTGCTGGAAGCTGGAGCTTAGCTGCACGTCTAGTAAAAATATAGTAAAACAGAGCTTATTGATGCCCTAAGAGACTATTAGTTTACAGTTTAATTCATTTATTATGTTTATATATAATAAAATTAATTATTAGCTTATACTTACATTCAGTCTGTTTAATCTATTTTAATATTTTTTTCTTTTTGAGATTACAATTTAATTAATTTTCTTCCGTTCTTTCTCTCCCTTCAACCCCTCTAATGCACTTCTCCATGCTCACCTGTACATTCCTGAACTCTGTTTCCACTAATTGTTAAGAACCCTGGAACTATTATTTCATGTAATTAATTATAAAACCCCTTTCCTCTCTTCATTTAAGTGAGCGTGCCCTTTTGAAATGAATCTGTAACAATATGTGGAGTCATTTCTCCAAAAGGACAAACATCTGAGTTGTGATTTTGATATCTTCATTTCACAGGTGGTTTGTATTTGTGTGTGCGTGCGTGCGTGCGTGTGTGTGTGTGTGTGTGTGTGTGTGCGTGCACGTGCGGCAGGGGTTTGTGTGCATGCTACTCTGGGAGACACTGCACTGGACATACTCTCCCTTTCCAGGGGGTCAGAACAGCAGACAACCTTCTTCCCTGTATAGAACCAGAATGCAGTGGGTGCTCAGCAGGCCCTTATTCAGACAGACCCTGGGACTTCTTTCCCCTGGCACCTCTGTCCCCACTCTATCACACATATTAGTGCTAAGGATGAACTTCCATAAATATCCTAGATTCTGAATGGTATTTCAGTCATTTTTCAGAGTAATCCACCCTGCCTGCAGTTACCTATTACTCTGGGTTATTTAGTTAGGAAGTGGAGACAGGTATCAAGGTGCTCATTCATCTCTAAACCTCTTTATAACCCCAAACTAAGGGTAGAGCCTCTCAACCCACACGGCTGATTCAGAGTATACCTTTCAGTATTTAATACATGTTCAAATTCTATCTACTCATAAAACACTTTGGTGGATGGTAAAATTTTCACTAGATTTAGCCCCATTGAAATCATCAAGGAAATTCATAATTATAGACATAAAACAATTCAATTTCTAATTCAATTATTCTTTCTATCTCCACACTCTAATTACCCTTTTTGCTTCTATGAAACTTTATTTTAGTTCTTGAGCAGGCAAGGTACCTGGTTGTTCTAATTGTATGCATACATTAGGTGTAATTTACAAGCATGATGTAGGAGTATATTGTTAGTACCTTCCACATAGGCTATGGGCATTATATCTTATCGTCTGTATCTATTCAGATTTACGTCAAGAATCTCTGACACACTTTAACTGGATTTGTATTATCTGTAGCCTTACAGCTCTCAAAATAAGGTTTTAAATTTAAAAGCAATTTCTAAGGCCTCAGGAGGATTATAACAATAGATCCATAGGCTTGTGGCATTAGCATCATACCTCACCACCATCAATGTGTCTGCATAAGCTAGGGAAAACATATCATGATTGCCTTGGGTACTTCCGATCTCAAAATGACTGGTACTCTGCATGCATCATATCTAATAAACATACCTCTTTCCAAGAAGCATTGTTTCTGGAGGAAATAAACTGTCATTTGTAATATGTGTTGATTGTCCATATCCCTTCTTCAATGAACAATGCTGATGGCTTTTTTTTTTAATTTCTACCTAGTAGCAAACAGCTTTAGAGTCTGCCATTTTTCACATTTATTTTCCCGAAATAGAATTCTCTAAGAGCAAGGCACAATCTACATGGCCAACTGCCCTGTGCTCCGCGAAGTATTTTACCAAAGCTACTTCAGCTGCTTTTACAGGGAATGGGTGGAGAAATTCCTTTAAATTAATTCTTTGGGCTGTTCTGAACCCAGACCTCATCCCACCTTCAGACGTGCCCCTCTGTCCTGGACAGTAGCTGGGTTGTTTGAGCTTGGACTGAGTTCTCAGACTCTCATGCTGGTGTCTTCTTTTTTTTTTCCTTTTTTCCCTTTCTTTTTTCTCTTCATTTTTTTCTTTCTTTCCCTTTATTTTTTTCTTCTTTTCAAAACCCCATTGTTGCAGTAGCTGAGCAATGGGCAGGGACGGAGGAAGTCTTTGAAAAGTGACCTAGCTCTGCTTTGCCATGGAGCTGAGCAGCCCTGAGCAAAGCCACCTCAGTCTAAACCACACTGCTGCGAATGAACTTTTAAACAAATGAGCTGCGTGTTTTCCTCTAATGCTTATGACTGGCTGTGCAGCGAGGCTGCACCGATTTCAAAGGCTTTTCAATTCCTGCACAGAACTGGGAGGCCATGGCAATGATTTTTTGATGAAAAAGAACCACTGTTGGGACAGGCAGGCAGCTTGGGCTTGACTCAAAGGCCTCCAAAGTGGCAGGGAACAGCACAGGGGATGGCTCTGGCTACCAGCTGCTCAGGAAATTAATATGAAAGAGGCTTTCCACTGTCCCTACTGCAAACATTTTTTTTTTTTTTTTGCAAGAGGAATCCTTGGAACTTGTCATACACACAAATTCTCTTTTAACTCCAGGGGCCAACTTCCATACCTGCCTTTGGCATCCCTCTAGAATTTAGACATTTTAATAACTGTCTGATTCAAAGTAAAAGAAACTAACATTTTTTAAAGAATTATTTCCTTTTTGCTGCAGTTAAGCCTTTGGTCTAATTCCGCCTTTTCTAATTTCACATTTATTAAGCATTCCTATGGGATTTGTTGTTATCTTTGATTTTATTCTTTTCATTCCCCCCCCAAAGGATTTACCAAAGCACAGATATAAAATGAAAATATTTAAGTTATTAATACAAATAAAGTTTTTAAATAGTGGTAATCACATGAAAGGACTCTTCCTTTGGAACTTCAACCGACAGGATGTGGGGAGGACTTTGGCATGTTAATTGGAGACATTCTGATCTGTTCAACAGCAGACCAACTCTTGGTGGCCTTGAATAGGAGAGATCAAGTTACATTCGCAAGCAAAAGTTTATCTTCAAGAAAATCTTATAATATGTACTCTCCACTCATTTATCCCAGCTATTATTTCTTTGAAAAAAATTACTGAGGCTGAATATAGCAATTTAGGATAATTTATAATTTCTGAACAATAGAAAAAAAGCCTAAGATTGGAAGAAGAGATAGGAAAACCATAACATCTTCCTCAAATGGAAGATATGGGAATCCAAAGTATCACCTCAAACAGTAGGGAATATTCATAAAGGGTGGAGTCAGACTAACATGGATTTACTGTTAATTTTGTTACTAACATAGAAATTTATTATGCTGACCCATGCCTACTCTGTGCCTCTCATTTTAGCTATGCAAAGAGGGAAAAGGGACTGATATAGAAACCCACGAAATATTCATGATCAAATTTTGGCTCTATCCTTGTATTTAAACAGCTTCAAAGTCATATTTCAGATGTATTTTGATGAAGTTCTCAGAAGGAGATTGTCCTTGAAACAACAATGTCCACCATCTCTAGGATCATTCTGGGGAGTCATAATGTCAGAGCTTTATACAATTGCTTCTCACTATACAGTTTTGGCAACACCAGAAATTGACTCTGGGGATGTAACTCAAGGGAGAAGGTCTCGCTTGGTATATACAAAACCTCAGATTCTATCCATAACAACGTGAAAAATATTAATACCTGGTAAAATTTGTAAAAAGTATATATATATATATATTTCATTTATTTTAAATACTGAGCAATAGGAACTCTGACAAATACAGAAACAGATAAACCAGAAACTATCCTCCCATCCACTTACAAAATAATCCCAATATCTTTTCTTAGATTTGTTGTTTCTCTATGACCATACATTAATATTCAAGCATGCTCTACATTTTTTCAATGAAGATTTTATTTATGCCAGAGGTTTATATATACATTTTATTATGCCAGAATTTATAACTTCATCTATGTCTGACTTTAAACATTCATGATATTGTTTTAAATTATACCGATTCTCGAGCCGGGCGGTGGTGGCGCACACCTTTAATCCCAGCACTCGGGAGGCAGAGGCAGGCAGATCTCTGGGAGTTCGAGGCTAGCCTGGTCTACAAGAGCTAGTTCCAGGACAGGAACCAAAAAGCTACAGAGAAACCCTGTCTCGAAAAATCCAAAAAAAAAAAAAACAACAAAAAAACCCAAAAAACAAAAAACAATGAAACTGGCTGCAACATGTCAAATATTGCCGGGCGGTGGTGGCGCATGCCTTTAATCCCAGCACTCGGGAGGCAGAGGCAGGCGGATCTCTGTGAGTTCGAGGCCAGCCTGGTCTACAAGAGTTATTTCCAGGACAGGCTCCAAAGCTACAGAGAAACTCTGTCTCAAAAGACCAAAATAAATAAATAAATAAATAATAAATAAATAAGTAAAATATACCCATTCTCTTGAATATTAGCAGGCCAAATTTAGGTCTAGCATCTCACAACCTATGGACAACACATCAGTTCTCCAGATTTCTTAATTCATTCTATCTTGGAAACTTCTGAATAAAAACATCTTAGATTATTTTTCAAATTTTATTTGTGGATAAGTATTTTATTCTCTTGGGTAAATATATAGGAATAAAATGCTAAATCAGATAGAGTGTGTCTTATTGGTTCAAAATATAATCAACCCAAAATGTTGTAAGATGACTACATTATTTCAGTGGACATTAGAAACTGTCAACTTTCCGAGAGTCTAGAATCACCTTAGCAATGGGTTTATAGACAAGCCTGCGTGGATTATCTTCGTTTCCTGTAGCTAAGATGGGAATAACTGATCATTTTAGTAAAAACGCATCATTCCCTGGCTTGTGTTTAGATATGATAGGAATGACAGACATAAGAAAGCTTCACATACAAAATCTTAGCAAAATGGTTTTCTAATCAAGTCCTTCATCATGATCTTATCAGTCAACATGCCAGTGTGGAATGGGAAAATCTATAGGCTTCCACACTCAGATAAAAAGCTACAGAAAATTTGCTAAGAGAGAATGAATCAGTTTTCTTCAGAAATAAGCTTCTGATTGGCTCTCCAAACCCACATGGTCAGATCCGTAGAGATAAGCAACACTAAATATTGTAAATAAAAATGAAATGTATATGCACATTTGGTACATATAAACATGTTTATGTATCGATAATAACTAAAAAAGAAGAGGTCGTAAATTTAAGAGGGAATAGAACAAACATGGGAGAGGTTGAAGTCAGAATGCGAGGGGCAGAAGTAATATAAAAACAGTCCCTATGTTTAGAAATATCAAAAGTGAATATGGAGATAAAAATTGTTATCTACCACTTGCATTAATAGCAAACAAAACTTCAGAAGAATTTACACAGGACATAGATAATATAGATGACACAGTATAACATAAAAGGCATATCTATTGTGAAAGTACTAGACAAAACAAATAAAAGGAAACAGTAGCAACGGTGCCTGTGTGTGGTGGCTTGTGTATCACAGGGGCAATACAAAGGCCCTGTCTGGCAAAGCTGTTTTTAGATTCACTGTGAGCTCAGATATTTGTAACAGAGACTATCACTGCCACCTATGTCCTTTATCTCAATTCAAGAGATTATCACATCTGCTTTTTCTTGCCTTATATCAGAGAAGCAGACATAATTATTGTCTTTATGCATTTCCTGTTGATGTGAATGACAAAGACAGAAAATTGTACATAATAATTGTACTCAGTGCTAAGCCTCCTCCTCCAAAGCCTTCTTCACCTATTATTCAGAGTTGGGATAGCACAGCCTTTAGTCACCATGCTTTCTTTCACATCTTTCAAAGAGAAGAAAGGCGAGTAGACAAAACTGCATTCAGTTCAGGGCAGAGCCTGGGAAACAAGATAAATGAACGGTACTATAATAACACATGCCAATTACAGGAGAAATCATTTTACCCAGAATTCGTAAAAAAAAAAACCAAACAAACAAACAAAAAAAAAAAACTTCTAACTTGAACAACACGTCAGGCATTAAGAATTTCTCCTGTTTCTGTGGTACACTGAGGTAGATATCTGCTGCACAAGCAAATATTTTGCCATAAAGTATTATAACCTAATACAGAAATGAGCTGAAATGTTATGTTTTGGTCATTTTGGATATCAGGATATGGCTTTATGGGGAAAGAGGTGAGTAAATGGAATTTTAACCTCAAAAGAAAGAGACAAAAAAAAAAAACAGGAAAAGTATGTAAAGAATATTTTGTCCTAAAAGTATCCCAAGGAATTGACTAAGGAGTTTGGCAAAAGGAATCTTTAGATTAACAACTTTAAATAAAATAGGGTTCATAGGGTAGTCTTTTGAATCATATTAAAGAGATGTTCATATTCCAGTAAGGACAATAAATTTTAAGGAATGGAAAGCTGTTTGGGAATGTTCCTCACATTGGTAGGTTTCAAGTTCATGAGTTTAAGGAGAAAATAAAGGAAAAACAGTGAAGTGGATTGTTCATAAATTATTATTATTAAAAATAAGGCTATCACAATTCAAGATAGTGACAATAAGACTTTAAATTACTATATATGTTAGAAGATACTCAATAAGTGAAACCTGAAAGGTTTGGCAGTTGTAGAAAATAAACAATATTACAGAGGTTATGTTTTGTTTCAACATTCTGATGAAATGAATGGCTGCTGTAATCATAAGTTTATAATCTGATTTAGATGATCATGAAGTGATGGAACCAGAAGAATACTAAAGACAGCAATATGGAAGGAATTGGATCCAGAAGAATGACTGTTTTGAAGTAATGAAAAGAACTTGAAGAGAGAATTGGGCCGGAATTTGTTTCATGACTGCCCATTGCAGTAGATGTAAGCAAACTCGATAAGAATGTGATTATCAAGAATTATGAGACTACTTATGTCCTAGTTGTGGGCATGAAAGTTAATTAAACAAAGAGAAAATACAAACACTTAGCAAACTGGACCGTTTCTGTCATCAGCCCGCTGTGCATCTTCTAGATATTAAACTTATGTGCTTCAGGGTCAAGAAGTCAGAGTTTGAGTTTTGCTTCTATCTTAATAAAAGCTTTATGTCTTTGACCAAAAACTACCACTGATGAATGAGTTAGTCAGCCATAAATCAAAGATATGAATGTCTGTTGTATAAACGCAGTACAAAAAGATCATGCTGTTTAAAATCACTTGTTTAACTATCTACCAAGATCAAAGTGGAAAAGTAATAGACTGTTAAGATAAACACCTACATTTCCGTAAATTAAACCTAATTGTAATTACATTAAATATCATTTCAATTTAGAAGCACATTCAAATCAAACAGTAATGCAGCTACAATGTGTCTTGGTTTGTGGTATGAAGACAGTTCCACATTTTGGAGTTTTTACTTGCATTCAGAAAATATAAAAAGACAATTTTGTTTGGGGTGTAGGACCACCTCTGATATAAATATGCCACAGTGTTTCTCAACTTCTAAACTCTTATCTGATTTGCATTTGACTTATACTAACCAATTAACCTTCCATAAATTTTTCATGCCACCAAAACAATTGCCCATATTTTTGAGTAAATGTAATGCTCTACATTCTTTTGAGCAACAATTTGAAAATGCACACATTCAGGACTTCATTTCTGACATGCTGCAATTTGGTTAAAAACTTCTATCTTTTGAAAAGTTTGGTTTTATCTCACTCTGATATCAAGGAGTCCTTTGTCAGAGATTTACATATTCCATGACATAAAGGAAAAGGTATATACATATTGGCTTTTTCCTATTTATATTATAAGAATAAATTTCAAATTGGAGTGTAAATTGCATTTTTTAAAATTTGTTGGTGCAAAAGATTTCAAATCAAGAACATCTCATTACCAATTTTTTGTTGTTGTTTATTTTTTGGCTTTTTTGTTTTTACTAATTTTCTGTTCAAATATTTATTTACTCTTCCCCCAGACTAAACCCAGCACGATTTCTTAATTTCACTTTCTAGCTGTATTTTCTATTAGTGCACTGCAAGCATGAAATTTCTCACTCTGGTGTAGCAACCCCATATGCCTTTGAGATTTATTATTTTTTTAGCCTGCCAAAATAACTCAGATTTTTACTGCTACATTTTTAATCTTTATCTGTATTATTAGCAAGATGATCTCTGCATAAATCCTGATGATTAACAGAATATAATAACTATATCACTAGACTCATTTTGAACTCTAAATAATAGGATAATATTAGTAGAATAAAAACAAAGCCTTAACCCAATAGTTAAATCTCCCTTTTTATCCCCTCCACTCCAACTTCATTTTGTAGGAGGTTTAGTTCATTTTCATATAGATGCATAATTCATCTTTTGGTTTGGTCTTGCCTATGGTGCTAAGCTTTATATATTCAATGATGTTCTTATGATGAATTATTATTTAAATTCCAAGTGGAATCATACACTGTGATAACCTTGTCTGAATGTAAGCAAAGTTATTTCTCAAAATGGAACTCTTAAAACTGGAAGTGTTTTATTAATGATAGAATTAGGACACTAAGTCTGACTTTGCATTTTCAGTTTCACTTGAGGGTTAGATAGAGCAGAGTAGAGTAACACATCAGCAAAGAAAATAACTTTGTGAATTTACTCATACTAGAAAATTATAGGAGTCAAATCAATAAAAATTATTTGGTATAGCTATTGAATAGATCAAAAGACAAACAAAATCTAAAAAATAATTAAAATTGTATTTTTAAAAAAGGAATTTGTTGCCTACTCAATGTATAGCTCAATAAAATCAATTTAAAAAACAATATGAATCCAAAGTCTCTCTAGAAGGTAGGTAGCTAAAGATGCTTGGCTCTAAGTAAAATAACTATAGCATTTGTTAGGCTTTAAGAAGGCAATTTTCCCATCATTGTTGAAACTGTTACATGTTGCCATGAAACATTTCATTCATCACCACTTTCAAAGTATTTAAGTGCAAGCAGGAAACACAACCTGAAGTGAGCAGAAGCATGCCTCAGTTCATAAAGACCTATCTCTTCCTCTAGGTATTGGCGGTCCCCTATTCTGCTACTCCTTACATTGTTTACATATTGCTTCATAAAGACTCTTTGTTTTGAGGACACAGTAAAAAAAAATGCTCTTGTCATGATGCCTGTTTGGAGAGTGTCTGTGAGGCATTTTCGAGCATAAGTTAAAAAATTACATTACAAAGCAGTTTATAATCTAAACGTTATGAGTATCCCCATTGTGGTCTTGATCCCTTTGCTCATATAATTGCTCCTCCCTCTCTTAGACTAGACTTTGGAAGCTTGGCCCAGTGCTAACTGTCAATCTCTGCATCTGCTTCCATCAGTTAATGGATAAAGGTTCTGTGATGACAACTAAGATAGTCAACAATCTGATTACAGGGAAAACCAGTTCATGCACCCCCTCCACTATTGCTTAGGGTCTTAGCTGTGGTCATCCTTGTGGCTTCCTGGTTATTTCCCCTTACATTCTCCCCTCCCCATCTTCTTGCACACCCCCATGCTCCCAATTTTCTCAGGAGATCTTGTCTATTTCCCCTTCCCTGGAGGATCTATATGTATCTCTCTTAGGGTTCTCTTAGTTACCTTACTTCTCTGGGGGTTTAGACTAAAGCTGGTTATTCTTTATTAATCTGTGGGGCCACTAGCAGTGGGACCCAAGATTTATGTCTAGTGATTGAATTGCTCCTTTTTGGAGCTCATTCTCTTTAGAAAGATACCATACTCAGCCTGGATTGGGGGGAGGGGGCTTGGTTCTGACTCAAAGTGATGTACCAGACTTTTTTTACTCCCCATGGGAAGCCTTAGCCTCTCTGGGAGGAGTGGATGTTGTTGGGGTGGTTGGAAGATGAAGGTTGTGGGAGGAAGAGAGGGAGAGGGTACTGGGATTGGTATGTAAAATGAGAAAAATATTGTTTAAAAGTAAGTTTTAAAAAATCCAAAGTTTGTACATAAATAAAGTTGTTTATTTTAATCAAGGGAACTATTATGCATTTTATCTGCCTGTGTTTAATAAAAAACACAAATTTCATTGACTGTGGCTTTTTGTAGCCTTTACCTTATATATATACATATATGTATGTATATATATGTATATATATATGTATACATATATATATACATATATATATTCCTTCTGAATGTTGTAAAAATATATTGCTTGATGTGGGAGCCCCCTTTGTGTGCTGTGATTATCATTAATGAATAAAGAAATTGCCTTGGTCTATGATAGGGCAGAACTTAGGTAGGCAGGGACGGGACAACTGGACTAAATGCTGGGAGAAGTAAGGTGAAGAGAGCCACCATGGAGCTGCCAAAGACAGACACTGGTAATTTTACCCAGTAAGCCACTGCCATGTGGCAATACACAGACTTATAGAGATGGATTAAATTAATATAAGAGTTAGACAATAAGAAGCTAGAGCTAATGGGCCAAGCAGTGATTTAATGAATATAGTTTCTGTGTGGTTTTTTCAGTTCTTGGGTGGCCAGGATGAACAAGCAGGCCCTTCTCCTACAATTGCTCTTACTGATTAATAAAAAACTGACAGGCTGATAGCCAGGATGGAAGTATAGGTAGGACAGTGAACTGAGCATTCTGGGAGAAAGAGCAGTAAAGTCAGAGGAGAAACACCAGACACAAGGAGGCAGAGTACATAGAAAATGAGGTAACAAGCCATGAGCCAGGTGGCAGAGGGTAGAAAAGAAATATGGTTTAATTTCAAATGTAAGAGTTAGTTTGTAACAAGCCTTAGCTATTCAACAAGCATTTATAATTATATTTAGCTTGTGTGCCAGTTACTTGGGAATTGCCAGGCAAGACAGGAATTCTGCTTATACTATATGGCTGAATTTCCATATAAAACTCAAGTTGGTAAAACTTGATATTGGAGATAGTTCTGAAATTCTGAATGTTACCACTATTTCTTCTTCAGGTCAGACTTTATGTTGGCTCCCAGAACAATGCCACAGATGATTAATGCAAAGATCAAAGCATTGCTGCAGACTTTTGAGTTATCAGCTTTGAATACTGATAACCAGAGCTATTATGCAGCTTGTTCCTCATAGGTTTCCACTAGTTCCTCTTAGCATAAGGCTTTAAATTTGTTAGAAAAGAAACATTACTGCTTTCTAACAAGTCAAATAATAAGAAGCTCTGGAAAGATGGACAGGAACTTTTCTCTGTCTCTCTAATGGAATCATATTAAAAATGTGTGCAGGAATGGTACTAGAGACGGGAGGAAAACACAGAGAGGCTAAAGATCCTATGATAATAAAAAGGTATATTGCTATATCCCTTCGTTTTCTCTTCTGATTTCTGCAACCAAATATATGACTAAATAAGGCAACTGTCTGGAAAAACCACTAGTATAAATCAAAAGAGAGTGCGGAAAGGTTTTAACACCTGGCAAGACCTGGGTCCAGTAATAAGAGATGAAATGATTAGGCAGTGGTGACTGTATTTTAGCTTAACAGTACAGAAAGTCTATGGCCCACTCTTTGGCATATAATAAGGATCCACCTACGAGTTTCAACTTTGTTCTCTGCTAGACTAGAATGAGTTGCTCTAATCTGCGTGTGTTGAGGAGTGTGACCAAAGGCTACCACTAACCCCTGCCAGTTGCATACGAGCCTCCCACATTTTGGGTTTGCATCTACATGGAGAGCCAGGAATGAATGCTACACATATCAGGAATTAGCATGATATACTTTCATTTTCTTAGTGAAACAACTTCAGAGTAGGGCTGTGAGAAGTTCAGAATTTCAGTTCTGTACAAAAGTATGAAATTGCATCTCACTCTATAGTATTAGTCTTGGCTATGTCCGGAAGCAGAGAATAAATTCTGCTGTGTAATGGGACATTTGAGACAAAGCCCACATACCCTTGCTTGTAAGTCTGATCTACTGCCTTGATTATGAGAAACCTTCAGGAGAAGAAGTTACACTGCTTCTTTTTTTTTGCACTTAACTGATAAAGTCCACTCTTTTCATAAAAAAGAGGTACGCAGGGAAGCAATCTAAAGTAGAAAGTTCAAGGATCTCCAAACTCTTGATTACTCAAGTTCAAAGGAACAATTAATCATGTCCATAATTAGGAAGATCACAAACTTAATGGAGAATGATTATTACAGATGTCAACATCATATCTGATAAGAGACTTCAGTATTATCTGTCAAGATTTAAAGTGAGTATCATCAGTACTCTCCATAGACAATTGCAAATATCTTTGAGTAATTAAACCTGGAAAATTTGAGAAAATAAAAACCTAAATTTGAAGAAGCAAACAGAAAAAAACTGTAAATTGAAAAAAAAACTAATTGAAATTATGTGTTCAGTGGCTTTTTTTTTTTTACATTGTTCAGGTCCCTGCAACAAAATAACATAGGCTACATAATTTATAAGGAATTACAGTGTGTTGCTTATATATCTGGAACTGGAGAAGTTGAAAACTAATGAACTAGCAGAACAATATTAGTCAAGTCTTGTCATAGGTGTCAAATATGCTGTGATTTAGATGACTCTTCACAAGGTGCTTTGCCTGAATAATATTCCCCAGATTTAGTTTTTGCAATTATTATTTACTTGCCATTAAGAAAACCTGGTTATCCTGGGTTTTTTGTTTTTCCATATAAAGTTGATTATTGTCCTCTCAAGATCTGTGAAGAATTTTGATGGGATCTTGATGGGGATTGCATTGAATCTATAAATTGCCTTTGGTAGAATTGCCATTTTTACTATGTTGATCCTCCCAATCCAAGAGCAAGGGAGGTCCTTCCATTTTCAGTATACTCCTCAGTTTCTTTCTTCAATGCCTTAAAGTTCTTGTCAAATAGATCTTTCACTTCCTTGGTTAGAATTACCCCAAGATATTTTATGCTGTTTGTGGCTATCGTGAAAGGTGAAGTTTCTCTGATTTCCCTCTCTGCTTCCATATCCTTTGTGTATAAGAGGGCGACTGATTTTTTGGAGTTGATCTTGTATCCTGCCACATTACTAAAGGTGTTTATCAGCTGTAAAAGTTCTTTGGTGGAGTTTTGGGGGTCGCTTGTGTACACAATCATATCATCTGCAAATAACGAAAGTTTAACTTCTTCCTTTCCAATTCGAATCCCCTTGATCCCCTTATGTTGTCTTATTGCTATTGCTAGAACTTCAAGCACTATATTGAAGAGGTATGGTGAGAGTGGACAGCCTTGTAGTGTTCCTGAGTTTAGTGGGATGGCTTTAAGTTTCTCTCCATTTAATTTGATGTTAGCTGTCGGCTTGCTGTATATAGCTTTTATTATATTTAGGTATGACCCTTGTATCCCTAATCTCTCCAATACTTTTATCATAAAGGGAGGTTGAATTTTGTCAAATGCTTTTTCAAACAAAAAATGCTGGATAGCCAAAACAATCCTATACAATAAAGGATTGTCTGGAGGCATTACCATCCCTGACTTCAAACTCTATTACAGAGCTACAGTGATGAAAACAGTGTGGTACTGGCATAAAAATAGAGAAGTCGACCAATGGAATCATATAGAAGACCCGAATTTTAACCCACAAACCTATGAACACCTCATTTTTGATAAAGGAGCCAAAAGTATACAATGGAAGAAAGAAAGCATCTTCAACAAATGGTGCTGGCACAACTGGATGTCAACCTGAAGAAGAATGAAAATAGACCCATATCTATCACCATGCACAAAACTCAAATCCAAATGGATTAAAGACCTCACTATCAGTCAGAACACATTGAACCTGATAGAAGAGAAAGTGGGAAGTACCCTACAGGAGATGGGCACAGGAGATCGCTTCCTATGTGTAACCCCAACAGCACAGACATTAAGGGCAACATTGAATAAATGGGACCTACCAAAACTGAGAAGCTTCTGTAAAGCATAGGACACTGTCACCAAGACAAAAAGGCAACCTACTGACTGGGAGAAGATCTTCACCAACCCCGCAAATGACAAAGTTCTGATCTCCAAAATATATAGAGAACTCAAGAAACTAGACTTTAAAATGCTAATTAATCCAATTAAAAAATGGGGCACTGAACTAAACAGAGAATTCTCAGCAGAGGAAGTTCAAATGGCCAAAAGACACTTAAGGTCATGCTCAACCTCCTTGGCGATCAGGGAAATGCAAATCAAAACAACTTTGAGATATCATCTTACACCTGTCAGAATGGCTAACATAAAAAACTCCAATGATAGCCTTTGCTGGAGAGGCTGTGGAGGAAGGGGTACCCTCATCCATTGCTGGTGGGAATGCAATCTTGTGAAACCCCTTTGGAAATCGGTGTTTCGGTTTATCAGGAAATTCGGGATCAACCTACCCCTGGACCCAGCAATACCACTCCTGGGAATATACCCAAGTGATGCCCTATCATATGACAAGAGCATTTGTTCAACTATGTTCATAGCAGTATTATTTGTAATAGCCAGAACCTGGAAACAACCTAGATGCCCTTCAATGGAAGAATGGATGAAGAAAGTGTGGAATATCTACACAATAGAGTACTACGCTGCGGTCAAAAACAATGACTCTCAAATTTTGCATGCAAATGGATGGAAATAGAAAACACTGTCCCGAGTGAGGTAACCCAGACCCAAAAAGATGAACATGGGATGTACTCACTCATAATTGGTTTCTAGCCATAAACAAGGGTCACGGAGTCTACAATTGGTGATCCCAAAGAAGCTAAGTAAGAAGGTAAACCAACGGAAAAACATATAGTTGTCCTCTTGGCTATGGAAAGTAGACAAAATTGCCGGGGAGAAAATTGAGTTCTTGGGGGTGGGGTGGGATGGGGGTAAGGGGAGATGGGGAGAGAAAAGGGAGAATGGGGGGAACTTGGGGAAAAAGGAGGATTGGGATAAAGGAAGTTTAGATAGGGGAGCACGGAAGCACAATTCTTAGTTAAGGGAGCCACCTTAGAGTTGGCAAGAGACTTGAACCTAGAGTGGCTCCCAGATGCCCAATCCGAGGTCTCCAGTTAGTTCCTTGGGCAGCTGAGGATAGGGAACCTGAAATGACCCTATCCTAGAGCAATACTGACGAATATCTTGCATATCATCATAGAACCTTCATCTTGTGATGGATGGAGATAGAGACAGAAACCCACACTGGAGCACCGGACTGAGCTCCCAAGGTCCCAGTGAGGAGCAGAAAGAGGGAGAAGATGAGCAAGGAAGTCAGGACCACGAGGGGTGCACCCACCCACTGAGACAGTGGAGCTGATCTATTGGGAGCTCACCAAGGCCTTCTGGACTGTGACTGAAAAAGCATGGGATAAAACTGGACTCTCTGAGCATGGCGAACAATGAGGGCTGATGAGAAGCCAAGGACAATGGCATGGGGTTTTGATTCTGCTTAATGTGCTGGCTTTGTGGGAGCCTAGCCAGTTTGGATGTTCACCTTCCTAGGAATGGACGGAGAGGGGAGGACCTAGGACTTCCACAGGGCAGGGAACCCTGACTGCTCTTTGGACTGGAGAGGATTGGGAGAGGAGTGGGGGGAGGGGGAGAAGGGTGGGAGGAGGGGGAGAAGGGTGGGAGGAGAGGGAGAAGGGTGGGAGGTGGGGGAGGGAAATGGGAGGCTGGGAGGAAGTGGAAACTTTTTTTTTCTCCTTTTCTCAATAAAGAAAATGAAAAAAAACCTGGTTATTATTATTAATATAAATTTATGATACTTATTTTTTAGATATAGTTTTGAGAGCATTATTATCCTACTCATCCCCAAAAGGTTTCATATTTTATTTTTTTTCCTTCGGTGGTTGATTGTCAACAAATGAATTTTGTGGAACCACCAAAGCAGATAGGCTCAAAATTAATTTGGAGGATCTAAAGACGTAACCATAGAACTGAAATCACTACAGAATTTATTCAGAAAAGAAAACAAAGAGGTATTAGGGGGAAAATAAAACAAGCAAACAAACAAATCCCAGATCCTGGCAGATTCTTCAAGTGCTAAATCACAAAATTAATTTTTGAAGGCAAAAAAATCAAAGATTTCTGAGAAAATAATGGTGGGTGAAAAATATCAAATTTTCAAAATCCTTGAACTCTGGATTACGAAGCTCAGTGAGCCCCAGTGATCTGATCTCCGAGATGATGCTTCTCAAATGGAAACATTTGCAAACTGAAGGCAAGGGACGCACTTGGGAATATACAGAGAAAAATATTGCTTCACCTAGAAGCACAAAGTAAAGGGAGTGAGCAGAAGTCTCATCAGAAACCACAGAGATGGAGATGGGGTTTGAAGTCTCAAACAATCTTGACATTGTCACACGTGGCAAGGAAAGCCCTGCCTGCTCAGAATCCTGAACCCAGAAAAAGCAACCTTTGCAAAAAGCTTTTTCTATGGAAAATTTGATTTGAAATTTCTATCAGCATATTTACATATATTTTTAAAAATTGTGTAATGTACTTTTTTGTTCCATGATCATTATTAATGACTACTAACTATAAAAATGAATGGATCTCACCATGGCATTTGTACTTACGCATGCATAATGCAGAAAGCAGCCACCGTCCCTTCTCCCATACAGTCTCTCCTGCCACATTTCCTGAAGGGAATGTCTTTACTTTTGGTTAACACGCAGAGAAGAGGATTTTGTTGTGTTACCCTCTCCTCTTTCCCCCACCTCCTTCCCATTGACATTCTTCCCTGACGAGGTTCTCTCTCTCTTTCTTTCCTTTCCCCCTCTTTCAGTGTGTGTGAGTGGACACGAGTGTGTATGTGAGTGGACACGTGTCTGCTGGTGTGAACACAAATGTGGGTGGAGGCCCAAGATTGGTTTTCTTCCTTGATCACTCTATACTTATTTTCCAAAATGAGATAATGATTTAGCTAAATTGGCTGCCAAGTAAACTCTGGGGATCTTTATTCCTCTCTCTCTGTAGAGCTAGAATTACAGAATTGTGCCACCACACCTGACTTTACTAGTGTAGTAAACACTTTACTGACTGAGACATCGACTCAGCTTTCTTGTTCTACTTTTATGTAGACATTCATTGGAATGTTAGTGTGATATTTGTTTTTCTGAGTCAGGTTAATTTTACTTAAGATTTTTATCTCCAGTTTTATTAACTTTCCATTAATATCACAGTGTTTTTTTTTTGAAAATGCTCCCTTTGTTACATATTCTTTATCCATTCATCTGTTGATGAACATGTAGGCTGAGCCTATTTCTTGAATATGATGAATAGTGCATCAAAAATCATGATTTTCCAGACGTCTTATTTACAACCTATCAAATATACAATTAGACAGGGGATTCTCTAGATAAAGGAACATAACATATCTGAGTAGATACAATCAGATAACCAAAGACAGTTCTAGAAAAAAAATGTTAACGACTAAATACCTGGTGATATATAAGAAAAAGAAAGAATATGGTCAACAAACTATGAATATATGTGATAATCTGTCCTTGAGTTTTCTATAGTATGTTTGATGGTTATAGAAAATTTATAACATTCCATAAAATGAGTCAAAGTATATGTAAAAAAAGTTAAGACAAGTATACTAAAAGTGAAGTATGGAAAAATGACATAATGGGGATTCAAGGTTTCTACACTTCTTTGGAACTGATAAAATTGCAGCACAAATTAGATTCACAGACATAAACACACACACACACACACACACACACACACACACACCTCTAAGGGCTAAGCAAAACTTTCAACTAAAAGTTTTAAGAGTTAGTCCTGATTTTGTATATCACTTTTAGAAGTAGAAACTTGTCTAGTTAACTTTTACAAGTTCACAAATTTGATAAAATACCGCTGATATAAAAAGAAAAATTATTGAAATATATTGCTTGTAAATATGGATGCAAGATTCAATAACATGTTATTGAATAGAATTTTACATAAAATCGGAATAATGAGTATAGACAACAGAGATATTGTTTTGTTAATAGAAAAGATGAATCAATGTTATATATTGCATTAACAAGCTCAAAAGAAAAAACACATGCTTATGTCAATCAATGAGAAATTCATAAAATGTTTACACATAAAATATAAATTTTCTAAAATAGAAAAAAAGGAAGGAATCATTCAACTTGGTGGACAACTAGGTTGGGTCAATTTCCTGAAAATTGATAGTCATGCAAAAAAATGCCAGACAAAAATATATCGACTTAAAGAAAAACATGTATATCCTTCAAATTCTCAAAGTAGGCCAGTAAATGAACAAATAAGGCAATGATAAAATACAGTCAGCTCCAGCAGGTGGTGGCGGCACACGCTTTAAGTCCCAGCACTCAGGAGGCAGAGATGGGAAGATCTTTGTGAGTTTGAGGCCAGCCTGGTCTATAGAGTGAGATCCAGGACAGGCTCCAAAGCTACAGAGAAACCCAGTCTCAAAAAAAAAAAAATTAAATTTAAAAAAAAAATTACAGACAGCCTCATGTTACCCTCATGTTTTGAAGACATCAACAAAATAACAAAATCCTGGAAAAATGATTTAACAAAGAGAATACTGAACACTTGGATCTGATATTGTTTTTGTTATTTTTAAGTAAATATTGCAATGAGGTATGAGGACCAATAAATCAGACTGGAAAAAAAGATAAAAAAAAATTATAGCGCTGAATGCTGGTGAGAATGTAAAAGTGGGATCGTTTGTCACTTTCTACTTAAAAATAAAAAAAAAAGGAACATTGCAATTACATTCAGGAAACTTTATTGTAAAAAAAAAACCAAAACTTTATATTCATACATAAAATCTTGAAAAATAAAAAATTTACTGAAACATTATTTACTATATAAACCAAGGAAACAACCGATAGATTCTCAAAGGGTCAATACATATAGAGAAAATGTTTAAAAATTTACAGCATATACATCATGGGTTGTCTATAGGAATGGAAAGAAAAGTTTCAGAATATTTGTTTAACTATGCAAAGATATGTTGGATTTGTTTAATTATTTAAAGAAAAGATACATTTTTATGTTGCAGTATATTTATATAGCTATGTAAAGATGTGTTGCATTCTTTTTATGGAAAGCTGTGTTGCCCTTTTACATTTGTTTATCCTGAATTTGTAAATTATGTAAAGATGTGTTACTGTTTTACCTTGCCTACCCAAGGCACCTGATTGGTCTAATAAAAAGTTAAATGGTCAATTATAAGTGAGAAGATATAGGTGAAACTTACATAGAGAGAGAATAAATAGGAGAAGGAATTGAAGCTTGAGGAAAAGAGAAAGGGGAGGAAGAAAAGCAAATATCTGAGGACAGCCAGCCAGATATGGAGTAAGCCGAAAAGTAGAACGTACAGAATGAAAGAAAGGTTAACAAAAAAAAAAAAAACAAGGAAAACATAAATGGATAGAAACAATTTAAATAAAGTTTAAAAAGTTAGTGCAACAAGCCTAAGCTAAGACTGAGCATTCATAATTAATAACAAACTCTGTGTCTCTATTTTGGAATTGCTTGATGGTCTAAAGAATATGCAAACTATACTTCTGCATGTAAAAATAAAAAGGAATTTCCAGAGAATTCTGAATGAAAAAGCCTACACCAAATTTTGTTTCTTATATGATTTCTTTCACATAAGATTATTGAAATGATGAAATTAAAGAGTAGACAATTTCTGTCCTGTCTATGAATTTTCCTAACCTGGGAATTCACAAGTGGAATAAAATGTGGTACTTTTTGGGAGAAAGGGAATTAAAGAGTAGAGAACAAAGCAGTGACTTGTTGAGAATAACAGTGGGGGGAATGGAGGCAGTATAGCATCATATCATTTTAGAATACTGGAAATTCTGGAAGTTATCTTTATCAGACTTTGGATTCTGCAAATCATAGAATATTAAGGAGAAGATAAATATTGCAACTTTTTTCTTGTGATACCAATACATTGATAGAATAGATTTTATCAGATAAATTTTGATTCTTGGTCATATTGGCAATGTTAATTATAAACTTATGCGATTTAGTGCCACCTAATTCTAATTTGTATAGAATAACTGCTGAAAAAAGAATCATTTTCACTGAACCTTGAGCCATTAAGACCAATCTGCATGACCAAATACAGTAAGCTCACACACATTTTCTTTGGTTTTCAAAAATAGAAACAATATGCATATATTATGCTTAATATATACTAGCAGAATAACTAGTAAGATTAGTTTGTACATGTAGTAAATATTTACTATAGACAAAAATTAATTAACATATCTAGAATTCCTTTAGAAAAAAATAACAATGATCTTAGATACATGTTTTTTCCAAATAACCTATAACACATAAAACAGAGCATGATACTGTCATCAGTGAACTAAAGTTCTGAAAATGTGTATGGGTATCAAATAGATTCATATATTTTTAAAATGTGTGTGTGTATACATAACAACTCATCCCCTCCATTTGAGTTTAAATTAATCCACTCCAGACCAAAGCTGCCATAATTTTATACTTACTGCCTTTGCATTTCAAGAGTAATATTATTACTAGAACAGAAACTCTTATATGGGTACTTGAAACACAATACGGCATTCAGCACCTTCAAAATCATCCTTTTGTCTCTTACCAAGGTCCATACTAAAGGAAATTAAAGCAAGAAAGTAAGTGGATCCTTCAATTAAGAAAATGATTTAGTAAGGCTCACAGTTTGGGTCAATTCAGTTATATGTATCAGAGACCATAAGACAATAGTAAAGCTGCTCGCATTTTAGCATTGTTGAAATATTCTTTTTCTTTTATTGAAGCCTGGAGAAAATTGTGCCCTCATTATGTGTAATGGTGCTTGTGAAAAATGAAATTGTATCATTGAATCAAAAAAGGCTGTCGAACTTCTCCAGGTTTTTCCTCTTCTGTTTTCTCTACGAGGCAAAAGTAATTGCGCTCTGTTTATTCTTTGCCTATTCTATGAAACTTATTCTGAAGGTAGTCATACAAAATGCTGGGATGGAAAATAAAAGGTACTTTTTAGACTAGGTGCTATTTAATTAAATATACAAAGCTAATATAAGATAATACTATGTTCGCAGTAATGAGGCAGCCCTGATTGAAGGCCACTAGAATGCTTTTAGCACACGCCTTAGAATCTGGCCCTTGTGCAGAGTAGCTGCTTTCTTATAAATCATGGTACATCAATGCCAGCCTCTGCTGGGAGACACACTTAGCATCATTAGAACACCCGTATTTTTCTTTCTCCTTGATTGGCTAGAATAGGCTGAAACGACTAAAATAGAGTACTCATTTTAGGTTATTTGTGTGCTTATATGTGTGTGTATACATATATATCCTAACATATATATGGTTATTTGTATACATCTATATATATATCCTTAAATATGCATAAAATTAGAAAGAAATATTATCATACAAAATTGCAGCTTTTACAATAATTGAGAAAGTAAAGTGATTGTATTCTGGAGTCACTTTCATTAAGCTGTGAGTTGAAATTTCAGAGACAAGAAAATAAAATCCTATATTTACTGAACAGGGTGAACCAAACTGATTTAAGAGTAAAATCAAAATTTTTGTCCAAATCAAATACCTTTTCTTTACAAAATCTTTTTCCTTCCCTTTCTATTATCTTCACAGTTATAAATTTTAGTTTAGCAACAGATTCACTCTTTTATAGGTTCTCATCTTAAATGGTCACATATATTTAGTAAATTTCTTTTGATTAATATTTTTGTATTACAGTTACTGATCTTTCTTTCTTAGGTCTACCATCCAATAACTTAATAATTGAGATATAATCCCACAATTAGTGGGAAGCCTTTTCAACAAAATACCTTGCAATGATATTCACAATGTGATTGAATATCAGAGTGCTAAATCTTCTACAATACAAACCTAAAAATTAACATTGCAATAGAATGCATTAAAAATTCAAAATCACTGTTTTATGCCTTTTACTTTAGGCTTCTCATTGCACTATGATAGTGAATCTGCGAAGCAGGCTACTTTACCAAATCCATACTATCCAATAGGATTGGTCAAGTGCTTCCTATGGAAAATAAATAATATAAGTAATATGATGTTTTTCAAGAGATGTACTACAAATTTGCCTGAAAAAGTCTTCTGGCCTAGGGAGGTAAGAATAATAAATTTAAAAGAATGATCTGATAGCCACTTTTCAATAGCTGTTTTATTTGATCCAAAGTATTTCAAATCTCCCATTTAACTTCTTGAATAAAAAATTAAAGCTAAAAGCAGGTCTAGTGCAGGGGAAGAGCTGCAGCAGGCCGAAGCGAGGCCAGTGGGCTCTGTATTTGAAGCAGCCTTTTATTTCTGCATCTCTGATATCCAAGGCACACCTTTCAAAAACACATCTCTTGTGACTCGGTTGCTTTTATCTTTCCTGTTTTATCAAAGGAGTTAAATGGAAGGTATTCTGAAACTCCAATTTAGCTTTTATTTTTCAATAAAAACGACAGCCGAAAAACAGTGTAGTCACAGAGAGAGAGGGCAACCTGCACCGAAGGGTAAGGGCCCGCTGAGCCAGACTACAAAGTGATTGGAGAGCAGATTTGTGGGGCTTCTCAAATACCTTGGAGAGACAAGAGGGCCAATAATAGTGCTCAGCCTTCCGTGCACCAGAACGCTTTCTCCCACCCTAAAATCTTATTTAATGGATTATGAAAAGAGACTATTAGAGTAAGATTCTGGAATACTCTAATGTAGTTGTATTAGTTTGACATTCCTTTTTACCAATACTTAATTTTTTCACTTTAAAAAAGAATTAATTTTATTACTTAAAAAATGAAATTAAGTAAAAATACCACTCATTAAAATTAACCAAGCCCAAAGTCTAATCAAGAACCAAAACAAGGCAAAGCCTTTAGTTCTTATAAGCATGGATTTTATACCTAATAAAAATGATGTGGAGAAAGAGGTTTAAATGATTCAGGAGTTGTAGAACCCTGTCAAGCCAAGGATAAGGAGACACTTGTCTTAGGGTTTTTATTGCTGTGATGAAGCACCATGACTGAAGCAACTTGAGGATGAAAGGGTTTATTTGGCTTGCATATCACAATACATTGATAGAAGCTAAGGCAGACTCAAGCAGGCCAGGAACTTAGAGGCAGGAGCTGATGCAAAGGCCATGGAGGAATACTGCTTACTGGCTTGTTCCTCATGGTTTTCTCAGCCTGCTTGCTGATAAAAGCCGGATATGCCAGGGCAGGGTAGCAGTTCCCCTCATGGTCTAGGCGCTCAAGCATCAGCCACTCTAAAGGCTCACCTAAAGTCTCTTTTGTTTGTTTGTGTGTTGTGATTGTTGCTGTTTGGTTTTTTAAGACATGGATTCTCTGTGCAGCCCAGGTTGTCCTGGAACTTAATCTGTTGACCAGGCTGACCATGAGCTCACAGAGATCCACTTGCCTCTGCCGCTTGAGTACTGGGATGAAAAGTGTGGGCAACCACCACCTGGTTCTGAAGCCTGATCTTGAAGAGGCATTCTGTCAGTTGAGGTTTCTTCCTCTCTGGTGACTAACATGTGCCAAGCACAACACATCTTTTTTTCTTATAATAGTTCCTTTTGTTTTATATGTATGTGTCTGTACCCCATTTGTACAGGCTCCCATGGAAACCAAAAGAGGGCAAAGGATTTTTTTTCCCTGGAGTTGGAGTTACTGGTGTTTGTGAGCCAACTGATATATACACTGAGAACCAATCTTCAGCACTCAAAATGAGCAGGTAGAGTGGATAAAAGCTGAAACATTATTTTTTTACTACTGGGTAGTAGTCCATTGTGTAAATTTACCACATTTTCTTTATCCATTCTTCACTTGAGGAGCGTCTAGGTTGTTTCCAGGTTCTGGCTATTACAAATAATGCTGCTATGAACATAGTCTAGCACATGTCTTTGTGGGACGATTGAGAATCTTTTGGGTATATATCCAACAGCAGTATTACTGGGTCTTAAGATAGATTGTTTTCTAATTATCTGAGAAATCACCATACTGATTTCCAAAGCAGCTCTAATACACAGTAGTAAAATATAATTAAATTTGTAGGCAAATAGATGGATCTAGAAAAAATCGTATTGAGTGAGGTAACCCAGACCCAGAAAGACAAATTTAATACGTATTCACTCATAAATGGCTTTCAGGCATAAAAGAACAAAAAAACTATCCTGTAGGACACAATCCCAGGGAAACTAGACAAGAAAGAGAATCTTAAGAGAGACATATGGGATCTACATAGGATGGTGAAAAATACAAGATGTCCTGAGTAAATTGGGAGCATGGGGGTCATGGGAGAGGTGAAAGGAAAGGAGAGGAGAGGAGAGGAGAGGAGAGGAGAGGAGAGGAGAGGAGAGGAGAGGAGAGGAGAGGAAAGGAAAGGAAAGAGAGGGGAGTGGAGAAAATATATAGCTAAATAAAAACAACAACAAAAAAGAAATGGGGAAAAAAGCTGAAATGTTTCTCATGCCTCTAAATCTATTTTTAAAAACTCGTTTGTATGTTTTTGAGTGTGAGTGCTCTCTTCAGGTGTTGGTCCACACAGGTCATAGGGCATACATGAAGGTCAGATGACATCCTTGAGAGTTGGTTCTTCTCTCTGCTCAGTTAGAGACTGGATCTCTTGTATTCACTGCTGAGTATGTGCTAGCTGGGCCACAAGCATCTTGGATGTTTCCTGCCTCTTCCTCTGATTTGACCATACAAAGACTGAGATAACCAGTGCATGGTATCATTTTGAGATTTACTAAATTCTGGTCATCTTAACTCATGTTCCCATACCCTTTCCACTAGCCAGCTTTCCAGCCCCTAACTTCCTTTTGAGTCCAATATCAAAGCTCCTAGCACTGTGTCTTTATGTACCAGTGCTGAATTTGTACAACTTTGTATATACAAAGCTGTTAACATAAACTGATTCCAGGAGTAATGTTTTTCAAATTTAGGGAATATTTAGGTTTGGTTGGTTCTAAAACCCTTGAATAATTTAAAAACACTATCTCCTACCATCTTTGTTATGAAGTCGATAGTTAATAGAACAAGACATTTCACCGTGTTTATTTGTTAACATCAAAGGTAGAATTATTGAAGACCTTCTCCCTGAAGTGTGAGGAAGGTTGGCATATTTATACAAGAGTGTTTTATTCCACAATGCTTTGGTTAATTCTCAAAGGAAAAAGAATTGTATCCAGGAATGACAAATGAGAAATGAGTGTTTGTTTAGCAGGCAGACTGACCTCTGCACAAGCAGTGTCAGGGGATGCAAGCCCTGCACACTTCTCTCTTCCAATGCCGGGGTCCACAGTCTGAATGCTCTACAGCATCGTCCCTTGGTCTTTGATGAAGATTTTGTGAACTGAGTTAAAATTGAATGGTCCTGGGATTGACATGCAATTTCACCTTATTATATACATAGTCTTTTTATTAGATCAGGAAAAGTAAAATAGAAGTCAGAAAGGTTGTCTCACCAGATGCACACACAATTCTAAGTTTTCCTGGTGCTATGTGGCACCAGACAGTGCAAGCAAATTTCTAGATTTTGGCTTAGGAATTCAAATGGTAATGAATCTTATCCATCAATTAATACTTTCTCCTGTCCACGTGCTACGTGGGTCACCGTGGTAGAAGCATTAATTCAAACGTGCAGGGTGACGACTTTGGGACTTTGGTTCAGTGTAGAGACTGGTGCAGTGAGTGCTTCAGTGAGAAGGCGAATCAATTTTTCTCCTTTGCAAGGAACGGCCATCACCGTGCAGCCAGGGGACCAAGATCCTGGAATCTCTTTCTATCTACACAACATGATTCACGTTGATTGTAAAGGGAATCCTAGAGATACCTACTTAGAATTAGGCTGCACTTTAAAAGTTTTAACATTTAGAAATGACTATAATAGTATCTGCAGTACGATAAGGTTTCCTAAGTCCTTAGGCATAATTATGACATACGTGGCAGTCAGGACAAGCCACTCTCTCCTGTTTATCTGAGCCCCGGATTTATGCACAGACACAGCTTCCTCTTACTCCACTGCTGATAGCAGTTGTTTAAATCGCACTCCTTACCCACTCCCCTTCTTGTCTCAGGAGATTTAAGTTCCTCAAAAAGTAAATTGAACTAAAATGATTCAGTAGATTTTCAAGAAAAAAAAGCTTCTTTTCACAACACTGGGATCATTCACATCCCCCTTTAGTTTCAGTTTCTTCATAATTTATTTTTTTTAAATTTAAGGAAAAATTAATGGGTTTCACAATGACCTTTTGATCCCTGTATTTGTTTCACTGTATTTTCCCCAGAGAAGCTTTTATTCTACCCTCTACTCTTCTCTCTCTCCATCTCCCTCCACTCATCAAAAAGTCCTCCTTTTGTTTTTAACAGAGACGGAGATGATAGAATTACAGAGAAATAGGGAAATACGTAGTGAATCAGAGAGAGATTGAAGTCTCAGAGTGCAAATGAGATAATATACAGTACTTTGTCCTTCTTTTCCTCCTTTCTCACCCTCCATTACATACCCATTATCCTTGTCTCCTTAAGATATTTTTTGCTCCCATAATTCTCATTTTATTTCACATCATACAGGTTAAATATAGATTTTCTATGTGATAAACATTTAACATCTCTCTGATTCTAGGTTATTTATTTTAACATGTTTTCCACAGATTATTTTTTTCCAAAGTATGTTAATTTCTTTCTTCTAAGCAGCTAGAACCAAGTCCAGTCTCTCTCTCTCTCTCTCTCTCTCTCTCTCTCTCTCTCTCTCTCTCTCTCTCTGTGTGTGTGTGTGTGTGTGTGTGTGTGTGTGTGTGTGTGTTTACCCCACATTTCCATATCTTTTGGTGCTGTGCAGGATGAAGCATTTTATACCGTTGTACTTGCAATGTGTGGTTTGCTCACTTGTGCAGCTGTGTTTATGTTCCCAGAAATGGCCGATCTCCATCTCATGTCAGTTGCATTAACTTTCACCCCTTTCGTGGTTTGCCTTCTTGATTGTTCTATAACTGTCAATAGTTAATCTATTGCCTTGTTATAAAACTCTATTAATAAATATGTCTTATAGTGAGTGGATATATGTTATTTTTACTTACATAGTACTGCTTGAGGACAATTTGAACAAAAATTATCTGTACGTTCCTAGCAAAACAAACTTCACTATTCTTTGAAGTGGCCATGTAAAAATAAGTACTTTACTTTTATAAATTAGTTCATCAAATAACTATGAAAACCAAAATTTAATTTATTTTAAAAAGCCTTTAATATACTGTTGAATTATGATGACTGTCGAAGGTTAAACAAAACAAGCATGCAAGATGCATGATTTAACTTGCATTAAAGCTGCCAGACTGACTTTACACTCCCGGGTTCTCAATGAAGGAAGACTCTTGATTCACAAAGATTCCTGGAAGTGAGACTGAGTTGTTAATTCCTATATTGTAACTGTATTTGTAACATTGCTTAATTACGAGATTGATTGCCTTTTGTCCATTCTAACTTTAAAGAATAAATGCTTTCAAGGAGACGTGATAATACCAGAAATGATGTTTTAAGGACAGATGACTCTGCCACCTGAAGAGGGCTCATTACTTACGCAGGAAGAATATCTATTATGGATGTAGTGTACATTGCTGATCCTTTCTTATATACTGGAGATGATTAGATTTCAGTTCAGCATACTTTCTCTGCCTGAGGAGAGGGGAGAAATGGGACTTTTCCAGGGTGATTCAGAGTGACTTTTTCTTTGCTGGAATTGTTCGAAAAATTGTTTCAATTTTTTTCCCTTCTTCAGTCAAGAAACTCTGTGGTTGAAGTTAAAGAAATGCTTTGGTGACTAGTTAAGGACACCCAGGAGCTACACAGTCCTCTCCAAGTTGACAACAGCCATTAAAAAGCTTTCTTTCTTTTATGTTTGTGGAATTTAAACTAATAATTCCCTAAAAATTGGAATATTTGTTATTAAAACAGTATAAAATTATTGGAGGAGAGGGAATTACTTAATCCTATAAATATATGTAAAGAATTAAGGTACTTCCATGTGCACACTCTCATAATCTCCCCAGAAGTGGCCAGTGGCAACATTTTTGGTCCAATTCCTGGATTTATTACAGTGTGTATTCATATACAACACATACATAGGGTTTATAATTCATATTTCATATAAACAAGTAGCTAGATGTTTCAAATCACTATGAATTTATTTGTGTTTGTCAGAGTATAAGTAAAATGTTAAAATCATCTGTCATGATACTTTTAATTTTATATTTCTAATCTCTCCTCGTTATATTCTGCCACCTTACTAATTATGGTAATATTTGATTTATCATATTGTGTATAAATATGTGATTTTGACCCCTCAGTCCCTTGACATTTTGTTGGAAGGTTACTAGTTCAGAGAGGCTCACTATGCTGAGATTTGGCACTCTTGATCTAGGTGAACAATAACCAAAGTTGTCCCATCTTGAGAAAGCAGAAAGAACAGTGTGGTGCACTATTTTAAACATGTTTTAGCTATCTCTGTGAGCTGACATTTGGTGCTGAAACCAACATGCAAATACTTGATATAAGAAACAGTCCCAAGATTAAAGCATCCTCAGCTTGTGAGACAGATGCTATACAGCAATTCTCCAAAACTATCAGGAAATGAAACTCAATGGAGCTTCAGAATTCCGATTTTCAGATTTTTTTTTTTAAAAAAATATCAGGTCAGACACCATTTAATGTTTAATCTCTAAGGGAAATTATCATAAGCAATCTAATGATGGATTCTACTCTGTGATTTATGCTGAAAGAGCCTTTTAAGTAGCAATAGAAAATAATCAGAGTGCTTTTCATATTACAAGTGACTGTATCTTCAAAGAAACAGCGTTTTGTGTTTTAAAAACAAACTTTAAACTGTCAGGCTGCATACTGCGTATGAGCTTGTACGGCAACACACTGATCCGGTATAGTTCTTTCTATTTTCTTATATCACTGTCAATTCTCTCTGATCTTAATACATCTTTATTGTCATTCAGCCTTTCTCATGCCACTCAGAACTGTTGTATTTTCTGTCATTCACAGAATATTCCAAAATATCTCCCCTTACACATTTTCTTTCCACTTCAAATAATAATTAGTAGATCTACTTTGCTTTTTACTAATTATTTCAGCTGTCCCCTTTACAACTGCTTTTTTTTTTCCACGCTGGATGTTTCGCTGTCTATATGTGCTGACAGCTGTTAGTCATGCACTCAACCTTCTCATTCATTGCTTGCTTCCTTCTTGATTAGAACTCACTGTAACTTCTGTAATCTTTAATCCTGGAATATTTACTGTTTATTTTTCAGCACTGGGCAGACTACATTTTCAGTCTCAAATCAAAATAACTATTTAAAACTTTACTTCATCATTTCTATCCTTCAAAAACTGTTAAATTACATTGAAATAATGGTGGCTATAAGCACATCGATAATATTTTTAACCATTTTTGGTTAAAGTGAGTATTCTGTTTGATGTATATATTTTTATAGCTAGATGCAAAATTGGTATGCATATATCATACAAACTTTATAATGTTAGGAATTCACTTTCATGTTGGTGGAATTTGATTTACTTCCTTACAGTTTTTCTTAATTTTATACCTCAATAACCATGTATTTTAAAAATACATTGGAACCTATTTAGATTCATGAATACTCCACTTTCTACTGTGTGCTTAGAACAGTGACTGTGGGTATTTGTCTTCGAATTACTGTGAAGAAGGCTGGATCCACGCACGCCACGCATCAAACTCTCTCCATTGACATCATCGGAGTGCACCATTAGGCTGTCTGCACCAATGTCACTTTACTACCACAGCGGCCTCATCAACCTAAGTCTATCCTTCCGGGAAACTATTTCAAAAGTTTCAGATCCCAATATTCACTTAGAAGCTTCCAGGAAAAACCATTTAAATGAGCATTAGAATCTCAGACTTTTCAATAGATAACATCATGTGATTATGCAGTCCTCAAGGCTCTTTGTGAACTCTCTCCTCCAAACTCTCCTCTACTGTGAGCATGAATATAAACGGATATTGCATAATACTTCTTGCTTGTGGCCTCCTTTCTCCCCCCACCACTTTGGAAAACCCTGCAGAAACCAGATGAAAATTTCACAAATATTCTATTATTTTCACCCTCCTCTAAAAAAAGTAGGAAGCTACTGACTGGTAGTGTTCTCTGTCAATATCAGGCTCCAATGGTGAAATTTCTTTTAGGATAGGCAGCATTTGAACCAAGCGTGAATAGAGCAGGCCTTTTTATGAAAGATGCCCAGGAATGTAGGATTGGACTTCTATATCCAGGAATGTTCTTCTGTGAATGCAACCAGACAGAGATGGATAATATTTGGAAGAAAAGTCATGTTGATACTACTGCTGACTTGTGTGATGTAATTAGTGCTTGATAGTTTTACTTTTATTGAACATCCAGACATTTTCCATACATTTGTTTATTTTCTGCACAACAGGCTGTAGCATATAGTTACACACATATGCAGTGATTTCTACATTAGAATCAGTCTAGAGTTAATTTAAGGTGTACACAAAGATGTACATTGGTAATATGCCAACATGAAGAAGATCTATATAGTTATTTGAGAATATGAAGATTTTGGTCCTTGAACAAATCCCATGCAGGTGAGAATGGCTGGGTGTACTCTGAAGTAATATTTTAATATGTAATTCATTCGGGGTTTTTTTGTTTGTTTGTTTGTTTTGTTTTGTTTTTGTTAATCCAGGACACTTCACTAAGGATTTTATCAGCTATAGGAGTTTCCTAGTGGAATTTTTGGGTTGCTTATGAATACTGTGAATCATCTGTGAATAGTGATACTTTCGCTTTTTCTTTCCAATTTGTCTGCCTTTAATCTCCCTTAGTTGTTTTTATAAATGGTATGTGCTCAGTTATATGTGGATATTAGTTGTTACAAAAAGGATGATCATGCTACAATCCACAGACCCTGAGAGCTCTATGCAAGACAAATGGATCTGCCTGGGAAAGGGAAGCTAAACTGCAATTTATGGGTTGACTAGGGGGTAGGTGGGGATAGGAACAGGAAAGATCAGATCAGGGTGGGAGATATGGAGAGGGAGACTATAGGGAGAGACAACTGGAATTTGGAGGCATTTGGAGAGTGATGTGAAAACCAACTGTAGGTGGAATTAAGAGGGTGACCTTAGTGAGGATTCCTAGTAATGTATGATACAGAGCCTGAAGTGGCAACTAAGCAAGACTTTCAGTGGTGGCACTGGGACAGCAATCTAACCACAAAACCTTTGACCTGTAATCTGTCCTGCGTGAAAGATACTCTGGGGCTATGGTGGCCCAAATATCCTGCAGTGGCTATCCAATGACTTTTATAACTAGAAGCTCACACCACAAGATGGAGTTCATGTGTGACCTTGCCCGGATGACCAGGAACTGAAGACTGAATAGCTCAAAGTCCTAGGATGGAATCAAACGTTACTTGCAAGACAACAACAAAACAAAGCAAACAAAAGTCATTTAAATGATTCCTAATGAATTCTGGTATGCTCATAGATTATTGCCTAGCCTAATCATCATTACAAAACTTCATCTGGCAACTAATGGGAGCAGATGCAGTAGTACTTAGTTTGTTATTTTTTTTAAATGTGTAACATCATGAAATTTGTAGGCAAATGGACAGAACTAGATCCATACACACACACACACACACACACACAGACACTTACACATGTTATATATATATGGACATAATATAGACATACACACATACATATTAACATATATACATATTTTAATCCAGTTCATCCATGTGATATTTTAGTTCTAATTTGAGTTAGGAAAGACTACCTAAAATTGACAGTGGAGTATTGAAATCACCACTACTATTTTGTCATGAGCTATGTGATTTTCTGTAATTGTTACATTTTCTTGATGAAGTTTCCCTTTTCTCATGCATAGAATCCCTTTAAGTGGTTTGAAGTGACTTTCAAACAGCCCAGCATTCTTAGTGCACATGAATGCCTACAGCTTAGGTGAAAAGAGTATTACAAATAATAATAGAATGTTTAAATGTAAAAGCCAGTGTTTCACTTCTTAGTTTGTAACTGTGAAATGTTTTTCAAGGTGAAAGCAGAAAATATTTATTTGGAGTCACAAACTCCAGAGACTTTGGATATTCTATACCCGGCATATATTTACCTAAAATGTATTATGCCATTTTAATATTCTGTGATTTTAATATTCATTTAAGATATTCTTCTAGCCTTTTTAATAAGCAAACCCTTTAGTACAAAAATACAAGCACTTTGCTTCCCACAAGATTTAGTTCATTGTACTTTTCTGTTACACGGTGACAATGCATCGTTTGTTTAGGATCTGGCCCATCCGCAGATCCCAATGTCTTTCAGACTTGGATTATACTCTGTATCTTCATTTCCTCATTCCCCATGCTCATTATACTTCACTTTGTGAGTAATGTCCTCAAAACCCCAACCAAAATTCTGTTATAACTTCCCAATTAGTTTGATAATAACAAGACATGATTACTTCCAGATTAATTTTCATTTTGGTCTGAGTCATGAATTATTTTCTTCTACATAGTTGAAGGTCACTTGAGACTTATTAGTAATGATTGGATACTTTTTGCATTCATTATTTTAGATTTTATTCATTTATTTGACAATATTAAATTTAATATAATCTCAACATTTATTGACATCTTTTTCACAAGCAGATACAGTGCTAGATCCTGTAAAGTATATTAAGGAATGAACAAGACATCCTTTGTATCAAGGATGTTTAATGAGAAAGGATGGATATAAGTTGCAATTTGCAAAGGCAAAAGGGATTTGTTCTGGGAGTTATACAAATGCAAAATAAAATAAGGAATTAACTCCTTCAAATGTCATGCCCAGTTTCACTGAAAACAGATGCCTTGGCTCTTCTTTATTTTTTGGTATCTCTTAGGTCATTTCCCTGTGAAGATTTGGAAACTAAATCAACAAAGAATAAACTCTTTTCCATCATTGCATAAAATGTTTTTCTTCATATGTGTCAATAAAATTCCTATATATGTTCATTCCCTTTAAATTATAACAATTTAGAGCATATTATCATAAAAATATTTTATAATGGCAGTCATTTGAAATAGATGCCCACCTTGTAAATAATAAAATTATTAACATTTTAATAGGAAAGGAAGTGTATTCATATACAGCTTTAAAATTAGTCAGAGTCTACTTTAAAGTTCTAGTTAGAGTAATAAGACAAAGAGATAAAGGAAAGACAAATTGGGAAGGAAGAAGTCAAAGTATTATTTACAGATGATATGATAGTATTTATAATCAACCCCACACATTCTACGTGGAAATACCTATAGCTGATAACCACCTTTAGTGAAGTGGCCTGGATAAAAGATTAAAAAATCATCAGTAGCCCTCCTATATACAAGTGACAAGAAATCAGGGAAATGGTACCTTCACCACAGCCAAAAGTAATAGAAAATATCTCAGTGTAACTCTAACCAGGCAAGTCAAAGACCTATATGACAAGAACTTCAGGCCTTTGAAGAAGAAATTGGAGAAGATGGAAAGACATCCCATCCACATGGATCAGTAGGATTAACATAGAAAAATTGACATCTTACCAAAAGCAATCTACAAATTTATTGAAATCCCCTCTGAAATCTCAACACAATTCTTTACAGACCTTGAAAGAACAATAATCAACATCATATGGAAAAACAAGAAACCTAGGGTAGCTAAAACAATCCTGTACACAAAAAGAACTTTGGGAGAAATAACCATCCATGATTTCAATCTCTTCTACAGAGATATAGTACTACAAACTACATGGTAGTGTCATAAAAAAACAAAAACAGACAAGTGGATCAATGGAATTGAATCAAAGACTTAGATGTAAATCTATGCAGTTATGGACATCTGATTTTTGACAAAGAAGACAAAATTATACAATGGAAAGAGAAGAAAGCATCTAAATGGATGCCCCATGTAGAAGAATGAAAATAGATCCATATCTATCACATTGCACAAAATTCAAGTCCAAATATACCAAAGACCTCAACATGAAGACAGTGAACAGATACACTGAACCTGATAGAAGAGAAAGTAGGAAATAATCATGAACACATTGGCATAGGAGACAACTTCCTCAACAGAACACCAATAACACAGACCCTAATTTCAACAATTAATACATTGGAATTCATGAAACTGAAAATTTGTGCAAGGCAAATAACACCATTTATAAAACAAAATAGCAGCCTAGCGAATGGGAAAATATCTTTACCAAAACAAATCTGACAGAGGGCTGATTTCCAAAATATATAAAGGACTCAGGAAACTAGACATCAAAAAACTAAATGATCCAATTAAAAAATGGGGTACGAATCTAAAGAGAGAATTCTAAACAAAGAAATTTCAAATGGCCAAGAATCACTTAAAGATATGTTCACCATCCTTGCCATCAGGCAAATGCAAATCAAAATGACTCTGAGATTCCATCTTATACCTGTCAGAATGGCTATGATAAAAAAAAAGTTACAGCTTATGGGGAGGGGCAATTTAGAGAGATGGGAACACTCCAACATTCAGGTAAGAGTGCAAACTTTATAACCACTTTGGGAACAAATATGGCAGTTTCACAGGAAATTGGGAATCCATCTACTTGATGACCCTGCTATTCTACTCTGGGGCATATACCCAAAGGCTGATCACCCATACTACAAGTACACTTGCTCAACTATGTTCATAGCAACTTTGTGTGTAATAGTCTGGACCTAGAAACAAATTATATGTCCTTCAACTGAAGAATGATAGAAAAAATGTCATAAATTTACAGAATCGAATATTACAGAGCTATTTAAAATAATGATAATTAAGTCAAATGAATAAAACTCAAAAGAAAATAAACATTCTGAGTGAAATAACCCAGACTCAGAAAGATGAACATACCATATACACACGTATAAGTGGAAATCAGATGCAAATTAAAGGATAACCATGCTACAATCCATAGACCCAGAAAGACTATGTAACAAGGAGAGCTCAAGGAAAACACTCAGATTTCCCTGGGAAGTGGAAATAGAAGAGATTTCATAGGTAAACGGGGTAGCAGTGGGAATGAGAACATGAGGGATCAAGTGGAGTAGAGTGGGGTTAAAGTACTGAAAGAGAGGAATAGAAAGGGGTTCATTTCAGGGGCAAGTAGAAACCCGGAGCTAGGACAACTCCTATGAGTATACAAGGACAACTTCAACTAAGACTCCTAGTGACAGGGGATAGGCATCCAGAACTAATTTCCTGTGACCAGCCAAAACTGGGATTAGGACACCAACTGAGTCACATTACATTTGACCTAAAGTCTGCCCTGACTATAGGATATTCTGGGGTAAAGGTGGCACAGAGACTGTGGGAGGAATCAACCAATTAATTGTCCATGCTGAGACCCATGCCATGAGAGTGAATTGCCTGGAGCTCAAGGACCCAGAGTCTGGATGATCCAGAGGCCTAGGATAGAGCCAAACAGGACTGGAGAAGAAAAAAAAAAGTCAACATAATAATCCCTAAAAATATTTTGCTATTCTCATAGCTTGGTGACCAGGCCAATTGTCACCAAAGAGGTTTCATTCAGCATCCTATGGAAAGAGATGCAGTACCCACAACCATACATTAGGTCAAACTCAGGGAATCCTGCTGAAGAGAGGGAGAAAGGAGTATAGGAACCAAGGAGGGAGATGGAATTGGCCAGGCAGCAAACGCATCGCAAGAAAATGCACAGAATTAACTTACCTGGGGTCATAGGAGTTCACAGAGACTGAACCAACACCAGGGAGCCTGTATGGGACTGATCAAGGCCCTCTGCATTTATGTTATAGATGTGTAGCTTGGTCCTCTTGTGAAAATCCCAACAGTAAGGAACAGGGGCTTTCCTTGATTTTTTTTTTTTTTTTTTTTTTTTTACTGGCTTTTGGAGCCCTACTCCTCATCCTGGGTTGCCTTGCTTAGCTTTGACACAAGGTTTAGCCTTACTGTAACTTGATATTCCATGTTTGGATGATATTCCTGGAAAGATTGTCCTTTTCTGAGTAGATATGAGGGAGGAGTGGATGAGGAGGGGAGAAGGTAGGTTGGCAGTAGACGGACTGTGTGGAGATGAGGGAGGGAAAACTGGGGTTGGGGATTTTAAAAAATATTTTTTAATTAGTCAAAAGCAAAAAGACACATAAAAATTATATTTGGGGTAAACATAATTTTGTGTTTTCAATATTATTTGTTATTCTGTTCTGGGTTACTATTTATATTTTTTGTTCTTATACCTTATATTAACAATAACATCTTTGGTTTGTCAATGTTATTTGTAGGTTCCAGTCTGTGGAAATCTGACCTTTAGAAATAAATTCTGAATGTATCTCTGATGCCTATTCGTGGTTGTCAATTTGACTACTTCTGGATTTTTAATATCAAGTAGGAAGATCCACTTCTAAACTGTATCTTTGAGGTAGAAAGACACACTTTTAATCTGGGTCTTTTGAGTTGGGAAAAGCCACCTCTAATTTAAGTCACACTTTCTGCTAGAAGCCAATATAAGGACATGGAAAAAGATACTTTTGCTCTCTGCAGGCTTTCTTTTATCTTGCTTTTATGTCCATCTCTTCACTGGCATTGGAGCATACATCTTCAATATTATATAGTATATATTGAAGACCAGGAGAGGAATCCAATCTCACATGCTACAGCTATTGGATTCTTGAACTTTCTTTTTTTATTGATATTTATTGAGCTCTACATTTTCCTTTGTTCCCCTCTCTGCCAGTCATTGTTGGATTATCTAGATTACAAATATTTGCTGTGCAGGATACCTGGCATGCAACTTCTATAAAAGGGTTGTTTGGCCTACGAAGGAGGCCCAACCCACAGTTGGAGAACTACTGTTCTAGAACTAGTAAGGCACCTGATGTGAATCATAAAGCTTTATCACTTATTTCCTCCACCATGACCTCCACAGAGCATCCTTCAAGGGACAGCTGCACTGTTAAAATCACTGTTAATCATCACTGTTAAAATCTCCTCTGTTCAACGTTGCTGGAGAAAAATACCAGTCTATATTATAAAGCATTATTTGGCTTGTTAATTTTTTTATAATTTCTCTTCCAGCACCTGATAACAACCTGGTGGTTATTATTTAGATCTGTGTAGAAGAGGCTGTATAGCTAAATTTAAATGGAGTATTAATGTGACAAAACACGGCTTGCTGCAGAAAAAGTAGTGTAGTATCCACACTCATAATTACACAGACTTTAATCCTTGAACACAGAGTTCGTTCCTTGTTACCAGCTATTTATCATAAGATTAAAGAAAAATATGCCAGCAGTAAATAACATGAATATTTATTTGTACCCTTTTGAAAAATAACCAAGATAAATGGAGAAAAAAGACTAAAACATTTTGATTTTTAGTAACTTTTTTATAATCCTTTAATTATATTAAAAATTGTATTATTTTTATTTTAAAACCTATGCCATAGGACTGAAATCTACTTACAAATACACACACAAACACACATACACACACAAACACACACACACACATACACACACACACACACACACTGGATCCTAATATCTCTAGTTTCTCTGCATTTTCTCTTATTCTGAAGTAAAAGAATTTACAAGTAGTCACAGATTGTTTTTCTAACTTTAACTTTGATAGCAGAGTGATGTCATTTTATTTTCAATTTTAAATCTCTGAAAAGAAGAGATTAGTTTCGCTTATAAAAGTCAGAGAGTTCATGACTTCACCTAATTATGCCGTGAGTCAGTCAAGAAACAGTGGTCAATAAATATTTACCAATCTCTATTAGTGAAGGGCATACTGGCACTTTGCATGACTTCAGATACCAACAGCCTGCACAAGAGTTGGAGAGTGGGAGAGTCAAGATGCATAACACCTTTCTGAAAATGTCACAGACATCTAATAAGGACTTAACTATATCTGGTACTATCATGAGGAAAAGAATTTGAATCATATTGCAAAGTAAAAGAATAAAAAAAGATTGCAGATGTTGAATGCTGTTAACAACAGTTTCTAACCTTCAAATGTCTGAGAAGGGAGATTAGTCTTGCCCTGTGTGACCCTACCCTCTAGCACCAGCTCCACCTTTTCATATATTTCCTTTCAGCATCAGCCTCAGCTACTCTGGTTTCATTGGACCCTATTGTTGATACATAATATTGCTTCCTTTCCCCATCTGCAGTCATTGTCCAAAACTATAATCCTACCTTCCTAGTTACCTATGTAAAAACTACAAAAGAAAATGTTGAATTACATGTGGGCTTCTAATAAAGCATATAACTTGTGAACATAAAAGACCCTAAAACTTCGTAAGACTTGAAATTTCAAATCAGTTAACAGTTATATAGATTAAGAATAATCTTGATCAAAAAAGTAGATGAGCATCCTGAAGAACTGCATCTTAATCAATGTTGCAGGAGTATGAAGCCCCAGCAGTCAATCTAGTTACCCAGGCTTCTTTTCTAGACAATGACTTCACTCTGAATATCACATCTTCCTCTTTATTCTCAAGACAATACCTACTGAGAAAAAGAAAAGTTCCTCATACTCCCATGTTCATTCACACTTATCAGTCGCTCACTACTGGATTTATCTCCTTTTAACAGTAGGTTCCAATAAATTTAGTCAAAATGAAGGAAACTTCTCTCAGCCTCCTCTTCCCTTTCTACTTCCTTTGCCCCTTCAAATAAAAAGTGTTTGAGCAAATGTCAACATGCATAGTACATGTTTCTATTTCTCTTCTGAACCTGTAGTATCTGGACATTTTCCCTATTTATTACTTATATCAATACAATTATAGACTAGCTCACCAATTGTCTATAAAGTAAATAGTAAATAGGATTAGCATGGGAGGCTTGTTCAAGGAGGAGCAAAGCAGAACTTTGGAAGTAAAAAACAAATGAAATTGAAAAAAAAATATAGTGACTGGAAGCTATTACTCAGCAAGAAAATTTCCTGAGGAAACTGGTACCCATTGCGGGAATGTCTGAAGAGCTTTCTGGCATATGTCTGGGACACAATGAGGTGTCAGATACAGTCTACATCTGAAAGCATCAGGAAAGTCTAAGGGTTATTAAATTATGTATTATTTATTACAAAATATGATATAGCTTCATGTCTTTATATGAAATCAAACTTTTCTCAACTTTAAGTCCACAATGCCTGCTACACACGACTTCTTCACTTTGATTTTAACAGGACATTAAACAAACTGTGCACAAATTACCCTACAGTTTTTTCTCAAATTTTGATTCCTCTGTATTTCTCTTCTCAATAAAACAGATTCCACTTTCCATTTATGCAGTACTATTTACCTATCTTTTATCCCATGGTGAATTCCTGGTTTATTTCTGTACTTCGTTTAGAACTCCATAAACCAGAATTAAAAACATGCCCTGTCTGATGAATATAAATAATATGATATCCCAACATATTTTAATTCATTTCTAAAATGGTTCATTTTTATTTAGTACACGAGTCTTTCCCTTTATGTATTCATGCGTACTGTATGTTTGCCTGGTGCCCATGGACATGAGAAGATCCACCGGATCCCTGGAACTAGAGGACAGAAGGTTTCTTAGTGCCTGATATGGGTGCTCAGATCAAAAATTTGGTCCTCTGCAAGAGTACCAAGGGCTCTTACCCTCTGAGACACTGCTCCAGGGCCACCGTTGTGTTAGTTCTTAACTGCAGCTTTCTTCATTCATTAAGCGAATAACCTTCCCAAATACAAGTGTTCTCCTCTTTCTTTCTCTTTCTCCCTCTGTTCTTAAGGATTGCAAATTCTTCAAGGGATTCTTTTTTATTCACTACTATAGCAGCAGCAGCTGGAAGATTGTTCAATGGTTATTGAGACTGGTCAAATACTTGTTTTTTTTTTTTTTTTTAAATATTTATTTATTTATTTATTATGTATACAATATTCTGTCTGTATGCCTGAAGGCCAGAAGAGGGCGCCAGACCTCTTTACAGATGGTTGTGAGCCACCATGTGGTTGCTGGGAATTGAACTCAGGACCTTTGGAAGAGCAGGCAATGCTCTTAACCACTGAGCCATCTCTCCAGCCCCTCAAACACTTGTTAAATGAATTATTTTTGCTGAAAAATATAGTGTTTGAATGAATAGAAGCAAATTACTCAGAGGGTTTGGGGGTGATAAATATTGACAGACAGCAATTATATGTCTCTATTTTCTTTACTAAAATAGCAGTAATTTGAAATTTCATAACCATTTTGGTTATTTTATTTTGAAACATATTGTAGTATGTTCTAACTGTCCTTCAACTCTCTGTGTAGGTAATGATGGTATTGAATTCCAGGTCGGTTCTCCTGCATTCACTTGCAGAGTGATAAGATTTCATGTGAGTGTTGTCATGCCCCCGTTCTGCTGTACTGTTGATAGAAAGCAGGTCCTTGTGTGAGCTACACAAACACTCTATCCACTGAGCCACAGTCTTACCCCTCCTAATCTTCACACAGAATTCTAAAACTTCCCCAAGGTATAGTCTAGCAACAACAGATATTTAATTAATGACTAAAGCAGTACATTCTTAACTTTCATGAATTGAACAAAATACCTTACCTTAAATATGTTAACCTGTTTGAAACAGATTTACTTTACTGAAAGCATGGTCGAGCTACACTCATGATGTCTCAGCAACATAACTATCCAAATTTGAGATGAACAAGAACTTCACTAATGCACATGACAAAGTAGATGGGGAAAAACTATAGACAACTGAGGAAATCTGATTGCAGGAGACAACGGGTAATTCTGAACCAGATGGTGAGCCTTAAAATCATACAGACAAGTATCTATATGTGGAGACTATGCAGATTACAATTTATTTATTTTTTATAAGACTTTTATTAGGCATAGTATCTGTTCTTGACAAAATGCTTTATTTGCAAGAAGATTTCATTCTAATTCTTTGTTTGGAAGGCCAATTTTCTTTTTTATTTACTTTGTATTTTTCCATTCAAAAATTTACACTTCCTCCCCTCCTCCCATTCCCCTCCCTATCCCCCATTCCCCCTCTTTTTTCCCTTTCCCTGCTTGAGAGAGTACAGGGAACCCTGCCCTGTGGGAAGTCCAAGGACCTCCACCCTCCATCTAGGCCTAGGAAGTTGTGCATCCAAATAGATTAGGGTCCCAAAAAAATGTTCAAAATAGTGCTTGAAGTTCTAGCAACACCAATAAGAGAACATAAGGAGATCAAGGGGATTCGAATTGGAAAGGAAAAAGTCAAACTTTTGTTATTTGCAGATGATATGATAGTGTACATCAGTGACCACAAAACAAATCTACTAAAGAACTTGTAAGCTGATAAATACCTTCAGTGATGTGGCAGGATACAAGATCCCAACTCAAAAAAATCAGTCGCCCTCCTATACACAAAGGATATGGAAGCAGAGAGGGAAATCAGAGAAAAATCACCTTTCATGATAGCCACAAATAGCATAAAATATCATGGGGTAACTCTAACCAAGGAAATGAAAGATCTATTTGACAAAAACTTTAAGGCATTGAAGAAAGAAATTGAAGAGGATACCAGAAAATGGAAGGATCTCCCTTGCTCTTGGATTGGGAGAATAAACATAGTAAAAATGACAATTCTACCAAAGGCAATTTATAGATTCAATGTAATCCCCATCAAGGTCCCATCAAAATTCTTCACAGATCTGGAGAGGACAATAATCAACTTTATATGGAAAAACAAAAAACCCAGGATAGCCAAAACAATCTTATACAATAAAGGAAAATCCAGAGGCATTACCATCCCTGACTTCAAACTCTATTACAGAGCTACAGTAATGAAAACAGCGTGGTATTGACATAAAAACAGAGAAGTCAACCAATGGAATCATATAGAAGACCTGGATTTTAACCCACATACTTATGAACACCTCATTTTCGATAAAGGAGCTAAAAGTACACAATGGAAGAAAGAAAGGATTTTCAAAAAAAGGTGCTGGCACAACTGGATGTCAACCTGTAGAAGAATGAAAATAGAGCCATATCTATCACCATGCACAAAACTCTAGTCCTAATGGATCAAAGACCTCAATATCAATCTGAACACACTGAACCTGATAGAAGAGAAAGTGGGAAGTACCCTACAACATATGGGCACAGGAGATCACTTCCAATGAATAACCCATGCAGTACAGACATTAAGGGCAACATTGAATAAATGGGACCTACTGAAACTGAGAAGCTTCTGTAAAGCAAAGGACACTGTCACTAAGACAAAAAGGCAACCTACTGACTGGGAGAAGATCTTCACCAACCTCACAACAGACAAAGGTCTGATCTCCAAAATATATACAGAACTCAAGAAACTAGACTTAAAATACTAATTAACCCAATTAAAAAATGGGGCACGAACTGAACAGAGAATTCTCAGCAGAGGAAGTTCAAATGGTCAAAAGACACTTAAGGTCATGCTCAACCTCCTTAGCGATCAGGGAAATGCAAATCAAAACAATTTGAGAAATCATCTTACACCTCTCAGAATGGCTAAAATCAAAAACACCAATGATAGCCTTTGCTGGAGAGGTTGTGGAGGAAGGGGTACCCTCATCGATTGCTGGTGGGAATGCAAACTTGTGCAACCACTTTGGAAATCAGTGTGGTGGTTTCTCAGGAAATTCGGGATCCACCTACCCCTGGACCCAGTGGTACAACACTTGGGAATATACCCAAGAGATACCCTATCATATTACAAAAGCATTTGTTCAACTATGTTCATAGCAGCATTATTTGTAATAGCCAGAACCTGGAAACAGCCTAGATGTCCTTCAATAGAAGAATGGATGAAGAAAGTGTGGAATATATACACATTAGAGAACTACTCAGCGGTAAAAAGCAATGACTTCTCGAATTTTGCATTCAAATGGATGGAAATAGAAAACATTATCCTGAGTGAGGTAACCCAGACCCAAAAAGATAAACATGGGATGTACTCACTCATAATTGGTTTCTAGGCATAAATAACGGTCACTGAGTCTATAATTTGTGATCCTAAAGAAGCTAAATAGGAAGGTGAACCCAAAGAAAAACATATAGTTATCCTTCTGGATATGGGAAGTAGACAAGATTGCCGGGCAAAAAATAGCGATCTTGGGGAAAGGGGAGATGGGGAGAGAAAAAGGAGAAGGGGAGGATGGGGGAACTTGGGGAAACGGGATGATTGGGATAAAGGAAGGGTGGATAGGGGAGCACGGAACCACAATTCTTAGTTAAGGGAACCATCTTAGGGTTGGCAAGAGACTTGAACCTACAGGGGCTCCCAGGTGCCCAGAGCGATGTCCCCAGTTAGTTCCTTGGGCAGCTGAGGATAGGGAACCTGAAATGACCCTATCCTATAGCCATAATGATGAATATCTTGCATATCACCATAGAACCTTCATCTGGCGATGGATGGAGATAGAGACAGAGACCCACACTGGAGCACCGGACTGAGCTCCCAAGGTCCCAATGAGGAGCAGAAGGAGGGAGAACATAAGCAAGGAAGTCAGGACACTGAGACAGTGGGGCTGATCTATTGGGAGTTCACCAAGGCCAGCTGGACTGGTACTGAAAAAGCAAGGGATAAAATCGGACTCTCTGAACATGGCTGACAATTAGGGCTGATGAGAAGCCAATGACAATGGCACTGAGTTTTGATCCTACTTCATGTTCTGACTTTGTGGGAGCCTAGCCAGTTTGGATGTTCACCTTCCTAAACCTGGATGGAGAGGGGAGGACCTTGGACTTCCCACAGGACAGGGAACCCAGACTGCTCTTCTGACTGGAGAGGGAGGGAGAGGAGTGCGGGGAAGGGGAGAGGAGTGGGAGGAGGAGGAAGGAAATGGGAGGCTTGGAGGATGCAGAATTTTTTTTCAATAAAAATATAATCAGTAGCCCTCCTGTACACAAAGGATAGAGAAGCAGAGGGAAATCAGAGAAACTTCACCTTTCACAATAGCCACAAATTGCATAAAGTATCTTGGGCTAACACTAACCAAGAAAGTGAAAGATCTATTTGACAAGAACTTTAAGTCTTTGAAGAAAGAAATTGAAGAGGATACTAGAAAATGGAAGAACAATTGAGAGAACAATAATCAACTTTATATGGGAAAACAAAAAAACCAAGGATAGCCAGAACAATCCTATACAATAAAGGAACTTCCGAGGCATTACCATCCCTGACTTCAATCTCTATTACAGAGCTACAGTAATGAAAACAGCCTGGTATTGGCATAATAACAGAGACATTGACCAATGGAATTGAATCTAAAACCCGGATATTAACCTAGATTACATTTTAGAATATATATAATGTAAATATATATAAATGTAAATATTTGTATATATGGGATGTATATGCAAATACATAACATATATTTGAACATTGAATTTGAAAGAGAGTAGGGTTTCTTCGGAGTTTTAGAGTATTTGGAGGAGGAGAGAGATGGGAGAAAGGTTGCAATTGTGTTATCTCAAAAACTAATAGAAACAAGTATGATGATTTGGGTATCTACATGGTGTTTCTTTTTTCAGTCATCTTTATATTTTTATGTGATGTGTGTGAGTGTGTTTGTTTGTGTTTTGTGGGGGGGGGTTGCATTTGTGTGGATCCAGTGATATAGAGGCCCAAGATGAACTGCACACATTGATTTTCAGGCTCTGTCTACCGTGTTTTTGTGAAGGTCTGTCACAGGGATCTGGGTTCTAGCAATTATACTATGTTGGAAGGGCAATGAGTCTAATGACTGTGGCTGTCTCTACTTCCACAGCACTTGTTTTACAAGTGTACATGGCCATGCCCAGCATTGTATCTGCGAGAACAGTGTTCCAGCTGAGAGCCTCATGTCAGCATGACAAGCAGTGTAATGATTGAGTTATCCTCTACTCACCCAGCCCCCATCGTTTATTCATCTCTCCTTTTTACACCACTTTTCTGTTTTACAGTGACAATTCTTCAACTCTTTGTTTGGTTAAAGTTTCATTATTACTAAAACCAAGTGCACCCAATATGAAACTTCAAACTTCCACATATACAGACAGAGGCCCATGCATGTCTTTCCTACTACCCTAGTTAGTGTGTGGAATCGAGTCTTTTCACTTTGCGGTACACTCCTTCACTTAATATTAACACAGTTACTCCCTTCATCCTTCATAACACTTGATTCATAACCTGGGCTTGTCACTATATTTATTATACCTTTTCCACTTCCTTGGTTTAGCCCACATCATATACTTCTCACTGTTTTATCAGGTCTAGAAAGCTGCAGTGTTTTGTTTGTTCATTCAGTTTTTTTTTTCCCAGTAGCTTACCTATAGTTCTGAATGTTCATTTCTGAAAAGTGATTTCAACCTGGCATGGTTTTAAAGACATTCATAAACACAGCTCACCCAAATATATTCCCGCATGATATCTTAGTTTACTTAACTAGTTTATACATGGTGTTATTACACACTGAAAAAGGGATCAATAGAACTTAGTATTGGTTCCCTTCTTACTTCCATCATGCCCTCCTCAATGAACAACTACTCTTTTTGCCAGACATGAAACCCAAAGGCTAAGTCGTAGCCCTGGCCTTGGCTTTTTCCCTTGTATCCTCCATTTCCATCACACTCCTTGAGCTCTGTTTCCATATTCTCCTGGATTTTGATTGCTGTCATCAACATGCTCATTGTTGTCACTGTGTCTTCTGTTACCAGTTTAGACATACCAACCTCCCGTCTCGACTGTGCTCTATGTAGCCTGAGTAGATCTTTTCTTCTAAGGAGATTCATAAGGCAATTTCCTCACTGTCATCCACTTTTTTCCACTTGGATATGCTTCCTCAAAATGTCCGAAGTAGAGATGCCCAGAATATCTCTTAGGATCTTGGGTTTTATTTCCTCCTGCTCACTGACTAAGTGAAGAACATTGTGATTTGAAGAATGGCCGAAACCATTAGGCCATTTTCTATCTGCCTGAGCATCAGAAGTCACTATTGGCATTGTTAGTGATGACAGATGACATCTTGATTCTAGCTTTCTGATTCTCGTGCTAAAGACACTAGACTAGAGTTCATGCCTCTAATCACTCCAAGGAATTTGTAAGCTCTGAATTTTCAGCATCCAATGCATCCAGGCTTAAAATAGCAAGACTCCTTTTTAATTTTCTACACTGACAGAAGTTTTAATTGGCACTTTTATTTTCACTCTTGTTCCTTGAAGTAATTTCTTTACATGGCAACCAGAAAGATCACGTTGTCTCATGACTCTATTTAATGTCCTCCAATTATTCACATCTCATTTGAAATTAACTCTATATTTCTTAATATAGCTAATAAATATACTCAGTTTCAGCTTGGCAATTCCCTTTTATATTTTAAAAGATATCTGCTTATTTTCTAGGTGTGTGAGTGTCTGTATACATGTATTTTTATTTCATGCCTGTCTAGTGCCAACGGAGGCCATAACAAAGTGTCATATGTCCTGAAACTGGAGCTACAGGCTGTTATGAAGGACTCGGTGGGCAATGGGCCCCAAATCTATGCCCTCTGTAATAACAGCAGGCTCTGTTAGCCACAGAGTGATCTCTACAGTATTTCTCATGACATTTGTAGTCCTCTCCTTGGTCACTTTCCCCAGTCACTTGTTATTCATCATGTTCTAATAGCCAATTTTTTCCCTCCTTGGCACTTTTTAATTTTCTCAACCTGGATTTCTCTGTCTTCATGTCTCCCTTTAATTTCTTCTGTAATTTATTAATTTGTTATGTACAAATACTATCTTATAAATAACACCTCATTTGTTGAATATATATGATGCATCTACTATTTCATGACTACCTTCTCCTATCAGATAAAAGTTAGGGACTTTGTCTTATATTCCACTGAATGAAAAACACCTACAACATTTCCCAGCATATAAAAAACAACAAAAGACAGAAAAGCAAATAAATAAGCATCTTCAGTTTTTACTCGATTAAGTGGACAAAGGATAAACATATATAAAATGCAGACAGTTTTGGATCTTCTGAAGGTAATATAAAGGCTGTAGTTGGATTACACCTATTATACTTTGTCTACTATATTTTCAAAATGTATTTTTCCCTCTTCCAATGATGCAATTACCCTGGAATTTAATTGCTTTGAAACAAACTAAAGTTTTCATGTTTTCAACTTACTCAGTGACAAGCTATTTAGTAAATGTATGTTTCTGATATTTGTAAGAAAAGGATTTATAAAGCAAAGGAATATTAAAATAAACATTGCTTTGTGTGCTGGAAAGACCTACTCTGAGTCTTTTGTTTGACTCACATCATACTTCTACTGCACGACTAACCTCTTCTGGAGTGCAGCCCAATACTGGAAGCACTCCTGGTGGGGCATGAGTCTATAGCTCTTAGTGAAGTCATTACAGGCTTCCAGGGAGCCCTGCAAGAGTAAAGGCTAGAGGGTCAAGTATGAGATGACTACTTTATGTGGAAATTGAGAAACGCTGCAAGATGTAAACATATAATGTACACTTTAAAATACCCAGAGATTATTCCTGGGTTATTGCTCCTGTGCGAGCAGGAAAGAATGTGACGCTAAAGTATTGTGATCTTACTAAAAGCAAGGCCAACACAGTTCTTTGGCCTTTTTCAACCCTAGTTTATTTTTCACGATGGCTTCAAAAGTTGGTTTTTTTATATATATACTAATGCTTTTCAGGCCACACTTTTGTTGTTTTTATTGCTGTTGCTTTTATTGAACAAGGATTCTTCAAACATTCTTTACTACCCTATGCCTACATTTGTAGTCTGTTCAAACTTAAAAGAAAGGACACTTTTAAGAGTAATCACTTAAAATGATTCCTAATTTAGGAATGCTAATTAAATATTAAGAATAAATTTGTGCTCCAAGTAATACAAATAGAATTTACTTAATATTTTATTTTCCAAATCTAAAGTTCATTCAGTTTGAAAATGCACATGTTATTAATTTAGGAATATGATCCTTTCACTTTAGCTACCGAATTACTGAATTCTAAAGAGGGATTATAACCACAGTGACAACTGCTCTTCACCCACTGCCTTAATGAACTACTCAACATTGTCTAGGTCAAAAGTTAGATAATGACTGTTGGTTTAACTATTCAAATGAACAAAACTACAGCCATATTCCAAAGATCAGTTCCGCAATAACTTGGCAATATGTCATGGTGCCCATCGTCTGAAATGAGCTGACAAGCTTTGAAATGAAACCACTCTATGGCTAACAAACTTCTCTGCAAAAACAAAGTCAGTAGTAGAAAACTGTTTGAAAGGAATACATCTATGCCATTGTAAAAATATTTTCTGTTTGTTACACAGGATCACTAATGTTTGCTAAAATTTGGACGCATTAAATTTAAATCCTCCAACACAGTTGAAGACTTTAGATTTTGGGGGCTGTGAGTGTTGATCTTGAGAGTTTGATTATATTTCTTTTGGAAGTCGAATTTGGCGTTATCTTTTTTTCAAGTTTGGTCTTTTTATTTTTATTATGACCCACGAGCAAGGGCAGAGGCATTTTGCCAATATTTCTCCCCTTTTAATTCACTACTTAGTATGAATTCTATAAGAATATAGTTCCATAAAATTTCTTGCAAATGAATATAACAAAATCCCAAAGACCTTAAACAATATATAGAATGTTTTCATTAATCCTGGGCGCTCCTTCATGTCCTATTTCAATTATCCTCAACCCTGGACAGGTATCATGACAATTTTCATCAAAGTTTTAACTGACCTTAAACTTTAAATAAACACAAAGAACATGAATTCATTTGCCACTAGCATTTGGAAAGTTATCCTAGTGTATACATTTTAAAATGAAACTTCTTCATCATTTTGACAATCGTTGGGTTAGGCATTTAAGGTACATTTGTTAAATTTGAATTGATATATTCCCCAATTTTTTTTCTTTTGTGAATTTTTTTCTTAATTTAGCTGATAGTGTGTGATTCCTTTTGTAAAGATATGTAGACTTCTGTATTATTTTTATTTGTTAATTTCAATATCATCAAAGAGTCATCTATACAATTTAGATTTTTCAATGTTCTATTTCTTCTGGGAGTATTTAAACATTTCAGTTAATGACCTCGCTCTTTTCTTATTTTGCTCTTTAAATCTGGTAGTTTTTCACCACATATTTGATAATTATAATTTTTATATCTCTGTATCAATTGCCTGTTTATGAATTTTTACCTTTTTCTAGTAATATCTTTTGCATTTAAATTAAATAAATCTAATATTAATAGAACCATAGCTTATTTCCTTTGTTGTCTCTGTTTATTTTATGTGCTTTGACCTTCATTTTCCTTACATGTTACGTTTTTATCAGACATATGGGAATCTTTTTATATACATTTTTTCTAATTTTTCGTACGTGTACTGTGTTTATTTAATTTTCTTTCCCCCTCGGCCCCCTCCAGGTCCCAGCTCTTCCTGCTCTACATATTCCCTCTTCAATTCATGATCTCTTCTATTTTAATAATCATTGTCACATATGACACACACACACACACACACACACACAATCCTTTGAGTCCATTGAGTGTTGTTCATATGTATAGATGTTTAAATCTGACCACTTGACGTCAGATATTATCAGAGTGTTTATCACTGGAAAAGACTGGTTCTTCCTTTCTTAACCATTAATTGCCTATATCATTTCCTAGAGTTGGAGCCTTGAGAGATTTCCCCAGTTGACTTTGGTGTGTCAACTGCTAATGCCATTGTATAGGTCTTATTCAGGTAGTCAAATTGCTGAGATTTCATGGAAACATCTTCCTGATATATATATAGAAGATTTTTACAGCACACGTCCTGGACTTGCATTTACATTCTTCCTGCCCTGTTTTGTTAGTGTTACTTGAACCTTATGTATAGAAATTTTGCTGCAGATGTATCAATTGGGATTTGGTACTCAGTGATACCAAGTCTTTCTGCATTTTGACCAGTTTGGGACCTCTGTAGCAATCTGTATCTTCTGCAAAATAAAGCCTCTTTAATGAGAGATTAGATTTCCACTTATGTCTAAATATTCAGAGCTAGTATCCACAAACGTAGCATTTGTCTTTGAGTTACTCTGTATATTTTCTAGTTCCACCAATTTCTTGAAAGATTTTTTTTAATTTTTATTTACAGTTAAAATGAATCTCAGTGCTTATATCTACCATATTTTCATTATCAGTTCATAAGATAAAGAGCATTTAGATTGTTTCCTTTTCCCAGCTATTGCAAATAGAGCAGCAATGAACACAAATGAATAACTATCTAGGCATTAGGACATACAGTCCTTTGGGCACATGCTGAGAATTATAGCAAAATCAAATAATATATCTACTTTTAATTTTTGAATAAATCTCTACACTTATGCCCATAGTAACTGCACAAATTTTTCATCCCACAGTGAAATAATGTTGCCCTTTCTCCACATCCTCACCAGCATTTATTATTGATTGCTTTCTTGGTATTAGCCTAGCTAGCTATATGTGTATATGTATACGTATATATATACACACATATATATAATATTTATTTTTCTTTCATGCACTCCATTTGACCGAATTTTCCTTTTGCTAAGCTTCCCCATTTCCCTCCCAGGAATATTAGAAGTAATAACTGGATATTAACAGCATATCTAGTTAAAATAAGGCTAGGCACAAAACCTCACATACTCACATAAAGGTTGGAAGAAGAAACCAAACTGAGGAAAAAGATACCAAGTTCATGAGAAAAATGAGGCAATATTAAATCTCACAGTTGTTTTAGTTTGCTCTGAATGTTCAACACTGGTTGGGAAATTTCTTAACCATTTTAGTTTCTTCTTTTAAGAACTCTCAGTCAGAGCTATAGTTTATTATTTATTTAGGTTATTTGTTTTCTTGATTCATTGTTTATTGAATTCTTTGTGTATTCCAAGTAATAATACTCTATCAAGCATAGAGCTGGTAAAATTTCTCTCCCATCCTGTGGGCTTCCTGCTAACTTCATTGTTTCTTTAGATGTATATACAGTTTTACAAAGTCCCACTTATCAATTTTGTTATTGTATCATTAGTATCTTTGTGTTCTCCATCATTTAGTCACTAGGCATGGCTCTCTCTCTCTCTCTCTCTCTCTCTCTTTCTCTCTCTCCTCTGTTTTCTTACTTCAGAAATGCAACATGCTCTCTTTCTACCGCCTTAACTAGAGTTCATACCTTTCCTTCCATAAAATGTCCATAATATCCAAATAAAATTGCTCCTTACCTTATTTTTAATTTTATTGCATAACTAATAAAAATGATAAATTCTATGTTATATTATTTTGTCTTAAATGTTCAAATAACCTTTAACGGGATTGAGAAAAACTAAAAAGCTAAAAGACATTACATTTGCACATATCTGTCATTTTGATACCTTTTTGTTTTCCTGTTAATATCTGTTGGCCAGTAGTGAAGAAACATTTTTGCTTATTTTGTATTGTAGCAATCTTAAGTTTAATTTATCTTAAAATATTATTCTTGCACCTTTACATTGACACATGTCTTTCTCTGGACAAACAGCTTTAGGTTGATATCATTTTAAAAAGGAAATTCTATTTAAGGGAATATGTTTCCTAATAAGGTTTCCATGTGTGTTCCTGATTTTAAGTAGCAGCAGCGATTCCTCTGTTAGTTGCTATAGACTCCTCATCCAGGTGAGCATTGAACTAATGTCATGGGTTGCTTTAGCTATTCAAATCTTAATGTGGATTTTTTTCTGTCTATTATAAATGTCTCAATCAGTGATGCTGTGTACCCATGTCCTTCTCATGAGGATTCAGGACAAAATTTGAGTTTTGAGGTAAAACAACAATTAAAAAAAAAACAGAAAAATATTTTTCTTCACACTGATCCTTATATAAACTATCTTGCTGTTTACCCAGCACATCAGAACTAATCTTAAAGGACTGCCTGAGGACCTGAATTAGATTAACATGAGTGTGTATCATAATACAAAACTACCATTTTTTGGATTTTTTTTTTTAGACAGCGTTTCTCTGTGTAAGAGCTGTCTTAGAACTCACTTTGTAGACCAGGCTGGTCTTGAACTCACTGCGATCTGGCTACCTCTGCCTTCCAAGTGATGGGATTAAAGGCATGTGCCACTACCACCCAGCAAAAGTGCTTTGCTTTACCTGTTAATGTTATTTACATTTTATTATGTATTTTTAAAGTACAGAGTATAGGAATAAAATATAAATATATGTACTTATTTTATAATTTTTTCTGCTTGACAGCAATGCCATAAATCATAAGGAGTATATTTTGTGTGTCTATTTTCAAGTTCTTTCAATAAGCAGAAATAGGGTATACATGGAGGTTTTCTCAAGCTTCTGTCTCTATAACCTAAGCTGGTGAAAGATCTTTGATCTACAATTACAAGTGTGTCAAAGCTAAAAACCTGACTGTTGGAAGGTTAATCAATCCATCAACATTAGAGTCCCAGGCACATAGAAAGTAGCTCGATTTGTCTGTAGTCTCTGAGACCTGGCATATAAGAGAATGGTAATGGAAATCCAGTTATGAGAACATCAAAATGCCCCTCAGTGGAGCAGCAGAAGGCAGCCACACTGCAACATCAGGAACTAGCACATAGCCTGTGTTGATTTTCATGTGTTTTGCCTGGTATGCTGACCATACAATTTGAACCCACAAAGAAAATGTTGATGGAACATAAACAGGAAAAGTTATATGAATCTCAGCTCATAGTGAGATTTAAGTTACAACTGACAAAATACAGAGAAATGATATAGCTTCTTGGTCTTTAAACTTTATCCAGTTTCTAAAAATATAATATGCATGCACTGAATTCTTAGCATGGGCAAAATATTTAAAAGTGACACCCTTAATTTTTAAAAATTTTAAATATCTTTTGCTTACCAATTTTATTTTTATAGGTTTTCTGTGTGTACAAAGGCATGCATCTCAGAGTCCATATGTGCTAAATGTGCTTTTCCTTGGCCCCTGTTTTTCCTTTATGTTGCTTAGCTTATTATTATTTTAGAATGCCTGTTTTCTAATGAGAGAAGGAGAATGGATGTGGATTTAGGTTGGTGTGAAAGTCTGGAAGGAGTTTGGGGAAGGATAAATAGTAACCAGAATACATTATGTGAAAAGTATCTCTCTTCAATTAAAAAAAAAAAAAAGGAAAAAATGACTCCTTAAGCACAGATCTAACCTTAGAGAAGCTTTCATCTGTTAGAAATTAGATAAATGCAAAGAAATCTGGGAATCAGAGCAAATATGATCTATGGCACATTTAGGAAGTTTGATGGAGGATGGAGGGATTTCTTCGGAAGGAGTAACATGTTGCCTCCCAGAAAACTCTGTGAGGAAAGCTAGGCTCTAAGACCCTAATACATGCCAAGGAGAAAGCATGGCTAGTGTGCTCATATTCTTTCCTACCTGCCTTGAGATGGAATTAAAGTAGTGATATAAAGGATTAGTGGCAATGGTGGCAAATGGCCAGCTCCTGCACTTTAGAGAGAAGCTGTTGCAATGTCTTCCTGTGTAGTTACACATGCAAATTGGTCATCCTATTTCCAACCCTGAACTGTTTAATTATAGCTACGCTTATATAATTAGATTATAATAAACAGTAACAGATCCCCCTTGACTAGATTGTCACAATTTCCCTGTTTTGTTCCTCCTCAACAGAAAGTACTGGATCTATCCTTTCCATTCAACTGTGATTTCTCACCAGATTTTCCATGATGGTGGCTGGAAAAGGATTTAATTCCGTAGTGGGAAAATTTTCCTTATTAAGGGAAATAATTCAGTAACTAGGGGTGAAGCAATGGGCCTGCTGGCCCAAAACTCCCTCACAATCCATCCTGTACTCCTAGAATGAATGACTTCCTCATTTATTTCTTTTGAAATCAGAATTAGTCACAGAAGCAGAATTTTCCCAGGAGTAAGAAGCTGACCGATTCTTGTTGCAGTTTAATAGAACTCCTTGGCCTAAGGGATCACTCGTACTGGGGATTCCACTCACACAGGTCCATGGCACACCAAGGCAGATATCAAAGGTGAAGCCTGCCTTTGCCTGCCCAGGTCTCCACAGGTGACCTATCAATAAAGCAGGAAGGCTATCTGAAGTAGTACCAGTTCCTAGTTGACATAGTGACCAACTGAAGTCCTTGGGGGAAAGAAGACACCGAGAAAGGTGTTTACACTCTGCCTGACTTGTTCTGTAACTGAGGTAGTCAGTTACTCAGCTTGGGAAATAATGGACATTTAACACTCAGAAAAAGGCCTAAATTTTTCTATTTGTTTTCATTACTACAAAAATGAGAACTAAGCATGTTTAGCCATTAGACATACTAACAGCTTGTCACATTTTTACTCGCTAAATTATCAGAATCTAGATTTGACCCCATCTTGTATGTTCTTGATTATTTTCATTATTTTAAGAAAAGAAAACAAAAGAAAAAGAAAGAAAGAAATGAATATTCTTTTATACATTAATAATGTTAATATAAAATTACAGATACATGTAAAAGTTCCTGATCACATGAATCTTATATTTTCTTCCTTGCTCTTCAGTTAATTATAACTTGCTTCTTTAGCCTTAATGTGCACAAAAACCATTTAACATTCTGATCAAATCCTGATTCTTAAGTGAACGTCCTTATCTAACCTCATTTTGATATAATCAATTGATGGCTAATGATTTACTATCCACATTTGGGTGAATACTATCAGGTTTAGAAGACTTGGAACTTTTCAACTAATGGGTCTCAGTGTTCGATTTCTCCCCCTTATAAATTAATGAGTATGATATTCTCTTCTCTTGTCATGGCATTTTATTATTCTCCTTTGATTCCTTTCTTGTTCACAATCATTTTCTTTAATCCTCTTATAGTACCATCTCTCCAATTCCAAATACCCCTGATGCATTTGCATTGGAAGGGATTCTAGCTACTATTTACTTCACTGCTAAGAATTTCAAATGCAAGCATTAAATTTTTCAAGGAAGATTTTATTTCTCAAATTCTTACAATGAATTTTTATCCACCTTAAGGAAGGAAAATTTTGCATTGTCAATATACAATTTCAGTAAACATGTTTATTGTTTCTATAAAAAATATTTTCTCTCAAGATTGACCCATGTCATGTCATTGATGTCAATATAACTTTTCAATTAAATACACTCACTTTTAGCTTCTTCTGGGACATTTTCTTGATGAATTCAATTCATAATCCCTATTCTTTTTTTCCCATTTATGACTGCTTTTTAATGAGTGTGTTTTACATTCAAACAGTGAGTCATTGTTGTTCTCTATCCATGCTGGCACTGGTCTCTTTGTCTTTATACCCATCCCATCCAAACATTAATACCACAATCTATTGGCCTTTACTGGGAAATACTGATCCCTACTGAACAATGTGCATAAATCATTATCTTCAAAAATTACTTTTCTTGATTTCAAAGAGCTATAACATTATTAAGGCACCAAAAAGAACCAGGTCCATAATTCTAGTAATATTTTTGCATGTACTATGCTGACCCTGTCCAGGACATGGAGATTAGAATCAAGGCATGATGGAGGAAGGTCATTGGCTAATAAAGGAACTGCCTTGGCCCATTTTATTGGTTAGAAGATAGGTGGGAGGAGTAAACAGAACAGAACGCTGGGAAGAAGAGGAAGTGAGCTCAGACTCGACAGCCCTGCTCGCTGGAGCAGAGACACCATGCCCCGCTCCAGGGCAGACACACGCCATGAAGCTCCGACCCAGGATGGACTAGGCTAGAATCTTCCCAGTAAGACCGGTTCTCACAGTTTATTAGAGATGGGTTGATCAGGATATCAGAATTAGACAGTAAGGGCTAGAGCTAAAGGGCCAAGCAGTGTTTAAATGAATACAGTTTGTGTGTTGTTATTTCGCGCATAAGCCGAAGAGGCGGCCGGGGTGCTGGGAACGCAGCCCTGCTGCCCCTATTTACAACAAAGGCAGACTCAGTAGGACTGGAGAACGGAAATTAAATCTAAAGTTCTCTTTACCTTCTGATTTTTCAAGACATTATCCTTTTCATTCTTGGTTGTTCAAGTTGAGATGAGGCAACGTGTGGAGCTTCTTTCTTGTACTGGAAAATCAGCCACTTAGTTTTTCTGTTCCCCACCTCACTTCTATTTTCTTCTCTAGGTGTGTTGATATAGTATATAAGCTATTATCAAGGTGACTCAATGAAAGTCTTCTATTTCTTCCACAACTTTAAGCCAAGCCTTAATTAATGCCTCACTTTAATTTTAGTATAACCATTGCTTGAACTTCTATGAAGTGAATGGCTTAGCTAAGAAACAAAAACATGTGATGGCTTAATCATTCTTGAAACAGACATGTCTGATTTCATGATGGTAGGGCCACATAATAAGAAGTAAAGAGGAAACTAGCTATTTGCACTTAAAAAATCCACAACTTACTTACTATTCTTAGCATCTGTTACAACTATCTTATACTCTTTTGTGGTGCTCTGAAAGGATTTCTTTGAGAAAATATATATTTTCTTCAAATTTTAGTTGATTGTATCTATTTGAAGTCAACGGCTACTTGATACATAATCCACAATTGCTGTACCCAGAATAAAGATCCATTCCAGCTCAAAGTCAGTTTACCATGACACAGACATATGATTGGGTACAATATGTTTTGAATGTCAGAAAATATTTTTTTATTCGGCTTTTTGTTCATTTTTATTTGAGGTCTATCTTACCTCAACTTCATGAATAATCCTTGATATCCATGCTATAAATATTAATAACTGGTTTATGATATTGTGGGGATGGCTGACCTTATCAGTAACTCTATGCTCAGGGATAACAGTTTTATGTACACATAATGGTACTTTGTTTACCATGTGATAGACTCTGTAAATAAACTACAATACTTGTACTTTGAAATTGATTTTTAAATTGTCTTGACAACTTTAAGATACCATCTTACACCTGTCAGAATGGCTAAAATAAAAAACACCAATGATAGCCTTTGCTGGAGAGGTTGTGGAGAAAGGGGTACACTCATCCACTGCTGGTGGGAATGCAAACTTGTGCAACCACTCTGGAAAGCAGTGTAGCGGTTTCTCAGGAAATTTGGGATCAACCTACCCCTGGACCCAGCAATACCACTCTTGGGAATATACCCAAGAGAGGCCCTATCATACAACAAAAGTATATGCTCAACTATGTTCATAGCAGCATTGTTTGTAATAGCCAGAACCTCGAAACAACCTAGATGCCCTTCAATGGAGGAATGAATGAAGAAAGTATGGAATATATACATATTAGAGTACTACTCAGCAGTAAAAAACAAGGACTTCTTGAATTTTGCATACAAATGGATGGAAATAGAAAACACTATCCTGAGTGAGGTAAGCCAGACCCAAAAAGAGGAACATGGGATGTACTCACTCATAATTGGTTTCTAGCCATAAATAAAGGACATTGAGCTTATAATTCGTGATCCTAAAGAAGCTAAATAAGAAGGTGAATCCAAAGGCAAACATATACGCATCCTCCTGAATACTAACCTTCATCAGGTGATCAAAGGAGACAGAGACCCACATTGGAGCACCGGACAGAAATCTCAAGGTCCAAATCAGGAGCAGAAGGAGAGAGAGCACGAGAAAGGAACTCAGTACCGCGAGGGGTGCACCCTCACACTGAGACAATGGGGATGTTCTATCGGGAACCCACTAAGGGCAGCTGTCCTAGGTCTGAAAAAGCATGGAATAAAACCGGACTTGCTGAACATAGCTGACAATGAGGACTACTGAGAACTCAAGAACAATGGCAATGGGTTTTTGATCCTACTGCACGTACTGGCTTTGTGGGAGCCTAGGCAGTTTGGATGCTCACCTTACTAAACCTGGATGGAGGTGGGTGGTCCTTGGACTTCCCACAGGTCAGAGAACCCTGATTGCTCTTCGAGCTGATGAGGGAGGGGGACTTAATCGGGGGAGGGGGAGGGAAATGGGAGGCGGTGGTGGGGAGGAGGCAGAAATCTTAAATAAATAAATAAATAAATAAATGTAAAAAAATAAAGTGTCTTGAGTCTGTATATTGCTCACAGAGATTATATGATCTTTTTCTTATGAAAGTGGGGTTTTAAAAAATATGCAATACATATAGTCTCATAATGTTTTCTGAAAAAAAATACTTTTTTACAGAAAAACCATTTTGTTAAAAGTTCAAAAAAAGCTTGTGATTGTGAGATGTATAAATAGTCTTATATAGTTGGGCAGATGGAGCAGGAAAAATATCACTTATTAAAATGTTTTTTTAAGAGTTCCATTTCTCAGCCGAGTAGTGGTGGCACATGCCTTTAATCCCAGCACTGTAAAGGCAGAGGCAGGCAGATCTCAATGATTTCAAGGGCAGCCTGCTCTGAAAGAGCTAGATCTAGGACAAGCTCCAAAACTACAGAAAAACCCTGTCTTGAAAAAACAAAACAACAACAACAACAAAAGAGTTCTATCTCTCCACAAGTGTTGCTACAATATTCTATCAGTTGGAGTATAAGCTCTCATATGCTGTCATATGTAAAGGGGTATTGAAAATGTCTCCAGTAAAACATAGTAAGTATTTCTTAAATACCTATTAGACTGCATTACCCAGTTTCTGGATGTTTGTCCAAAGGAAATAAGATCAGTATGCCAAAGAAGCATCTTCTTTCATATAGTCATCATATCACTATTCATATGGTCATGTTATGGAATAAACCTAAAGCATGGATAGACAAAACGAGGTACTATATGCAGAAGAGTATTATTTAACCATGAACAGATAAAATTCTTTGACATGTGTTAGCATGTATGGAACCTGAGGACAAGAGAAATAAGTTAAATGTAGATAAAGAAAGACAAATGTTTCGTGTATTCACTTATTTTGAATGATAGAAATTATTTTCATGGAAGTATAGAATAGAATAATGATTGAAAGATTAAGAAATATGAAGGAGAGAAAAGGTCGAAAAGTACCAAGGAATAGTTGAATAGCAAGCATGACCTCTAATGCTCTGCAGTAGAGCAGAATGACTAAGAGTGACAATTTTATGAACTGCATGTATTAAAATAGCTTTATCTGATGATATATTTTATACATCATCCTTATGCTGTCTATTCTCAACATCACTACCGGTTCCTAAAAGTGATAAGTTGTGGAAGTACTCTGAATGTAGAGCCAAGATTAAAATGTCTTGATTTCTTTCCTGAGTTCATTTTTTTTAAATACATACATTTACTTTACATAATGGGTTTTAATTACTGAAGGACAGGATAAAAACATTGAGTCATTTGGGTGCTCAGCCTGATGTCATAGAGGTTTTCTTTGGTCTCAAGATCTAGAATTGACCTTTTCAGCGTAAGCATTACCATCGGAATTTGATTGATCTCCTACCATGGGAATGAAGTCTTCTAAGTAGTTTTAACTGAAATCCAAATCTAGTTGCTGTGAAAATTCTCCCATCTTGAATGAAACTAAAAGTGAACTGAAGTCTGAATGGAGTCTGAAAACTTGAAAAATATCCAAGCTTCCTGCACTGTGAGCATTGCAGGGGACAACACTGTGGGCTTCTGGGCAACTTCTCTCAGAGATTTTGACTTCAGCAGGGAAGGACCTCCACCTGCCAAGCTGTGACAATATAACTGTCTTAAGCTCCAGGCCTTCTCCTCAGGACACCTAACTAAGCCTGAAAAAGAACTTCCCTCAGCACAAGCACTATCAAGACCCCATGGGAGCCAGACACACAGAACTGTGTCAGAAAGGACAGTAGGAACAAAACACCGAAGAAGATGTGGGGCATTTTGACTAAAGGTTGAGCAAGGAGAATTTGAAAGAGGAGATGGGGAAAGATCATTAAAGCCTGATCATGGTCTCATACTTCCCTTTGCATCTGAGCATATAAATATACACAGGTCAATAACGGCCACTACATAATATTAAACTCTTTTTAAAATATTACCTATTGAAATTGATAAGATGATTAACTTATAAGCATGTTTTGTTTCTGATAAAGATGACAGAGACTATTTTAATACAATATTATTTGTAAATCTTCGAGAATTTTGTGCATGTATACAATAATTTGCTCATATCCTCCTCTCAATCCTCCCCTAACTCCTTTACCACCTTCCACCCAAGGTACCTCCTCCCCCACTTTATGTTCTTTAAAAAGAAATAACCAAGGATTTCGATTTTTCCTGTCACAGTTACTTTGGTCTCCATAATTGAAATATCATTGACTATAATTGCTTTTTTTGTCATAGAGCACCTGAATGCATTTCTCTTCCTGACTGAGATGTAATCTATATGAAATGAATGAAAGAAATATCACCTTTTAAAAAACAACTTCACCTCATTGTACAAGTGTTCCTGACCTGGTGTCATGAAAGTATTCACAAGTTCCAAATTTCCTGTTTAGGTGGGTGAGGGAAGGAAGGAAGGCTCTCTTGATGCCATCATTCGTCTGGAGCAAAGGCCCACATCTCTCATCAGATTGTGGTATTCTTTGATTAAGAATCGCCATCTAAGGATAAGGATAGTTTTCAATATGAGGTTTTTCTGCAGATATAAAGAGTTCTGTCATATTTTTCGATCTCGTCAAATATCCATTCCCCTAAAAAAACTTTCTTGAAATTTTCATTCTATGAAAAATGAAGGTAAAAACACATACTAGCACTGTGTTCTGTATTCAATTAGCCATGACTTATTTGTAGTTAAGATGGTTATCTAGTAGGAATCTATGTTCTTGTTAGTACATTTTGCAGGTAACTTAATTCTAACTAAACATAAACCCAGAGATAGAAAGGTAATAGTAAAGAGAAATTTCTATAAGGAGGTACAGCATTTATATTTCTCATTCTTATGAATTCATTGCTCTCATTAACAGAAACAAAAATAAGAAAATTTAAAGTATGCTATTAATATAGAAAATGTTTTCATTTAATTCTACACATTTTGGGAAAATGTGTTTATGTATGTGTGCTCGTGAGTACACGTGTATATCAATCTATCTGGCAAAATAATAGTGATAAATCATATGCCTCATAATTAGCTACTAGAATCTAGGGTAAGATTCAATGGTGTCAATGCAAAAAATGTAAAAATGTGTTTTGCTGTTTTACATACATAACTGACAACTTTGGAATATTTAAACCATAGTTTAATAATTGTTGCACAAGGAGAATTGTGAAATAAATCAATATAAACATATTTTTTTAGAAAGTAGGTGATCTAAGTAACAATTCAAGCATATAAATGTCTATATACGATATTTCTTTTGTCTAATAGTATCTTTAGGTTGTTTTTAATAGTTTTCACTGCTATTTATATAATTGTATATAATTTATTGCTAATTTTATAAATGATTACTTCTATGCAATCTTATATGTTGTATGCAATATACAACAAATGCATAATATAATTATAGATATTTATGTACATATATAAATTGACTTTTCTTGTTAGAGTTTAAAAAGCGTTCTATAAGAGCCAAGTCTGATGCTTATTTAATAACAAATAAATATGTATTGTGCTACCAATATTCCAGACTCTGAAAAATCCTGAGACACGGTGATGAAGAAACATAGGTTTTTATCCAAAGTTTCTAGTTTCCAATTTGAAGGTATTATATTTAAAACTTTTGACATTATATAAGATTCCTGTGGCTTGAAAATTCTGATTTTTTCATTAAAAACTTTTATAATTAATACAGAATAAGATAGCAATTCCAAATATATTTGCTCAATAATTCACAAGTAACAAATGCAAGCAATCATATTGTCCTGTGGAACTATATAAAAGGAGATACTATTTTGTAATCTATAAATTTTCTCCTTGGCCTTATGACTTGAAGAATAAAAAGAAAAAATAGGAAGGAAAGAATGTAAGGAGGGAGAGATGAGGATGGAACAGAGCAAAGGAGGAAGAATGGAAGGTACCTCAGAAATTAACTTCATATAAAAGCTAACTAGGAATCAAAGGGAAGCATATACTAGTAATAGAGAAGATAGTCAATACTCAACTGAGACAACCAAGGAAACAGAGCCAGGGATGACAGGACACTTGATCAAGTGGATAAAAGGGATTTAGTAGAAATGGAATGAACAGTTTCCCAGCCTACAGAGAAGATTATGATTACAGAGATTCAAGTGTCTATCATTTACAATAATGCTTGATTAGGGGATTGTCTCCAGATCCCAAGTAAAGGAATGCTGATCAGTGATAATGGAGACTTCCACCCCAATACATTTTGAAATATCTCACTAATTGCTTCCTTAGCTCTATTCTTTTCCCCAAGTTAATCCACCCTACTTATGCTTGCTAAGACCTTCTCAATGGCTCCAGTAGCAAAGAAGTATTGTGGGAAAAATTACACAGAACACAATAAGGATGATAACCACAAAGTCTTCATGGTTCTTTTCTTTAGCAAGGACCTGTGGTGATCCATATTCATCATATCTTAGTTCCTCTAATTATTCTCAGTTTCACTGAGAGTTTGGACAAAGACTAACCAGTACTCGTGGTTCACAGCCACCTGTAGAAATAGAAAATTGAAAGGAGAGATATATCATCTTCTTTACAACATGGAGAAAACATGCAAATTTTAGATTTTTGTTGGTGAATCAGTCAGTATTCAGCACACAGATATCATTTTACAGTCACTTTGTGTATGCTGTGGTGGCGGTAGTAGAGGATTTTGCCATAACGTATGTCTATACCATGTACATTCCTGGTGCCCATGGTGGAAACAGGAGGGAGTATGATCCAATGGGACTAGAATTGTGGATAACGGTGAACTGCTATGGGAGTGCTAGGAACCAAACCAGGGTCCTCTAGACGGGTTATTTCACCTATATTCATTGTATATATTTTCTTGAAATGGAATAAAAATAATATTCTCTTGTAATTTTAATGTCCTCTAAAAATTTGACAATTGATTATCTTAATGATGTTCTCAAAGTAATGTCCATCTTTCAGAATTCAGTGGATAAGTAGGGTCAGAAAATAGACAAATTTGTATTTTAAATCTGATGAATCTTGCTTTGGTTCCCAGTTACTGCTTGGATTTAGTGATTTCAGTTAAATTTTCTTTTAAGTTTTCATATTTGCTCCACTTTCATAAAATGACACAGGAAAACTATTGGAGCCACATCTCAGTGGGAAGTAGGTCCAATCAAAGGTCAAGTCTCCTTGGAAGGCTGTGGGTCACTCTACTCAGATGACTAAATTTAGGCTTCGTCTTAATTTTCTTTTGCATCAGCATTTAACAGGATATGTAAAATCGTAATTACTGAATAGGGTAACATTATCTGCATTTATCCTTAGTTAAAAGATATTACTTTTGCTTATTTCAGGAGCCCTGCCAGAAATTACCTACTGTATGCTCAATTATCCACCTCCCCACAGCAACACATTATTTTAATATAAACTTTTCACTGTAGTCAGCAACTATTGTGTATTTTCTTTAAATTGAGTTGTCAAATCTTATTAAGAAATATAAAAGGAAATGTCTGAAACTCTTAGGGTTAGGCAGAATCATTTTACTGTGGTTTGGCTTCTATGTGCAGAACATTTTTATCCAGCAAGCTTTGGCACAACCATGAGAAAATAAAAGAATCTATGGAATAAACAATATCGTTCAAATGAGAAATATGTACTGTAGCTCAGCCAGTTTTAGTAAATTAAATGCAGATCGCTCTATAGACTGACCTACTGTGCTATGCAAGAACTGTAAATATGTCCCTAATATATAGATTAATATCTAGGCTAAAACAGTTTCAAGTTTCTTATCTGATAACAAAACTCATTTTCATTCTCAATACCAAATGGGATTAAGACCAAAATGATACAAAAGTTTGTATGTGCGTGTGCATATGTGTGTATGTGCATAATGCATATGTGTATGTCGTATAATATGAAATATGGAGTGACACCCTTTGATCCTCATTGATTGTGGTTTATTATTAAATTACCTAAATGTTTAGAAAATGATAATCCTTATTACAATCGTACTATGAAACCTAAAACTGTAGACTAAATATGTCAAAATATCTCTTCCACAGTATCTTCTGAACCTCTAGATATTATAATACTGGTTATGAAAATATCAGGCTAGATAATTAAAATGAGAATTTAAAACACAGTGATGTCTAGTGCCTGTTGAAGTGATAAATTATAGTGTGCTATCTTCTTTCTCATAATGCAGGTGATAGCTTGAGCTAAAGAATGCTGAAAACATTTACTAAACTTTGTTTATAACATCATTATTTGTAATAGCCAGAATCTGGAAACAACCTAGATGTCCCTCAATAGAAGACTAGATAAAGATAATGTGATACATTTACACAATGGAATACTACTCAGCGGTAAAAGAAAACGACATCTTTAAATTTGTAATCAAATGGGTGGAATTAGCAAAAATTATCCTGTTTGAGGCAACCCAGACACAAAAAGACAATTAGAGTATGTACTCACTCATAAGTGGATTAGTGGATACTATACATAAAACCAAAAATAACCATCCTACAGTCCACAAACTCAATGAAGCTAGAACCTACTTTCAAAAACAGATAGAAAGAGATACAGAGATATACAACTAAACTTGGGGTCAACCTCCAGGGGCAAAGGGGGGGGGGGCAAGAGGTAATTGAGCAAAGGGGTCACGACCATGATGGGGAAACCAACAGAATCAGTTGACCAGAACTTGTGGAAGATCACTGACTTCTGACTGACAACTTGGGAACCTGCATAGGACCAGACTAGGCCCCCTAAATACAGGTGACAAAGGTGTGGTCCAGATAATATACGGGGCCACTGTCAGTGGGACCAGGATCTTAGTGCTAATGCATGAGCTGATTTTGTAGAGCCCATTCTCTATGTAGAGATACCTTATTCAGCCTAGGCACGTGGTGGGGGAAACCTTGATCCTGCCTCAGTGAGGGGACAAAACAGGCAAAGTTGACTTCCCAGGGGAGGCAATAACCCCTCTGAGGAACAGATGGGAGGCAGAGTGGGGGGAAGAAAAGTGGAATGAGAGGAGGGAGAATTGGGATTGGTGTGTAAAAAAATAAAAGAAATAATTAATTTTAGAAAAAAGTAGGCTGAGCAAGTCAAAAGAAGCAAGGCAATAAGCAGCAATCTACTGCTCCACAACTTCTGCATCAGCTCCCACCTCCGAGATCCTGCCCTGTTTTGAGTTCCTATCCTGACTTTTTCAGTGGTTAATGGCAATGTTTAAATATAAATCAAATAAACCCTTTTTCCTCCCCCAACAAAAACAATGTTAGCATAACTCGGGCTCAATTTTCAGTGTTATGTTTCAACATAACTGATATTCTGTAAGACTCCCATTGATAGACATGGAAATGTTTAGTTAATCAAGACATTTGAATTTATTTTCATATGTCATGTGGTGGAGGAAAGTATTTAATCTGTGATCTTCAATAATTAGTATAAAAATCTTATAATGCACAGATATACCACAGTGAAAATAGCATACAAACAAACCAAAGTATTCATATGGGCTAATTCTCATATGTCTGATAACACTATAGAAAGAGTCAAATTTAGGCAGAAGGTACATATTTGAATTCAGAAAACTTATTTTACACAGTCCAGCTATATGACAATGATACCTTTGGAAGATCTTGGAGAAGCCCAACTATCACACTGTGTTCATTTATATTGGGAGGAAAGAAAGTTGACTGCAGGATACCATTATTGTTCCCATGACCTGCTCTTCTTAACATCACCCCAACTTATGCCACTTAAATGAGGTGACAGGCTTAGTGTGTTGACCCATAGCATCACATGGGATGATGGAATGATCCTTGGTACCCTTACCTGCATCCAAAGCTTAGGACCCTATAGATTCTTGTATAAGATGAGTGGGAGCAGTATGGTGTTACAATATCCTTCTTTGAACTCTGTGATTCCTTAATTTCAAACTGCTTACATTTAACTATAATGTCGTAAGTACTGTGTGTCTTTAAATTTATATTTCTCAACATAGATAATATTTTCTCTTTTCCCAATTCTCTTTCATTCCTATTTATTCTCATCACTGTAAAATTCTTCCTCCTCTGCTCTAACTATGCCCTGCATGTCATTTGTTAAGCATGCGAGGTAAATGTTTTACCTGTGCTCTCGTTGAGTGGGAACTACTTGAAGTCCATGACTCTGTGCTTGCTCTCCACCCTGGAAAATGTCTGGTGCAACTTTACTTTCGAGGGATAAGAGTAAGTTAATACCAAAGCAAGAGATTATGCCATGAAAGTGGCAAAGGAGATAAGAAGCAGTTAAAAGTGTGAAATTGAAAAACAAATTGAGTCTTTTTCCTTGAGAAGATAAAGAGGAGGTATGGAATTAAGGATCCCTACTTACAATCTGTCCTTGGAGATGGCGGAGATATAGGTCTAATTTCTTTAAATCCCGAGTTTTTGTCACAAAAAGCTTGGAATCTGAAGATCACATGTTATTTTGAGCCCTGTGCCTCCCACACAAAATAAAATGATTATTAAAGCAATTGTCTTTGAAATCTGGGTGGAAGAATGGTTCTACACATCTCAGTTAATCAAATTAGGTCTAGTTCTTAATTTTTCACAGAAAACCTCTACTTTGTTATGACTGTTGTCTGCTTGTTCATTGTTACTGTGTTCTGAGCAGGGCTCATTATCATTATAAATGACTGATCTGCCTGGGTGGCTCACAGAATTTGGCCGTGGTTTTTCTCATCTTTTGCACATCTATTATTATAGTTACTATTCCTTCAAACACAGGGAGGTAAAAGATTGAATCTGCAAACCATGTGCTATGCTTTGCATTTTCAACTGTGCTAATTTAAAAGTCTTTAAATTATGTGAGTTTTTTTAAAATAATTTTGCAGTACAGTTTATGTAGTTTTTTAAACTGAGATTCCAAATGTTCTAGTGAGAATAAGAAATGATTGTATGGAAGTTATTTCCTGACATCTCGACCTCCTTCAGAATATGAAATTACAAACATGAAAGCTTAAGTAATAAATTTTGTGTTCAAGATGATTGATGGATTTATTGATGGATTTTTAATAAGCATATCATATCTTTTAATCCACTTGGAATCCACACTTTTATGATCCAAAGAAACTCCTCAGAAACATATTTTTAAGAAAATCTAGTTTCTGTGAAGGAACTCTTTTTAACAGAAACACCTTACTGAAGTGTGACTGAATGAGAGATGAAGTAATGAGATTTTGATCTAAAAATATCTTTGGGGTGGGTACTGGTGTCAAAACATTTTAAAAACAAAAACCAATGCAAAGTGTACCTAAAGACTTCATGAGAGTTTGAAAAAGAATTGCATGGAGCTAATGCAAGAATATTCTTTGTAGTAGAATATTTGATAAAATGCAGGCCATATCTGTTTGTTTAAATTGTCCACAATTTTTTATGGTCTCACACCAGTTCAGTCATTTGCATACCAGAGTCTGGTTCTCATAGTTGAGCTTCAATGGATCTAGAAGCAGACAACTAATCTTCAGCATTGCCCAAGACAGTGGTAATGGGGACAGCAGCATGAAACTAGATGAAGCATTTACAATTACAAAAGCAATGTCTCGCAGAGAACAGAAAGTGATTGGATTGTGGCAATAACATTCTAAATGCCATTTTCTTTAGTTGAGAAATATGTAGAAACACTAAGTATTATTTTCTTTGGTTTACCATTTTTAGGTTGTTTTATATAGTAGCTTGAAAGAAAAGAAAATATCTATTGCAATACAATGACATTTTCTTAACTATTTAATGTAAAGTTAAATTACTTATTTCTGTCATTATTATTTTTTTGTGCTATGGATTCCATCATATTCAGAGAATATTCTTTCATCTTGCAAGATGACATTAAAATATATTCTATTACTTCATAAAATTTAAAACTAAAAATGAAAATATTATAGCACCAATGATTTCTAATTATATTGCCTTGCATATTTTGAATGATATTTTCTTTAGTATAATTGAATTTCTGTACATCATGTTAAGAATATGTCACATCAATATTGTACATAAAAGGTATAATGCTTAATGATTTGCTCTTTTTTCTTCTTCTTCAGACCCAGAAATAGTTTAAGTGCTATAGCATTTCTATATTAAAGATCTTTGGATAACAAACAACATACATAGAAAGTTGGAGATAAAAAGACAGAGGAGTCCGTCATGCCACAGATTTCTTTTAGAGAAAGAAAATTACAATATTTATTAACTTATTTTTAACTTGGATAAAAGACTTGGTTGTATATACTTTTAAGGTAAGGATAGTAAGAAGTTGATGCTGCAGTCAGCTTTTAACATGCATTAACTGGTTTTATAGAACAATTTCAAAGGCTGGATTTTGAGATCATTATGTAACTATATACAGGAACCAATAATGTCAGCATGCCATAACAACAAGTCACCATGGTTCGATTTCAAATACTGCTGTGCGTTTAATAGCTTCCTGAACACATTGTGTCTTATCCCAACAATATGATTGCAATTTGGGAGGCACAAATTAGCAGATTAGTATTGATAGTTCTTGTGTTTGATTAAAAAAAATAAGTGTATCGTACACGACATTTCCAAATGAATTGTTTTCCCTGCAAAATTATCACATTCTTAAATCAGATAATCCAAAAATTTGACTCATGTTAATTTTAATTGTCATAATACTGGGCATTAATTTTTTTCAATGTGATTTCCTAAGTCCTGAGTAACAAATTGTATTTAAAATTGCCAGATTTCTAACTAGAGATTTCCAAGATGATTTTAAGAAACAGATATTTAATTGTGAATAAATAATTTTGTTATTTTAAGCTTTATCTTTCACTGATTTATTTCCTTATGGGCAACTATCAAGAATTGCTATTTTTTATTTGTAAAATTGAATTATACTGTGGTATGAAGTAATGATTATTTTTATCCCAAAATGTAGTTTTTGTCATAGATGTGATTATTTTCTCTTTATTGTTCTGGTATTCTGCTTTGTAGAAAGTATTAATAAAATTTTGGTTGATTTTTGTTAAAAAAAAAACAAAACAAAAAATAAACAAACCAAAAGACAAAACAGGCTTGCAGGTGCAGAATATAGTTGATAAGTCACATATGTAATGGGAATGTAAAATTCAATTTTAACAATGGAAAGGCCCTCAGGCAATATTTTCTGGGTGAGAAAAAAATAGACAGTATTTTTTTTACACTGCTTGGGTGTCACATCTGAATACCATAATACACTCTAATCTGCTACACATATTATGAATCCAGCCATAAGGACACACTTAAGATTGCCAAAGTTAACCTCTGAAGGGAACACTGAAGTCAAATGCTTCCTAGATTTTCATTTCCCTGCATTAACAAACATGTCTTTGGGGACTGGAAAGGCCTCAGTTCATTTTGCATTTTCAATTGTCATATATAAACACATAAAATAGGATACAGACGATTTGACCCCTAGTGCATACGGATGACAAATAAATATGAAGGGCTTTAATTCTTCCAGCCCCGTTCACTTTGAAAACATTTTCTCTCTTCCACTGGCAGGTGATTTTACCTTCTCTTAATCATGCAAAGCTACACTGTTTCCAAGCTGCAGATTAGTGATGGTGGCAGCTTATTTCTTTTGGTTATCTTCAGCACCATCTCAGTGTCTCGAGGCATAAAAGAATATTATCTCTGTGACAGTTATGACTGGAGCCATGTATACTGATCACGGTGTTAGCACAGAAGGTACTGCGAATGAAAATCATTATGGCTCAGACATTTCCTTTAGCATCATTAAAACTAAAATTCACATATGCTGCAAGGTATGACTAAGGTTGCCCAAGATTTTAGCTCGTCCCTTGTTTTTAAAAGCATGCAAGTGGCTGGGGTTTTCTTTTGACATTCCGTACAGATTTGCCAGCCTTTTGTAATGGCACTGGCTATATATAGCAAGACAATCTATATATCGCCTTTGTCCCTTTACTTCATTTTCATCACAAATAATCTGCCACTCTGATTGCATGAAATCATCAGGAACATCTTCAATTACTGCATGCAGCCTTTGATCACAATACTCCATTCTGAATCCGGGGATTGATGATGCTGAGCAAAGAGGCAGAGTGGAGGAGTAAACGCAGAACTAGTCATGTATTACAAATGCCAGGTAACAGAGAAAGTGTATATATTCACATAAGATAATTCAGAAGCTGGAATTGTGATTGCAGTAATGACTCATTCATATCTGCATTTCATTTAAATGCACTGTTTTGACTCACTGAACATTTGTCAAAGACAGTATAGCTAAACTTTTTCACATGGCCACTGAGGCAATGACAGCATTACATTACCAGGAAACTGCATGGCTTGCTGATGCTTCCATTTTCCACAGCATCTTATGAAATAATCACAATGTGTGCATGAAATGGCTGCCTGCTCTGAATTTATTTTAATATAGATGGACTTAGGCTGAGAGGGAAAAAAAAAGTGTTCGATCCCCAACAGGAGAGACAATGACTTTGCACAAAGCTGAATTTTACTAGCAGAGAAGATGGATATATGAGTATTAGACTTTTCATAGCTATAGGAAGGATAATCTTTCAATCAGATTAATGAGAAAATATATTACATGGGCCCTACAGCACTTCTTGCTTTCCAGGCTAATGCTTGATTTAAATCCCCAAAGCACATTTTCAGCATTACAATATCCTTTGATAATAATGTCGCTTGCACAAAGACAGATAAAAATAAAACAGTCCCCCTTGATTTCCCATTTCAGATGTGAAGTATATTTTCTGCTCTTTTCTGGCAATGGCGTGAATTCTATTGAGGAGTCACATTTAATAAGACAAAGAGAATTTTCTAATTATGCGACCTGTCAAGATTGGAATCTATGGGATTGCCAGCGCAATTGAGGAAAGGCGGGAAGCAATTGCAGGCAGCCTCGCTTACATTGCTGTGCCATTACCATTCGCACTTAGACATTGCTAAATGTAAATCAAGCAAGCACCCAGAAGTGTGCTTTATGATAAACACCGAAAGGCAGCTTTCAGAAGAGTTCTCAGCATTTCCCATTTCAATTTTCAGTAGCCAATTTTCTAAGACTTTTCTAATTCATCTACTGAAAACAACGTAAACCTCAGGAAATAACAAAACAAGGAAGGAAAAGCTGAAATGAGCAGTGCTGAGTGCCGTGAGTATCAGCAACTGATGTGAAACTCTGTAGAGCCAATATTCCTAGGTAAAAAAAAAATATGCACACACAATTATGCATAGTATCTCCTAGAGTAAGTGACTTTAGGAAAAAATGCATGCTAAAAAAATAGGTACAAGGACTCTAGAATACTACAACACATTTTATTCCTTTTGCCTAATTTGTATTACAACTGTGCAGACATTAAAGAAAAATCTCACAACTATTCAAATGCCTCCCTGCAAGTTATCACGTGTTCTTTCCACTGCACCTCTGGGGAACAGTTCCCTGTGCCCCATCAGACATTACTCTTCTCTTTCCCCAGTACTGCAATTGTTGAAACACTATGGCACATTAGACAAGGAAAATAAATATTGCCCTTTCAGTTTCTTCCTCATAAGCTCTGGATGCAGGCACACAGCCAATTATCATAAATATTATTGTCAGTTAAAAATACTCTACTATGAATCAGCTAATTATAACATTGATGAATAAGAAATCACTAAAATCATAATTTCAGAGGTGCAGTGAAGGGAAAAAGGTAATTAAGTAAAATATGTAATGACAGCAGCAAGCTTGGGGATTTAAGTTTTTAAATGTTAGCCTTTAATTCCAAGAGAACTAATGATAGATTAGAGTCTAGAAACACAATTGATAATGTATTCAAATATCTTCCTTTACATAGGCTTCAAAGAGGTGCATATTTTTAGCCATGAGAACAACATTGCTTTTCTGACCTGGCATGGAAGATAGACTATTTTCCAAACAATAAAAAGTTAACTCTTTAACTTTGTTAAATAAACTGAGTCACTTTCAAAACAAATGTGTGAAACAATGTGTGAAAATTATACAGGTATTGCATTATTTTTACAAGGTGAATAGCATTTGAATTAATATGTTTATTCTAAATATATATTCGTATTAATTTAAGAATGGATTAATGTGGATCAATGATAGTCCAATAGAGTTGGTCTCCAATTTATGATGATGGTTTCATTTCTAATTTTTTCCCATGAGAGTTTCATGGAACCGTGATCTACTCAGTAGCAACAGCAGATTACTTTGAATCTTGATCATTGCCTGAGTAGATGGCATGTATTGGTGATACTGGGGAGTTCCATACCCATTCCCTATCTATCATGTGATCCTGAAGACCTGTTTCCAGGACCCCTCAGTATGCTGTTTCTAGGCTTCACTCACAAAGATTGACTTTAAGCACAGTAAGTTGGGACAGGATCAAGCCCTCCCCTTTGCATTAAGACTGAGCATATCATCCCACCATAAGACATGGACTTCAATAAGTTGGCTCATGTACCTGAGATAAATCTGGTCCTACTGCCAGGCACTTCAGCTGAAGAATGGATAAAGAAAATGTGGTGTATTTACACAATGGAGTATTTATTACTCAATTGTAAAAAACAATGACATCATGAAATCTGCAGGCAAATGGATGGAATGAGTGAGGTAACACAGACTCAGAAATATAAACATGGCATGTATTTACTCATAAATGGATACTAGATGTAAAGAAAAGGATAACCATACTATATCCATAGCTCTAAAGAAGCTAAGTAACAAGGAAGACTCTTTTTTTTCCCTAACAAACTAATCCAAGGGTTCACTCTGAAGTGCCTCATTTGGCTTGATCCTAAGATCAGTTTTGTGGAAACTAAGTTTATATATACTACATCAGGACCAGAGGCTTTCTCTGTGGTCCACAGCTTGCCTACTGGCAATTCTTCATTTGTGTATTGGGATACACACATATAGATCATGTTGTTTGCAACAATGAGATTGTTTAAATATTAGCAAATTTTCATTTAGTATTGTGCTAAACAAATGTAGTTGTGTCTCAATATACAATGACCCTGCTTTTGTGGGTTAACTTAATTCTGTGTAAGCTGGCTATGATGACTAATATAGATTAAGAGAGTAATTTAAACAGACTCTACGACAACTTAAGCTGCTGGCTAATAATTAACACTAAAACTATCAATAATGATCATCTGACATAGTGTGTTCCAGACCCTAAATATGTGTTTTAGTTGGTTTCAAAGCTGTAGAATATAGATATACTTAGTTAGCATTTTAACGAAGAATAAATCAAGATTTTGTGAAATTTAGTCATTTTCCCAGATCATGTAGCTAGTATATACCAAAGTCTAGGTTGGAATTTAAAATGTCCTAGCTGAAATTTTAGTAAATCTTAAAAACTAAAGTGTGAGAGTAGTCACCAGTCTCTTATGCAGTTCTTCATGGAGAATAAAACAAAAGTCATTCTCGTTCTTTTACTGATACAATATTTTATTTATTCCTTGATAAGGCTATAGTGTTTTAGTTATATTCATCCCTGTACTACCCAAACTTCTAAAACATTCCTCACGTATGCCTCTTTCAACTTCATTTCCTATTTTTTAATGACCTGTTGAATCCCATTAGTGTTGTCTATGTGCTCATGAGTGTGTGTCAGACCTTGATCAAAAGACCACAACTCTAAAGAAAAGGGACCCTATCACCTAGCATTCATCAGGATTTTCAACTAGAGATGGGACTTTGTGAGCCCTTCCTCACAACATATTGGAATGTTGACTGTGTTCATCTTGGAGAGGCAAGCCATAGCTTCTGCGAGTTCAGTAGTGCAATCCTCTTGGCCAGAAGACACTGTTTCAATCCTTCCTTGCCTCTGGCTCTTATAATTTGTGCCCCTTTTCCATGGTGTCTCTGAATCTGGGGGAAAGGAAGTGTGGTATAAAAGAGCATTGTTAGAAACCAAATATGAGTGAGTACATCCCATGTTCCTGTTTTTGGGTATGGGTTACCTCACTCAGGATAGCATTTTCTATTTCCGTTCACTTGCATGCAAAATTCAAGAAGTCATTGTTTTTTACTGCTGAATAGTACTCTAATATGTATATATTCCATACTTTCTTCATCCATTCCTCCATTGAAGGGCATCTAGGTTGTTTCCAGGTTCTGGCTATTACAAACAATGCTGCTATGAACATAGTTGAGCATAGACTTTTGTTGTATGATAGGGCATCTCTTGGGTATATTCCCAAGAGTGGTATTGCTGGGTCCAGGGGTAGGTTGATACTGAATTTCCTGAGAAACCGCCACACTGCTTTATGATTCGTGATCCTAGAGAAGCTAAATAAGAAGGTGAACCCAAAGACAAACATATAGGCATCCTACTGGATATTAACCTTCAGCAGGTGATGAAAGGAGACAGAGACAGAGTCCCACATTGGAGCACCTGACTACAACCCCAAGGTCCAAATCAGGAACAGAAGGAGAGAGAGCACGAGCAAGGAACTCAGGACCGCGAAGGGTGCACCCACACACTGAGACAATGGGGATGTTCTACTGGGAACTCACCAAGGCCAGCTGGACTGGGTCTGAAAATGCAGGGGATAAAAGCAGACTCCCTGAACATAGCGGACAATCAGGACTGCTGAGAAGTCAAGAACAATGGCACTGGGTTTTGATCCTACTGCACATCCTGGCTTTGTGGGAGCCTAGGCTGTTTGGATGTTCACCTTACTAGACCTGAAAGGAGGTGGGAGGTCCTTGGACTTCCCACAGGGCAGAGAACCCAGGCTGCTCTTCAGGGTGATGAGAGAGAGGGAGTTGATTGGGGGAGGGGGAGGGATATGGGAGGCGATGGTGGGGCAGAGACAGAAATCTTTAATAAATAAATAAAAATAAATAAATAAAAAATGTAATACATTTAAAAAATAAAATAAAAGAGCATTGTTTATCATTTATCTATCTATCATCTATTTATTAATTTGTGTGTGTAATTTATCCATGTGCATCTGTTTACGTGCTTGTGGAGATCTCAAAGTCTGGGTTTTCCTTCATCCATCTCATCTTTATCCATTGAGGCTTCTCAGTTGAACCTGGAGCTCATCCTTTGGCTATATTCAATGGCCAGTGAGCTCCTGGAATTGGCTTTTTAAAATTTTTTGTCTGTGCTAGTGTTACAGACATAAATAACCATAACCAGCTTATGCATATAGGTGCTGACATCCAAACTCAAATCCTTATGCTCTCAGGGTAGGCACTTTACTGTCTAAGACATCTGCTCAGCTCTTTTATCATATCTGTTAACTCAAATATGAAAAGAAACAATAAGACAAAGAAAAAATGAAAGTAAACATAGCACCAAATCCATTTCAGATTTAAAATCAAAATGATTTGACTGTTTATGTAGCCGTTTCCATGAGAAAATTTTTATACCAGTCATCCTGGTATCCTTGCTCTTACAGTTTCTCCACCCTGTTTTGTGATGGTTCCTAAGTCATAGATGTAGAAGCAATGCTGTAGATTTCTCTGGGTGACTCGTAACCCTTTAATCTCTACATTGTGTCCAGTGTAGTTTCCTGTGATGCTCTTCATTTACTGTAAAAAAAGAAGTTTTAATTGAAAATGCTTTTAAGAATTACACCAGTAGAGAAAAGAAGAGGTAGTAGTTTCTTACTGTGGGACAATGGTCTGCACCCTGTCACTTATATTTTAAATAAATGCTGATTAGCCAGTAGCTAGGCAGGAAGTGTTGGCAGGGTGACCAGGCAGGAAGTAGAGGAGGGACAATGAGAATTCTAGGAAGAGGGAAGTTCTTTCTAATGTCATGACCCAGCCTCAAAGGAAGCAAGATGTGACTGCCTCGCCAAAAAAGGTACCAAGCCACATGGCTAACACAGACAAGAATTATGGGCTAATATAAGTTATAAGAGTTAATAAGAAGCCTGAGCTAATGGGCCAATCAGTTTATAACTAATGTAGACCTCTATGTGATTCTTTGGGACTAAATGACTGCAGGACCAGGCAGGACATAAACTATAGACAACAGATTCTTTTTTAAGATCCATGACTTCATTAACGATGGAGAGTTAGATAGGTTTCTAGTATCAGGGATGAATTTACTCCTGTTTAGTGATCCATAATTCCACTTAGACATCTGCTGTTTACCATCATAAGTATGTGCCACTAACCACACTTTTAACAATATTTTGCCTTGCCAGTTTATGTTGAAGATAGAGGTTACAGATACATAAAGCTGTTGCTAACTTATTTCCTCTATTATCAGCTTGCATACCACTTTCTGATACCAAGAAGCTATGCCACAGGAAAGAAGCTCCTAGGTTAGATTCAGCCCAAACCATCTGAATCTTCAACCACTGAAGGGCAACAGCAATGGACAAAATTGTTTTAAAGGTCACTTGGACTACCCTGACCGAACATACTGAAGATTTTTCTTGCCTGGCACTGGGATATTTGTTAATTTATTGTTCCTGTGGTGACTATTTCTGGCATAACTTCCTAAGCTATGTAAACAGCACCTAAGCATATAGACTTGCTAATATGGAACCAGGAAAATCTACTGACTCCAGAGACATGGAAAACTAGCTTTTCCCAGGGATTAGTCTTCTAATTGGTTATCCAATAAAAATGGGTCAGTTTTGAAACCTTATGCAGCAAACAACAAAAATAACTATGCAGGCTATATTTATACATATGTGTAATAATAATAATCAAATAATAAGAGGCTGTCAATGTGAGAGCAAAAAGAAAAGATTATAAAAGGAATCAGTGGGAGGGAACTTACGAGGGGCTGGAGGGAGAGGCAAAAGGAATCAAATGTAATAATTATTTTAATTTTTCTCTTTAAAATTAAACAAAATAAAAAGTCATGACTGTCATGCTGAAATATTTTAAAAATAATTTTAACCGATATCAGTGAGTGTTATTTATTCTATGAGAACTGGAAACTCAATAGTCCCAACTTGATTGTCCATAAGCACAATGAGGCACGCTGTGCCACATTTTCCCCACAATAATCATTTCCATAATTCTCTTATATGTGGCATTCTGAAACTGTGACAGAAAAAATCTAAGAAGATGTAAATATATTTTACTGAAAACAAGATAAAGGTTTAATAATTGATATGTAGTTATTTAAATCATATTAGAAATTCAAATAACATCAGTATTTGAAGATACACCTGCTAAAGGACCTAGAGTCAAGGAATCTAGCTGCATTACCTACATGCACAATCCTTGAAGGATTTCCCATATTGTCTCCATGAGTGTCACTTCATGGCCCTTTAGTGTTTGTCTTTCTATAGATTTGAAGTCAATATGCAAAAATTCAAACAAGAAAATTGGTGTGGGACAATGGTCTGTATTCTGTCAATATTATTTTAAATAAACATTGATTGGCCAGTAGCCAGACAGGAAGTAGAGGCATGTCAAGGAGAACAGGGGAATTCTGAGAAGGAAGCCCTAGTCTGCAGTTATTCCCCAGCCACAAAAGAAGCAAGATGTTACTGCCTCACCAAATAAGGTACCAAGCCACGTGGCTAACATAGGCAAGAATAATGAGCTAATATAAAAGTTAATAAGATGTCTGAGCTACTAGGCCAATCAGTTTATAACTAATGTAGACTTCTGTGTGATTTATTTGGGACTTAATGACTGTGGGAACCAGGCAGGACAAAAAACCACTGACAACAGAAAATAAAATTTCAATATTTGTGAATAAAAGATTCAAATACTTGCATGAGCCACCCATTCCATAAGATCAGGTAGGCTGTTTTGGGGGTCGCTTGTGTAGACTATCATATCATCTGCAAATGGTCCCAATGAGGAGCAGAAGGAGGGAGAAGATGAGCAAGGAAGTCAGGACCACGAGGGGTGCACCCACCCACTGAGACAGTGGGGCTGATCTATTGGGTGCTCACCAAGGCCAGCTGGACTGTGACTGAAAAAGCATGGGATAAAACCGGACTCTCTGAACATGGCGAACAGTGAGGGATGATGAGAAGCCAAGGACAATGGCATGGGGTTTGGATCCTACTTCATGATCTGGCTTTGTGGGAGCCTAGCCAGTTTGGATGTTCACCTTCCTAGACATGGACGGAGGGGGAAGGACCTTGGACTTTCCACAGGGCAGGGAACCCTGACTGCTCTTTAGACTGGAGAGGGACGGGGAGAGGAGTGGGGGGAGGGGGAGGGAAATGGGAGGCTGGTAGGAGGGGAAACTTTTTTTTTCCGTTTCTCAATAAAAAAACAAAACAAAACAAAACAAAACAAAAAGATCAGGTAGGCTGTCTATTCATGTTCCCCACTCTCTCTATTACCCCTGCCCCAATTTTCAGGGTAACCCATAGCAATACAAAAGGACAGGAGCTGCAGCATCATCTATTCTATAGATTCCTCAGATTATTCCCCTTGATCTCCCAGGCTCTAACACCTGCAAGTATTGCCCATGAGCACTAGATTAGTGAAACAGAAAATATTCAGTCAACACGCTCACTGAAAAATCTAAAGCAGAAACAGAAACCAAAGAATAAAGCTCCATTCAACAAAGACAAACCCAGTAATCAGAACCTACATCTATAATGACCCCAAACTCAGATACCTAGATGTCAGTAAAAAAAAACAAAATGAATAGCATCCAGGGAAATATATCTCTGACAGAGCCCCGCTGCTATTCTACCACAGCAAGCCCTAAATATTCCAGTATAGCTGAAACACAAGAAAAAGACCTTAAAACCAACTATATAAAGATGATAGAAATTATTAAAGATAAGACAAATCTGTTAAAGAGACCTGGAAAAACACACAAAAATGATTGAAATTAGCAATTACCTCAGAGAAAGCCAGAAAAACAGAAGAAATAATGAGAGAAAAATGAATAAATCCCTTAAAGAAACCAAAGATCAAATGAAGAAGCAATTGAAGGATACAAATAAAACGGTTCAAGACCTAAAAGCAGAAATATAAAAAATAAAAAGACATAAACTTAGGAAATCCTGAAAATAAAAAAAAAAATTGTAATGCAAACAGGCTCTACAGAGGCAAGCTTCACCAAAAGAATACAAAAGATGAAGAGATAATCCTAGGTATTGAAGATACGATAGAAAAAATGGAATACATTGTTGTTCAAAGAAGATGTTAAATCTCAAAAATTCCTGACACAAAGCATTCAGGAAATCTGAAAAACTATTAAAATTGTCAGATAAACTACTGAGTAATAGTAATAGATAAATGAAAAGAATATCAACTCAAAGACCCAGAAAATATTTTCTACAAAATCATGGAATAAAACATTTTTAATCTAAAGAAAGACATGCCTATAAAGATATAAGAAGCAAAGAAAACACCAAATAAATTGCACTAGAAATAGAGTTTCCTTACCACATAATAATAAAAACACTAAATGTACAGAACAAGAAAATAATATTAAAAGTTGCAAAGGCAATAGACAAAGTAACATATAAAGGCAGACCTATTTACAATTACACCTGACTTCTCCATGGATAAAGTAACATATAAAGGCAGACCTATTTACAATTACACCTGACTTCTCCATGGAGACTCTAAAAACCAGATGTTTCTAGACAGATGTGCTACAAACTCTATGAGACCACAGAATCCAAGCCCTATTACTATACCCAGCAAAACTTTCGACCACTATGAATGGAGAAAACAAGATATTTCATGTAAAAGTCAAATTTAAACAATACCTATCCACAAATTTAGCCCTACCGAAGGTACTAAAGGAAAACTCCAACCAAAAGTGGCTATCTACTTTCATTAAAACACAAGAAACAAATAATCACACACTAGCAAAACAAAAAGGAAAACATACATACATACACATACATATACACACACAAACACACATACACACCTAAATCATTACCAACACCAACATCAACACCAACAGCAACAAAAGGAAAGAAATGAACAACCATGTTTCACTAATATCTCTCAATATTAATGACCTCAATTTCCCCATGGATGGGAAAACAGGAAGCATCCTTTTGATGCACAGAAGAAACATACCTGACTTTCAAGAATAGACATTATTTCAATGCAAAGGGTTGGAAAAGAATATTTCAAGCAAATTGACTGAGAAGAAATATTGTGTAGCCATTTTAATATCTAACAACACCAGTCTTAGAACAGAAATAACCAAAGGAGATAGGTAATACACTACATAGTCATCAAAGGAAAAATTCACTAAGATAATATTCCAATTCTTAACATCTACACCCCAAACACAAGGGTACTCATCTTTGTAAAAGAAACACTACTGTATCTTAAAACACCCACTGACCCTCATTCTTTGAGAGTGGTAGACTACAATACCCCACTCTCACCAATGGACAGGTCATTAAGACAAAAATAAACTTTGAAATGCTGAAGCTAATTTACATTATAAACCAAATGATCATATCAGATATTTATAGAACATTACACCCAAACCAAAAGGTGAAACCTTCTTCTCAGCATCTCACAGAGCTTTCTCCAAAATTTGCCACATTCTCAGACACAAAGCAAGTGCCAATAGACATAAGAAAACTGAAATGACATTTGGGATCATATCAGACCACCATGGATTAAAGCTGGACATCAGTACCTACAGAAAACTTACAAACTCATGGGAAATGATCAACGTTAGGCAATGAATAGTGTGTCAGGACAAAAATCAATAAAATTAAAGTCTTTTTAGAATTCAATGAAAATCACTACACAATATACCCAAAGTTATAGAACACAATGAAAGCAGTGCTAAGAGGAAAGTTTATAGTACTAAGTGCCTATATGAAATAATTGAAGGGATTTCATACTAGCAACCTAGCAACACACCTGAAAGTTTTAGAACAAAAAGAAGACAGCATACCCAAGGAGGAAAGATGCCAAGAAATTATCAAATTGAGAGATGAAATCTATAAAATAGAAACAAAAAGAACAATCAAAGAATCAACTAAATAAAGAATTGCTTCTTTGAAAGAAATCAACAAGATAGACAAACCCTCATCCAAACCACATAAAAGACACAGAAACAATATCCAAACAAACCCGAAACAAAAAGTAGGACCTAACAAGAAAAACCTAGGAAAACCTGAGAATCATAAAGATATACTTTAAAAATCTGAACTCCACCAAATTGGAAAATCTAAAAGAAATGGATAATTTTCTCATTGGATACCACTTAGCAAAGTTAAATCAAGATCAGATAAACAATTTTAATAGACTTATAACTCAAAGAAATAGATGCAGTCACTAAAAGTCTCCTAGCCAATAAAGGCCAGGCCAGATGGTTTTAGAGCAAATTATTTCACAAAGTAGAAACAAAATGAATATTGCCCAATTCATTTTTGAGGCTACAATTACCCTAACACCTGAGCCATAGCAAGATCCAACCAAAAAGAGAATTGCAGAGCAATTTTCCTCATGAACATAGATGCAAAAATGCTCAATAAAATACTTCTAAATTGAGAGCACATCAAAGAGATTATCTATCATGATCAAGTGGGCTTCATGAGGGGAAACAAAAACCTTCACAATAGTAATCATCCCCACATTCTAATCTCTTTAGAGCAAAAAATACTCTGCCGGCTGCAAACAGAGTGAGCTGGAAAACAACTTAGCCAGAACCACTCCCCCCCACCCCAATATATTTTTGCCTGAAAAATTCCTGGAGCAATGGTGGTGTAGAACATATAAGAGTGTCATGGGAATCTATGCCCTACACTGCTAGGTGCCCAAAAACCTGGACACTGGATAGCCAGAGACCTAGGGTTGACTCAAACACAACTGGCAAAAAAAATATTGAAATGATTTCTAATGATATTCTGATATACCCCTAGATCAGAGCCTTGCCCAGTCGTCATAAGAGATTCTTCTTCTGGCAGCAGAAAAGAGAGGGTGCAGAGACCCACAGACAGACATTAGGCGAAGAGAGACCCTTAATTGGAGGTCTTCATCATATCCCTCACTCAGACATCAGTAAATTCCAAGGAAGAGGGAAGGAAATACTATAGCTATCAGTGTGCTTTCAGGGCTCCAGGATAATACAGCCTACCAAATCAACTAAACAAGACTCAAATGGGCTCATAGCGACTAAAAGCAAGCAAAGAGTCTGTGTGGGTCTATACCAGGTCATCTGCCTATATGTTGTGGCTATTAACTTGGGATTTTTGTGAGACTCCTGACAGTGGGCACCAGTATATGTCAGACTTCTTTGTCTGCTCTTGGAACTCTAATGCTCCTATTACATTGTCTTGGGTATCCTTGATATATGGGAGTCTGCCTTATAGTATCTTGTGTTAGTCTGTTGGCAGTGGTGTTGTAGATATATGCTCTTTTCTTAAAAGGAAACAGGAAGAGGGTAGCTCTAGGGTAGGATTGTAGGGAGGAAGCTAGGAGGATTGGGGGGAGGAGAAATTGGTTTAGATGTATTCAATGAGAGAACAATCTATTTTCCATTAAAAATAAGTATAGTATAAAAAGATTCAAATACCTAAAGCTCTGGCTTAGTTTCCACAATTTTTCATGGTAAATGTGCTATTTTTATTCACATTTGCTTGCCCACATTGAACGATATGTAGCTGAACAGAATCAGAGAAAAATATATATTTAATTTCTGGCTTCCACAGCACATCAGATCACAAAAAGGAAAGAAAAAAATGTGATTTACTTTCTATATAACTAAACTTTTCTTTTCAATTAAGTAGAATTATTAGCTACTTCTTTGAAATAAGAATCCCTGTAGACACTACTAATATTAAAGAAAATGGGAGCATGTGTGGTTGATCCCCAAATTGTAACAGAGGCAGCAATGTCAGAAACTGTAATCCCATTTAACTGTTTTTTAAAAAAACTGGGAATAGTCACAAAACAGTTTTCAGAAACAGTAAAAACAATAATAATTCAAGCCACTTTAATGGGAGCTGAAGAAAAGCAAAGTATGAAAGCAAATATGTGTCTAAGAATGAGATGACATCATTGGTGAAAAGTTTGCCTGCGGCCGGCAAGATGGCCTGGCAGGTAAATGTGTTTTCTGAGGGGCCTGACCATTTGAGTTTAATGTAAGATTCATATGGCAGAAGGAAAAAACTCAAACCTCTGCTTGTGTACTGTGGCATGCAGGCACACGCACACATCACACACATGAATGTGTACATGTGGACACATATCAAAAAATAAAGATGTGTAATAAAATTGTATTAAAACTTTGCCTTATAGAACAAACCTCATAATTACTTGCTTTATAAATGTGTTAAAAGTTTCTTATAAGTTCTTCAGTCTTGAGAAATATTTCTTGGCTACCTTGTACAGTAATTACAACATATTTCCTTTAAGTTTATACTTCTCGGGTTTTTGCCTACAAAGTGTTATAAATGGTAGAATTTTTGAAAAGCTTTAAAGTTGCATTTTTATTGAACTATATATTTTTCTCTGCTTCCCTCCCTTCTCCCTCTCTCCCCTTTTATCCTCTCCAATTTCCCACACACCCCCAATTTACTCAGAAGATCTTGTCTTTTTCTATTTTTCATGTAGATTAGACCCATTTGTGTCTCACTTAGGGTTTGCTTTGCTGTCTAGGTTCTCTGAGGTTGTGAATTGCAGGCTTATTTTTCTTTGTTTTATGTCTAAAAGCCACTTATGAGTGAGTACATATGATATTTGTCTTTCTGGGTCCAAGTAACCTCACTCAATATGATGTTTTCCAGATCCATCCATTTGCCTGCAAATTTTAAGATGTCATTATTTTTTCCACTGTGTAGTACTCCACTGTGTAAATGCACAACATTTGCTTCAGTCAAGGGACATTTAGGTTGTTTTCAGGATTTGGCTATTACAAATAATGCTGCTATGAACATAGTTGAGCACACATCCTTGTATGATTGAGAATCCTTTGGGTAAATACCCCAAAGTGGTTTTACTGGGTCTTGAAGTAGGTTGCTTCTTAATTTTCTGGGAAATTGCCATACTGATTTCCAGTGCAACTGTACCAGTTAGTACTCTCACCAGCAATGGAGGGTTGTTCTCTTTATCAAAACATCCTCTCCAGCATCCTTAGCCATCAGAGAAATTCAAGTTAAAACAACACTAAGATTCTATCTTAAACCTGTCAGTGTTCTTGACCTTGGCCATTCTGAGGCTTAAGATAGAATCTTAGTGTTGTTTTAACTTGAATTTCTCTGATGGCTAAGGATGTTGAGCATTTCTTTGTGTGTCTTTCAGACATTATAGTTTCGTCTGTTGCGAGATTGAGAGTTCTCTGTTTAGGCGTGAACCCCATTTTTTATTGGATTATTTGTTCTTTTGATGACCAAGTTCTTCAGTTCTTTGTATACTTTGGAGATAAGCCCTCTGTCTGATGTGGGGTTAGTGAAGATCTTTTCCCATTCTGTAGGCTGCCGTTTTGTCTTGTAGACCATGTCCTTGGCTTTACAGAAGTGTCTCAGTTTCAGAAGGCCCTATTTATTTATTGTTTCTCTCAGTGTCTGTGCTGCTGGGGTTATATTTTGGAAGTGGTCTCCTAAATATAACTACTACAGAGAGAGGGAGAAACCTGATGCTAAGGAAATTCCCAAGAATCCACAACAATGACCCCAGCAATGACCCACAACAATGACCTCCTAGTAATACAGGAGAAGGAGCCTAAACTGGTCTTCCCCTGTAATGAAATTGGTAAATGCACCAACTATCATCATAGAGCCTTCATCCAGTAACTGACAGAGCCAGATCCACAGTCAGGCAGCAGGCTGAGCTCCAATCCAAGAGAGGGAGGAGGGATTCTATGAGCAAAAGAAGTCTAGGTTCTACCTATTGGCAGAAACTGTCTGCACTCATGAGAAAGTACTACTTTGTAGCTTATTTTCCATTGGCTAACTCCAGGAGAACATAATATGAAGTCTTATGTCTGTGCCCAAGATTGATGATGAACTTTGCCCAGTCTAAGTGGGGATAGAAAAAAAAAGCCTAGTAGAAGTCTGAATTCAGGAAGGAAAGAGATTTTGCAAGAGAAAGTTTCAAAGACTCATAAAACAGAGAGCTGGCATATCAGGAGAAAACAAAGAAAGGGCATCCTGTTTTTGCTGAAAATTATTCTATCCTGGATATGGTCAAACTTCATGAGGTTGGCAATGAACTAGTACAGGATGAAAAATAGCTAATAATGTATTAGAATCTCAGTCTCAAAGCAGAAAGATAAGGGGGAAGCAGGTTCCCTTCAGTCAGAGTGGAGTAGAGAGGATTCAGAACTGGTGTTACATATATCTGGGTCTGCCTCTCTGGAAACAACCAATCAAGGTCCAAAATTCTTTTTAAGAACTGCATTAGTATTGAGCATTTATGGACTCTTCTTTTTCATTCTTTTCAAAATAATGCCGAGAAGCAGGTACATAACTTACGTAACATTCACACTATCCTTGAAATTTTTAAATAATATAGACGTGATTAAAGAAGATGGTAAGGTATGTTCATCTCATAAAAGAAAACTGCCTCCACTTTACTATGCCTCTTGAATCCTGAGATGTTTATGTCAGGGAAATTCTCAATCCATCCTTTGAAAAAACGGAAGGACAGATATATTTTCACTGTTTTCAGTAGAGGCTGAGACAGGTGAACATTGTGCATGGAAATAAATGGGTCTTTAAAGTAAAAACTCTGTTGATGCAGCTTATTTATACTTAAAGAGAATGTTAAGAAGCATTGCTTTTCAAGATGTTAACTGGCTAAATAAAATCTTTTTACAGGTATCTAAAACAATGCAGCAATCAACGGGATAAAATGAAACCATCAAACTTCTGGTAAAAGCTTAGTAGAGATTAATAAAACAAACACACAAACACAAACAAATGAAAACCAGCTCTACAATTAACACTCATCATAAGCAAATTGACAGAGCAGGGATATTGCCAGATAGGAACTTCATGGCATACATCCCATAAATTAAAAAAAAAAAAAACAGGCAAATAATGAAAGGAGTAAGTTGCAAAGAGAAACACATGGAATTCTAGAGATAAATTATGACAACTGAAATAAAGTTTTCATTAATCATGTCAATATCTGTTTAAATCACTTTAACATGTCAAAAAGGCTATAGGAGTCTCAAAAGACCATAATTTTTCTTAAATGTAGCACAAAGAGAAAAAAAAAATTGTAGCAACAGAAATGGCATATTGTAAAGAAAAAGGTCAAAATTGATTTTAACATGCTATAGAAATATACTTAAGAGCTTATGGGAGCCCATTCCCCATTGTGAGATAGCATGTTCTGCCTGAATGCAGATGGGAGAGACCAGGTCCTGCCGCAATTTAATGTTATAGACTTTGTTACCTCCCCATGAGAGCTCCCTGCATTGGGAGGAGTGGATGGGGGGGGCGGTCTGGGGAGGGAAGAAGGGGGGGAGGAGTGTGGGGGGAGAACTTGGATGGAATGTGAAATGAAATTTAAAAAAATAAATTAAAAAAGAAGGACAATGTAAAATTTTAAAAATATGTCTGTAGACTTGTAATAGATAATGTTCTTAATTCTATCAACATTCTGCTTTGACAGAAAAAGAATTTCAAGCAGCTTTAAGGAACTTCAAAAAGAAAACAATTTGTTGAAAACAAATGAGAAAGAAATGCTGAAAACATTTAGAAAAAGTAAATGCAAAAACAACATTGAACATTCCCAGATTCTGTTCAGAAATCATGCCAACAACGAAATTATCAAATTTTAATTCTAATAAAAAATGAAGACAGACAATATCTGGTAGTGTTCTCTATACGAAATATTTATTCGTGCAAGAAGATGATTAAAACCTCTCCTATACTAAAGCTGGAGAAATATACTACTGCCATTTAGTACCAAAATGATTTATTTGATATTATTTAGATATATATGCATATACAATGTGTTTTAACTATTGTTACAGGTACTATTCAATAAATTAAAGAAATCATCTTTAATTTTAGATCATATTTTTTATCTTTCTCTTCACTTGTAGATGTGTGTTAGATGATGTAATGCCTGGCATCAGTTGATGTAATCATACTAATTTTCTTTTGTAGCTTTTTGGTGTGTTGGGTTACATTGATTGTTTAACATCAAACCAGCCTTGCATGTCTAGATCATTGTCATAATGTAGGAATCTTTATTTACAATGTATTTGAAATGGATTTTTTTCTCTAGGTTTCTAAAGGTGAGAGTCACATGGGTGCAACCTCAAAGAATGTTTTTGTGACAATGATTCTCTCTTTGGTTTAGGAATTATGCCAGATGACTATGACATGCCCTATTGAAATTTCCTTAAAAGTTCAGAAAAAAAAGTTGGCCTGCAAGCAAGAGCATGAACAGAGAGGTGATTGCTGGAAGACTTCATATTTGAGAAGAATGCACAGAAAGGGACAATGATTGGTAGCAATGAAGGAAATTCAAATGCCGTACATTTGACTGGTAGAAAGGAAAGAACTACCATTCAGATAATCAACAATGTGAGTCAGGGTTTGGAGAGAAGCACATCAAAGCAGATAGATGTTTTTGTTGCTCCTTGACAATGAAAGTAGCATGTGTACCCACACTTCTTTCTTAGTGACTTAGTAGTCCCACTTGAGCAGTCTTCATTTTCTTCTAAGATGTGTATAGCTTTGCTTTCATATTTATTCCATCTACCTATTTTCAACTTGCTTTAGTATATGTCTTGGAATGGCATTACAACTCTAGTTTTGCATTAAATAACTAGTTCCTTCAGCTTTATGTTGAGCACAATTATTTTTCATACTGAGTAATCTTAAACTCTTGCTCATAACCCAACAAAGATGCAGGAGTTTAGTCTACAAATGCAGATTGAAGAAAAATAATTTTATTTTTCTATTTAAAAAAAGACACATATGCTTTTTATTTGATGGAATTCCTTTAGGTAGAATAACCACCTTTAAGCATTTCTTTTTTTTCCCAGCTTATTCTCACAGGAGTTGAAGGCTCCTTAAGAAAAGATGAAATGATACAAATGGAGCTATTCTAACTTATTTTCCCCATCTCATCATTCTATGCCAATTTAGGAAACAGCTGCATTACAGCTCTTTCCCTTTACAAAGTTTGTATGATGATGATGATGATGCTCATTTTCTCTCTCCCCAGAGCCATCAGTTTATCATACACTACCAGCATTGGCAAATTTGGCCTGAAGCTGCACTAATAGTCACAAAGTAAAATGTTTCACTCCCAGCTTTAACTCTAACACTATAATGAGATTTGAAACTGCCATTTTGTCCTCATAATAAGAAAAGATTGAACACCCTGAACATCAGCCATTTTTTATAGAATCCACCAGAGAACTGTGGTTGGCGAAACCGTTCCTGTGTGGAGATGGATAGATACGTTCACAGTAAAAACAGTCTATGGAGCAGAGACTGTGCTCTGGAAGCAAGTGCTAAGGTAGTGGAAATGGTGCTTTGATGGGCATCTACAGTCAGATTCATAAGATGATACCAGTTTAAAACTCTCAAAGCTGAAAGCATAGTGTGGCCACACTCTGTAGAGTCTTATCATCAACAACCACTACACAGGAGAGGAAGAAATTCATTATAACAGTTCAGAAGAGATTCCTGTAAGCTGTAGGTATATAAAGGTAAAGAATGGGCATAAAAATATGCACAGTGAGGATTCTAAGAGAGACATACATAGATCTAATCTACATAGGAAGTAGAAAAAGACAAGATCTCCTGAGTAAATTGGGAGCATGGAGACCTTGGGAGACGGTTGAAGGGGAGGGGAGAGGCACAGAGGAAAGCAGAGAAAAATGTAGAGCTCAATAAAAATCATTAAAAAAAATAACTGCTCACACATTCTTTATAATAAATATCACACACATACTAAAGACTTTTGCTAGAGACTTACCTTCACTTCTCCTCATCCTTGTTTCTTGTTTAATGCAAGAGGGTCAAAAATGCTGTGAAAATGGAGAGACACTTGTGAAGATCGAAACTTAGAAATGTATCATAGCCAAAGGACAGGGACATAGACTATTCTAAAACCACTCTCTTCCACATATAATCACCGTGTAAGCTAAACTTCCAGTACAGCCACTGAAAGAACAGCACAACACAAACTGTAAAGAGGAATATTTAGGGGAGATAAGTGAAGAGACAGAAGAAGACAATATAGGAATTGAAGTCATTGTCACCTACAGCTGCAATAAACCCTCATCTAACAAGCCCAGGTATCTAGCATTCAAAATGTTCCTAGCATTCAAAATAGGTTTCAGTGAAATTTTGCAGCAGGAAAAACAAGGAGGTGAATTACTCTGGTACAAACTCTTGTAACCAGATTCAAATATGGCAGTAGCAAACATATAAACAAAAGTTTAAAATGACTATGATTAAATTATGAAAGACTTCAAGTGAAAGAAAAACAACTCAAAACAACCAATTAGCAAAATTAGCATCAGGTGGAAATTCTAATTGACAGGTTATATTTATTCAAAGAGTATTGCAACAAAAATCGGAGGGTGCCTTTCCTGGGCCGAGCTGCACAGTAGATACAATGAAGAAAAATCATTGAGATTGGATATAGGCTAAGAATATAATCTAATAAGCAAACAAAAGTAAATAAAGGCAACATTAGGAAAACAGCGTGATACTCAGGTATATTAAAACCAGTTTTAAAAGTCTACCATATTTCACAAGCATACATTGTGCAATAGATGATGTCAGTTTAGATGAAGTTTTATGTACCAGACAAGCAAAATCATGTCCAAACGAACCATGTCTGCCAAGATTTGAATGAAGATAGAGGGTTTAATTCTGGGAACTGGTTGATTAAGTACGGCAGTGGAGTGTTTTTCATGATACATTAATGTTAGATACATGATTCTGTGGTTTGCCATTTTCTTGATAAGTCTCCCCCTTTATGCCTTCCAAAGAGGAATTTGATTGCTTTTTTACAGATTACTATTTTGTGAATGAATGTAGACCCAACAATTTTGGAAAACAGAAGGATCATATCCCTCATTTAGACAGATAAATGAGGTGGCCAGTTTCTCCATTTTCACAGATTTGTGAGCTATGAGCTCAGAATTTTTTTGTGATAAGAGCTACCAGTTAAACAGGCCAGAAATGGGGTGACTGCAGAGCCAGACAAACAATGTAATATGATGCCTCTCTTGCCGTTTTCTAGGTCAGAAGTAACCTTGGCTTTCTACCACTGACTAGAATCACAGGTCCCTTTTGCCTAGCTCATTAGTTTTAAAAGGAGAAGAAAAAAAATGTCAAGTGTTCAAGGCTGATGAGAATTTTTAACTTAAATGTTAATACAGAGTTGTCTTTATTTGGCTTAAATAAGCTCTATTGTGAGGATGTATCTTCAATTACTTCCTCCGGAATTGTCTATTAAATATGAGATTTTATTTTTTTTCTACTTTTCTCTTTGAATTTAGTCTTAATAAATTACAAAATGTATCCATTATCCGAAAAACATATTTTACATATGATTTCTACCATTTACAATCTCAACGAATCAATAGCATTAATCTCTTTGGCACCATTTTTAAAACATCGTACACCAGAGAGTAAAAACGTGTCATTAAAATTTTTTCTCTACAAGTTATTGCACATTTTCGCTAATCCTAATATATCCCTGGGCACCCATAGCACCAGATTTTATGATACATCAACCAAAAGATTGGTGTTTAGTTCACTCCTGGGTGGGGCATGATTTGGGGAGTTAAGACCTTCTATGCCTAGGTGCGTAAATTATTTGAAATTAATTCCTGAAGTTATGAATATTACCTCCATGCCTTGGTGTTCTCATTAGGAAAGGTGGAAGACATGCTAAGTGATAGGACTGTAGTCTATCAGCAAGTCTGTGGCGGGGAGCGCAGGGTCCTTGTAAAGGAAGCAAACACCTGAGCATCTGAAATAGGCAAAGCACTTAGACCTCATCTATGCAGGACCATATTTCACCTCACTTAATGGAACCCAGGAAATCAAATGCAAAGCAAAATACAAACTTATTGAAATCTAATGTGTATTTAAGAGAAAATATTAGTATTCAAGTTACTCTCAGTATAATTCTGACTACATAAAAACGAAAGTATCCAAAGTATTTTGGAAAGAAAATACATTCACAAATATATATTTCCTTAACCAGGTGCAATTGTTAAAAATTGTTTTTAAGCTTTTCAAGATACAAAAGGAATTGTGCCTATAGAAGTCTATCCCATAGCCAGTCATGTCTATGGAAATCTTTGACAGTTCAATGACAAATATGAATTGGATACACTCCAAATTCATAGACTATTAAAGACTATTTTACCTAGAGAATCATAAAAAGAAAATTGACTTCTAGATACAAAATTCTAGAGTATATTTTAAAGTAAGAATAAAGGCATTGTAATGATATACCAAATTAGCAAAACTACCCCCAGAGAGTTTATTATTTTGGAAGTTTTAGAAGGAAAAAAACATTCCTAAGCAAAGAGTCCCTGTTTAAAAAATAAAGTCATCCTTTTCATAAACTTTATCAATTAAACATAAATATGTGCATATAATACGATTTTTATTGGGGTATAACTCAATCGTTTTTATAACCATTAGCTGAATTGGTAATTTTTAAAGTAAGTAAGGAGCTCTGTGCCACCATTTCATGTTAAATAGACTGAGCTATAGCCCTCAGTATTGTCTCCATTAATTGTTTTACTGCTCCAACACTATGACACAAGAAAAACAATCAGAAGCAAGAACAGTCAATGGAGGTTATCATATAAAATAGCTAACTTTGTAGATTCCACATAAGAGGCCTTACCCTTGCTGAGAAGTGGATAAGGAGTTGGGAGGGGAGAGGTGGGGAGGGGAAGTAGAAGGAGAGGATGGAGAGGAGACTGTGGTTGGTATGTAAAATGAAAAAAAAAACTTTAAATAAAAGGTTTAAAAATTCCTAACATAGTCCGAAAGGCTCAGATCCTCACCAGCCATGAGTTTGAAGCCCCGTGTATAGAAACATACTGAGAATAGTGGTATAGTTAGGAATTAAGTTAACCTCCTAATCTCATCTTTACCATCAATATTAGGAGACATCTGAAGTTCTCTATTTCTCCTCAAAATTCTTAAACTGTTTGGAAGTGACTCTAATATTTTTATTTCTTAATATAATAGTTGATAAAATATATAAGATGCAAATATAAAAATATTCTTTCAATGACAAATTTTAAACAGACTATTTAATGAAATATAGCTTAAGTATTACCATGAATTCCAAAAAGGCATTAATAATTTATCTGGCTCTTTAATATTTGCTTGTAATTATGAAATAAAGCTAAATTTGCTAATTAGTTATTTTTATATTTTAGAAATTTCATATTATTTTTACTGAACTACTGTTGTGTTGTGACAAATCACGATTCAAGTTGCCTTCAGACTGTTTTTCATTGATTAATCCTTTATGACATGTAACTATAGAGATAGACAGAGAGTCAGACAGGTGAAAAGAAAAATAGGTAGATCCACATATATATTCATCCATAACAATATTTAATATACAGAGAGGAACATATCCATGGATTTGATCTTTGTTGCTACTGATGCAATGCCTCATTATTTTCAGTGTGTTAATGAGCAGAAGTGCTGTCTCAGCATTTATCGGTGATTAGAAGGAACAATTTTACCACTTATAAATATCCATGGAATTGATCTAGTTACAATTTTTTCTATTTGGTTTGACTGGTTTGGCTAGTCAGACACAAATAATTTATGCTTCATTCATAGACATACTGTAATATGCTTAAGGTTTTGGAGGTTTCTTCTCATAAGATTTTTATAGGGAGCTAACATTATGCATAATGTTTTGCCCTTTACTTTCTTTATGTGACGGTAAATTCTAGAGATCACTCAAAGTCTTTTTAAAAACATTTTCCATTTTTTTTCAGCATAGTGCTATTCCATGCAAGGCTGCACCTCAATTCAACCAACTGCTACTTTTTATGTGAACATTATGTTCAATTTTAGTGTTTTGAAGTTAAAAACAATAATGTATTGAATAATCTTGGAATAAACAAACAGTTTGCATTATGTGCATCTTCGGGAAAAATTGCTAATCCAAATCAAATGGTATAGGTTGGATAAATGGTCCTAGCAACTACTATTTTTTACTACATGGTCATGTTATCAAATCATCTTCTAAATATTTATTTTTATAAATACAGATTTATGCAGTATTCATCTTTGGTCAAATGAATTACCTTTTCCAGTGGGAAGTGGCTAATGCAAGAGCTGATGACTCTTCAAAATAGCAAGTACAAATTACTCTTAGTATTTAGATTTAGATGGGTTATCTATATGTGTTAAGTTTTTTTCAGCCCAGTAAGCCTCTCAGATGATGCAATAATCAAAATCAAACAAATCAGACCAAAATAGAAGAAGCCCAGGTTTAATGAATGCCAGTGCTCCCAGGTGGCCCCCAGGAAAGCATGGAGAGGAAAAAGGGGAGACCAGGTGTTTCTTCTCTGGGGAGCAGTTTAAATAGCTGATGGGAGTGGTCTTGACCCTTCCAGGGGAGAGGTCACTGTTTGGTGGCCTTTCTTGGAGGTGGAGTCTGGACTGTGGCCACTCCCAGGGGAGAGGACTTGGAACTTTGCAACAAACATTTCAGACTCTTGTATATATGGAAGCCAGGGGGCTGGGGTGATGCTTACAACCATTCTAGACCCTTCCTGGATAAGGGTGTTAGGGGCTGAGGTAATGCTTTTAATGCTTTTAACCAAACAATAGGCTCAATAGAACATCATGAAGGAAGGCAGACAGATTGTAAGAGTGTGCAGATCAGGAGGAGATCTGCAAAATATTGACACTGGAACATGACACTTTTTTCTTTTAATCATCAATTCACAGCCACTGTGGTGGTCTCCATAAGACACATGATTAAGCCAGTCAAAATTCCAGCATCGTTACATTTTTGGCAAAAGAAAACAAACAAACAAAAAAAAAAACTGGTGGAAGTTGGTTGTTGCTGAGGGAGGAAAGTCAGTTTCCCTAAGGATCTGTCTGCTGGTAGTTTGTCCATGCCACAGTGTACAAACACATCCTCATCTATATACAAGCAGCACTAATTAAAATCAGTGTGTTAGTAAGAACAACGAAAGAGAAGACAGGAAGTTAGGAAACACTCAGTGAGGGGACATTAGAGGGAGACGGGTTTAGATAGTGGTGAACAAATATCATCAAAATACATTGTATAAACATATGAAATTTTAGTTTCATTATTTAACTAAAAACATTCCGTGATTTTCATTTTTACTAAGGGGCTAGTTTGCTAACCACCATCCCAAACGTAGAATATGGAAAGTAGAAACAAGAGAAACGTGATATTGAGGCCAATGCAGGCTGCTCAGTGACTTTGAAGCAGCCTGAAATATAGAATAAAATCATACCTTAAATGAACAAATAAGTAAAATAAAACAAACCACTACCTTATATAAAGCTGCTACTAAAATCAGCTATGATACTGATATGTGGGCAGATAGTAGGTCAAGTGTGTAAAATAAAAAATATTGTTATAATTTGAATATACATCTCAACAAAATTTATGTTGAAAGTTATTCTCCATTGAGAGATGTTGCTGCATAGATTTTGCAGAATTTTTAAGCTATGAAGTCTCCATCCTCAGAATAGATTAGTGTCTTTAGAGAAGCCTCATGAAAACCTTTCCTTTTTTTTTTTTTGGCCCTTTTATTTTCTAACTTGTGTGAATGTGGCATCAATTTTCCATAGTAAAAATGAGACACCATTTTCTTAACATAGACCAGATCTACCAGTGGCTTAATATTAGCCTTCTAGACTTCAAATTGTGAGTTATTGATGTCTATAGTCAGGCCCAGGTATTTTGTTATAGCATCACCATTAGACTTAGAAAATTACAAAGAATCACCCACATAAATGGTAAAGTGATTTTTGACAAGGAGATCAATGGATGACTGTTAAATAAGAAGCAGATGAAATTTTCAATAATTGGTACTAGAAAACATGAATGCTCATGTAGAAATAGTGATGTTAAATACTGTCCTCATACCATATATAAACCATTAACTGAAAGGATCAAAAAACCAAATGCAAATCTAAAACAATGATAGTTTCGGAAGAAGACAAAAGTAAATGATAAAAGTCATTACATTTTGCAAATATTTGGGGGAGAAATGACACTAAAGACACAGGCAGCAAAAGAAAAAGGTAGAGATGCTGGGGCTTGAGAGTTGTTTCAGCAGTCCAGAGCATTTACTCTTTAGGCAGAGTGTCCAGAATTCTGTTCCCAGACTCTACATTATATGGCTCACAGCAGCATATATCTCTAGTTACAAGGGATCTACACTGTCAGAACTCTGTGACCTTCTACATGTGTGTGGTTACCAAGGTTTTGGAGGCCAAAAAAATGCAGGCCAATTTTCATGTTGCCTGATGGTGGCCAGATAATTTGGGGACTAACAGGCTTAATCGCAACTTCTAACTCAAGAGTTAGACCCTTTGCCTGACCCTTTTTGAAGTTGAGATGGCTCAGTGGCATCCTGATGATGGATGGTCAGGATATGCAGATGTGCTTCTGCTCCTTCTGTTGTAACTATGAGGTCACCTAAGGATGGGCAGTCATTAGCTTAGTGACTTAGAGTATATGATTTGGGACACCTTGCTACCTAGAAAACAAAATGCTAATGATTGGATGTCTCAGGGTTGACTGTGTGAGTTTACCTTTTGTATCATGTTAATAAAGTTTGTATCATGTTAATAAAGTTTGTTGTTACATTCTTCCCAAGTTTACATTGGGTATAAAAGCTGTGAAAAAAATAAACACAGGTGATGTCAGGATCTGAGTAATCCCTAAAATACCCTCCCGATACTGTCTTATGTTTTCTGTTTTATGATTTCTATGCATCTTCATATTCCTTTCTTTTCTTTCTTCAAGTCCCATGCTCCTACCCTGGGAAGTATTTTTGTCAAGGCCAGACCTCCACACAAAGCTCACAGAGGTATACAAGAATACACATAAATAAATATATTTAAATATATGAAATAATTTTTAAAATGTTCACTAAAATTGCAGAATAGAAAAATTATGAAATATTTATTTGATATCTGTTAATATATGGGATGTATAATGAGCTTTCAAAACAGCAAAAACAACACTTGACTGCAAAATTCAAGCCTTGACAAGAACGTGAATTGATGTTTTGAAAGATACATATGACTGACTGTTTGGTTGGAAGCGTCACCCCAGCCCCTAGCATCCTTATCCCAAAAAAATGTCTGGAATATTTGGTGAGAAGTTTCATTCCAGCTCCTGGCATCCATTTTTGAATGTTCAGTGGAAAATTCCATTTCAAGGCCCTTTCCCTGGGAGGTGTCTCAGTCCAATCTCCACCTCAGAGAAAGCCCACCAAAGGATGACCCCTCCTCAAAGAGGGTCAAGACCACTCACACAGGCTATTTAAACTGCACCCCTCCTGTTGAAGGAGCTGTGGTGGGCTGCGTTCCCACCCAGCTACGCACGGCTAGCTTTACCCAAAATAATTACACGGACACTGTATTCTTTTAAACACCACTTGGCCCATTAGCTCTAGCCCTTACTGGCTATTCTGATATCCCGATCAACCCATTTCTAATAAACTGTAGCACCGGTCTTACCGGGAAAGATTTAGCATGTCTGACCTGGCGGCATGCTTCATCGTGTGCATCTGCCCAGGAGAGGGGAGGATGGCCTCTGCTCCAGAGAGCAGAGCTGTCAAGTCTGAGCTCACTTCCTCTTCCTCCCAGCATTCTGTTCAGTTTACTCCTCCCACCTATGTTTTAAACTATTAGGCCATGCAGTTTCTTTATTACATTACCAATGATCTTCCTCCATCACCCCACCCACCCACCCAGAGAATGAACCTGTGGTCTTTTGGTTCTCTGTTCCCCTCTCCGTGGTTTCCAGGTCTTTTTCCACTAGGGGTCTGAAGGGCCTCCCAGAAGCGCTGGCATCCATTAAACCTGGGCCTTTTCAAATTTGGTTTTATTTGGTTTGATTTGGGTTATTGAGTTAGAGGAGAAGTTTGTCGGGTCAAAAAAAAAAAAACTCAACAATGAGTAATAAAACATGAAAATTCTTTGCAATTCCTTAATTATTAAGGAAATGCAAACTTAAATTATGATGATATATCATTCAAACCAGGTATGGCTGTTACTATAAAACAAAGCAGAACAAGTACTGGTAAAAATGATGAGAAACTGAAGCTATGGTAGACTACTGTTGAAGAATATGAAATGGCACAGCCATTGTCAAAAACAGTGTGTGTATGCCATGATTAACACACCTTAAATTCAAGGTAGTATCCATCAAGTATGGTAACTGCTACAACTTAGCCACACAATGCACATTTCATTGGGATATCTATTTTTAACCCACATGGTATCATGGCATGGGATGGTGGCTCATGGCCTCACCTCAGCACAATAGTACGAGAGAGTGTTGTTCCACAGCCAGTAACCCATATTTTCTAAATTCAAAATCTGAAGTAGGATTTCTATTGAGTGTTTATTGCTTCTCCCAAAACCCTAAAGGGTAACCACTGTAGTTCTGGCACTGGCTGTGATCAATAGGATAGGTATCAGGTTCTTGTGCAAAAACATGTGCATCAATTTTCGTATTTGTGTTATGCACAACTCATAAAAGTAGAAATAACCCAATTTCCTTAAATGTCAAAGAGAATAAAGGAAATGTGTATTGTTTCACATAATATTACTAAATATTACAAAATGAGCAAATTTCACATTGTTGTAGAACAGAAAATGATAGAAAATGCTACACTCAGTAAAACAAGAATGAGAAGACAAAACAATATATATCCACTTACATGAGATGAGGCAATTTGCTGAGTAGTAACACTCTAAAAAACATGCAGGTAAGCAGTGCTCAGGGAAGACTCGAGGGGACAGCTTTTGTTGAATAAGTAGAGTTTCAATGGGAAGAGTTATGATAGTGATGGCTGTGCAACATTAATACATTAAATATGTTTAATTATTCTTCATAGTTCAGTGGATTATGAGAATACATACATTTTAAATGACGTTTATTTTATTAAAATGAAAATAAATTTATATGAGATCATTATCATGGTCAAGATAATAGATAGACTCGGGGATATATGTATATGTCAAATATATGTGTTAAATGTGCCAGTTTAACAGCATTCTTTGCTGTTTAACTGACTCACAAAATTTTCATATATGCACTCTGATGGTTGTAGACATTGTATATAACTACCATACCATCACCACAATCAAGGTAAGAACATTAATCTGCCCTATCTGTGGATATTATATGTCTTTAGTAACAGTTATTCCCATGAGGAGCACTTGATTTTCAATGAAGAAAATGTTACCTATGCAAGATCAATTAATTCTAGAAATTTTTTATACAATATAATGAATAAAAAGAACAATATAATACTTTGCAGTTATATTTTTTATGAGATTAGAGCCCATATTGTTGTATAAAGTCCTCGGTATTCTAAATGAGCATTCTAAGCTAAGCCCTGTAAAGCAAAATCAACCTATAACTAAAAGCATGCTGATCCATCAGCACACAAATGAAATCCTACCTGAAATCTGTCATTTGTGATTTGTCTTTTCCCAAAAGATAAGATTAACCTTTGGTTTTCTTATTACAAGTGGCCACAACACTTAATTAAAAATATTTTTAATTTTTATTCACATTCATTGATTTCTTGCTCATCTCAATCATTTTTGTATTTATAATTTTAAGTAATTATTTTGCAGTCAATATGTAAAAGATCATATAACAGCCATTATAAACATTACCATATTGAACACTCCTTAAAAGAATTTGTTGCATGTAATCCAGGATGTACATACATAAACACAGCAAGAAGTTTTAAGACATCAAATGTATAAAAAAATCAATGTAAAGTTATTTGAAAGTTGGAAACTGAGGAAGTAAACTTATGATGCAACAATAGCAAAGAACTTTGGAGTACATAGCTTTTTAGAGAAGTTACAAAGCATTGATAAGCAAGTAGATGTTATGTGGTGAAAATAATCATGCTCTAAATAGATCCGTGCTTCCAGCACTAAGTTACCTGCTGTTTTGAATTGAGAAGACCTGTCCAGAAACGCCTAGCTCTCCAGCATCCTGGGTTGGAAATAAGTAGATCCCAGCATCAGAAAGGATAATGTGCTAACATTAACTAGTATCTATTTGTAACCTGTGTGGTATTTGTGTTTCATTACAGTAAACAAACAAAAGAAAGACAGTTAAAATTAATTATAACCAAAGTTTATAAAATACTTGACTTTCAATCTCCTACACATATGAACTATCAATGTGCTTTTTTTCACATTTCTAAATGCCACTTTTGTAAAGATTTGCTGCAAAGATTATATTAATTATTTGTCCATCAATTAAAAGCAATGCAGAAAAAATATCTATGAAATGGTTACAAACTTGAACCATCATATGTTCTGGTCTTGTTTGCAGTATTAATTTGTTCAGCATTTTTCTTAGTGTTTAATGCTAGTTTTTTTAATTGTTATGGGTTTAATCTCTGAGGATGACTTTTTACAAGTTGTAATTTAATTACCTCCTCAGTAATAAAAGAAGGAAAGAAAAATTTTTATCAGAAACATAGCAGTTGTGTTCTCCATATTGGGCAATTAATGTTTATTATTGCAAACATACTTTCATAAGTAATGTGATCAAAGTAAGTTATAAGTATACATTTTCATTTACTTGATAGTATCAAGTAATTGTCCCTTATATATATGAAATTATATTAGATTTTATTTACCATTTTCGGAAAGTTATTTTAAAAGAGAATAACAGTTTTTAGATTCCACATATTTTCTTTATTGCCCAAGCACAATTTTAGAAACTAAAACAAACAATATTTGACCTCTTGGTCATTCATGACTAAATGGCATTGATAGTGTGAGTTTTTGTGGGCAATGAAAAGTATTTAGTATAACTGTGCTATTCATCATAACCTTTTTACTTGGTATTTGAAATATTTTGTTTTACTTTTTATTCATCTCTCTCTCTATCTCTGCGTGTGTGTCTGTCTGTGTGTGCGTGTCCGTGTGTGTGTTTATGTGTGAATGTTTTGGCTATATGCACATGAGTGTAGGTACCTGTTGAGACCAGAAAGGGACATTGGATATCCAAAATGGAGTTATATGGAGTTGTGAAACACAACTGTAATGTAGGGGGAAGCCCTTCCAGCCTTTTGAAATAGTAGAGAGCATTCTTACCATCTGAGGATCTCACTTGCCCTTCATCACAACATTTCTAAGGAGGCTGAAATGCCATTCTCTTTAGTTTGTTTATAAAGCAGCACAGTGTTATAGCTTCATTTAATGAAATTTTGTAAAACATGCTAAATCACATCCTGAGCAACAAATTAATTAGAAATTAATTAGGGGCAACAAATTTATCAAAATAAATACAATATACAGGCATCCATACCAGTACAGAAGAAGCTTACTTGTCACGTACAACCAGCAAGGGCATGTATCATGAAATTTGACATGGTATCTGGCAACAGAGTTATTATGTGGACAATCAAAATTAGACTTTTTTCCAAATAGATCAAAGATCTCTACATGACACCAACCACACTGAACCTCATAAAAGTAAAAGTGGGAAGTACTCTTGAATACATTGGCATAGGAGACTGCTTCCTAAATACAATCCCAGTAGTATAGACACTGAGAGTGGTAATTAATAACTAGAACCTTCTAAAACCGAAAAGCTTCTATAAAGCAAAGGACAGGATCAATAAGACAAAATGTCAGCCTACAGAATGGGAAAAGATCTTCACCAACCACACATCAGACAGAGAGCTATTCTCCAAAATATACAAAGAACTCAAAAAAATGGTGATCAAAAGAACAAATAATTCTATAAAAAATGGAGTACAAACTTGAACAAAGAACTCTCAACGGATGAATGTAAAATTGCTGAAAGACACAAAAGAAAATGCTCAACATCCTTACCCATCAGAGAAATGCAAGTCAAAAAAACTCTTATATTCAATCTCACACATGTCAGATTGGCCAAGGTCAAAATTACTGATGACAACTTATGCTGCAGAGGATGTGGGGTAAAGGGAACACCCTCTATTGCTGGTGGAAGTGAAAACTTTTACAGTCACTTTGGAAATCAGTATGGCGATTTCTCAGAAAATTAGGAAACAACCTATCTCAAGACCCAGCAACCACTTTTGGGTATATGCCCATAGGATACTCAATCATACCACAAAAATATTCATATTCCCAAATATTGTTTATAAATGTTCTTTTATATTTAAAGGGAGATACGCTATAGAGATTTACATTGATATGGTTTATTGATACAAATTTAAGGTCAATTTTGGTATATGTATTTCTGATCTTGATTAAGGTGTGTGATTGTGTAGCTCATTTTAAAATGCAATGTATAATTTAGAAATACAGGTTAATAGAAAATCATTTATAATAGTCAACTTTGTAGGCATGTTAGTAAGATTTTCTAGATGTATAGAGATATATTTCAGGTAGATAGGCATTCTTCATATCTTCCAAAGACTACAGAATATGACATTTAAAAGGTTTTAAGAACTTAAAACTTTACATGATAGTGAGACACATCTGCTCCTGGCAGCAACAATTACTTTGAGAGGATGATGGGCATCTAAGAGGCTATTAGGGTAAGAAACTGCTCTTGCCTAAACTGCTGAACTGGACATGCAATACCCACAGAAAAATAACTGATAACTTGCCTAAAGGTGAGGTGATCCTTCAGGGTTCCTGCTTCCTGAAAGACTCTGTTAGACATTCTTCAGGATACAGAAAAAAAAAAAAGTGACTAAACTGTCTTTGAAATCTCCTGCATCGTGAAAAAGTCTGCTGGATATTATGGGCATGAAGGCCAAAGATGGATGCCCCAATGGTACAGAAAAACTTTGTTTTATTGTCCATGCAGTGAGATATCTCTGTCAATTCTAGAGAGACATACCTGGATCTAATCTACATGGGAAGTAGAAAAAACAAGTTCTCCTGAGTAAATTTGGAGCATGGAGATCGTGGAAGAGAGTAAAAGAGGAGGGAAGAGATAGGGAAAGGAGCAGAGAAAAATATATAGCTCAATAAAAACAGTTAAAACCTGGTTTTTGTTTGGTTTTGTATTTTTCAGAGACCACGAGAGTGGGAAACAGATAAGTAAGCATGACTTGAGTATATTATATGAAATTTTGAAGTAATCAATAAAAAATGTAGTTAAAAATTGTATTAGTGCAAATATGAAAACACATTAAAAATGAATTGGACTTAGTAGATTCATTAAAAGCACAATAAAATTTTCCCATATTACAATATGCATTCAATGGATCTAATAAAATTTTTGATAAATACCTTTGTTAATGAGTTAGCAATAACTTCTCTTGCTAACAAAGAGAAGAAAAAGCAATAAGTGACCTAACTTTAGGATTTTGCACATTTGTCCAAAGAAGACAGTATCAATTTATCGTTAGCTATTCATCTGTATTAATATTGGTGAAGTGTTTTAAATATCAATGCTATAATTTATAGAAATATATTTTGTAATGAATATTCAAGTTTTGAGTGTTAAATACCTAATTATTACTTTAAAATAGTTCATGTTGTTCCTCAACTTTGACTTATTGTTTTAAAAAAAATCTTAGTGATCCAAATGCATCCATTATTCAGCTGATTCTATACCTTAGACAATAACAACAACGACAATTGATTTTATATGTTAACACTCCTATAATTCATGCATCATTTTAATGGTTGATTACAAGCATTTTATTATCCATTTATTGCTATTTCATGCAAAATTTATGAGACTTTTAAGATTTAGTTCCCTAGATTTGCCAAGAGTACAAATCACAGAAAAAATGTAAAAATGTTTTTTTGTCATTTGTTCCATGAAGCGCCTGATCCATGCAAAAGTTTCACAGGATTTACCCCATCCGTCATCAATGAAATGGTGTCTGGGGGAAGGCTAGAGATTTCCACGTGTCTTATGAATGGCTATAATTCATGAATAAGAATGCATTTCAGGGGATCTTGAAATCATGTCATGTCTTCAGTTAAAGTAGGCAAAGAATAAGCACTTAAAAAGCAAGTCCTAAAGTCTAGAAAGGTTCTTTTAAAAGGCCATTATAAACGAAGTTTTCAGAACTCTGGCTCCAGCTATCATATAAAGGTTAAAAACTTGCCTCGACAGTATTACTATGTGATCATCTTATTTTAAATGTAGATTGTCAGTCACTTTGAACCAAGCATGCTCATGATAAAGTTCAGAGATGTGAAACGATATCTTGGGAAAGACAAGAGCATTTTCTTGCAAAGAAATTTAAGACAGCAGAAAATATGAAATGTTCCAGCTTTAAAATTGAGATCATGCTTGCCTAAGGCAATAAAGAGATATTACCAGTCTCCAATTTTTCATGTATGTTAATATTTGGTTCAAAGTTTTAAATTTAATACTTATAATTAATAGGAAGGCTATCATTAATGTCATGTCTGCAATTTGAATAGCAATACAAAAATATTCTTTCTAAAATTTCATAAATTTCTTACAAAAAATTAAACAGCAGTTTGTAGTTTGACTTTCTTTTCAGCCAGCAGCCTAAAATTATGACATGAGGATTTATTATTAATTAGGAAAGCATGGCCTTAGCAGGCTTTTTCCCAACTTGCTCTTATAACTTAAATTAACATATTTTTATTAATCAACATTCTGTCGTGCGGCTCCATTACCACTCCTTTGTGCCATATGTCCGACATCTTCAGAATGTCACTGGCATCTCTAACACACCTAAATTCTTTCTGAGTTTCTATCTTTCCCTGGATGACCTGTCTAACCTCTTTCTGCCTAGCTAATGGCCAGTCAACTCTTTGTGAAATCAATCTCAGTTACACATCTTCACACACTGTAAACAAATAATCCAAAACAGTAATTCAAAAGAGAAATTGAATCTATACACCAATATTTATAAATATAAACTTGTTTCTTTACAAAATTTTGTAAAGTGATAAGCCCTTGGTGCTTTTGCAAAATAAAAAAATGCAATAGGTCTAATTATAGAAGAATTTTATATTATGAACTGAAACATTTTCTGTCATCTATTCTTTCCATCACTAACAGAAAAGAGGAGAAATAAAAACCCAAACTTTTACATAGTCAATCAATCATTTAGAAATAAATTTCCCTGCTCTTGCTATAGTGATGATGATAAAAGTTCTTGATTCAATTTGTGGTCAAGGTTCTCAGCAGAACATTTGAAAAAGAGAGCCAATGAAAATGAAGGCACTGCTAGTTCTCATCGTTATGTAAGAATCCTTGAATTTCATTCACAACCACAAAACTCAATCATTGTCTGCAATTAAATAAGGTGTACATTATCATAACCTCACTCAATGAAGCCCTAAAAATTATAACACAGAGATGAGACCTAACCTTTTATTATTGCAGGTTAAGGCCATTGAACAAAGGGTACTTAAGCTAATTCTGAACATTTTCTTCAACAACTCTTTTAGCCCATATAAAGTTTTATTTTTTTAAACAATGCAATGTTTATGTGCATTTTTGCTCAGTGGTACATATTGTTCCAGTCTCATTTCCTTTCTGTGTTGATGCAAAGTTAATAGCTTAAAAACAGTGTTCCTAGTCAAGGAAGAGCAAGAGACAAAACATTGCTTAGATACATGTTCTACCACATTGCCATAAAATGTAACCATACTTATTTTAAAACATTTGGATATTTTAAATAGCTTTAAGAATAGTTGGTTTAGAGGGAAAATATGTAAAATGGCTTAGAGAAGAATAGATAGCATATAATGTCATTTTAACAAATAAGCAAACATGTTTACTTCAACTCTCAAAATCCAAATGCTTACTTTATTATAATCATAGTTCAGAGATGTATTGCACTAAAATAGATACTGTGCTTCCAATTGCAATTACATTATAAAGATGCATGGATCTTGTGAACTATTAAGTTTTTGGATATTTTATGTCATATACATAAATTGTATTTAAATTTTTATTTCAAAGTGTAAGTTTTGCCTCTAAGTGTTAGACCAGATGTTATGGCCTAAGTGGTGTCTGCTAGCTTTTTGGGTCTGCATGCAAATCATTGAACAGAGTGGTCTAAAGTTCTACTATAAAGCATGGAGAAGAAAACTCAAGATTTCTGATCCTAGTAGAATTCAGACATTCTAAAACTCAAATCAAGATTTCATTCATAATGAGTTTTCTGAGGCATACATCAGAGTGTTCAGGAAGCAAGAAAAAGAGGTATATAGGCTCTGAAAGACTGGCATCAAGTTCTTTCAGGTCAATCATATAACTCCATTCCTGGTGTGTATTGTTCTGAAATATTAGATTCCAGGTAAGATATTCTTTGGGATGCCACTTGACTCCATAATGCTGCTTGTATACCATGACTCTTGGCTACATCATCCAAGCCTTCAACGGATAAGTCTCTCATGCTCTGAATTTGGAAACTCTGGAAAATTCTGTCCTGTAAAAGGATCAAAGTGATTAAATTCTGATCAGTTCAGATCAGACATTTTTAAACTGAATTGTGGCAGAAAAAGTTAATCTAATTATGATAAAAAATATTTATCATAAACTGACCTAGAAGATGTTGGCATGTAAGGTGTGTACATGACAGAGATGATAGTTTGTGCTTTTAAATATAAATATCTCCTACAGGATGTCAATGTATTTACTCTATAATGTGGTTATTTTCATAATTTATATGGGTCATATGTTATAACATACTTCCTAAAAATTGTATTGAAAAGTAGTCTAAGCTTTTCTTCCTTCTTTCTTTCCTCTTTCCTTTTTTCTTTCTGTTTTTTTGTTTTGTTTTGTTTTTGTACACCGGTAGAGACATTGGTTAGTGTTCAAGAAGTATGTGAAAGCCAAGTGGTAGTTCAGGTCTTGTTTCCATTTCCAAACTTTTTACTGTTTCTTTCTTTTGAGGCAAGGTTGTTCTGTACCTCACGCTGTCTTGTAACTTGCTACATAGCCCAGGCTGGTCTCAAACTCAGAGACAGCTATCTGCCTCTGATCCTTGAGCACTTGGATTAAAGGCATGGAATACCATGTGAGGTTCAAACTGGTTATATGTAAAAGAACACACTCACAACCTAGAATCACACAATACTGAATGATAACTAGAGTCTTTAGAGGCTGAGTTGATAATGCAAACTCACCTAATTTTTCTTATAACCTTGCACTTTATTTGGTGATACCTCAACAGGCTATTTTTTTTTAATGGCATTTTCAAGGAGAAGGTTATTTGATTGAGAAACACCTGGGAGATTAGTAATGCTAACATGAGATATGCCTAGGAAGGCATTTACAAGGACTATTTATATATGTGACCTACAGCATAACCAGCCCCTTCCTGGGTTCACAGTATGACAGGAGACAGTAGAGGGTAGGAAGTGGGTGGCTGAAAATCTGACCTTAGATTATATTTTATCCTGGACATTCTCTATATACCATCCTTTCAAACTGGCCACCAGGATGTGAGCTGTTCTTTCTGGAACTCACTCCATACCATAAAGGACTGATGTTTCTGAAACCATAATTAAAAATAAATAATTCTATTCTTTCAATTGATTTTATGTTGCTAGCAAAAGCTAGCAACACAAGAGCTGAGTATAATAGCTAATTTTTTTCTAATTAGCAATTTAGGAAAAATGCTCTATGTATTAATATGTCAAATGTGAAGTGACATGGATTTAATTTTGTAATGTATAACTTTTTCATTTTTTAATATTTAACAAGAGAAAGGAGACTAGGATTATTTCAATCTTCCACTTTGTTCTCCTTAAAATGAGACGAGTAGTAACGTGATAATTTGTAAACATGCATACACTGCAGCTTCTTGATGGCATCAGCTGTGCAGAAGAAGGGAAATTGACTATGGTTCTTTCACTGTGGCTGTTCTCCTCTCATTAATCCAGTCAACTCTTGTGAAATTTCCAGGAATAAAAAATACTGCTAACAGCAACTGACTAGCAGATCTGAAGTGTGCCGGGTGTAATATAGAAGGGATTATACTTGATACTTATGATATAGATATTACATGCATTTTCAAAATACATGGACTGGCTCAGGATAGTATCATATTCCAAGGCATGATCAGAATCCAAGATATGGTGATTTTGTTTAAAAGATCCCTATTTCTATGTCATAGGTTTTCTGACACCTATTTTATTATATTGGGACAGTATAGTTTCTTTAACTTTTAAGAAGTAATTGTCATAAGTTTATGAGTTCTGCACAGGCAAATGAAGTTTATGAATTCTTGTACCTCTCTCGGGAGGCAATTAGATAAGTGTCTCCCTAAAGCCAATTGTTGAGTTGGAAACCCTGCTTTGCCATGTTCTGGGTTCTGAGGCTGTATTGAACTTACGACAAGGTGTGTTCTGTGGAGAACAGTAATGATAGTATTTTCCAACAGTTCAGTTCCTCATAATGTCCAGCCCTGAATTCTTTCAAACTATGTAAAAATAAACTAGAAATTTAACTCCATCTACTCATGCACAGATATACATACACACACACACAAAACATACACTTATGCATGCTTTAAAAGCTTTAAGTGAGGTCTCTATTAATATTAGAATTCATATAAACTGAGATAATTCAATTATTTATATAAATGTCCTATTTTATATTATGAGAAGCTGTAAACCCTACACTCAACATAATATCACTTTCAAAGAAATTGTGCATAAATTTATGGGGACAAATTTAGTCATTTATTTCACTCTGTTCTTTTTAAACCACAGGCTTAAATTTAAAATGGGTAGTTTTCTCAAACAGCACATGCTAGTGATTTGAAGCCATAACAGGACCGATGACATTCAGGTCATGGGTAAACATATGGTCTGCCATACCAACTCCTCTAGCCATCCATCAATATAATTACATAATACATCAGAAGAGGTAGTCTTCAGCCACTGAGCGTGAGCATCCCCTAATAAATTTAACTGGATTATATCACTTTTTATATCTTATTTGGTCATATTATCTAAAATATTTTAAATATTTGATATTTCACAATATATGTACTTTTTTCTCTCGTAGAAATTATTGACAAAATTGCTTGGGGTTGCTTATTTAGAAATTCTTTTTATAACACAGTTGGAATCAATAAAGAGCACAATTTAAAAATGTTATACTTCTCATCATGTTAATGCTGAGATTAGAAGGAAAGTATATCATTTATAGATTTAAAAAGTTATGTCAATACTTCATATGTTGTAAATAACCAAACATCTGTGTACAGTATTCAAAGATAAGGACAAAATCATTCAGGTAACTGTAAAAATTAATTGATTCAATTTTATTTACTTATGTTACATGTGCATATCGCATGTATACGTGGCTAATGAGTGGAGGTCAGAGGAACAACTAATAGGAGTCAGTTCTCTCCTTCAGTCACATGAGTCCTGGGAATTGAACTCTTCTCAGAAGGCTTAGTAGCAGGCATGGAACCATCTTTATGGTTACTTAAGAAATTTTTAAAAGACCGTGTGAGATAACTGACTGGTATTAGAAGTATGATAGTAGAGAAAACTTAAAATTATGAGCAAATAAATATAGTGTTAGGTTAGTACTTGTTAACTGAACGTTCAAGGCTAAATCTCGAAATTCTAGATACTAAGCACAAGGTAGGCTGCTCCTCCATTGGAAGAGTTCCCTCTGGGTAGTACTAAATGATTTACCAGAAGCTTTAGGAAGAAGAAAAACAATGAAGAGGATGTAAAGGATCTTTTATAACTGGTTTCTACCATATTTTACATAATCTCTTGCACATTTGGACAAGGAAGGAAGCACTGAGAAGGATCCAGATTCCTAATGATGGTAATTCTTTCACTAGATTTGTTTTTCCAACTCTTTTAAGCCTGGATCTTGATTATCTATTAGACCTTTCTTATTTATCATTGCTTCATAAAGAATATGGTTAAGATTCATGCTCTGTTTATATTTTACGGAGTTCACGTTTTCAAATAATATATGATACTTAACACTATAAAATAATATTGCAAATCAATGGAAAGAACCAAACTAATGAAAACTCAGGAAAGTGAATGAATCTCAACTGTACTAGTAGAAAAGAAAGAAGACAGACTCATACGCTATGTGCTCTCAATTCAATTTATATAGCACTAAACTCAACAAAAAATAGTTTTTAGAAAACATTTTTTGGAAAGGATTAGGTATGAAATAAATGTTAAGATACTAGGCAGTAGCACTCAAGATATGTGGAGATGTAATGTGCTGTTCTGAACTCTGTACAGAGGTAAATAAAGTCACCTGCTGAGCAACATGAATGAACCTGTAGATCCAATGTACATAAAATTTAAAATCTGAAGAGCATAGTCCTTGCTTATAATTATGGAGAAGGATGTAGGATATGATTAGAAAAATACAGGACTTTCTTTTCTGGAGCAACAAAGGACAACGACTTAAATTCTAAGGCATAAGTGGCTGATGGAAGAAGAAGGAAGGGAATAGTTGTCTGGGCTTGTGATGGTGTATGAGTGAAAAAGTTGGAAAATTGCTGGACCCATGGTTAGAAGAAGCCCAAATGCATGAATGCTAAATAATTTAGGTGTTGCTAATATACCGTAGCCATAGAAGGGAGAATACTGCTAAACTGTATCGGTATAGATATAGATGAATGATATAGATAATATAGATAAATAGGTAAAATATAACATAATACATCATATTAATTTAATCATAGTCTATATAAGTATATCATATAAATGTACAGGATGCTATTGTAGCCATTGCACTTCTAGAGATTTATAATACTGATTTTTTGTTAGATTGTGTTAGTATAGTTATGTATACTACACCATATGCCACATGTTATGCATATGATATACCATGTGCATGGTTATTAATTAGTTTTATTATGAACTTAAGTGCACACACATATGCATACATGAAAGAATGAGGAGATAGATGGAGAGAAGCAGATAAATAAAGCTCTGAAGTAACCATTATGAAATCATACTCCATCAATCAGTGTGTATGGACAGCAAATATATAAATTAGTCGGTCCTTGTTGAGTTTGTGAGGAATTTGTTCACAGTTGTGCAAAAGTAACCCACACGATAGCCGAGTAAGATAGTTAATCTTTTTTACACTTGCCAATGTTGGAGAAGATGTTAAGTAAGGGAAACACTCCTCCAGTGCTGATGGGAGTGTAAACTTGTACAGCCACTTTGGAAATCAATATGATAGTTTCTCGAAAAAATTAAATCAATCTACCTCAAGATCCAGCAATACTACTTTTGGATATATACCCAAAGAATGGTCAACCACACCACAAAGACAATTGCCTAACTATGTTTATAGTAGCATTATTCATAATAGCCAGAATATGGAAACAACTTAGATACCCCTAAACCAAAAAATGGATTTAGAACATCTGGTATATCTACACAATGGAGTATTACTCAATGGTAAAAGCAATGACATTATGAAATTTGCATGCAATAGGATGGAACCAGAAAAAAAATTACCCTGAGTGAGGCAATTCAGACCCAGAAAGACAAACATAGCATGTGCTCACTCATAAGTTGATATTAGATATAAAGCAAAGGATAAACAAGCTACAATCCTCAGCCCCAGAGAACCTAGGTAACAATAAAGACCCTAATATGGAAGTAAAGATCTCCCTGGGAAGAGAAAGTAGATGGGATGTCCTAGGTAAACTGAGGACAGGGGGTAGACGGAAGGAGAAAGGAGGATGGGAAAATGAGGGATCAGCATGCTTCAAAGGTAGATAAAAAGAAGAGTGAGAGTAATGGAAGAGATATCTTGATAGAATGGGCCATTTTGGGGTTAGCGAGAAACCTGGTGCCAGGGAAACTCCCAAGAACCCATAAGGACGATCCTCAGCTAAGTCTCAGCTGTAGTGGAGAGGGTACCTAAACTGGTATTCCCTTGTACTCACATTGTCATTATAAAGCCTTCATCTAGTAACTGATGGAAGCAGGTGCAGAGATCCACAGGTAACAAGGATGACCCTAAGAGGGACACATGGATCTCCATGGGAAGAGGAAGTAGTTGGGATGTCCTGGGTAAATTGGGCATGGGAAGAGTAGAGGGGCAGAAATGGAGGAATGAGAGCATGAGGGATCAGGATGGTCAAGCTGTGGGCCAAATGTAGCGGGAGAGTGACTGGGGATATATCTTGATAGTGGGGCCATTGTGGGGTTGGGGAGAAACCTGGTACTGGGGAGGCTCCCAGGAACCCACAAGGATGACCCCAGCTAAGACTCCTAGCAATAATGGAAAGGGTGCCTGAACTGGCCTTCTCCTGTAATCAGATTGGTAACTGCACTAATTGTCATCACAGAGACTTCATCCAGTACCTGATGGCAACAGATGCAGTAATCCACAACCAAGCACTGGGTGGAGCTCCAGGAGTCTTGGTGAAGAGGTGGAGGGATTGTATGAGTAAGTAGGGGTGAGGGTGTTAAGATCATGATTGGGAAACCCACAGAGCCAGCTGATCTAAGCTTGTGGAAGCTCACAAACTCTTGACAAACAGCAACTTTTGCTTTCTGCATCTGGGTGACTTGTTGTGTAGCTTGGTCTTTTGTGGGGTCCCTACCTGTGGGACCAGGACCTGTTTCTGATACATGAGCTGGCTCTTTGGAACCTATTCCCTATGGTGGGATGTCTTGTTAAGCCTATGCAAGAGGGAGGAGCTGCGTCCTGCCACATCTTGATGTGCCCTGCTTCACAGATTCCCAATGGAGACCTTACTCAATTTAAGGGAGATGGAGGAAGAAGGGATGGGGGTAGATGAGAGATGGTGGGAGGAAATGAAAGCAGAGGAGGGAGGAGAAACTGTGGTTGGTATGTAAAATAAAATAAAGAAAAAACTTTTTAAAAGGATGCAAGTGGTATCTCTATGTCCTGTGTTCTGTTCACACCTGGGAATATGATAATATCCTGAGTCAGTTCATCCATACATATATGTATGTACATATGTATTCTTAATCTCGAGTGGTCTAATGAGCATTCTAAATGAATAATTGACTCTTTCTTACATATTTTGGTCCTGTTCCAGAAATTTTATCTAACACTTGGGTTTGTGTGAAACATGATTAAGTTTAGTATCAATTAAAAGACCTTGGAATATGGGACGTATGGTTGGTAGCCTAAATTGGAGGCCATGAAGGAACCTGTTTAGAAAGATGTTATGTTGTGCATATGATGGAAAAGCTAAATACATGAATAACAGGCACAAAAAGCAAATATATTCACAGGCATAAGAGCCATTTTCACATGTTCCAGGAGGATGTTTTACATCTAGAAAATTTGAAAATCCTTGCTTTGTTGTTCTGAATCAAAACACATCAGTGTATATACAAGGTACCTGTGTGAATGTGGTATATCATGTCTTTGTAATATGTTTTCAGATGTGGTGTGTAGTGTTTGTGTGTGGTATATGTGTAGTCTGTGAGTCTATGCTTTTGGTGTGCATGGTATGAATGATGTGTGTGCCACATAATGTATGTATTGTGTGTGCACATGTTGAGATTGGTCTCTGTGTCTGTGTTTGTGTTGAATGCAGTCTGTTTGGGCATCATATGTTATGTTATGTATGTACATGTAGTTTGTCTGTGGTGGGGTGAAGCATGTTTGTAGTATGTGTGGTAGTATAATATGTGTTGGTGGAGCAGATATCTGACCAATAGGAGATCTAAATCTGAAACTAAAGAGTCCCAAGGAGCAAGGACTGTACCTAGCACTTATTTCTTAATTTATACCCATTAAGCTTTGCTAGAAGGAACAATTAATCCTTGGAGAAACAAAAGTCAACTTCGTGGGTAGGTCTGAACAAAAGAAAAACATGGGCATAGAATATTTTTTAAAAAAAAAAAAACTTTAGGAGTTAAAAAAAACTACAAGGCATGCTGCTACTTGCAAAATTGATTCCTTGGGGAAGTTAATTATATGTATAGTTTCATGATCAGGCACAGATTCAGTGGGTAGAAAGAATACATGGCAGTACAGAAGATTCCAAAAGGTTTAATAGATTAAAGACCACAAAAGGGAATTTCAGGATTGAAAGCCTAGATTTTCTTTTTCAGTATTATCTTCCTCAATCCATTTTTTTCACTGTATGCCATGTTTATTACCTTTTTATTAATTTTTTTTTCTTATTAAAAATTTCCACCTCCCCTCCGCCTTCCTTTTTTCTCCCTCTCCCCCTACTCCCCATTCCCTACTCCCCTTCCCCTCCCTCTCCAGTCCAAAGAGCAGTCAGGGTTCCCTCAACTCAATCCATTTTTTAACGTGTTGATTTTTAAATGTTTCATATAACCTATGTTGATCATATTTACATACACTTACCTCTAACTCTTCCCATATCTACCTCTGCCTCACTGACTTCATATCTTTTGGTTTGCTTGTTTGTTTGCTTGTTTAAAAGTCCATTCAGTTCAGCTTGTGCTGTACAGATATTTCTGGGAGAGGGCCATTCACTGAAGTGTGATTGACTTAACAGGAGGCATAGCTTTGAAGAAAACCAATTCTTACTCCCACAAAAGCTAACAACTATTCATAGTTCCTCAGTTCAGAGCATGGTTTCCTGACCCCTTTCCTGGGATATTCATGATTTGACGCTTGGTAGGCCTTTTACACGCACCTTCAGCTGCAATGCAGTCTTGAGTGCCCTGATATTGTTACCTCATCTATTCGTAAGAACATGAGTAGGATATGTTTTTGTATTTATAAAATAAAATATTGCCTAGATATTTTTTGTTTACCATAACAAATATACCAGTTATCAATTCACCATTTAATTTTTAATTGTGACTAAATACATAGATTTTTGTGCAAATATCTTCAATTATTCCATAGCATTATGTTTTTATTGATAATAAGTGACAAGTATTCAGTGCTTATAGTGTGTGGTTAATCATGGTAGGCAATTTATATGGACCATAGATTTAAAATAAAAGAAACTCGTAGAGGCGCATGACTTCATCAAGTCATAGCTGGCAGTGTTCAGGGGCTAGAGTGAAAATCCAGTGGGGTTTCCAGATTACACATCACTAAGGATCTGATGCCTGTTCTGCCTCTTCTTTGGGATTATTTCTCAAACATTTTCAATGGTACATATATTTTACAAATTAACATCTTTATCCAAGGTTTTCAATCTTAGGTTCCTGATAATCATTTTAGAGTCTTCCATCCTAAGTTCATAAAACACTTTCTGTAGCTGTCTTCTCATGCTCCCTTGCTCAGGGATAAGAATGTTCAGAAGATAAGAATGTTCAGAAGGCTGAAACTGCCAGTATTCAACCAAAACTCCTAAGAATGAGCAATATGCAAGTGATAGCTGATATTTGAAGCCTCCCTGGTCATTGAAAAACAAGTCATCTAACACCAAATAAGGGTGAATTGATCTTTAAGTTGATTGGATATTTGTCAATTTGCTTTTAGGAAAATTGACATCCTATGAATTGATTGCTGGTAAATTTTGCAACACATCTAAAGTGTGATGCTCTTTGTGGCTCCTGATTATGACGTGGTTTGTTTCATAAATGAAAGAAAATAAAAATACATATTATATATATATATATATATATATTATCTTCACTACTTGAAGTCAACATAATCAGTATTATCTTTGAAAAGGAAAGGATAAAATCAAAATGCTATCTTAATCCCAGGCCATTTTAAAGGTATCCAGGATTTAGGAACAGCCTGGAAGGTGTGTGTGCATTAGACCTTGTCCTGGTTCCCCTTTTCTATTCAAAGTATTTCTTTTCATGTGTTAATTCAATAGAAAAAGACCAGCATCACATCTGTCTCTCTAGTATGTACTCCACACTGAGAATGTGATAAATGTATTTATTCATTTTAACCAAATTCTACCACAACAAAACAATTTAGAGGCCCCATGGAGTCTGTCATAATGGGATTTTACCTGTACTTTGATTGAACTAAAATATCCCATATAGAAATCTTCTATTTAAACACCATCTAGAGAGAGCTGAATCATGATGTTTTCCTCTAAAGAAGCGCATTATTTACTGTAGTTTCGGACAGAGACTAATTAATCCACATTTTGGATGGTACCACTGCTGGTTCCTAACAATAAGCTCTGCATCCCGTCACTCACATAATTCTTTCCATAGAAAACCTACAGGAAATTTTCTAAGCAGGTCTCCACATGCATTCTTGGAGAAAAAAAAAAGCTCAGACTTTTCATTATGCCTCTGATGTTTATAGGAGGATTATTTTTTTCATATTACTGACTATCATTTATTTAGAATCAGAAATTTGTTTACACAATTTTATTCAATTCATTTACTTTCTTCCCCAAATGTGTTTTAATAAAGATAGTAAATACAGAATGATTACCTTATAAAGTCATAACATCAACTGAAGGAAGATAGAATAATAAGCAATAATCACCAGAAAGCCATCTCCTTTTGATTATTTCAGCATTTGATCGAGGTTTTGCCTAAGGCAAAGCCAGGAGCTTCATTTATTTCAAAGAGATAAAAACAAGGGACTGGGTCCATTTTGCACTGAAGGTAATTATGCAATAGAGGCCTATGGGTAGTAGAAAGGGGATTTATATTGCCAGGTACATTCTTTCTAAGTTTTTTGGACATCTTAGTGACCACAGAACACTGACTTAACGTCTGTTAGGCAAGTCTAACAGCAGCTCAGTCTGAAGAGCAAATGATCACACATATCTTGGTAATAACCTCAGATTTCCATGTGACAAGACACTTGCTATTATATGTTATTTTTTTAATTGTAAAACTGATGAGTTTAAGTCAACATATTTCTTTCTCCTGCTCCTTCTGCTTGTCAGCTGTAGCTGGATTGATAAAATGCAAATGAACAAATCATTAACGAGTACTGGTTATGAATCTCTCAGGCAGTTCAGGACCCTATCAAATCCTGCACCTATTACTTTGTGTGATTGATGTACTATTGTAAGTGATTGTTCCTGATCTTATTAAATCTTATTGATTTTTTTCCCAGTTTCTATTTTATGCAGGGCCAGGCTTGGACTGTTATGAATGTTGCTGAACACTGTTAATCAAGCTTACACAGCTATTTTGATGGCAAACAATTAGAACTCTGCAGCTCTACCTTGCAATTAGCTTCAGGGATACGGACCTCAGCACCATAATAATGAAAGGGACCCCTTTCAAGTACGGTAATGAGATTTACAATTATGACCCCAAATAACCTCTGAGAAATAACCAATCTGCAAACTTAGATGTGTTTATCAATAATTTTATCCCTTTTATGAAAATGCATTTGAGAATTTTCTCAACTATATTCTCTCTTGATTTTTATCACTCTTCCTATCCTTGAAATACATCACAAACACAAAAGACTTTCTGACCTTACAGATTTTCAATTATAAATGTTTTATCTGGTAACTAAGTTACAGAGTCACAAACAGAATTGAAAACTATCATGTGATTTCAAAAATATGGGAAAGAATTTCATCTCTTCTGTGGAATTTAATGACATAAATACAGGAAACAAGCACTATTCAGGTCTTCATTGGGTGATTTGTTCACACAATAAAACTTGCTAACCAACTACTATGAGAACTGTATTATAGTATAATCCTTTAATTAAATAAAAGATGGCAACCTAATTTCCTTCTCTTTAATGCAATACTATAGAAAATAATTTTTGTATTGTTAGACCATTAACATTACTTTATAGGATGATATCACACAAGTAGAACATTTTCCAAATTTACCACATATTTCTGAAGTTCAAATTATTCACTTCCTTTGTAAAAATATCGCCTTTATTATGTTTTGAAAATGTGATACTTATATCTTCATCTTATCCATCTCAACCTCCTGTTTTCAGTCCCCCAAACACATTTCTCTGACAATTTTATGTCCTTTGAAAAATGCATGATGCACTGAGTCTAATCAGTGATGCCCTTATGCACATTGGTGTTGCTCCCTACACTCAGACATAGGAACACTATTAGTGTTTGCACCCTTAAAAAAAGGGGATCTTCCTCTGACATTGCTCATCAACTGCTCTTCAGGTAGGGGTGAGGCCATGGTAGGCATCTCCCTATCCACACTGGAATGTTTAAATAGCTTGATCATTTGCATGTCTTTTGCAGATAATCACAATTTGTGTGAGTTTATGCATATATTACCCATGTCATGTCCAGCAGACAGCATTTGATAGCACTTTCCTCTGTCCCTTATATTGTATCTACTCCCCACCTTCTGTGATGTTTCCTGAACACTGCATCAGGAGAAGTAATACAGTCATTCTATCTACTGCTGGGTATTCCCAGTCACTGATCCCCAGAACTTGGAACAGCTATAAATCTCTACATTGGTCACTACCTACTGAAAGAAGACTTTCTGTTTAAGGTTTATAATAATGAAAATCTGAAGTTCTGGATATAAACATGCATAGAAAGCAGTTTGACAACAGGACTATTTAGCAAACAGCAGAAGATCCCCCCCCCCCCCAGTTTTTAATATCCAACATGGCAATGAATTTTAAACAGGTTTTCTTTTCTGTGTGGTAGGACATAAATCCAATCAGAAAGTGTGTGGTTACTCCAAGAACTTTTACAGCACTATTGCAGCTGTGGGCACATTTTGCCTACCCAGTCAGCTTACAGTAAGCAAGTCTGCACTGGGTAAGATGACATACGCATTTTCTGCCCCAGTATTCTGTACAGAATCTTCAAGCACTATGAAATCTAGCCAAAAGTAACAGCTTCTTGGTCAGTTCACTGTTTATCTCTCTATGTCCACCACCACAAGTGTGTAGTGGCTTTAGCAATAAGTCTAATGAAATGTTGTTTGGGATGTTTTTGAGGCCTTCCTGGACAACTACTCTTAGTAGAAGGTTGGTACTGAGACTTTCATTTAGCATCCTGTGTCATCTGGGCACATTATCTTCTGTTAAAATTTTCTATTTAAAAATATATCTTATATAGCTGGGGTGGTGCTGCACACCTCTAATTCCAGTACTTCGAGGCAGAGGCAGGCGGATCTCTGTGAATTCAAGGACAGACTTGTCTACATAGTGAGTTCCAGGAACAACCAGAGCTACATGATGAGATTTTGTCAGAAATAAATAATTAAAAAAATAAATAAATAATACTTAATTAGCTTATAAAACACTTCATTTTGCTAACCCTGCCAACACATCCTTTCACCACTCACCTACCCAATATTCTGATTAAACCTTCTGGTTTCCAGTAGTTACCCTGTATGGTAATATTGTACCTACATTTTGCTGTCTTCCCTCCTTTACCTACTCTCCCATAAATTGGCTATTTCTAGTTTCATGGCTCCCTCAACTTCTCCAGTAGAAACACAGAAAAAAATAAATCTAGGACTCATCTATGAATGAGAACAAGACATTTGTTTTTCTGAACCTGAGTAATCTTAGTCAGTGTAATATTTTCTAGTTCTATCCACTTGACTCCAAATTTCAAAAGGTCGTTGTGTATACACATACACACACACATTTGATGCATGGGTCTTAGGATATCATTAGCATTATTTAATGGTACAAATTTGGAGAATAATGTATTATATAGTAATAGATGACTAGCTGAAGGATGAAAGTTAATTCTCATAAACAATTTAGAAAATTTCCAGATAATGTTAACTACTTATTGTACTGATAATACTGGGTACCACTGCCAAATTTTTAAAGATTAAAATAGCATAGATCATGGAAATATTATACTTAATAAATATAATGTATCTAACTTGTTACTCTACAGTATTAGATAAATTAACATATACATGTTGCATATTTATGTATAATATACTCATTTCTAAATATGTTTGTATGTCTATGCCTAAATCTCTCTGTGTATTTTGTATGTGTCCTTGAAGTCAAGATTCTTTGGCTTTATTGTCACAACTGTTGAACTAAACCTATACACATGTAGTTATTATATGATGCATAAATTAATGCTAGATAGCATGACACAATGTGATCAGGCTTACTTTAGTGAAGCTTTGCAAAATTCAAAACTGCTATTTCTGGAATTTGTGTAGTAGTGACTGTGAATTGGATCAAAGGAAATTAAACAGATAGAATTATCTGGTTTGATTTGAGTCAGCTGAGAAAACAAAAGACATAAGCAGTCTTCATTTCTATAGTTAGCATAGCATTATCTTTAATTTAATATTAGACAAATATAGATAATTAAAGTCAATTAATATTGAATTATTTCAAACACTAGTGTATGATAAACCACATGACGCTAATGTGGGAAGATTATTGGGTAGGAACAATTTTTAAATTTTTGAGTATGTATGATTGAAATGAAGTCAAATGGTGAGATTATTTGTTTATGTGCCTTTTCCATAACATCCCTTAGTTTAAATGTCACACACATTAAAGATATAGACATTTAGTTTAAAGCATACAGATGTCATACAATGACAGATCTGAGCTCAAACTCAAATACAGTTCAGTCTCTTGCTGAATTTGTGCCTTTAAGCAAATGAAAAAATTTTCTGAACCTTGTTTTTTATTATTTAAAATGGAAATAATGGCATTTGTCTCTCAGAATTATCTTAGTGATTAAATCAGCACTCAAAGTATCAACTATACAGAAAACACTAACTTTGACCCTTACTCTTTTTATGTGTCTTTATAAATATTTTGTGAAAAAAATAAAACTAACAACACACAAAAACGGAAACCAACTAATTTGAAACTATCTCCAAAATATCTCATGTCAGAAATAAAGCCTTACTTCAAAATAACTTTCTTTTTCTTTTGAGAAGCAAATGAGCTATTACTAAAATGTTATCAAGAATACCAGACAAGTTGAAAATGGACTATAATATGTCATTTGTGCATTGTGTTTCTAAAGTCTTACAACTGTCAAGTTAAGCATTTAAATAATCCCTGGGGAAGTGGGAAGTCCTTTAAAATTTTGTTAGTTAGCATTAAATTTGTCTAGTTTTTAAAGTTTATAAATATTCATCATCATCTAAATTAGTCTTCATAATAGTTTGGAAACTATTTGAATAGTGAAAGTTGAATAATACTAAAAATTGGTTTGATAATATTAAATTAGGAATAACAGTACTAACAACAAACAAACAAAAACAAAGAATCAAAAATAAAACTAGCAGAAACCATTCAGCTACTTCATGAACTTTTACTAGCATAGAACCAGAATCCAAGATCTTAACACGAATGATTGGTTCTTTCTCCTGACTTACCATTGATCTCAAATTTCTTGCATTATTCCCTCCTGCTGAGTTCCTGGCAAAACTATTGAAATTAAACTCAAAGATACCATATTTTGTACACAGAATGGGGCTGTTGTCTATGGAAGGTACCATCTTCAGGAGCTTGGGAGCACTGACTCCCAATTAGTTTCCAATGAACAAGAAACTAGATAGTCTTACTGTTCTTACTAACATGTTAATGCTCCATTCATGTGTTTCTTTCACACCATTTTTGCTCTGAAAAATTCAATGCTTCTCAACTATCCAAAGCAGCTAACAGATTGCTACTTCCCACACATGGAAGCTTGATACTCAGAGCAAGAGGGAATTCAATCAGAGCAGATAGTCAAATTAAGGGAACGCATCTATTTTCTTCAAATTCCAGATACCCAGCTCACTTTCTGAAGCCTTTCCTTCAGTGACAACATGTGAACTGTGTCCTCTCATGTAGACAGAGTTTCTGTCTTTCCTGGTCCTATAGCCATTCAGTCCTGAAGAATTACAGAGAGTCTTATAACAGTTATAAACTGTTTGCCCTATTAGCTCAGGCTTATTATTAACTAGTTCTCACAACTTAAACTAATCAATAATTTTTGTCTGTGTTAGTTATATGGCTTGATACCTTTTATCAGTGAGGCATTCTCATCTTGCTTCTTCTGGATCTGACCAGTGATGGCAGACTGAGCCTTTCTGCTTCCCAGAATTTTCCTAGTCTGGTTGTACCACCTGCCTGGCTACTTGACAATTCGCATTTTATTAAACCAATACAAGTGACAAATCTTTATAGGGTATATGAGCATTATCCCACAACACTATCATATATGAATTCAAGCCCTTCCTCCATGGGTGTGAATCATAATACATCTTTATATCCCAATAACCTTACTTTTGCAGTATTTTATCTCTTGTATATTTTATTTTTATTCTTATTTCAGTCTCCTTCCTGAGCATGTAAGTCTTCCAATCTATTCTATTCTAAATTACTCTTTTTATATTTTTCTTTAATTCACACTATGTTTAAAAAAATAAGTTGTCTACATTCCCTTCTTTTAAACCTTAGTTCACATTATCTTCTGTTCAATGACATTTCCATTTGTATTTTTTTCATATTACAGAGTAATACAGAAACTCATATGTTGAAATTTTATTTAATTTGTTGTTTGCAACTTTGTCTCATTCTCAGCTGCTTCTAAAATAATTGACTATTTCCTGCTTTTGGAAACTGTTTGTAGAAGTTTTAATAAAATCCTATCTCCTTACTTTCCTATAATGTACTGTTTTATTTTATTGTTTGTTTCCTATCTTCTCTATCTTCCATTCTCTCCTTAGAATACCTTTTAGACACAGAGTTTTCTAGTAGGAAATTCTATTTTCTGACTTCATAGGTAATAACTTTCCTTACAATGACTTTAAGTGGGGCGGCCGGAACACCTAGCGGTGGAAGGTGGCCGGAACACCAGGCGGGAAGACGCCCAGCGCAGCCGGCAGGGATGACTGGGACAGGCTGGAACCGGCTGGGACCGGATCGGCAGCTGAGGACACAGGCTGCTGGCAGGCAGGAACCATCCCAGCAGCAGAAGCAGGCTGCAGGGACCACGCGAAACAACGAGAACAGATCTCCCCACTACAATTAAACCAAAGAGGTAGGCCTTCGGTTGGGGAGGTCCCTGGCAAAGGAGGAGCCGGGTCCTATTCCTGAAGACCCTTCTGAGGGGTGAGAGGGATCTGGGCCCCCTGCAGGAACCAGGAAACAGAGCAAGGGCATTTTGTAAGAGGAGCCCCTGGCCAGCAGGGAAACCTGAACCAGTTTTAACAGACCCGTTAGATAGCATCGATAGGAGGAGATGGGCAGGCGCCAAGGAAAGAATTCACCCAATAATCTGAAAAACAACATGAAAACACCAGAACCCAGTGATCTTACAACAGAAGGTCTCCAACACCCTAACACAGAAGAAGTGGAAAAAATTGACTTTTTGAAAGCAGTAGAGTCCCTTAAACAACATGTGAAAAATGCCCTTATAGAAATGGATGAGAAGTATAACCAAAAATTTGAAGAAATGAGTAAATACGTACATAATACCCTGGGAAACCAAGAAAGAACGATCAAACAGGTAATGGAAACAGTTCAAGAATTGAAAACTGAAATGGAAGCAAGGAAGAAAACACAAACTGAGGACCAGCTGGATATAGAAAATCTAGGTCAACGAGCAGAGCCTACAGAAACAAGCATAATCAATAGAATACAAGAAATAGAAGAAAGAATCTCAGATTCTGAGGACACCATAGAGAAAATAAACGCTCTGATCAAAGAAAACTGCAAAGCCAACAAATTCTCATCACAAAACATTCAGGAATTATGGGACACAATAATAAGACCAAATCTAAGAATAACAGAAATAGAAGAAGGAGAAGAGTCACAGCTCAAAGGCCCAGAAAATATTTTTAACAAAATTATGGAAGAAAACGTTCCCAACTTAAAGAAAGATATTCCTTTGAATATTCAAGAAGCATACAGAACACCAAACAGACTGGATCAAAGGAAAACATCCCCTCACCATATAATAATCAAAACAAAAAATATACAGGTTAAAGAAAGAATACTAAGAGCTGCAAAGGAAAAAGGCCAAGTAACTTATAATGGTAAATCGATCAGACTTACACCTGATTTCTCTATGGAAACAATGAAAGACAGAAGGTCCTGGATAGAAGTACTGCAGAAGCTAAGAGACCATGGATGCAAGCCCAGACTACTATACCCAGCCAAGCTTTCGTTCACTATAAATGGAGAAATCAAGACATTCCAGGATAGGAACAAATTTAAACAATACGTAGCCATGAATCCAGCCCTACAGAAAATAATAGAAGGAAAACCGCAACCCAAGGAATCCAACATTGTCAACACTGCCTACAATAACTCAGGCATCTAGCGACCCTTCACTAGCACAACTCAAAGAAGGGAGACACACAAATTCTACTTCCAAATACAAAAAGAATATACGGCATGAACAACCATTGGTCATTAATATCACTTAATATTAATGGTCTCAATTCAGCTATAAAAAGGCACAGGCTAAGAGATTGGATACGAAAACAGGATCCAACATTCTGCTGTTTGCAAGAAACACATCTCAACAACAAAGACAGGCATCTACTCAGAGTAAAGGGTTGGGAAAAGGTCTTTCAAGCAAATGGTCATAAGAAAAAAGCAGATGTGGCCATATTAATTTCTAACAAAACTGACTTCAAACTAAAATCAATCAGAAGAGATTGAGATGGACACTTTATACTCATAACAGGAACAATTTGTCTACACAAAAATCCTCAACAAAATACTGGCAAACCGAATCCAAGAACACATCCGAAAAATTATCCATTATGATCAAGTAGGCTTCATTCCTGAGATGCAGGGCTGGTTCAACATACGAAAATCTATCATTGTAATCCAGCATATAAATAAACTGAAAGAAAAAAACCATATGATCATTTCATTAGATGCTGAAAAAGCATTTGACAAAATTCAACATCCATTTATGTTAAAAGTCTTGGAGAGATTAGGGATACAAGGGTCATACCTAAATATAATAAAAGCTATTTACAGCAAGCCGTCAGCTAACATTAAATTAAATGGAGAAAAACTCAAAGCCATCCCACTAAAATCAGGAACACGACAAGGATGTCCACTCTCTCCATACCTCTTCACTATAGTGCTTGAAGTTCTAGCAATAACAATAAGACAACATAAAGGGATCAAGGGGATTCGTATCGGAAAAGAAGAAGTTAAGCTCTCGTTATTTGCAGATGATATGATAGTATACATAAGCCACCCCAAAAACTCTACCAAAGAACTCCTACAGCTGATAAACACCTTTAGTAATGTGGCAGGATACAAGATCAACTCCAAAAAATCAGTGGCCTTCCTATACACTAATGAAAAGGAAACAGAGAGGGAAATTAGAGAAGCATCACCTTTCACGATAGCCACCAAGAGCATAAAATATCTTGGGGTAACTCTTACCAAGGATGTGAAAGATCTATTTGACGAGAACTTTAAGTCTTTGAAGAAAGAAACTGAAGAGGACACCAGAAAATGGAAGGATCTCCCTTGCTCCTGGATTGGGAGGATCAACATAGTAAAAATGGCAATTCTACCAAAAGCAATCTATAGATTCAAAACAATCCCCATCAAAATCCCACCAAAATTCTTCACAGATCTGGAGAAGACAATAATCAACTTTATATGGAAAAACAAAAAACCCAGGATAGCCAAAACAATCTTATACAACAAAGGAGCGTCTGGAGGCATTACCGTCCCTGACTTCAAACTCTACTACAGAGCTACAGTATTGAAAACAGCTTGGTATTGGCATAAAAACAGAGAAGTCGACCAATGGAATCGAATAGAAGACCCTGACATTAACCCACATACATATGAACTCCTGATTTTCAATAAAGGAGCTAAAATTATACAATGGAAAAAAGAGAGCATCTTCAACAAATTGTGCTGGCAAAACTGGATGTCAACCTGTAGAAGAATGAAAATAGATCCATATCTATCACCATGCACAAAACTCAAGTCCAAATGGATTAAAGACCTCAATATCAGTCCAAACACACTGAACCTGATAGAAGAGAAAGTGGGAAGTACTCTACAACACATGGGCACAGGAGACCACTTCTTACCTACAACCCCAGCAGCACAGTCATTAAGGACCTCATTGAATAAATGGGACCTCCTGAGACTGAGAAGCTACTCTAAAGCAAAGGACACTGTCACTAAGACACAAAGGCAACCCACTTACTAGGAGAAGATCTTTACCAACCCCACAACTAACAAAGGTCTGATCTCCAAAATATATAAAGAACTCAAGAAACTAGACCGTAAAAATCTAATCAACCCAATTATAAAATGGGGCACTGAGCTGAACAGAGAATTCTCAACAGAAGAACTTCAAATGGCCAAAAGACACTTAAGGTCATGCTCAACTTCCTTACTGATCAGGGAAATGCAAATCAAGACAACTTTAAGATACCATCTTATACCTGTCAGAATGGCAAAAAAAAAAAAAAAAAAAAAACACCAATGATAGCCTTTGTTGGAGAGGTTGTGGACAAAGGGGTACACTCATCCATTGCTGGTGGGAATGCAATCTTGTGCAACCACTTTGGAAAGCAGTATGGCAGTTTCTCAGGAAATTCGGGATCAACTTACCCCTGGACCCAGCAATACCACTTTTGGGAATATACCCAAGAGAGGCCTTATCATACAACAAAAGTATATGCTCTACGATGTTCATAGCAGCATTGTTTGTGATAGCCAGAACCTGGAAACAACCTAGATGCCCTTCAATGGACGAATGGATGAAGAAAGTATGGAATATATACATATTAGAGTACTACTCAGCAGTAAGAAACAAGGACTTCTTGAATTTTGCATACAAATGGATGGAAATAGAAAACACTATCCTGAGTGAGGTAACCCAGACCCAAAAAGAGGAACATGGGATGTACTCACTCATATTTGGTTTCTAGCCATAAACCAAGGACATTGAGCTTATAATTAGTGATCCTAGAGAAGCTAAATAAGGAGAACCCAAAGAAAAACATATAGGCATCCTCCTGAATATTAACCTTCAGCAAGCGATGAAAGGAGACAGAGACAGAGACCCACATTGTAGCACAGGACTGAAATCTCAAGGTCCAAATCAGGAGCAGAAGGAGAGAGAGCACGAGCAAGGAACTCAGGACTGCGAGAGGTGCACCCACACACTGAGACAATGGGGATGTTCTACTCGGAACTCACCAAGACCAGCTGGCCTGGGTCTGGAAAAGCCTGGGATAAAACCGGACTCTCTGAACATAGCGGACAATGAGGACTACTGAGAACTCAAGAACAATGGCAATGGGTTTCTGATCCTACTGCACATACTGACTTTGTGGGAGCCTAGGCAGTTTGGATGCTCAACTTACTAGACCTGGATGGAGGTGGGGGTTCCTTGAACTTCCCACAGGACATTGAACCCTGATTGCTTTTCGGGCTGAGGGGGGGGGGGGACTTAATTGGGGGAAGGGGAGGGAAATGGGAGGCCGTGGCAGGGAAGAGAGAGAAATCTTTAATAAATAAATAAATTAAAAAATTAAATAAAAGAAAAAAAAACAATGACTTTAAGTGTACAGCTCTCATCTTTTTATCAGTGATGCTTCCATGATCTGAAATAAGTGAAAAAGTGAGTGGTGTATATATTGTTTTTAATTGTTCTCTCCTATAATCTGTGAGTGTTCTGTCATGATATCTGTGGTGGTGGCCATATTTCCCCACTCATTTTGAAATATTGCACTATTTTTAAACTTAGCTTCAAATTTAGAATCATTCTTGATTTGATAATTGTTTCCTGTTTGCTTTTAAATTCTGTGAGTAATTCTGTGGCTTCCAATGATCATAACAATGAACAAGTACAAGGTACATTATTTTTATTTTGGAACTTTATTCATCTCCTGGGATAAGAGGGATAAAACACAGCATATTATAATATTTGTAAAATAGCCTAATTGCTATTAAGAAAGTATAAAAGTAAATTTTACAAAGTTCTTAGATTTATTTGAAAATCAATCTTACATGCTGTCAAGGGATACAAAGTGAGTACCCAGTCTATTTTTTTTTTAATATGAGATTAATGTGTCTCTTTACTATGGTGGCATTTAATGGGTTATTTGAGGGAGGGGACTCAAAATTTGTGAGTCAAACAAAATTCCTCTTTTCTCTATCCTTCCACCAAAACACTATTTCTTTCTGGGTGGTGGTGGCACAGGACTTTAATCCCAGCACTCAGGAGTCAGAGACAGGCAGATCTCTGTGAGTTCAAAGCCTGTCTGGTCTACAAAGCTTGTTCCAGGACAGGCACCAAAGCTACACAGAGAAACCCTGTCTTTGAAAAACAAACAAAAAACAAAAACTTTTTTCTAAGCTCTCTGCATTGCATAAGCTCACATTGTTTGCTGAGTTTATCAAGACTAAATATGAAGTTATCTTTGAAGTTTTTCTACTGTATATACAGCACTTGCCTTCAATCCAAGAGCAAATTATCTCCATCTTTAAATTCATGTATTCCACACTCACACAGCATCTTCAGAAGTCCAACTTCCTCTAAAGCATCAGGTTTTACTAGGTGGATGATAGCTGTACCTTCAATTTTGCTTCCTATCTCAAATATAATGCTTCATTGCCCTCATTCGTGTTTATTATCTACTTGGCTTCCACCATTTATTTATATAATTGTAAAAATTAGCTCCCCCTCTGGAATATGAACACTGTGAGTGGAAAGGATGTTTTTGGTAAAATACAAATGAACGTTCTGTGTTCACAAGTCTCTGCCGATATCTCCTCTTTTGTCAGGGTTGACCATTAGCTCTGGCTGAGATACTACACAATCCCTCTCCTTTCTAAGGGCCAAGTTGCTTTGCTACTCCAGTAAAAGCATAGGAGAGGCTATAGCTACAAACAGTCACATCCCCTGACTACCATATAGAATATAAAAGCATCTAGTTGCTCTTGTACCAGCTATTCTAAAGCCTGCAGCTTTTCTTCAGTTAGAGGCCACTGTTTAACCCATCTTGGTTTCTCAGTTATCCATTTTAAAGGCAGGGCAGTTAGTACCTCTGAAGGACTGTCAATTTCTTTGTGTTTTTGTATAGCCTGAATGGCTGGTGACCTTTGTCTATATATCTTCTAATATCTTCCCCAGAAACATAAGTTTTGGGGGCTGCAGGAATGTTGATCAGGGTTTTCCATTGCTGCAATAGCTCATGGCCCAACAATTATATTGCAATGCTACATATGACCTCAGCCATCCTGTCTGTTGACACGGGAATTCCCCTCTGTGTGCTGTGATTACCATTAATGAATAAAGACATTGCCTTGGCCTGTTGATATGTCAGAACTTAGGTAGGCAGGGGAAAGTGGACTGAATGCTGGGAGAAGGAAGACATGACAGATGTCATGGAGCCACCAGAGTCAGACATTCTGAAACTTTGTCAATAATCCACTGCCATGTGGCAATATATAGATTAATGGAGATTGGTTAAATTAAGATATAAGTTAGAAAATAAAAGGCTAGAGCTAATGGGCCAACCAGTGCTTTAAATAATACAGTTTCTGTGTGGTTATTTTGGTTCTGGGCAGTCAGGACAAACAGGTGGCTCCTACACTCTGTCCTTCTTGCCATATGCATTTGACCCATCTCATGCTTTGTTTAACTTGAGATAGGGTTCCAATTCCGACTAACTGAATATTTACCTCTTGAAGAGGCCAATTTGGATGCCAAGATTCTGGGGTAATGATAATTATACTTGCATCGTTGTCTAGTAAGCCTTCAATAAAATTGCCATTTATACACACTCTTAGCTCCAGTCTTTGACCATTTATAGAACTCTGCCTGAATATATGATTTATATGTACTCCACATCTGTTCCATCATCCAGATCAGTATGCTTTTCACAGTAGGCACTGGATTTTTTAATTTTCCTGGTAAGACACATTCTCCACAGTAATTGGGAATGATTGAACCATGTTTATCATGGGGTCCTGTGAATGGTCCCTCAAAAAGTTGCCTTGTCTGTCTTTTGTTAACCTACATTCAGTGTTTCGATGTCAGCCTTTGCCATACCTTCTACATATACCTGAAGGCTGAATCCTCCCATTCTTGTAATTCCCAGAGGAGACATTATTCCTAGGAATTCCTTGTCTACAATTCCTTCTCAGATATTCTATTCTGCCACAATTAAAACATTTGGTGTTTTGATGTTTCCTCAGACCATTGGAAATTACTTCTACTCAACTTCAGTACTATAGTCAAGTGTCTCAACATTCATTGTATGTAAGATTCATCCATCCATTGGTGCTTATCTGACCTTTAAAGGCCCAAGGACCTTTTTACATTCTAAGTTGGGCTTTTTAAAAGCCAAAAATTCAATTATTACATGTCTAGCCCCTATTTGTACGGCCTTACTTAATCATTGTAAAAAGTCACTTAAGAGTGCTCTCTGACACTGTTTAACCCTAATATATGATTCAATTCTCTTTCCTAGTTTCCGAATCCTGTCACAAGCATTTAAAGCTGCTGTGCTACACAGAGACAAGGCATGTTCATCTTAAAGAGCCTGATCCTGAGGGTCAGAGTAAAGTCTCTCACCCAGAATTTGATCTAGGGAAATTTCAAGTCCTTTTGCTTTTCCATGTTGCTCTAAATTTTTGCTTATTTTCTCCAATAGCACTTACAAAGCAGCTGAGGTCCATTTTCTAGGACCACTGAGATTAACTGAATCTAATCTTTTGGTGTTGCCTTGTTCTTAAAGCCCACGTTTTGATCATTTTCATAATGAAGGATGAATGTATGCCATAAGAAACAATTGCTTGTTTAATTTCCTTTAGATAAGTCATATGCATGGGTTCCCATCTATATTTTTTGTCTACCTTAGGGTATTTGGTGCCAGATGATCTCACCAGAAAGGCAGGTAGATTATGCATAAGCTATCCTAGAGTTTGGTATATACTGATAAGGCTACCTTTTGTCTTTGTCCCTTTTGTCCCTGGTCATCAAATTTGATAAATTCCTCAACCTTTTAAAATCTTTTAAAACTGCCTTTTGTAAAGTCTGGGTCTCCTGTCCAGTGTTCTTTTCTAATGCCTCATTCTGAATAAAATTTCAAATCCTAATCTCTTTACTATTTATCTAACTTTTAAATTTTTATTTGGTTAGGTGACTAATACTGTGGTTTCCATTGAACTCTGTTTATTTGAAATTTTTCTTGAAACACAAGTAGAAATAAATACAGAATTGTTGTGAAACTTAGTTATCATTCTGAATTTTTAAGTTTTCTGCTTAAAGAGTGCTTCATAAGCTATTTGGAAAAGGGTAAATTTCTTTTAATATTTAGAATATATTAACTTCAGATTTGATGAGTATTGAAAATAACATAACTTAAAAACAATAATATAGACATTATATTAAATGACCTTATTAGCTATGTTAACCTTTTTGTCTTTTTGATTTAAAAAAGGAAAGTAGATATTTCTCTATTTTCTCCTCTAAAGCCAAGTTAGAAAAAAGGCAATTAGAGCTTCAGGTGCAATGCCTAATCTGGAAATGTTTCCCTGATTGTGCATTTCAGAAAGAGCACCTGTAGAACAGGGGCTACCTTAAAACGACTGAAAAGTCTATGACCCTTGAGTCCTGTAAAACACAGGAGTCCATTTCAACATTCTACAACCTTGAGCTCCACCCTCTTGTTGGAGCTTATCATGTTATGTTTAACAGTGAGCTACCTTAGATCTCAAAGGAAGAACCACATCTATGGAAAAATGATCTCGTCGTTGTGGGTACTTGAGAATTACCTGCAGCTGTGATCTGTAATGCAGTTCTCTACTGTGGTCTTAAGGGATTAAGCAAATGGTGCCTGAAAACTTGGATGTCAAGGACAATGTTGTTTCTAAGCCGAGATCTGCCAGGAAATTGTAACTGCTGTTTAAAATTACTTTTAATCCAGTTCTGAATATTCTCTTGCTGCTTACCAGAGCCCTGTGCTCCCTATCAGGAGCTGCAAAATGGATGTAGTCATGCATGTGCTTGAACATACTTCCAGCCTTCTGTCTTGATAACAAAATTACAACATGGGCATATTTTGGCTAATAACTTTTGAGGTTCAAATTCAAGATCAGGTAACCTCATCAATTTTGGCAACATGGTGTGCCACAAGGCAAGAAGGTTGAGCAGTAACAAGGAAACTCACAGCACAAAGTCAGGAAGCAGAGAAAGGATAGATCAGGGACCTCCAATTCCATTCAGTGCACATTTACATAAATACTTGTTCAGACCACTTAAGAACATGGATGATGGAAGTGATTTTCTGATTTCCTTCTGTGATGCTTAGGGGACAATAATACCAGAAGTGGTTGAATGAATAATGTCCAGTGTATAGTCTGATTTATTGTTGACGAATTCCCTCTAAAATTTAACTTGCAGGAAGATTTATGGAGTTAAAAGATATATTGGGGGTGTTTGGGAGGCAGCAGATAGTGGGTATTGTTATGATACCTTGTACACATGTGTAAAATTTTCAAAGAACCAATAAAAATCCTTAAAAAACAAATTGAAAAACACAAATACTAGAGGCAATATGCAATTACAACATTCTTAGAAAACATGAGTGGTTGACATAATTTTCAGAATAGAAAATATGTCTCCTCATTAATAATAATAATTGATGGTTTTAGCAAATATTCCTGCCTCTATGAGTTAGTAGGTATAGCATTGCTTTATGTATGTTTTGTGGCAATTAAAAGTTTCTTTTCATACTCTACACCTAAATATATATTTAAAGACACATTTTTTTCTGCATTATGCAAATTGAATTGCTCACATTTTATCTCCTCTTAGATACTGTAACAAAAGAAATCGAGCCCATCAGATACCGAGGTAATCACCCTCTGTTATGGTCACCCTTCTCAATTTCATCACTAACATCGTCTTCCTCCAAGCCCCAGGGAAAGCATCTTATAATCATTTTCTTTCTCTTTCTATTTCTCACTAGAGCTAATCCATTCATCATTGTGCCCTGACAGGTTTGTATATGTGTGTCTATCTATTATGTTTCTTCAGCCTTCATTTCCACCTTAATAGCCAACACTTTATTCCATGCTTCCTGGTTGGTCCTTCATCTGCATGATTGTACTACAGACCTCATCATTGTTTTGCCTCTAGGGTTTCTCCTTTGTACTTAATTCCCTATATCTTCTGGAACAATTTCCTCCAATGCTTATTTTTTTTAAATCAAGTATATTTGCTTGCTCTTCACCTTTCTAACTATTCTTCCTTGATTATAGAGTCCCACAATCCATTGCACTGCTTCACTGACCAGATGTGCTCTTTTTATTTCCTTATCCATTTCTTATTCAGAAAACACTTCTAATAAAAATATAATTATGTTATTTCCTGCATTTTTTCTCCCTTCAACCCTCCTTTCTTACACCATGTTTATCAAATTCATGGTCTCTTATTCTTAAGTTATTAGTGATATAATATTAGCGATATATATATAGCTTATAATATATATGAAAATAAATAAATATGAACTGATGAGTCCATTTACTGTTGCTTATGTGCTTATTCTTTAGGGCTGGCCACTTGGGATTGAAGGGATTGGATAACCAGTTAGGGTATTCATACTTGGTGAAGACTATTATCTCTTTCAATAATCTTAAATTGCCTATAGCTCTCTATCTAGGGGTGGGGCCCTCCCCAATGTCTCCCCTTTATGTTGGTATGAATACTGCTCTTCAGAATCTCCACACTTGTCAATTCACTTCCCATTCCTTCCCCCACACTTGTCTGTTTATTCTCCAACCTTAGTGTCAGCAATTTTTCAGGTCTTTACTGAATTTCAGTCTTTGAATTCCTTTGCCTCCATGTTTGACAATAGGGACTAGTTAAGTAAAATATGATCCAGTCATCCAATAAAATGAGTGAAGTCAGTGAAATTTTTTACACACACTTAACTCTTAAGTTTTTGTTAGAAACAACTATTTTCCAGTAGGGACAAACAAATTTAAACATAATTTCAATTGTGTATTATAAAGGGTTTCTTTTTCTTTCACTTTTTTTTATTAAAAATTTTCACCTCCTCCCCTCCACCCATTTCCCTCCCCCTCCACCCACTTCTGCTCCCCCTTCCTCTTCAGTCCAAAGAGCAGTCAGGGTTCCCTGCCCTGTGGAAAGTCCAAGGTCCTTCCCCCTCCATCCAGCTCTAGGAAGGTGAGCATCCAAACAGACTAGGCTCCTACATGCAATAGAATCAAAACCCATTGCCATTGTCCTTTGCTTTTCAGTCAGCCCTCATTGTTAGCCACTTTCAGAGAGTCCAGTTTGATCACATGCTCCATCAGTCCCAGTCCAGCTTGCTTTGGTGAGCTCCCATTAGATCAGCCCCAACTTCTCAGTGGGTGGGTGCACCCCTCGTGGTCCTGACTTCCTTGCTCATGTTCTCACTCCTTCTGCTCCTCATTTGGACCTTGGGAGCACAGTCCAGTCCTCCAATGTGGGTCTCTGTCTCTATCTCCATCCATCGCCAGATGAAGGTTCTATGGTGATATGCAAGATATTCATCAGTGTGGCTATAGGATAGGGCCAGTTCAGGTGCCCTCTCCTCAGCTGCCCAAGGAACAAGCTGTGGACATCTCCTTGGACACCTGGGAACCCCTCTAGAGTCAAGTCTCTGACCGACACTAAGATGGCTCACTTAATTAAGATATATGCTTCCCTGCTCCCATATCCACCCTTCCTCCATCCCAACCTTCCCATTCCCCTAAGTTCTACCCTTTCCTTCCCTTGTCACTTCTCTCTCCCCATCTCCCCTTACCCCCACCCTACCCCCACCCCCAAGCTCCCAATTTATAAAAGGTTTCTAAGCCAATAGACTGAAGCCTAGATTTGCTTACTGCAACTTTTCTGAGTACTGCTCTTGAGATTTATTCCCTTAGTCATCAGAATGATAAAGGAATGGAGGCTGGCCAGAGGGAAGTGCTGAGATTTATAGCAGTTAGATTTGGACAATCCTGGAGACATCTTCTTAGTTAAGGCAGACTCAAAAAGAACTGCTCAACTGAGCCCGCCGAGTCCTATATTACCATCATCTGTAGGATGAATGAGGTCAATGAGTGACACACAATAGCATCCATTCAGATAATTTGGAAATGACTATGTCAGTCTCTGAAATTCTAGAAAGAAACAATGAAGTTGCTCATCACAGTATAATAGCGACTCCCACTTAACAACATGAATAAAATTTCACTCAAAGTAATACTTAAAATTTCATCGTTGACATCATTCCTCCTTAGTTAAACCTCTTGGGAAGCATCCTCACACACATGCTCACAAGTGGGAAGTGGCAATAAAGGACCAGGAGCACTTAATAGCAACAAAGGCTTTCCTCTCAAGTGGGCTGTCATTGAGAATGGCAAGGGTACTGGAAAACCAATGAGCATCAAAAGCACCCCAATCTAGGCTTCTGGGTCCATCGTCTTGAGAAGTGAACTCTATGGACAATGGGAGGATGAGTTGATAGAAAGGGTTAAGTTGATTAAAGGTCTCCAGGTGAGAACTGAAGAGCTAGGAAGCAAGAAGAGCGTTGGCGAGTTCCTGCGAGTTTCTTCCTCCTCTCTGCAGCAGGCCTCTGGCCTCTAGCCACTTCCCTCGTGTCATGGCCCCGAAACGGCAATCTGCTCTTCTGCCTCAGTCCAAGAAACCCAAATCGGCTCCGTCCCCGAAACTGGAGGACAAGTCTGCCTCTCCCGGCCTGCCGAAGGGAGAAAAAGAACAGCAAGAAGCAATTGAACACATTGACGAAGTACAAAATGAAATAGACAGACTTAATGAACAAGCAAGTGAGGAAATACTAAAAGTAGAACAAAAATATAATAAACTCCGCCAACCGTTTTTTCAGAAGAGGTCAGAATTGATCGCTAAAATCCCAAATTTTTGGGTAACCACATTTGTCAACCATCCACAAGTGTCTGCACTGCTTGGGGAGGAAGACGAAGAGGCTCTGCATTATTTAACCAGAGTTGAAGTAACAGAATTTGAAGACATTAAATCAGGTTACAGAATAGATTTTTATTTTGATGAAAATCCCTACTTCGAAAATAAAGTTCTCTCCAAAGAATTTCATCTGAATGAGGGTGGTGACCCATCCTCAAAGTCCACTGAAATCAAATGGAAATCTGGAAAGGATTTGACAAAACGCTCGAGTCAAACACAGAATAAGGCCAGCAGGAAGAGACAACACGAAGAGCCAGAGAGCTTCTTTACCTGGTTTACTGACCACTCTGATGCAGGTGCAGATGAGTTAGGAGAAGTCATCAAAGATGACATTTGGCCAAACCCCTTGCAGTACTATTTGGTTCCTGATATGGGCGATGAAGAGGGAGAGGCAGAAGATGATGACGATGATGATGAAGAAGAAGAAGGCTTGGAAGATATTGATGAAGGAGATGAAGGTGAAGAAGATGAAGATGAAGATGATGATGAAGGGGAAGAAGGAGAGGAGGATGAAGGCGAGGATGACTAGCAGAGAAGACTGATGGATTCTGACTCTCTTTTTTTATTTTCTTTTTATTAAATTTCTCCAGTCCCTGGGAAAAAAAAAAAAAAGAAGAGCTTTGGCTTTTCAGGGCAGGTTCCAAGAATGGGACTGCATCAACGGGTCAATCATGTTTTTCTGGGTTAGTGTTGATTATTCCACTTCTCCCACATACAAGGTCTCACTATGCTTTCCATGCTAAGTGACTAGAATAGGGTTTGATCAAAACTTCATGTAGAAATTTCAGACAGTATTTTCTTTGCTATGCAAATATGCAAATATGTATATGATTAAAATCAAATGTGTCTTAGGAAGAGACATATGTAGGAAAAAAGTAACTAACCTAATATGTTGATCAAAATGGAGACCCATCCAAACACTTTCCTTTAGTAGCTAGCCCTTTTTCCTACAACCTCCATAACAAGAAGCCCTGGACTGTAGCCAAGGATCCATGAGTGTCTTCATTCACAGGGCTCACTGCTCATATGCAGTGCATTCCAACTCATTCTATTGTACTCAAACCTTGGAAATAGGAAAATGGAAATAGTTACTTAAGATGTATCTTATCAGTAGGGAATTAATCCTTGCCAGATAAGGCATCTATATTAAAACTTAAAATGTTGCTATGGAAAGTTAATTCTTTTTTTTTTGAAAGTTAATTCTTAAGATAGATAGAATAAAGCACTTTAAACAGAATAATATAAATAATATTAACTATGTTTTATATCTTTTTCCCTTTAAGGAAAAAAAATAACAAGTTACTATGACACTTACCATCTGGTTTGCAAGGTTATAAAGCAAACAACACAAGACAAGTAATCTTACAGGTATTTCAAACACAGTTTGTTAATGACATGATGCATGTTTACATGTAACAAATGTATTTCTTTCATAAATAATTAAAGAGCAAAACATTACTGTCCAGCTTTCATTACAAGTAATGAAACACAGTAGTATAGGGTGATTAATAGAGAATAGCAAACAAAAACGTAGTCCCTAATGTGTGCTAACATTTAGCGAGGATTTACTTAGTATATCAGCAGGCTAAATCTTATCAAGTTATTTATTTTTATATGGAGGTTATTATTTACCAAAAAATCATTGCTTTTCTTAAAATATATTGAAGTAAAAATATCACCATAATATAGAGAAGATTTGTATCCTGACATAGGTGAATCAGTTTTGCGTAGTTACCAACCTGTTATTCAGTTAAAGCAGATATACAACTGGGAAAGTGCAGATAAAGCCCACTCTTTTCTATCATGAAGGATAATTATAACAAAAAGGTCTTTCTTACCTTTACCCACACCATACCCAGAATCATACGTGTAGTATGTAATTCTCACAACTGACCATATAAAATATATTTTAATAGTCAACATTCAAATGGCATCATTGAGCTTGATAGGATCAAACCTGTCCCATGTCACACTGGGGAACTAGGACTCTTACTCCATTTAGCACCAAATCTAGCATGTCCACTTTGGCTGTGCTTCACACAGGCCGCAAGCACCTCCTTACCTTCATTGGCTAATTCAATGGGTTTTATGATTTCCACCCTCCACCTGCTGTTGACACCCAGAACTAGAAGACAAGGGCCATCAGTAAAACTGGTGTACTCATTATACCTTGCTAAATTTTTTTTTAAAAAGCTTCTTTAACAACACAAGAAATGCATCCTTCTTTCTGTAAAACAGACAGCAGATGTGCTATATACAAGGGCATGTATTTATTGCCATCCCATAAAAAGTAAGAAATGCTACAGAAAGAGCAAGTGCAGTATTCAGATATCAAAATGAACAGCCTAGTCTGGAACTGAATTAACATGAAGACTATTCTCATACATGAGAGGGCAGAATGTCTTGAGTAAAAAAGGGAGGGGTCAATGACAGAGAACGGTTGGGAGAAACTTGTTCCAACTTGACTTTGTACACTCGAGTTGTGTCACTTACTGCAGATAATTACAAGAGTCCCTTTGGTGACAGCAGTGCCAACCTGTCTCACGGAAACAGTCCTGTTTCCTGACAGGAAGACTCCATTCATCAAACCGAGCAACCCTGCACTTCTCATCAGGCCTGTTAACCGTCTAATCACGGTGTATCACCACTAAGTACACACATTAAGGGCACATACATCAAAGTGTAACTCTGTGTCATGGAAGAAATGTCACTAATGCTTTCAGTACATTTTCTTCACCAAAAATATTGTTTAAGTTTTTTGTTTTCAAAGGAACTTGTGTGTATATTGTTTTAATTTACACTTGTATGGGTAGAAAGCAATTGAAGCCTAAAAAGCTAATGTTTTAATACTTTTCATAACACGCAAATTAACTCCAAGTGTTTTCTGTTCATAATATAATTTATTTAAATCTTAAGAAGTTTGAGATAGATGATGATAGAGATACAAATAGATAGGCATTAAATAATTAAGAAAATTAAATATCTAACTATGTATCAGTTGATTAGAAATATTAGTAATTTTCTGAGTCAATATTCTGAACCCAGTTTACAAGGAATAGTGAATTGGAAAGTGTTACTCAAATGGCTTTAAAAAAATTCTTCTAAGCCTTTCTGTCAGAAGGAGACATGACATTTTGGTAAATTAGAGAGTGGAGGCTGCTGCTTCCCTTCAGAAGATGTAAAACGCTTCACTTGGTACTAATGTACATAAAGCAATTAGTTACTTGTCGAGATGGGTGTTCCCCAAGGCAGTGCACTTTCTCCATTAGTATTTATATCTACATGCCATTACACACTGGGCAGCACTAACCAGATGAGGGACGCTCGGAGAATTACTCAAGTCATGTGCTATCAGGAAGAAAGACATTAGCCAGCACTATTAGCATACAGGTGGTGCTGCTTCACTTAGTTTCCAGTGACATTATTTTAAATGCTTGCTGGAAAGGCAACATTAGGGAACTGACTAATTAACCCAAACAAAAAGAGATTTTCTAATTATAATTTACTGGAAAACAATTTTGTTTCAGACATGTGACAGTTTTTCAGAGGTTACCTCCTCTCTCTTTCCTGAATATTATGCCCTCTTCAGATAAGAAATTCAAAGGTCTCTTCTACTAGGAAAATATTAAAAACATATTAGAAGAAACTCAATAGAATGGTCATAAATAGAAAGCAATAATGTCCAGCCACACCATGGGTTAGAGAACAGATCTGAACATAGAGTATGATTACATTATTTTCTATTCTATCACTGGCTCATTTTTTCTACATACTTCTCTCTTACTCCAGTCTATTGGACATTTGTGTTTTAAAGACATCACTTTGACTCCTCTTTTAAAAGAGTTGTTCTATTTTAAAAAAAAAATACATTAAATTCTGAACTGGAGGCTTTCTACTAAAAGTGTTAAAGATTATCTTTCTCATTGACAGCAGTTTCAGAAAATAGCTGCTATAATAATAATAATAATAATAATAAATATCAGGTTGCTGAAAATTATCACTGGAATGTCCCTTTTTTTTGCCAGATGTCTCAAATAACCCATATAAATAAAATGAAACACTAATCGTAGAAAATCTCAAATTAATTTTTATACTTGTTTTTTAAAAAAAATTGATTTTTTTTTATATTTCTCAATATGCAGTTCTGGCTGACTTGGAAAGTCCTGCATAAAGTAGGCTAGTCTCTATCATAGAGATACGTCTACCTCTGCCAACCAAGTGTTAATATTAAAGGCATAGACTACCATGCTTGCTCTAAATATTTACCATTTATTTCAAAATTGTGGTTATTTTCAAAATAAATCTCTTATGTTTTATTATGTAGAGTAAGATGAAAGATCTAGTTACCTTCCTAGAAATAATAAATTTATCTACAGCAATAAAATTTTTAAATACAAAAAATGAAAAATTTAATGATGATGATCAATGAGTTATAATAAAACTCATTGTTTCACTGCATACCTAGACATTGCAAATGTCATGTATATCTAAGAAAATTCACATATTTGATATAGTAATTAATTAGGACTTCTAAACAGATAGAAATTTAGAATCTAAATACATAAAAATTCACTGTTCACCTACCAAAGATATTAAATTCATTTACATCCGGTAAGACCTACAGATAAAATTAATCTTTTTCTTACTAATTTTTATAGCTGATTGAATAATAAGACAAAGAACAAGGAAATTAAACTGTAAGATGCAAATATATAAATCCTAATATCCAAAGAGAAGGATATTGCTATATGAGCACCAATGTATGAAGTCCTTTACCTCTGTTTTACAGAGCTGAGATATTGAGCTCACAGTTGTGCTTTCAATGAGTGCGCTGTCATTTAAGCAGATCCCCTTCCTATTATAAATATTGAACAAAGAGAAGCTAGCCTTGAGTACTTGCTCAAAATAAAACAAAATCTACAGATAATGGACAAGGTCAATGGTATGGAACTAATTCTTGATCAACATCCCTCACCCAGTAAGTCAGGGAGGAATATTCTGTTCTGATGTTAAAATACTGAGCATGGTAGGCAACTCAGGCCTTTCTAAGGATTGCGAGCCTTCCCTCTAATCATCAAATTCTATACAGTCCCATCCCATTGCTCTCCCTCTCAATAACTGTATAAAGACTCTTGCAATATTGTGTCAGAAAAACTCAGTAAACAGAAACTGAGTTTATACAGGAATGAATCACACAGATAAGTATATTGTTCAGTTTTAAGTAATTAAATCAATGTAAACATATATCATGAATGGTTGAAGTAATGTGTCTTACCTACTTTACAGTCAAATATAAACATCTCAATCCATATTCCTAAAAATTAAAGTGATTACTATTTTATTTTGTAGAGTAAAAAATCTAATCTCCATAAATTATGACCATTTGTTTCGTCCGGATAACACAGTGAAGTGAAATTATTGTTCTAAATACTTTACCTGAACATTGTATTGTCAAGATTTGATACAATTATATTTCTAAAAATCAACTGATTTATGTTTTAAATCACCTGGTTTTGTTTCAGATATCAAGGAAAATTATCTTAAAATGTAAACAGTGTTTCCTTTAACATATTCATTAAATGACTACTTTTTCTAAATAAGATACTGTTACAGGCTTGACTACAGTTTGTAAGGCCTAATGCAACAAGAGAGTTCAGGAATTAGCCACGGTCAGGCCATTTTGTGTGCATACTCATTTTGCTTAAATAATAATAATTCCTTGAGCTAGAGTGCCAGGGTTCCAGGGCTAACAGAGCCTGCTTTTCCAGATTCTTCCCTTTTCCACCCTGTAATGGCTGACCACAGATGAGGTCTATCAGTCTCATGGTCTTTAATCTATTACACAGATTATTTTGTCCCATTTTAGCCATGTTCCCTGACTGTTGTTGTCTATTCTCCTCAGCATCTTGTACTGCCATAGGACTCTCGGGTTGCAGGGCAGTGTTGTGCAGGCTGTCATAGAGTAAAAATATTGAAGATCCAACCCAGTTGTCAATTTTATGAGCTGCAATACTATCCTACTAGGCAAGATGTGCCTTTTAATGTACTGGCAGTGCCCCTGTTACAAAGGTAGCCTATTTCACTAATTGGATTTGGGGATTACACTACAAGACAAAATCTGTTGCAAATACGGTAAACCCGGTCAAAAGCAATGAAAAAGAGGTCTGAGGCCCTGGTAACCAACTTAAGAAGGCTACATAGTTAAACTGACATACCATCAAACCACTTCCAAAATATCTGTTTATTCCCACAGATGAGGTCTACTTTCTGCCTTGAACAGCGGAACTTCTCTTTTTCCTGTGAATACTGGTAAGTGTAAAACTCAGATCCATTGCCTTTCTGCCCTATAACTTATGCAACCTGTGAGCAGAGAAGAGGTTCTGTTTCCCCATACTAGAGACTTTTTGGTTTTTTTTCTGAATAATACCTGCAATGTTTTTGAGTCATCCATCCCTGTGTATGTCCTTCTTACCCACTTTAACCAAATTTTGATATTTGATATATTCAAAATTTGATAATTTCATGATGGAGTTAGCAGAGCATTAAACCATGCCTGGTCGATGCCAAGAGTGGAGATGATGGCTACAGAAACCACATGCCATTAAGCTCCTTTAACTATTGAAAAAAATGGAGTGCCATGACATATTAACTTCAGGTCCAACCGAGGAAGGTTATAAAGATGTACATTGAGCTACCAATCACCTGGAAGTTTATTGGATTGATTGCTTTTATCTTGGGAAGTTGGGAAAGCCTTCTGGAAGATTAGAACTTGAAAGATATGCTGAGCTTATCCTGGTGAAGATGGGGAAATGAAATTACTTTAGAAAATGGCATGTGACTGAGCATTAAAGAATGGAAAGAATATCCCATGCTGGTTATAGTGTATAGACCGAGTTAATATAAAATAGACAGAAGAGATTAAAAAAATTATAGGTTGACACCAAAGCAAGGAATGGCATGAATACCAGTATAGTGAGTTTGAATTTCACCTTATAAGCAAATGCAAGCCAGTGAGTAATAAGATCACAGGCGGGCTGAAGAGTGAAATGAGAGAGTAAAGATGAGAAGAGATACTCAAGCCCAAAGCCTAGGTGGGAAGAGAGTTATACTGTCTATTCAGAGCTGGGTTGGAGATGTAGCAACAAGGTCTGGTTAGGAAACAGAGCAAATGAAGTATTGACAGACACGTGGGCAGGGGATTGTTTAAGGATTACAACTCTTAAGCAACTTAGTCAATAAAGCAGAAAACCCAAGTCCTTGAACAATTCTCAAATCTTTAATGAAGAAACAAATGATGAATCTATTCACAACCTTAAAAGAGAAAACATACACTGTAATGGAGAGACATTAGTTTGTCATAAATTCAAAGGAGATTCATTTAAAAATGAGACTCATCTAACTATTGAGAGATCAGAGTGTTGACTGCTTTCGTGAATAGAGTTAGGAGAATGAATTTTCTGCTATTATCATTTTTTTTCTCAGATCAATCAAGAGTCAAACTTTCTCTCAGGTAACATAGGAATGTTTCTTTCTATGTAAGTGTCATGTGAAAACATAGTACTCTAGTCATTGTGGATGTCCTGGACAGACTAGAGTTCTCAAACTAGAAAAATGTGTAGATCCCCTATCAAGTCTCAGGCATAGTAAAAAGTGTCAGGAAAAGAAATAGGAAAAATGCTAAATAGCTCATAGACAGTGGGGATCAAATATGGTCCCGACACTGATAAGAGAAAAATCTTCCTGCCTAGATCAGAGCCTCTGTAAACCAGAGGGTGAATTTTCACGGAGTGATTTTGTTATGTAGAAAGCAAAACTAACTCTCCCCACGCACTAAAATATCATGGAACTAGCAATATGCCAGTTTTAAACACCATTTTATCCAAAGGAAAATGTAACTAAAGCCAAATCCTTGAGTAACAGTAAGATATTTGTCATTCCAGTGCTTTGAGGTAGTTTTCAAAGAAAAGTGGCCCAAAACTATGTTTCAAAATTAAGACTATAGTAAAGGTATAAAAGGATAGTACCCATAGCTATAGTTGTTTTTTTTTTCTTTATAGAGACATAAATACATGTTTTGCAACTTAAAATATTTATTATATATCTTGGCATCGCATAATTGAGACATATGTATTTTAGGACAAATATCGGGAGATGCAAAATTCAATAGCAATGTCTATACTGTTTAAACAATGGAAGCATCAGGTAAGTAATGACATTTGGACAGCAAGTCAATATGACTATGAAAGGTCTCCAATAATGAGCAAATTCAGACCAGTGCACAGTTTGTGGATCTGGCCTTCTTATTGACAAAGGTTGCTTTCAATCACACTGGATCTATTACCATATCAGTCATCACTTTAAATGAGTACAATGTTATCATTGACAAAGACATCACTTAAGCAGAGAAAGTAAAGATTCTCAATAACAAAATAATGAAAGGTAGGTTGTTCACTGCAGGAAAATGAAAAATATATGTTAGAGGTCTATCTGGGAATGGTGTAGACACCAGGGACCGATGCAAAGGGAAAATGCTTACTGTCTCACAAGGATGGCAATTGACAATTAATAACATATTGTTATTTATTGACCTGAACACAAATGAATATTTTCCTTGGTACACAAATTAAGATATGGAAGTGTACTGATAAAAATGATTTACATCAGGATTAAAATATTGGCAGCTTTATGGAGTGAAATGTCACAGTTTTCTGGGATCTTCAAGTTTACATTTCCTTCTTTGAATCCCTGTCAGGCTTCCTGAACTGCAGAGTTTAATCAATGCTTGGGGTAGCAATAATATAACACTGAGCATTTCTCTTGCTGAAAAGCCACAGCCACTGTAGTGTAAAACAGCACATGCATATCCTAATATCCACAGTGCAAATTAAACTATTACACTGATTAAAAAATTATGCTTTTTAAAGAAGACTGTGTTTTCACTGAATAAACTCTTCATGGCTACTGCTTTCACCCAGCACATCTGCCTTGCATCAAAAACTAAAAAGAGATATTTTTAATTCTCAGGAGCACAGTAGTAGGCATGAATATGTGTATTTCAGTCTTCTTCAAGCACCTGGGGTTAGTGTCTAATTTGGCTCCATCATTGAAGCACCCAGTTATGATTCACACTGACTCCAACAAAGGGAAGAAAGGACGCCATACGGATGCAAAGGATGTAAGATATTCCCTCAGCTTATCCTCCTACACACACGTTCCCAGAAGCTTCTACGAATTCAAGAAATCAAAGGAGAAAGACAGTATGAAGAGACAAAGGAAATCAAGAGTGAGATCTGAAGCAGCTCCAGCTGAGCAGAGGGACCCTGTGCGATCCCAGGACACATTGGACCATTAAGGAAAATCATACAAATGAGTGTGAGAAATAGCTGGACAATTTTATGGTGGGGGTAGGAAGAGCCTGCACAGTATAGATGCATAAAGGTCACAGGGAAGGGAGATGGGAGAAAAGAGGCGCACAGCAATCTGCCTTTATTAGGGCCAATGATTACTGCTCACCTCGAAATTGCTTCTGAGGCCTATAAAATATCTGGGCTTTTAAGTGACGAGGAAATACTGTTGCTACTTACGCATCTTCAAATGATGGGGATGGATGTCCTCTATAAAGGCTTTAAGAAAACATTTTAAGTAAAAGTTAACTCTTTTTGCTTTGGAGATCATTTTTGTGGATTCACTTTGTTTTGCAGTTCTAAGGAGAAAAATTAAGGCCTAACATTAAATCTTTTTATAATAAACGAAAATTAAATTTAATACACAAATGATTTTCAAATGGATGTTTTTATTTTGTTTATATTCATATAAAATATACCAAGCAAATACTCACTACAGGCAAAAATGAATAGAATTAATGTCAAACACATTATATTTAAAACCAGGGGTTTTGGTTTATTTTTTCTCTAGATCTTCAAGCATTTATCCGTGATTTTTAGTTTGCTTGCAATTACATTTTTGTAGGAAACCTGGAAAAATTTGTAAAACATTCCCCTCTAAATATTGGGAATATCTATGAAATGAGAGCCTTTAATCAGTTTATACTTTTGCATTGATTTCACAATCAGCAGACCTTGCCGGCAATCAAAATATCTCTTGCCTGACAGTTTGTGAAGGCAGCGTAAACATATTATCATAAAACACATGAAAATAGTGTAAGCACCAAGCATCACTGCTGGCATCCCCTTTAGATAGGTGGATTTATCACAATTAAAAAACAGAGAAAAACTACAGCTAGACATATTAAAATTTCTGGCAGGCATTTGAAACCGATTGAACTTCCCTCTGCAGGTAAAGTGGATGGAGAAGGTTTTACCTAAAAAGAAGCTGAGTCTAAAAAAGAAAAGACTGCATGCTAAGTTCTGTAATAGGAAAAGAACTCTTTCTTAGTGTAAAGTTTTCCAAGAGAAGAGATACTTCTAAACGTAGAAAAAATAACAGGCAGAAATATAAAAAAGAATAACAAAAACAAAAATAGCCGGCAAGACTGTTTTTTCGTAGTGCATTAGACAAACCCTTCTACCAGGGCCATGAAAACCCTTGCCAGTGTCTTACCATAGTCACTCAAGAATCAAGAGAAGAGCTGAGGAAACCATCGAAATGTGGGAACACCATTAACTGCTCTGTCTCCCAGCAGTCAGTCAATGTTTCAAAGAAAGCAAAATGGCATTTTACTTAAAAAAAAAAAAGAATTTAAAAGAAAGCAAAATAATTGGCTACAGTTTATTTAAGAGAGATTTGGAGGCTCAAACTGCATTGGTTGAAATCCATTGACAGCAGAGCTGGAGTATTTTAGGGGAACACTAGTTATAGCCATATATTCAAAGCAAATATATGTGATCATCTGCCTAACAATATAAACCCTAAGTATACCAAGTATGATAAGAAGAATGCCATTGAAAAACAATAGTTAATTAATATTGATTATATTAGGTTAATATATTACTTACTTGAATTTCCTATAAGTTACCATAAGCTAAATAATAAAAATTATTACATTTACTTACTTTCTTGTCATTTCTATTTCTCTGAAATATTTTCCCCAAGATGTTTTGGATCTATATTCTTCAGAGATTTGCTCATAAAGTTGATAATGATAACATAGCAGTTGGACAATTTGTCCTCTCTCTCTCTCTCCATTAAACAATGCTAAATTACTTTGGTCTGACAAAATGTAGCACCTCCCAGCCAAGTGATAGATAGGAATCACCAGCCTTCTGTGAGGTTGCCACATAGGAATCATGCTGAAATCATCATGAGAAATGGTTAGGAGGTTGATTGAGCTGCTCGGTGCCACATTGAAGTGTTCTGCAATGTTCATATTCTGACTCTTATCCTCCCAAGAGTGCCATAAAAAACTTTTATTCCTAGTTTCCAGATGAGGAAATGCAGGTATAGAGCAGTGATCATGACCCTACTAGGTGGGAACTGAGTCCAGACTCCACATAATCTCTGTAAGTCCCAAATATAACTGTGTTAGTTCTCTACACAGTTGAAGTGACTCAATTTATCATGTTGTAAACATACAAATATGCAATGTGAGTATATGAAGTTTATGTACCTGCATATGGATATGCATATAACACATTTCTTAAAATCTTACACCATATGCATATTCACAATAAGACTTTTTAAATTTTCATGAATATTTAGTATGTATGTGCATATTTGTATGGTCATACCCCTGTTCTGGTGCAGGTCATATAATGAAAATGATATATAAGACTTTTTAAATTTTCATGAATATTTAGTGTGTATGTGCATATTTGTATGGTCATACCCCTATTCTGGTGCAGGTCAGATAATGAAAATGATATTCAGGAGGCAGTTCTCTCTTTCTACTGTGTTGCTCTGAAGAATGAACTCAGGTCATTAGATTGGGTATCAGGCCTTCATCCACAGCAAACCATCCTACCAATCTGTGATAACGGTCTGTATTATATATTAAGTTGAGAAATAAATGTTCATATAGATATAAATTTTCAATATAAGAAAAATAACTGAGGCACAGAAGACCTTATTTTTGAAAATTAACACTTGTTGTTTCCCAATGTAGATCTTCAGACAATTTCCTAATACTTGATAGTTTACAATTGCAGTTCTGCATATTTTAAAGGATTTCTCTATAATTGTCAAGATTATACGCAGCCATAGTTGCTACTTAAAAATGTTGTTTCTATTCATATATTATCAGTGACTGTATCAGTAGATAGAGAACATTTTCTTCTGCATCTGTTCATATATTATCAGTGACTGTAACAGTAGATAGAGAACATTTTCCTCTGCATTTCAGATTCATAGCAGCAATGATATTTGTCAAATTACCAAGTGTGTCAGGTTGCAATCACTTGTGAAATAAAACAAAGAAATATAACCATTTTGAAGCCAGAACGGAAGGATGTATTCTAGATTCAGTGTGCTGCTGTGACAGCACACACACACACACATACCACACGACCAACTAAGAGAAACAAGAGATTTATTTGGTTTACATTTCCAGGTCACAGTCTACCATTGAGTAAAGTCGGGAATTCAAGTGGGAGCCTGAAACAAAAACTCCGGAGGAACTCTGCTTGCTGGCTTGCTCACACTCAAGCTATGGCAGTTTTCCTGTACAGCCAAAACAATCATTTTATGGATCATGCCACCCATAGTGGGCTGGGCCCACCTGCATTAATTCATAATCAGGACAATGCCCCATGCACGTACCCACAGACCAATCTGATATAGACAATCGTCAATCAAGGCTTTCCTCTCAGATGACTTGGGCTGTGCTACAAACACAAATGGTGTCTCATATGTGTGTATAAATATAAACATGTATACACATGTGTGTTTATTTGCTGGCATCATAGCAAATCTTTCATTAGAATCAGGAATCTCTTCTTATCTCCACTATAGAAATAAGGCACACATACATATATACAAAATCTAACCGGGACGGTTTCTAAATTAGTCATTCATTTGTTTATTACTTTGGATTTATTTTCATAGATACTTAAATTAAGACATAAAGAAGATAAGGTTCTAGTTGATTAGGTACTGAGAATTAAGAATAGTTATATAGATTCTAATATCTCTATTCTTACATATGTTGTTTAGACTCTAGAAACATGTTTTCTAGCCTCAAAAGCATAGTGTTTCTCTGAACTCAACCAGTATTTTGTAAAAAATTCTTAGCAATGTTTGCAAAGTCTTCCATATTACTGAATTGTATCCTCACGAGAACTAATTACATCAAAATTCCCCCTTGTTCATTCTGCACAAAGTAGCACGTTGAACCATTTAGATTCTTTTCTAATAAATTAAGATATACTTCATAGGCTAAAATTGTTTCATTAAAAAGCATTTGAGAATAACAGAGAAAGAGGAGCAGAATGCTATTTTTATGTAATCTAAAAGCAAAATAGTAAGTTATCTAAAGAGTGCTTTAGAAAGTGAGCTTTCTAAGTTTATTGCATTAAAACATAGATTTCTGAATTTATGTGGAATTTCTAAACATGGAAAAGGCATTTATATGCATATATGTATATATACACACATATATGTGCACACCACACACACACACACACACACACACACACATAAATTTAAGAACTGTTTTAATTACAAAACCCAAGCATGTTCAATCATGTCTTCTCTACACAAGTACAGCTTAACAGGAATCATAAAATGGTAAGTTAATGGCAAGTATGTATAGCAAGTATAGTCATAGACAATAGAAAATGTTTTACTGTACAAATGTAAAAGTTTTCAATATAAAGTTGTGCATTGTGATTCATGCCTGTATTCTTAGCGCTTGGTAGACTGATGCAGAAGTATAGAAAATTGAAGACTGGCCTGAGTTATATAGTGATACCCTTTCACACAACAAATGTGAACCAAGGAAAAGAAACCAAACAAAGTTTACAGCATTTTCCTGATACATGGATCTTCTTGATTATTCCCTGGCATTCTGAGAACCAACAACACAATATATTCCAAGAATATGAAGAATCTGATTATAGCATTGATTATTAATAATTTAAAAGTAATAAATAAACCAACAAGAAAAATATTGGGTGCTAGTGTAATATATAACCATTAAATATGTTTTTTTTTTCATACCCAGCTATTTATTCTTGGAAGACTGTAGGAAGTTAAGACATTCCAGGCTGAGAAGAGAAAACTGAGAGCCTGCCTGGTGCTGTCCGAGGTCCTAATCTTGCCTAGGCAGTGAGGGGCAACCATGCCTTGTCAACTGAAGTAATAGGGGCGGCAGGGCTGCGTTCTCAGCACCCCCGGCCGCCTGCCAGGCTAGCTTATGCCCAAAATAATTACACAGACACTGTATTCTTTTAATCACTGCTTGGCCCTTTAGCCCTAGCCCTTACTGGCTAATCCTGTTATCCCGATCAACCCATCTCTAATAATCTGTGAGAACCGGTCTTACCGGGAAGATTCTAGCCTAGTCCATCCTGGGTCGGAGCTTCATGCCGGGAGCGGGGCATGGCGTCTCTCTCAGGTGTCTGCTCCTGAGAGGAAAGCTGTCGAGACTGAGCTCACTTCCTCTTCCTCCCAGAATTTTGTTCTGTTTACTCCTCCCACCTATCCTCTAACCAATAAAATGGGCCAGGGCAGTGCCTTTATTAGCCAATGACCTTCCTCCATCATTTCCCCTTTTTCGGTTTAAACAAAAAAAAAAGGCTTTAACTTTAACATAGCAAAATTACATATAACAAAACAGTTATCAAGTAAAAGTTACAATAATCTTTATCATAACTAAGGAAAACTATAACTATAACTAACTATTCTTAACTCCATCAAAGACTCCAGAAAGATATAATATTACCTAAGTAAACAAGAACTAAGAAACTTCAAACTCTAGAAATGACAAAGACATCTCGCTGCCTGGACAGTCACCCAAAGTTCTTTTGTACCGTTGGGGCATCCATCTTCAGCCTTCAGGCCCATGGTATCCAGCAGACATTTCCATAAAGCAGGAAAATTCAAAGTCAGTTCAGTCACTATCTGTTGTGTCCTGCAGAATGTCTCACAGACTCTTTCATGAATCAGGAACCCCGAAAGATCATCTCACCTTAGGCAAGTTCAGTAGTCCTCTCTCTGCGGGTTCTCTGTGTCCAGTTTATGCAATAGTCCAGGCAAGAGCAGTTTCTTGCCCAAATGGCTATCAAACTCCATAAGGTGCCTCTTCGATGCCCATCTTCCTCTTGAAGTAGATTGGTGCTGCCAGGAGCAGAGTGTCTCATTGTCATGAAAAGTCCTAAGTTATTAAAACATTAAATGTCCTATTCTGTAATCTTTGAAAGACATGAAGAATGTCTATCTAAAATATATCTCTATATATCTAGAAAATCTAACTAATATGACTACAAGCTTTACTATTATCGATGATTATCCATTAACAACCTATATTTCTTAATTATACAGTACATATTTAAATGAACTACACAATCACAATACCTTAATCAAAATCAGAAACACTTATACATATAACAAAATTGACCTTAAATCTCTATCAATAAAGCAAAATCTATACTAATGCAAATTATTCATATCTATATCATATCCCCCTTTAAATGTAAAAGAACATTTATAAACATTTTTTGGGAATATGGGCGCAGTTATTTCTCTCCAAACTGCTTCCTGCTGAATGGGGGCGTCGTTAATTAGGTCTTTCATGGTACAACCTGTGTGCTAGTTTCATCTCAGTTGGCAGTTGAGCGAAGCAATTTTTTGAAGGCGTTCACACCAACCCTTCAGGAGGGCGTGGTCCATCATACCAAATCGGAATAGAAGAAATGAACAGCGTCTCATCCTCTGTGAAAACAAAATAAGAAACTCCTTTCCAAAGTATCATATCCTTAGATCCAAATTCATAATATCTATGTTGGATTAGTTCAGCAGTATTTATAAATAAATATCTTTTAGCATCTGTTTCTCCTTCCTCAGCATTTAAACAATTCAAAGAGAGCATAATAGCATACAGTATCAAAAGTCTCTGTGTATTTTCCATCTTTGTACACTTTGTTTTAACCTCTATTTTGTTTATTTTTACTTTCAACTCTTTGCTTTTTGAGACAGGTTCTCTGTATCTTTGACCTGAAGTAACTCTGTAGACCAGGCTGTCTTTGAACTCTCAGAGATCCGCCTGTCTCTGCCTCCCAGGCATTCGGGATTAAAGGTGTACACTACTACACCTTGAACTCACAGAGATCTGTTTGTCTCTGCCTTCTAGGCACTGTGATTAAAGGCGTGTGCTACCACACACAACAACTCTCTTCCTTTTTTTTTTTGTTTTTTACTTTAAGAATTTTGACTTTTAGTCTGCATATATTTTTAACACGCTGTAAATCATTTAGAAATTTTCTGTCTTTGAATCTCTCTTTACTGTATATCTCTCTTTTTCTGACCACACGAGTCTTTAATTTACCAAGCAATATCAGTAGGATTAAAGGCGTGGCTTTGCCGGCTGGATCCAGCCCATTCCTTAGCTTTCCAGCCTCATGGCTGAGGTACTGGCTGTAGCCAGCAAGCGAGCTTCAGCAGCCTTTGCTTGCAAACCGCACGAACCGCCTGTGTAAAAGAGTCAGAGTTTGTCCTGGCAGGACAGCCCAGAAAGCTGGCATTTTTAAACGGCGCAGCTTTTTTCCAGCTGCGGCTGAAAACCGAAAAGCATGTGTTCAGCTTTTCGTCAACACCGTTTAAGTGTTTCGTGGCAGGACCTCTTAATGAGCTGCAAGCTTTGCAGCTAAAGCTGAGTCAGGAAGCCTCTCTTAGATGAGGCGCTTGCTTGCCTCTAGCAAGCAGAGTAGAACCGAGAAATTGCTGCTACCAAGAAACCAGGCACAATGCTTTCATTTTGTTCTAGAATTACTTCCCAAGCTGTCTCAGGCTTTACGTGGAAGCAGTTGTCCACGTGGGCGCCATATGAAGTAATAGGGGCGGCAGGGCTGCGTTCTCAGCACCCCCGGCCGCCTGCCAGGCTAGCTTATGCCCAAAATAATTACACAGACACTGTATTCTTTTAATCACTGCTTGGCCCTTTAGCCCTAGCCCTTACTGGCTAATCCTGTTATCCCGATCAACCCATCTCTAATAATCTGTGAGAACCGGTCTTACCGGGAAGATTCTAGCCTAGTCCATCCTGGGTCGGAGCTTCATGCCGGGAGCGGGGCATGGCGTCTCTCTCAGGTGTCTGCTCCTGAGAGGAAAGCTGTCGAGACTGAGCTCACTTCCTCTTCCTCCCAGAATTTTGTTCTGTTTACTCCTCCCACCTATCCTCTAACCAATAAAATGGGCCAGGGCAGTGCCTTTATTAGCCAATGACCTTCCTCCATCAGTCAACTGTCAACGCATTGGAATGCCTGGGTTCTGGGAGGGTTTATGAGTTTTTTGCCATTGTTAAATAAACGAGTCTGCTCCATCCCTTTCCTCAGTTTCCTGGCATCTGTGATCGTAGACGATGGGCATTCTTTTCTCCTCCCCTGAGGATGATATTCGGGCTCAGTTACAGAAGAAAACTCAGATCATTTTCCATGACTCAATAAAGATATTGTTGTCTACTAATTTAATACAAGTAACAAGGCTAAGAATTTCGTGCCCTGAAAGCTTTATTTCTAGATTCAGTCACTGCCACATGCTTAAAGCAACACTTCTGTTGCCTCCCGTGTTCTCCATTAATACCGCTGACATAACCCTGAGTATGTTATGATGGATTCTTTGTTTAGACCTATCTTCTTAACCTTGCTGTACTGCTCAAGGCAGGTCACTGTACTCTTTTTAAATATTTCATATATAGCAAGTGATTAATAGACTTGTAGCTATTATGGATTAATGAGTACTTACAAGTGAAGATATTATATAAAGACATTAGAAAATGATATTCTTTCAATAACTTGCAAGTTATTTGACTCTTTGAAGTGAGGCTATGCTTCTCTTTTAGGTACGAGTTTCATTTCGTGTGAAAACAGACATATTAAGAATCCAGGGAAACCGGTGAATATGATGACCATAGACTTGGAAATGAGTAAAAGTTCAAGCTCTAAAAAAATACTTCTAGCATGTTCTTGATGGTATCAAGTAATTTTAGTCTTCCACGTTATACTTAATGTATCAAACCTTCTGTTATGTGTCAGTTATTAAAGGCTAATATCTGAGTAAAACCCTTGATGCAAATATTTGGGGGTGATATTAACATACTGTTTGGAATTGGATAAGATTATATAAATAACTTTTATTTCTTCTCATCAATAAAATATCAAAACAGGAGATGTTCTTTTCTTATTAAGATTGTTGAGAGGATTTTTTGTTTAGATGCCAAGACATAACTTAAAAATGTCTAGAATACAGAAAATTTAATTATGATAGCTATTATTTTTCTATTTTATATTCATCTTTTATCTGCAATGAAAAATTCAGATACCTCACATTTTGAACTATATGAGATTTATAAATTACCTAGAATTAACTAACTCCTGAACAGTAGATCAATCAAATGTGCTTAAAAAATTTTGTTAATGTTGCTCTTAGTGCTAGGGTTTTTTTTTGTCAAAAATTCAATCCAATTAAAGATTTTTGTTCCTGTTTTTATGGAAGCTGAGTAAATGAAGAAATCCACTATACGTGATAGGCAGATTGCAAATACCCAAGTATCAAAATTGCACTGGAGAATTCTCCTTCCATTCCCCTTGAACTATGCATGTGTTTCTTCTTTTCTCACCACTGTGACAAAACACCTGGCAGGGAGAATGGAAGGAGAGAAGGAATTATTTGGTCTCACATTGTCCATCATAGGAGGAAAAATACAGTGTTAGGAGAGGCCACACCTGTGTCATGGGGAGCAAGTGGTAGCAGGTTTTGAAAAACAGAGAACAGAGATGAGAAGCAAAGGCAGACTTAACCATCAGAGCTCCAAAGCCAGGGACCAATCTTCTGCAGCTAGTCCCCATGTCCCAGAAATCCCACATCTCCCAAAGTACCACCACTAGCTGGGACCAAGTACTTAAACACAGGAGCCTGTGGATGTTTTACATCTGAACTTAAGCATCTATTAAAGAATGTTGCTGAAGTTAGGTATAGAGGCACATATCTCTAATCAGAGTACTTAGGCAATGGAGGCAAGACGTCAAGAGTTAAAAGCCAACCTGAACTGTCTGAGACCTTGTCTCAAAAAATGATATCAATACCTTAAAATAATATTCAATACTTCACAACGACCCTATCTTAATTGAAACAGAGTTGTAATTTTCCCAGGAATCTATGTGCAAATTTTCCTTGTATATGAAAAAATCAGCATTTCCAAAGTTATTGTGCATTGTTCATTCCAAGGCCTATGTTAGTGTTTTTTTTTTTTTTGTATCTTTAACATCAGCTCAGCCAAAACTGCCTCCCTTAAAAATTTCTAATACAAATAACTTAATATTTTTGCTTATACTAAGTTGGAACAACATACCTCACCATTTCTTTTCATTTAGATTTCAAATTGACTGGTTGGTCAGCTCTTCAGCATCACCAGTAGCATTCCTGGTCTTAGCATGGTATTTCTCTTTTGCGCGTGCTGCATTTGGAGGGGAATCCCAAACATCAGTGAATATTCAAAGTTTCAAAGAGGACAGTTTCTGTGTGATCCACAGTAAGGGCATGAACTGGCCATCTCAAACAAGAGATTGATTCTCTTGCTTTCTCACTTGTTATTTCACTTTGTGAAAGACAATTCTTTGGGAGCTCAGTCCAGTGCTCCAGTGTGGGTCTCTGTCTCTATCTCCATCCATCGCCAGATGAAGGGTCTATGGTGATATGAAAAATATTCATCAGTATGGCTATAGGATAGTATCATTTCAGGTTCCCTATCCTCAGCTTCCCCAGGAACTAACTGGGGACCTCGCCTTGGGTACCTGGAAGCCCCTCTAGGTCCAAGTCTCTTGCCAACACTTAGATGGCTCCCTTAATTAAGATATGTGCTTCCCTGCTCCCCTATCCAACCTTACTTTATCCCAATCATCCCGTTGCCCCAAGTTCTCCCCATCCTACCCTTCTCACTTTTCTCTCCCAAAGTCCCAGTGAGGAACAGAAGGAGGGAGAACATGAGCAAAGAAGTCAGGACCACAAGGGGTGCACCCACCCACGGAGACAGTGGGGCTGATCTATTGGAGCTCACCAAGGCCAGCTGGACTGTGACTGAAAAAGCATGGGATAAAACCGGACTCTCTGAATATGGCGGACAATGAGGGCTGCTGAGAAGCTAAGGACAATGGCACTGGGTTTTGATCCTACTTAATGTCCTGGCTTTGTGGGAGCCTAGCCAGTTTAGATGTTCTCCTTCCTAGACCAGGATGGAGAGGGGAGGACTTTGGACTTTCCACAGGGCAGGGAACCCTGACTGCTCTTCAGACTGGAGAGGGAGGGGGAGAGGAGTGGGGGGAGGGGAAGAGGAGTGGGGGGAGGGGGGAAGGAGTGGGAAGCTGGGAGGAGGTGGATTTTTTTTTCTCAATAAAAAATAAATAAAAAAGAAAGACAATTCTTAAATAAAATTGATCATCTGAATATGTAAAATTAATTTTTTTAGAGAAAAGAAGTAAAAACACAGTGACTTATACCAACACAAGGATCCTGAGTGTTCATTTTAATCATAGGATGATGAATTAAGCATACAGGCTCCTTTAATGATGGGGAGAATAGAATAAGCATTGTCTGTTTTAATGTGATGAAATTTATTTGGCACTCTCAGGAATCCTGGCTACATACTGTGTCATGTTCATTAAACATGTTATACACCAGTCTGTCAGAAAGAAAATCAAAAGATATGCCAAGGAAAATTCTGTTTCTCCAGCAGCAGAGGTAATAATTAATTCAAAAACAAAATACAATATATATAGTTTTCTTTTCCTTACTAGAGCTTCTACCTTTCCAAGTCAATATGAAAGCATCACATATACATTGTAACATGAATAAAATATGAGATTTTTTTCACTTATATAGCCTAGGAATTTAGAATAGGATCAGTGCATTCCTAACATCACAACAAACAAAACTATATAAAGAGAAAATGAGTCAAATTTACGACAACAAAACCCTAGTCACCATCACTATGATGTTATACTCCATAGACTAAGTGACTATTAAATGTCAGTAGAAATGGGAGTATGATATAGACAAAGGAGGAGAAGTAAGGAGGATTAAGAGGTGCAGAAAGAATGGGAAAGAGAGCCTCCCTGAAGCGGTCTGCACAGCAAAACAACCATGAGTCCTTCCTCATCAGATGTCATATTTATGATAACAAATGACACAGGGTAGCTTTATAAAATTCCCACAGAAAGATATTAGTTACTTAATAAGCTTAAATTTTCAAAAACACTTACCTTTAATTTTTGAATATTAAGCATTATGTACTTAAAAATGTTTTAACACTTACTGAGTACTTTTAGTGCTGCATCCATGTGCATGGTTATGGGAGCATCTTCTGGAAAGCAAGTAGCCTCTTAGAGGCCACATCCTAGAAGAAAACTGTCTGTCACTTCCCAAGAGGTCATCATTTGTCAGTGAGTCTTCAGATAGAAGTGAGACTTCGCAGGCATCTCCACCATAACTGATGGGATCTTTGTTGATCCCATCTTGATCTAATGCAAGTCTTGATCATGTAGTTAGGATAAAAATGTGGAGGTAAGGATAGAGGAAGAAGTGCAGGGAGGAAAAGAGAGGTAGACTTGACCTAAACACATTATATACATGTATGCAGATTAAAATATTTTTAGAAAAGGACTGACTACATTGAGCTTAAAATGTCAGGGGTTTATAAATGTTAAAAATAATTTGCTTTTAATTTTAGTTCTAAAGAAAAAAAAACAATAGAAACAGTCTGTGAAGACACTGTAGTCATAATAATTTAATAGATATCCAAAAGAAATTTTTTGGATTCTGAATGATGCCATCTGTGGAAGAGTTGACAATTCTTAGGTATTTGTGAACCACACAGCTTTACCCAGGAGTAGAACTTTGCGGAAGCAAAGGAAGTGTCAGAAACATGTTCTTCTTCTCAAGACTTGATAGTACTCTATTGTTTATTATCTTTTTTTCTGGCAATATTGTCACACAGAAAAGCAAGCACACTGCTTTACTTTACGTTAACCTCTAGCCTAGGAAAGTGTAGGATTGTTGATAACAGTCAATGATATTTAATCATCAACCCAAATAAAAGGAATTATATTTTCTAAACCATGGAAATTAATTTCTTTGAGAATATATTGGCATAATACGTGTAAACATGAAAATTCAAACAGAGAAAGGTTTGAAAGTAAGGAAGGGCATCATTGAATCAGAACAAACGCTTGTGCTTAGAAATGGAATCAAAACTAGCTTAGGAAATTGCCTTATAATTACAAATAATTATCATTTTCTAATGTAAGAAAAGTAGATATTATTTCCATATGTTATTCCTTTAAAATATAATATTCTGAAAGCTTAAATAATAAAATAGCATAAATCAAAATAAAACACTTGAACACATGCATATTTTTTCTAGGATATAATTTTATATTTCTTTATAAATATGGAATGTTTATTATTAATATACATAATAATGGGTCATAAAATAAGAAATAGTCTTAGAAGTCAAGAGAATCAGAGAAAATTTTACCTATAAATTTATTTGAGAATCATTAATTACTTGCTAATTCTACAAATATCATAATATATAATAATCATCTGTGGGATTTTCCAGTTATTTTCTAAGCAAATTCATAGTAAAATCACTTATGTTTTTTCCACCATTCACAAGAGTTAACCAACTATACTTGATTATCTGACTCAGGAATGAGCGTCACCCCAAGTGTAGATGCTGTACACCTGACCCTGAGCAGTGGCTGACCATCACACAGTTGGGACGACGCACCTCTATTTTCTGTAGGAGCTTTCCAATGATTAATCCTAGTTTTCAGTCTTATCAATGTCTTTATTTCTTATTTCATTTTTATTCTTCCCCTGCACATTTAGGAATTCTTGCCACCACCCTGACTTCCCCCTTCACCTACTTAGTTTTTGTCACTGCTCTTTTCAAAGTCTCTCAGATTTGCTTGCTCCCCTGGCCCCTTCACCAATTAATCTAGACTCCCCTGCTTCATAGCTAGATTACTACAATAGCTAGCTTCCTAACTCCTATTGCTGATACGTTTCCTCCCTTCCAATCCATCTTGCATACTTTTGACAGACTAATTTTGTAAAGGGCCAATTTTATCATTTTATTTCCTTGGTCAAAAATTGAAAAGAAGTTCTTCGTGTGTCTCTCAGAAACTCCAAACTCTCCTGCCTGCTTTTCAATGTTCTTGATGATGTGTCTCTTCCTTCCCCTGGAAAACTTATTTTACAGTCTTTTTCCAGAAAACCTGTGGCTCATCTCTACCCAGTCATTAGCCTACAAACTTGGTGTATTTCTCTAATTCCCAGCCAGATCAATCAAGACACTTTGCTTTGCCACTCTCTTTCCATAAACTGGTTGTTTTTAACATCCGGTCACTAATCTCAGACAGTTTCTGAAAAATCATTAGCTCATATGAATCAGCTATTCCTAACCTGTAGTATTTGTTTTCAGATTCATTAAACTTTGTATTTACTGTACATACAATGAATTGTCAATTTAGAAACTGCACTCTGAGCCAAGTGTAGGAAGAGAAATGTTGTTCATGGGGGTAGGGCTTTCTAATCATAATCATAAATATTATGATTTAAAAACTCAATGTTGTCTCAGGGCCACAACATGTTTTGGGTGTATAATTTATTGTATGTCGTAAATAAAAACCACATCCAAACCTTAATGTCAGTTATAAAATAAAAGGCCTTATTTTTTTTTTTTTTGCTAAAACTTTATATGGAACAACAGTTGAAATGTGTTTATACATGGAGCTCCTTCTGTGTTTTCCTGAATCAGCATTAACTGGCTGTGTAGGTTTCATTTAGGCCCTCTCCCCTAAATCTTATACATATTTCAATATAATGTTATAAAGTCTCCCCAACATGATCATCTAAAAAACAATATGCATGCCAAAGTGGACAGGAAGAAGCCAAACAGGTGTCAACCCAACACAAAGAAATACAGGCAACTGAGAAGGGCTGAGATAGGGGGCACAGTCTTCCCCAAGGAAAAGAGCAAGAATTGGCTGTATGGTGCCACACAGTCAGGTTTATTTAGGAATACATGTACATGTATACATATATGTGAATGTAATAATTAATAAAAAAAAAAGAGGCCATGAATTTGAAAGAGGGCCGCGAAGAGTATATGAGATGGTTTAGAGGGAGGGAAAGGAAGGTGAAAATGTAAATATATTATAATCTCAAAGATAAAATATAAAGAATTAAACAAAAAGAGTAAAAACAGTAGTGTCCCCATGCTTACTGTGTATTTATACTGAAAAGTAAAGCAAAATTCAAAGATCACACTGAAAGTTTGCTTCCAGTACATACATTGTATAATTCAGTGTTCAAAGAAAAAGTGGAAATGCTCAAAATTAAATCAAGATCTCTGGAACAAAAATGTAATTCAAATGTAAATCATTGAGTGAGGCTTCAGTCCCTTGCCTCCAAGATTAGGATGGGGAAGGCAGGTAAGAGATGCAGAAAGACCAGTGGAAAACAGGGTTGGAAACAAGCTTAGTCCTGGAAAGTAGAGTCTTAGGTTGGGCTTTTTTTGTTATCACCTGAAGACTTTCTGAAAAGGAAAAACAAAACACAAACATAGTAATAGTAATAATAATTAATTATAACAATAAGAATAAGAGAATTGTTAAAGGTATTATGAGCCTGTGGTTTGTGTGATATGGATTATCAATGCTTAGCAAAATTAGTGTCCACTTCTGATGTCGATATCCCCAGCCTCAAATTGGAAGAAGTAATCCACCTCACACATATATTCCCAAGATGAAAATTAAAGACATTTGCAAGCTAAAGAATAAATACCTTAGAATAATACTATGCAATATGTATGACCAACATGTATGACTGCTGAAACTGCATTAACACCACCACATTGTCACTCTACCATGGAAGAGTCAAACTACACATATCTATCTTTATATATATATATATATATATATATATATTTTTTTTACTTTTAGTCAGCTGACAAGGAGTGGTATGATGTGCCCACTTTCATTTCTGTGTGCTGAGATTTTGCCTACCTGGAGCTCATACATGTCTTTTGCCTGGTGTCAGTCTCTGTAAATTAATGTATGCATCCATCCTGTTTTGTCTGGAAGATGCTGTTTTCTTGATGTCGTATACTACCTCTATACTTATATTTAAAATGGATCCTGAAGATTCCTATAACTTAAGTATTTAATATAAGGACACTACTCAAATTATATGTTCAAGCTAGTAGAAGTTAGCACAATCTTTGTCTTGACTCAGCTCATACAACAGAGAAAGATAAACTAGGAATCTGTAACCTGAGATTATTTCCTACGTTGCTTGAAGTACATATAATTTGAAAATAAAACATTAAAATGAGGAACTGAGGAGAGAACTCAGAGATTAAGAACACTGACTCTTTCAGAATTCGTGAGTTCAATTCTCAGCACACACATGGCAGCTCCCAACTGTCTTTAACTACAGTCCAGAGGATCTAAAACACAACAAACACACATACAGGCCAAGCACCAATGCAAATTAATTAATTAATTAATTTAAATAGTAAGATTAAATAAAATAATTAAAAACTAAATTAATTAATTTAAAAAGGAAAATAAATAAATTGATCTATGCCAGTCAGTGCTGGCATACACCTTTAGTCCCAGCACTCAGGAGGCAGAGGCACGTGGATTTCTATGAGTTCGAGGTCAACTTGGTCTATAGAGCGAGTTCCAGGACTGACTTCATCGCTACTGAGAAATCCTGTCTCGAAAAACAAAACAAAACAAAAATCATGTCAATTTGAAAGTCTGAGACAAAAAATTTAAAAGAAGAAGTGCAATTATTGATGGCAATACTTCTTTAAAATGCAGTGATGGGCTTAGCTGCAAGGTATTCCAACATGAGCAGTAATCAAAACCTGAAGGAGGAAGAAGAGCTAATCATTGTCAACCACAAGTCGTATATTCAGTTTTCATTTTTTTACTCAAAAGTGGTAGCTTTGTTTTTCTAGAAGATAAAAGGCTCTTTCTCAGTATTTCTTAATCCCCCCAAAAACGTGCATTAGTAAACTCCAAACAGATTCCGCAGGGCAAATGACTTAGAGTTTTCAAATGATGCGTATATAAACACATTGCTTGATTCAGATTGATGCCATCTGCTTTTATATCAGGTTTAAAACCCTACATACTACATGCTTGCATCATTCAATATTAACTATTAATTTAGTTTTACAGACAATGAATGAATCTCACACAAGTTATATGAATGTTCCATTTGTAAATAAAAGACTGTAACATCAATACAAATTTCTTCCTTCCCTCCTTCTTTTCCAATCAATAAGAAACATCCTTTTTGTTTTGAAAAGAGAAATTAAAGTAGAAACTAGTGACTTCAAATTTTACCAAATAGACTTTTTGCCATTTTGTTTGTATAATATATGTTCACTAATTTGCTTCCAATTTTACCTTGTTTGTTTTCAGTTACAACTCTAAATGTAACCCCATGTGCCTTCTGGAGCAGTCAGGTTTCTGCTGTCTAGGCTGATTGTGTACATCTTGACGGCATTTGCATCATCATAGCTTTTACCTGATGGCGAAACATTCAAGATGCTTTTATTTCTGCTGAACCTTCAAAAGCATTTTCCTTCAATATACAACAGATTTTCATATTCATGGGTTCACATTTACATGTTAATTTACTCGCTAACTTTTGTCAGACCAACATCGATATTTGTAGTGCTTTAGGGGTCATGTGTAGACATGCACAAAGCAACAACAAGAAACTGGGATGGTCATTCACGCACAGGAATAGCTGATGTCAAAGCATGCCACATTCTGCCTTTCTGCTGTGGTTCCTGCAGGGTATACAAATGCCCTTTGCATAATCTGCGTAAGTGTCATGCATCTCTCATTTGCGGGCTGAAATTACGTTCTTTCTAATGATTCTCATGCATGATATGAAACACCAGCCATTGTTTCTGGAAAGAGCTTGTGGTGAGCTGCATAATGAAAAACTACAAGACAACCTTTGTTCAGACATGAGATGGAATATTCATGGTCAGGAGGAAACACATAACACAGGGCGACGCGCTGATTGCTTGATGAGCATGTTGTGACTTGCAGGCTTGCAGGATCCTAACCTTGTATTTCTTCTAGAGCAGTGGCTAGGTACTGAGTAGTGCAGTACTCCTGGTGACTTGACAAAGCTAAACTGTCAGGGGTAATGAGAATCCACAGATGGCAGTGGTAATCAGTACATTTCCTAACAGCTTGAGCTTAGAGCAAAACTCTTTTTAAGAAATAAGCATTGTCTTTTTATGTAATGTAGTTTTGCCGAAAGAACAGAAATTTGATGGTTGAGTGTGCGTAGCTAAATATATTACTCTTTTGATTTACTTAAAATAAAAACAAAAACCATACCTTCACCAAAAGTTTAAAAACAGAAAGACTATTTGAACTTTAGGATAAAAAAAGGAACAAACTTAACTAGATAAATCATGTGTGTTTTGAAAATAAGTTTATAAATCAAGTGTATATTCATGTATTCATATAAAAGTTCTAATTAATTTCTCTTCTGTCTATCACAGGCAATGAAGACATACTTTGTGTCATCGTTTTAGCTTATACAGGGTCTTTTTATGTGGCCTAAGTAGATTTCACACTCATGGTTCTTTTGCTTCAATTACACAAGTGCTGCTATTACAGTGTGTGTCGGCATGTCTAGTGGGGGGGTATATTTTAAATATTTAGTAGACTTCCATTTTGACATTGTGTTGTAATTTAATGAGATTTAGGAAATTACGAATGTACTTTTATATGTTTTGTGTTTTACTTAGTTGTTTTTTCCAAATTGAAACATTCCCTCTTGAAGGGAAGGGGAAGGCTCCTAAGATGCAGGAAGTTAATAAAATTCGCAAAGATCAGGAAGCACAGACAATTACAAGCATCTGAGGTCCCTCTCCAAGGTTGGGAAAACAGTAAAACATTGCTGGGAGAGGGGAATGGGCTCAGAAGCTGGCTGTAAATTGGTTAAGGAGCTGCAGGGATGCAGTTTTCAGCTTTCACGAGTTGTCATCCATGATGGTGTGAGCTTTTCAGCTTCTATTTTACATTTATTAATTTGTGTGTCTCTATGTGGGGTCACACACACAGAACATGTGAGTTTGCACACATGCCACATGTGGAGATCACAGAACAAGTTATACTTCCCTCCTGCTACCATACAGTTTTTGGAGATGGAACGTGGGTCATCAGACTTGACAGCAAGGATCATTACCTGCCGAGTAAGCTCTCTAGCCCTTGTGTGAACATTTCAAAGCTGCAGCTGTCTTTGAAACAACCGCCCTTTGGTGCGTAAGCACAATAAATTAAATTGGTTCACTCAGCTAGACTTGTATAGGATTATTTATTTGGTCCACCATAGATACCCTGTCTTGGTGAATAGAAAATTGTTCACATCTCTCAACAATATGACAATATCATTGCATGCATATTTTGCATCTATAAGCTAGCGTTACCTTAATATAAATTGTAGGAGCATTTAATATATTGGTACGTGTAGAAACCTGAAGAAGTATATTTTACTTCAATATCTTTCAATATTTTATGTTGGTGTGATTTTCCTTAACTTTCTCCAACACTTAAAACATTCTTTTCTATTTTTGTGGAGTTGGACTCCTCTAAGCCTTTACATATTATTGTTTTTCCATTGGTGACTACATTTTTTAATGCATCATTTAGCTACATTTTGAGTGCAAATGATAGAGCAAGATAACTTGTACATATACCATAATGGGTTTTAACTTGGTGGTCACAAACCCAAAGAGACCACCAGAAAACACAGATATTTACATTCTGATTCAAAACAGTAACAAAATTACAGTTATGAAGTAAGAATGAACATAATTTTCACCACATGAGAAACTGTATTAAAACCACTGATATATAACTCCTTGTTCAATTCCCCCGCATGAAACATAGACTAATAATATGTTTATTCCTAGAAAGTAAGATGATGTTACATGTAAACTCAATAAGTTAGATTGGCACCACACGATCACATTAGCACAGTAAAACCACATCAGATAATCCAGACCTAAGAAAGGTACTGCATCATGTAGATTTTACAACCTTGACATGTCCTTACACCATGATGAAGGCATCCCCATTGCCCTGTCATCTGAATATTTATTGTATGTTTCAAGGAGCGGACAACCAGATAACTCCTGACCTTCCCTAAGACTTCAGATCAGTTGGGTTTTCACTTTTGACTTGTAGTTCTTAAATTGCCATTTGCCTGTGCATCTATCTATTCATTGGTAAGGACCTGGTCTTGAACCTCATATCCATGCTTCTGCAATCCTGTGTCTTATTCCTATGACTTCCATTGTACTGACGCTTATCTCTGAAACTGAATTCAACCGTGAAACTTGAACAGGCTCTTTGCCTTCGGTACTTCTCCAGCTGGTTTAGCTAAAGTCTGCTATCCTCTGGAGTTACTATTTGTGTCTCTGTCAGCTCTCTGCCTCCAGGAAGCCCTCTAGGTCCTCTTTAAACTCCTTAAATGTTATGGTCTCTTTAAAAAGTCTGTTGTTATTCTGTAACAAACATATATAATAACTACAAGGCTCACTATATGATAGCAACATGATCTGAGAGTTACCCTAAATATTCAAATAAGATTAAGAAAGAGCTGTTTGTCAATGTCCACCTATCAAGGGTAACTGAAACTACTGAGTAAATCATGACCAACAAATCCAACCTAGCTTGTGAGTTCATTGCTATTCTATAAATTTTGACATTATGAAAAGACATAGATATATGTTTATATTTCTGGCATGTTACACACTCATTTGTCATTACTGACAATATGTCAATAACATTGCATGCATATTTTGCATCTATAAGCTAACATTACCTTTATATAAATTGTAGGAGCATTTAATATATTGGTACATGTAGAAACCTCAAGAAATATATTTTACTTAAATATCTTTCAATATTAAGAAAGATACTAAATGCCAATACTAAAACAATGCAAAAAAGAAAAAAAAATCACAGAATATTAAAGTGCATTTACTTACTTTTTCTGTTGTTTTTAGACGACCATTTTCTTATCTGTATTAGTTTATACATCTCTTCTGGTACCAGATGTTTCCTAGGTCATGAAAAATCAATTTTGGGTGGCTATTAAGTTTTTATCTTTTTTTCTTTTTTCTTCTCTCTTATACATTCTGAACATGTTCTCTACTCCTAACCTCCTCTCAGCCCTCCCCCAACCTCCCATCTCACCCAGATCCACTACTTCCTCTTCTTCAAAGAACAGACCTCCCAGTCATATGAACCAAATATGATATAACAAGATGCAGTAAGACTAGGCACAAACCCTCATATCAAGGGTTGAGGAGCAACCAATAGAAAAGGGGTCCAATGAGAAGACAAAAAGTCAGAGATGACCCCACATTGACTGTCAGGAGTCCAATAAAAACCCCAAACTGAAAAACCACAGCATGAATGCAGAGGGCCTCATAGGACTCATTCAAGCTCAGTGGTTGCAGCTTCAGTGTATCTGAGTCCTTATTAGTTGATTCTGTGGGCTGCATTCTGGTGTTCTTAACTCTTCTGGGTTCTACAATACTTCTCCCACTTATGTGAGATTCCCTGAGACTCTACAATCCACAGACACAGAGAAGTTGGATAAAGAGAAGAGGTCTAGGGAGTATGGACAGTTTTTTGAGGGAAAGGAAAACAGAATACATTTTGTGGTTGGGTAAGAAGTGGGTGGGGATCGGAACAGGAGGGATCAGGTTGGGAAGGGAGCAACCAAGAGAGAGTATGGGGAGAGACGACAGTGATCAGTGAGGTTTGCTCCAACCCCTGATGGAAGCAGATGCAGAGACCCACAGTCAAATAGTCAAAGCCCTTACTTTCAAGATATGAATGCATTAACAATTAAATTTAACATCAAGTGATATATGAACTTAAAAATGCCCAAGTAAATCAAGGCATTCATTCGTTCAAATACTTGCCAGTCTAGTGCAGTCCTCTAAACTTTTTTCCTCCCTATTTGACTCCATTTGCATATTTACATGTAGTTACATGATATATTATGATTAAAACAAACTTAGATTTACATGCCATCATCTCATTCATTTTAGGGGCCATTGCATTTGGGAGGTTCTGTTTGTAAATGACTTCCTAATTATTTGGGGTAATTACTTCCAACTTGGGAAGGAATCCATTTCTACTTAGGTTTAGGTAGAAATAGAGACAACTTTAGGCATGAAATACCAAGAGTGTAATAAAATGCTCTGATGAGCAATGCCTCTCTATCTGATGTAAATATGTTTTATTATCATTGGATAATAAAGAAACAGCTTTGGTCTATGGCACAGTAGGATAGAGTTAGGTTTAAAAACTAAACTGAATGCAGGGAGAAAGAAGGTGGAGTCAGACAGATGCCATGTAGCTGCCGAAGGAGAAAGACACTGGGACCTTATCAGTGGGCCACAACCTCATTGTGACTCATAGATTATTAGAAATTTGTTAAGATATAAAAGCTAGCTAGAAATATACCTGAACCGTTGGCCAAACAGTGTTGTAATTAATAAAGATTCTATAGGATTATTCAGTTCTGGGCAGCCAGAAAACCAATGCACAGTCTCTGTTCACAATGGTCTCTGTATGAAGAAAGAACTCTTTTTCGTAGCTCAGTTTTAAGTAATTCTGGATAGTGGGAGACCTCCACAGCAACTTCGAGCATTTAATATTTACTATTACTTGCTCACCCAGAGGACAGCTATTCACCAAAGAATTCATGGGTTTGAATTTGAATAAACCGCATGATGATAAAGTTATCAAATAAAACTCATAAACCAAAGATACAGTCAATTTCTAGGATGACGAAACTGTGTTAGGACATTCTTAGAAAATAACTACTGGGAACTACATCACAGGCATTTGCCAGAAACCTGTATGCATATAATTATTCATTAAATTTTGTAGTGTTGACTATTAAAACCAGCTCTTACCCATATGCTATACAGTTCCTCTATGGTTTCGTTACATACCCAGTTTCACAATTAATTTTAAAACAACTATTGTTACAATATAGCCAGCGAGTTTGAATTTAGTCAATATTCAAAGTATTCTTCTAAATATTGTCCTTATGTTACTTCCTACAAATCAGAATCAAAGCAGTATTGCTATATTCATTCTTATGAAGTCAGGCTTACTTAGGTATCAGTTAAAAAGTGACAGAAACATCCCATGTTCATCTTTTTGGGTCTGGGTTACCTCACTCAGTATAGTGTTTTCTATTTCCATCCATTTGCATGCAGACCCAAAAAGATGAACATGGGATGTACTCACTCATAATTGGTTTCTAGCCATAAATAAGGGTCACTGAGTCTACAATTGGTGATCCTCAAGAAGCTAAGTAAGAAGGTAAACCCAAGGAAAAACATATAGTTATCCTCTTGGCCATGGGAAGTAGACAAAATTGCCGGGGAGAAAATTGGGATCTTGGGGGTGGGGTGGGATGGGGGTAAGGGGAGATGGGGAGAGAAAAGGGAGAAGGGGAGGATGGGGTAACTTGGGGAAAAAATGATTGGGATAAAAGAAGGTTGGATAGGGGAGCAAGAAAGCACAATTCTTAGTTAAGGGAGCCACCTTAGGGTTGGCAAGAGACTTGAACCTAGAGTGGCTCCCAGGAGCCCAAGGCTATGTCCCCAGTTAGTTCCTTGGGCAGCTGAGGATAGGGAACCTGAAATGACCCTATCCTATAGCAATACTGACGAATATCTTGCATATCACCATAGAACCTTCATCTGGCGATGGATGGAGATAGAGACAGAGACCCACACTGGAGCACTGGACTGAACTCCCAAGGTCCCAATGAGGAGCAGAAGGAGGGAGAAGATGAGCAAAGAAGTCGGGACCACGAGGGGTGCACCCACCCACTGAGACAGTGGGGCTGATCTATTGGGAGCTCACCAAGGCCAGCTGGACTGTGACTCAAAAAGCATGGGATAAAACCGAACTCTCTGAACATGGCGGACAATGAGGGCTGATGAGAAGCCAACACAATGGCACGGGGTTTCGATCCTACTTAATGTGCTGGCTTTGTGGGAGCCTAGCCAGTTTGGATGTTCACCTTCCTAGATATGGAATGAGGGGGGAGGACCTTGGACTTTCCACAGGGCAGGGAACCCTGACTGCTCTTTGGACTGGAGAGGGAGGGGGAGAGGAGTAGGGGGAGGAGGAGAAAAGTGGGAGGAGGGGGAGAAGGGTGGGCGGAGGGGAAGAAGGGTGGGAGGAGGGGGAGGGAAATGGGAGGCTGGGAGGAGGCAGAAATTTTTTTTTCCTTTTCTTAATAAAAAAAAGTGACAGAAACAAATAGAAGACTTAGGATTCTTCTTGAATTATCAAACTGCTTGAGATTACAGGCTTTGTATATTTGAAAGCCATTCAAGTGTTAGCCATATCAACACTTCTCCAAGCACGGCTTGGAGTTCTCCACACTGCCACATGGCAGTGTCATCTTCTGTGAGGCTATCATCTGTCTCCCTTGCCAGACTGGAGGTTCATATATCAAAACTTATTCTCTGTGGGTATCAATCTCCAAAAATTTGGCATATGCATTACTTATCTACTTACCACAGGGAATGTGAATTTCAAATAAAATGGCAGATGAAGCCGTTTTACTTATGTAAAGTTATGCGTTATGTACCGTTACCAAGGCTATTAGAACAGGTGTATTGGAGCTTAATACTGATTTTAAAATTGTTTATTGGCCATATACCCCTTTCATCGTAAATATGCTTTCTCATTATGTATATTTCACTTTCTTCCAATGATGTGTTACTATTTTTTTCCTATTTTTGTATTGTTCACAGATGAATGTATTTTGTATGGTATCTAATTTGCAAATAGGAAAAGACATGCAGAAGGAACCATTTGGTAAATTAATGAAACATTTAATAATTATACAGATTTTGTGACTCCAAATCAGTACATTAAGGTTTTATATTCACTTATCTTTAATTCATGTGCAGTTCATTGATGCAAATGTTTTGGTTATGACATTTCTATTAAATCAAGTACATGTTCCAGTACAATCTCCATGTGACCTTAGGGCCTTATCTGACTTTTTAACTTCACTCAGTGATATTAATGATGGGACACATTCTCATTTCCTGGAAATTTTCAAAGCTCTTTCATACCATTACTTTATAAGATGATTGTTGAGTAACTTGGCAATCTTTGCTACAAAAAAATTTGGGCAACATGTATTTGCATATTTAACTTGCCTGATTAGCATAGAGATAATCTTATGATTGATTTTCTGTTTAATCTAAACCTAAAAGCAGAATCAATATATGAACAATAAAATATCATTCAAAATTGGTAAGAAAATGATGTAAACTTCCAGATGTTCCCCCATGCATGTATTTTGTATGGTTTACAGTATGCATTATTATTTAACATATTATGACTAGTCCATGAATTATTAAATACATTCATTTAAACTTTCTAGCATTTCAATATAAAAAATGAAGAGAAATTTCTCAGCCACTTTTTCTAACAGCTTTTTGGGTTGCAGTTTTTATGTAGTAAGGAAGGCAATAATTACTATGTGGCAAAATCTTCATTCTAATACTTCACTATTTCCTTAGAAAAGTATATTTAAAAGTAAGCATAGATGCTAAGAATTTATATTTACATGGACAAATAGATTCACAAAATACCTTTAAGAATTCTACTAACTGACTTTCCATGACTTGAATGCTTACTAACAATGATATTTTCCCCAAATTACTAAACTAAGCACATTTATTTTCAAATCCTGTTGTTTCAATTTATACAATGTTAATGTTTATTGATAATTTATTTTTACTCTGAAGTCTTCATGTTGATTTACTTTTCTAAAGTTTATCAGCCTTAGCCCAGATTTAAATTTGCACTAAAATTTATCTATGTACATTGATATTGAAATATAGGATTTCTCTTCTTTTTTGGAAATTTAGAGACTTTTCTAAGCACAAAACTGACTTGTATGTATATGTCTATATGTTTGTTTTTAAATCTGTATAGCAATTCTAATATGATATCTTACTTTGGTTCATGCTCCTTAAAATCATAATGATGTTGCAATAATTTTTTTGTTTTGTGCTAGATAAATCCCCAGTATGAATGTGGATTGGTCATGAAGCTCCTCCCCTAGATGAAGAGCTACTGGTAATTGACAATTCCTTGGAAAGGGAGGGTTAATTTTCTTTAAAGGTGTGACCTCTTGTAGTCACACCAATTCTCAGGAAATGACCTCACTCCCAAGAGTATATAAGCAGCACAAATTTGACAAATTTGACTTTGTTATTTATTTTATTTTGAAGAAGACATGAAATTAGAGTTTAAGAAGGTAATGGTGGCTTTGGGAGGAGATAGGAAAAGTTGAAGGTAAATATGATCAAAATACAATGTATGAAGTTTTCAGAAAACTAATTCAAAAAAGAAAAACTATGGAATAATTTATTGTTTTCTACTTTTGTACCACGAAACTTGTGATTTTGCAGTTGCCCATATCTATTTCTGAATTTTATTTTTAAATTATTCTTACATATGTGTCTGTGTTTGGTGTGTGCATGCATGTGTGTGTATATGCTGTGTGTGTGCTTTTATTCATGTTCAGATGTGTTCAGGCACACATATGTAAGTTGTATGTTGGGAGTAGTGGGTAATCTTAGAAATGAGTTCCACCTCCTTAAACACTAGACAGGCTGTCCCACAACCCTCACGAATGTACCTGGCTCCATCTCCTTAATACTATGAATAAAATATGTCTCACTCTTCCTGACCTTTTGTTGTGTGTACTCGGGACTTAACTTAGGTACTCAGTGTTATGAATTGAGAACTTAACCAGTGACCCTATTGCGTTTCCCCAGATCTCTGATAATTTTCTTTTCATGTGTTAAATTTATTTTCATATGAACTCCACGTTATTTTGGTAAGTAACATGTGTGATTATCCAGTAGAATATATTTCTCTTTTTATTTAAATTTTCTAAAAAGCATTAAGTATCCTGTCAAGTTGCAAACAATAACAAAAGCAGTCCTACAGATATCCCATTTAGATTGTATTTAACTTCAGGTTTTAATTCTGAAAGAGATGGCATCATTATATTAGAACCTTCCAAACTGAATAAATCACTTTATTCTCAGTTATCTATACACCTTTGATAGCTGTAAGTAAAATGTTAACAGAGTTTAATAAAATTTAGTTTATTAATTTTATGAATATACCATGGCAGTAGAAATTATTAATTTAGAGAAAAGTCAGACTATGGATATAGGTGAGTTGTTAGAAAGCTTGTCTAGCATGTATAAAATCCTGTTTCATCCCTGGTACCACATAAAACCTGACATAATGACACTTTCTTGTATTCTCAGTACAGGTTAAGAAAAGCTGCCCACCTTATTTTTTAAGACATGGTGTTTCATTGGCCTGAAGTTCATGACATAGGCTTGGCTGGTTGGTGAGATAAGTGCCAGGAGGCAGCTAGTCTCCTCTCTACCAGCACCAGGGTTACAGATGTGCAGTGCGCCACCATGCCTGGCATTTCTATGTAAGTTTTGGGGATCAAATGCAGGACCATATGTTTGCATGACAACTGCTATTCCAACTAAACCACCTCCCTAACCTCATCTTAACTAGTACTTAGCAATAATTAGTCAATGACAGTAAAGTTAACTTCATATGTTTTTAGTGTGCAAAGTCCTCTCGACCAAAGGAAAAACACTGATTTTTTTTTTTCCTTACTACTCAGAAATCTTGGTGCCTCAGTGAAAGTCTGCTTGCTGGGAAGTCTACGAAGGATTTGTGCAAGGAACAGAAGGGAGAAAAGAAGCTGTTCACATCAGATTCTGGATATATAACCACTTTCTTACACTTTCTACCATAAGGTAGAGAAATGCATGCATGAAAGTGTGGTAGCAAAGTAGAACCAGCCACGTGATCATTTCTAGAAACTGATGATACATTCCTGGTGTGATCTTCATGAAAAATGACTGGGGAGAAGATCATATTTGTCCCAGGCTCATCAGGAGATTAAGGAGAAAAACACATGCAATAATAATGTGTAAATGAAATACAGAGCACCCTCTTAGTACTGCACTCTTAGTATTCAGTATTTACTATTAACATGACATGTATCCGATTTATGGATGACGGTCCTCTTGTTCTAGTATCTTAAGTACTTAAACCATTTCAATTGTCCTAGGGAATCAACATCTTTGTTAAAGGAGAGATTTAGAAATTAAAGAAAGATAATAAAAGCAAATCATTTCCTTTTCGTTTTGTTTTATCAAGAAAGGATTTCTCTGTGTAGCCCTGGATGTCCTGGAACTTAATATTGTCAACCAGGATGGCCTCAAATTCACTGAGATCCTCCTTCTCTGCCTCCTGAATGCTGGTATTAAAGGCATGTGCCACCATCACCCCACTAACAGATCATATCTAATATGGACCACCCCTCTGGTATTACCAGAACTGACAGACGTGCGAGGAGCAACACTAGAATGATGGATTTTCCTACATTAAACTACATGAGGGGAAACATCATTCTGCAATATCTTAATACGTTGCTTGATCCCAAGTGTTTATAAATTTCATTCTCAGAGAAAGTAATGTACATATGTTTACTTAACAAAACTTTTATTTAAAATGCATATGAGGCTTTGTTGGGAATGTCATGTACATGACAATAAACAGACATTTCAAGCCTCTCTTTTAGAGATATTCCTCACAGCAGTGTGAGAACCTGATGCTGGCAACAGTGGGAGAGATACAACACAAGCCCAGACAGTGCTGCCAATCTCCAGTAAGAGATGTGATCCTTATATTCTTCCTTGTCTTAAGCCAAATACAAATTTTATGTACACCAAGAAAACATTTCCAGTTCTTAGATTTCTTTCTCTTTCATGCAAAGTATATACTTGCTAGTAGCTTTTGGAGTTAAATGCCATAGAAATTAACACATGTTGCAAAGGAAAAATGATGTAAGAGAACGTAAGTAACCATTAGAAAAAAAGAATAGTGGTTTTGTTGTGATCTTTAGGTCTGCCTAAGTAAGAGCTCTGTTAAAGCCAAACATTGTTCTCAGTTGTTGATGACGTGTAGGCTTTGGGTGTATGTCTTTCAGAGAAGGCATATGCACAATCAAACCTTCAAGCTCTTCCTGAACCACTTGCTTTTACTTGGTGTTTCCTAATAGTGTTTGTGGGATGTCAAAGTGGTTTTACATTATGAATTGTGAGTGGACATTCCACAGCATTACCTTCCCAGTATCCCTTCACTTATTCTGTGCATTGAAAGAGGACTTCAAACATGCTCAAATCCTTTCTTTTGACCATCTTGCTTCACGAAACTTACTTCAGTTCTAGTCTGAATTTTTTTGTTTGTTTGTTTTTATTTATTTTTAATTAAAAATTTCCACCTCCTCCGCTCCTTCCCTTCCCCCACTTCCCCTCCCCCTCCATTTCGAGTCCAAAGAGCAGTCAGGGTTCCTCCCCTCTCCATTCAGGTCTAGGAAGGTGAGCATCCAAACAGACAAGGCTCCCACAAAGCCAGTACATGCAGTAGGATCAAAACCCAATGCCATTGTCCTTGGCTTCTCAGTCAGACCTCCTTGTCTGCCACATTCAGAGAGTCCAGTTTGATCACATGCTCCATCAGTCCCAGTCCAGCTGGCCTTGGTGAGCTCCCATTAGATCATCCCCACTGTTTCAGTGGGTGAGTGCACCCCTCGCGGTCCTGACTTCCTTGCTCATATTCTCCCTCCTTCTGCTCCTCATTTGGACCATGGGAGCTCAGTCCAGTGCTCCAATGTGGGTCTCTGTCTCTAGCTTCATCCATAGCCATATGAAGGATCTAATCTTAACTAACCTCAAGAGAATGAGAAGAGCTATGGAAGGAAGGAACAAGACATAGGGCCAGTACAAATCACATACTGAAGGAATAAACCATAGAATGCTTACTATAGCTTTCACAGCACAACGTAAGTCTTTACTCAGCATCAATGGACATAGTTTGCAGCTGTCGTTCATATATATGGACTTTCTTCATTTAACAGAATTAAAATGCTGAAGAAACTAGTGTGTTATGGTCAAACGTATGTCTTTGTCCTGTCACTGTAATACTTTGAGCCTTCAGTTTTTCCATATGTTCACATTATCTGATTACCAATTCTAAGCAATGTTTTATCCCTGTATTGTGATTGTACATGTAGCATTGTCCATACTGAAAAGATTATAGTTAGAAACACATGTACACACACAGGCACACACACAGATATGTATTAAGTAATAATTGGTAAGAAAAGACAGCGTTGAATATGAAGGGGAGTTGGGAAAGATATATAGGAATACCAGGAGAAAGGAAAAGGAAGAGAGATATACAAAAATTAAGTTACAATTTCAAGAAACTAAAAAATAAAAACCAAAAAGATTTTTTATTGATATTCTTGTTGCCATTAAATGATATTAGTAGACTTTAAACAGCAGGAATTTCTGTTTTGGCAAAGTGAGGAAATGTGACCTGATATCCATGGATGTTAATATTTATTTTTTAGATGTCTTGAAGAGCTGTTGCTTACCACTGGAATCTAAAACACAACAAATATATCTTTTCTTTGAAAAGTCATCTTTTGTCACTTTTAAGAATCCCGTTCTGTTCCTCTGTACCCCACCTTCATCAGCCCTCATTACACCTGCTGGCTCTGTGTCATGTCCGTTTCATTATTTAGCAGCATAAGCGAACTTTTAATGCAAATTATGATTATTAATTTCTCTGGTTAATTCTCATACAAATATAATTGTGATGGCACAGAATGCATTATATTCCATTATTGAAAGCTAGTAAGGTAAAATACATGTTCATAGATTAATTGATCAAGGAATATGCATATTTTGCTATTAGCATTATTGATATTGACATACTGATATCTAAAACATTGTATTTCATATTTTTTCAAATTATAGAAACATTGAAAAGGTGAAAAGTTTAAAGTTTTTCACTTACAGAAATCATGAAAAATCTTTCATAATTTGTCAACAATTTAAATTCAACATTGTTTGCATTTTCTTCTTTTAGTATGTGAACTAACTGGTATTATAGTATATTCTAAATTCTGATTTTGTCTTCTCAGCTTTTTAGATAACTACATACATGTTTAGAGTTGATAACAATGGCAGTACACAAAATTTGAAATTAGAAGTATTAACTTAAAAGCTTAAAATAAATGTTTTTCTTGAAAAGCATGAAAATCAAATTTCTGCCACTGCAGACAAGCACAGGTCTAACATGCTAGATCTTAGGGTAGCATGAGTTATTTAAAGAACCTGTCCAATGTGCTGGTACTTGCAAGTGATTGTGCAAATATTATAATAGTGATCTTATTTTCTGAAGAAAGCTACTTTTTCTAAAGAATTACTAATGATTAGAATTACTACTAATCATCATTTTGTTTCTTCATACAAATACCAAGTTAGCTAAACACTAGCACATGGGACAAAAATAACTTGAGTATTTACCCTGTAATTATGTGATATTAACCTTATAATTAAAGAAACGAGAGTTGCCACATACGCAAAGTGCACTTCCAGGAAGTAAGTGCACTATAAAATAAAGCAATTATAGAAATAAACTATATAATTAAAAATCTCTTAAGGCAGCAACAAGGTTTGCCCAGCTAATTCTAAAAGTACAGAAACAGTTGCTCCAGATGCATTATCCTGTAGTTTACGAAGAGTAGGAAATGTGTCTTTTTCAGAAAGCTCTTCTCCGGAGAGAACACAAACAAGCTAAAGTCTTTTCATTTGTTCACAGAGTGGGCAGACCCACTGGGCTTGGGTACAGGCTCACATTAGATCTGCATTCTTCCCACTAATGTCCAAATGCATTCTTGATAAAAAGCATTGATTCAAAGCAGACTCATCTGTTGGCATTGAGAGAAACAATGCCTCTGTAGGACTTGATCTAAATAAGCACTAAACTGCCTTTTCAGAAACCCTTCATGAATCTGGGAGACATTTCTCTTTTAGAAACTACATGTTTGATACATCCCCTGATGAACATCATTTTGAAGATGTACATTTGATAACACAGGAGCCAATATTCACTTAATTATTATATTCATGGTTATTAATATAACTTCCTAATCACAACATTATTTCTAAGTTCCAGTAGAACAGATCTTTTTTCTTTTCATTCGTTTTATTCCATCTAGAACCGATAACCCATAGGATGATGTTGGTTACCCTCAGGGTGGGTTTTCCCACTAAATAAATCCTTCTGTGGAAATGCGAGATGTGCTTTCTGATCTCAGAGGTTCTCCTTAGTCTGCTCTAAATAACGATCAAGATTAACCACACAGTGTCGAGAAGACATCCACGGCTTTAAGAGTGGGGGAGATTGTAAGCATGAGGACTGCACAGGAAGGGACTTAATAATTAGCTGCCAGTTTAGTTTTGTACCACAGGAAGAGCAGACACAAAATATCTGACCTCGGTGATGATTTCAAAGGAACCTATTCATTAACATATATTTGATAATAGGACTTATGCATTAAAATAATATAATTTATTCTGACATTATAAAATCCATACAATGTTTCAGTCTTTTATAACACTGTGTTTGAATATCCTTCAACGATATCATTTGACCTACTTTGAATCATTTTTAATGTCTGTAGACAAATAAGAAAAGTTATTTTAAAAATGGTTTATTTAGCATATATTTCAGAGTAATTTTTCATATGGGATATTTTACATATGATATTTGAATTATATTTTATTTTAGTGTCCTAAGATCATCCTGCCCAGTGTGTTTAACAACCATTTAAATCTAAATCCTTAATGAATAGACTGTATGTTTTCTCCAAAAATTCTCAATCAAGCTGTGCTGAGAGATAGATAGATAGATGATAGATAGATAGATAGATAGATAGATAGACGGACAGACAGATAGATATTGCACACTGGTGTGTATGAGTGAAGGATACTGTAAAGGTGTTATAAAAATGTTTCACTTTGTAGAATAATGGGCAGGAAGATAACTCCAGATGCTGATTTTTTTTTCATAATTGAATTCTTTCTTTCTTTCTTTCTTTCTTTCTTTCTTTATTTATTTATTTATTTTTTAAAGATTTCTGTCTCTTCCCCGCCACCGCCTCCCATTTCCCTCCCCCTCCTCCAATCAAGTCCCCCTCCCTCGTCAGCCCAAAGAGCAATCAGGGTTCCCTGCCCTGTGGGAAGTCCAAGGACCACCTACCTCCATCCAGGTCTAGTAAGGTGAGCATCCAAACTGCCTAGGCTCCCACAAGGTCCAGATGCTGATTTATATCACTTAAAGACATTTGATACTAAACTAGATGTATGGTCTGGCTGAACCTTTATCTTTCTTAGGGAACACCAGAAAAAAAGTCATTATTTGTTTTTTAAGAGGGTTAGGAGTTTCTAAAGTTGGACTGTATGCTCACAGTATTTACTTTCAGTTAATATACTGGGTGCATACTTTGCTTAGTTGCTCATAAACTGAATTGAGATTTGGTTCTCATCAGCAAACTGTGAGTGATGGATGCTATTTCTATCTCAGGTTTAGGAAATACCTCTTCAATGAGCCTTCTCCCATTCCCTAGTGACTTTGGGTTATATGTTAAAAATAACAGAATTTCCAAAGAATCTTGTGCTCTCTATTGTATTGCAAAGAGCCATCATGGTCACAGTAAATTATGATGTGAGAGAGAAATAAACACGATGTTAAGCACTGAGATTCAGGGTTGTGGGTGGTTTCATTTCCACCAACACACTAACTCAAAGGGTGACTGAGACAGCTGGACTTGGTAACACACACAGAATCCTGGGATAAATGCCTCACACACAGTATAACTGATAAACAGCATGTATTTTTATACTATGATTTATGTATGCTGTGTGGAGTGATGAGACATTGTTGTGAAGTTTTCGAAGGTAAGAAGATTAATCTATCTTTATAATTAAAGACCTAGATCCAGGTATGGTGTATACACTTTAATCTGAGAATCTGAGACATAGAGAAAATAAGATCAGAAGTTGGCCCTTGGGTTTAGAACAAGGTAAAGCCAGCCTTGGGTGTGAGTTCCTAACTTACCTTCCCATACACACAGAAGAAAATACAGATCATCAATCACATAAATAAAGTTTAGTGGAATCTATTTCATTAGAGCACACATTTGGGTCACACACTTGATTAATTACGTCTCTCAATTTTAAAGTAAAAATAATGACCTAGGTAAGATGGCACAGTCTTGTAGTCCCAGAAATCAGAGGCCACAATAGAATTTTTAACAGAGAGAGAGAGAGAGAGAGAGAGAGAGAGAGAGAGAGAGAGAGAGAAAGGATGGCTTGATTGTGGAATTAATGCATGTTCATTGTCACAAATAACTCCAAAATATAAGGGTATCTGTGTTTGTTTTTTTTTCTTTCTAGCTCTCCCTCTCTACTTCTATTGCTCTACCCTTCCTTCCTTCCCAGCCTCTATTCTCCCTATATCTATTTATATATCTGTCAGTGCATATTTCCTCACCTATAGAAGCTTTCCATTCAAGGCTTAAGCATCTGGTTCTCTGGCATAAGATAAAAGTCTGTGTCTTCTAGGCATCCTGAGATCCAGGCACCTGCAGGTTTGTTCCCTGCCTCCTGGTGGGAAACACGAACAATCTAGGTCAGCATGATTAGTTTGTGCCACAGCAGCAAAAGAAAAAAAGCCAAGCCTTTCGGCATTTGTAATGTTTGTTTGTCAGTGGAATCTCTGATGAGACTTATGGTTTGTTTTCTCATGATTTAACTCAGCTCCTTTTCCTTGCTTATGTGAAGAAGTGGGTAATCACACCAGAAGTGATGGCTATCCGAGTGCGGTCATTCTTCTGATACTGTGGCCAGTGAACTTCAATCAGCAAATACCCAGGCTTTGCCTTGAGGTAAATGGTTCCTGCTGGAGACTTCAAGCATTGCTCTTCAGGCTGCAAAATTAATACAGATTCAAATAATCCAAATTGAGTCTTTTCTGCACTTCTTTGTGTCAGATAAAAAAAAAACTAGGTTAAAATTAAATGATTTGTGCATATTCAGAATCACTAAGAATGCTCTAGAATAAATCATCTGAAACCAAACATAGTTCCCAAGAAATGAGTGTTTATTCATTGTTTTAATGAAATATCAGTCTTCTTTGTAAGATTATACCTTCTGAGTTGGACCTAGCTTTCTAGCCCCAAAGATATATGTACACACTGCAAGTACTTATGAGATATTTTTCAAATGAATAAACGAAAGCTGCCACTTGCATAGTTTCTTCATCGATGAATGTCCTCATTTAGGAGTTTATTTCTAATGCAGGCTGCTGTGGGGGGAAGGCATACCGGTAGCAAAAGTCCAGCCATCTAGTTAGCCTTGATTGAGAGCTAAATACTTTGCTAGGACTCGCTTACTGTTTCATTTCCATTGTCTCCCATTAGTTTCTTAATAATCATCTGAAATGCATAATATCATGATACTTATTTAACAGATCAGTAAACAGGGGCTTACAAAGATTAAGCAAATTTTCCATGATTGGACTGCTGTTCAGTGGAGATTCTGGGTACTGGGCCATGTCCATTCATCTTCCCCAACATTGGTCTCACCCAGGAAAGCTCCAGTATCAGAAATTAGGCCTGTTGTTCCATTAACTCTGTGTTTGTTTCTAGGAGATTGGTCAATTTATATGAGTGATTCAGGTAGTTAATAAGCAAAGCATTTTCTTCATTCTTGGGCAGCTCTGGACTACTTGACCATGAAAGAGTCACTTGGACAAATCATTTTACTGCACGGGAATTGGTCTCTGATTTAGCCCTTCCATAGGTTTGGATGTCTAGTGCGCTGGGTAATCTTAAAGCAAGGCACTTGGCCACTTGAGTCAGAATTACCTGGATTATCTAGGCAAAATGTGTTTTGAGCTCTTGGGGACTTAATTATTGGAGCGGTTGCACAGATCTCCACTTCAGCTTGTCTCTTTAGATACCATGACCCAGTAATTGCACTGATTTTGTCAAATTGTGGCTTCTCAGTTTTACTGTTATTCCCCTTAAGTCAAGCACACTATTGCTGTCCTTCATTTCCTAAGACGGTGGCCTTGGTTATGGTTGAGGCCAGTGTGTCTGAACATGGCTTTAAACTCCAATGAACACAATGCAGTTTTTCTCTTTTCATAAGTATAGGAGGAAAAAATAAAATTTTAATCAAATAAAAGCCAAAAGTGTATTGCAGTAGAGCCATCTAATGGAAAAATATGAAAGGCATCTATATATGGAACTTTCAGTCAAGGAAGAAACATTTTAAAACGTTGAAATACTTCACCTTATGTGCAAATATAATTATATATACAAGTACATAGGTCCCTCCTTTTTTTTTGCAGGTAATTATAATAACTATTAAGAGGAACAACAGGATAAAATATAGCAGTAAAAATTAGAGGTACTTATGGCTTTCTAATTAATAGCAAAAAGAATGACACTTATATCCTGTGCAAAGACAAAAAGAATCAGGGTGTGAGTGGAATTGTCAGTACATCTGTTTCTGTCTGCCTTTTAATCCTGACTAGTGCAGTGCTCCTCGGGGTACATCTTTGATATCACATAGGTTTTCAGAAGTCAGTGAGAGCACCGTTTGCTCTGTGTCACACACTGTGACGAAATCTGAAAGAAATTACGCTCGGTCTGTGAGAGAGGCCTTAGCTGTAGTGACTGGAGTAATGAAATTGCCCAAATAAATTCTTGGAAGAGAAATTACCTTGACAACTGCCCATAAGCTCCTATTCAAAATCTTAAAATGCTAGATTGGGTAGCATCTGAAATGGATGCGAAAGTGCTGTGATGAACTTTAATACCATCTTAGAGTCAATATAAATATTTTCTGGAATGCTCTAATGCAGATGTCTCTCCAAGGCTATACTGAGAAATATAATTGAATCTCATATAAAATGTGTTAAAGCCTCTTCTCTAAAAATACTGCAAATGAAAACCAGCACATTACAAAGGAAGTAACATTTCAAACAAATCTTAGCTAAAAATGGAACTGGAATCATATTCTGATTATGGTGCAAATTAATAAATTTTTACAATAGCAATGATTATTTATTGGCTGGCCTTATGATTACTGACAACAACATTGCAATAATCATTGTGCTTATTCCTCCACTGTATTCCAGAAAATAATTTTTAAATAATCTACTCTGCATATATTAAAACTTCATTTCTGTCTTCAGTTTGCTTTGAATGAACAAGTAGAAGCATACATGATGTGGATAGAAGGTGAATATTGACATTCTGCTCTCAAGGTTTGGAGAACTAGGCACTATCCCAAATTTATTAATTTATAAGATAAGTGTTATTTTCTTTAAATTCTGATTTAGAGAATATGAAATTTTATTTCTTCATTATACTATGAAAGTCTTGGCTAATTTGCCTACTGTAGTCTAACTTAGGATCTCATCAGAAGGCATTATCTTTTCTCTGTTAACACATTCTTCATAAGTTATAGGTAAAAATCTAGAAAATCTCATGAATATTGTCAACTTATCAGAAAATAATATTAAATATTTGCCTGAAAAGGCAATTTTTACTGTGATTATGTAGTTGATAGGCAACATACAAAGACCTTAATGTTGGAAAATGTAGGAACCTAGAGTGAATTAATACTGATTCGAGATTCAACTAGTCTGAGAGTCACTTTATCTTTACAAATTTTGTAGTTACTAAGATCAAAATTGGTGGTGAGATAGCCCATTAGGAGAGTCAGAGTTTGGTTTTTGTAAAGAGTTCTCACAATCAAAGATCTCAGATTTCAGAATCAAAGGGGACTGGGTGGACAGAAGGAAACATCAGCAATGTTTCCTAGGTCTGAAAATATAATCTACCTGCTAGTGCGGAATAAGAAGCCACTTCATCGCTGTGCAAAAAGGTCTCACACCAACTTCCTGCTTGTTCATATAACAGAAAGCTTGTCTCCCTTCCTATGTCTACCCCTCAGCTCATCTGGTTCTCTGAGGACCTGTGAACTTGACCCACAGTCATGATTTGATGCAAGCTGGTTTGAATGAAAGTGTGTGTCCACTCCACTTCTAACTGCACCGTTTCCCTTCCATTTATCATCTTTTAACTCTTTTCCACTATTTTCTCCAGTGATTGTGGCCCTGAATTCTGATGAGTTAATCTGTGATACAATTGCTTGAATAAAAATCAGCACAGGTCCCTGAAAGTGCTTCAGACATCCGATAAGCAACTCCATTATATTTTGAAGACAGGTAATATTAAAAATGAGCAAGAATCAAAGGAAAGAGCTTATGTGAGCCACATAAAAAATGGTCTGTTCATTCAACCTCCAGATTTATCAGTAGGTCTCCAAAAGACAGCTACAAACCTAAAACAAATCACTAAACATTTGGATAACTTCTGTGACAAAAGGCTACTTTTATGAAAAAAAATAACTTAAGATAGATGCATTTATTTTCTTATAACAGATTTCTACATGTCTTTATACTATGCTGTAAGTTCCCATGATTTAACACAGTCAGAAATAAATGCTATGTTTTCTGTAGGATGGATGCATCTGAAAATCCTATGGAAGAAATAGAAAACTTTATAAACATGTTTCTGAAAAGAAGATCCATACTACACTTAACTGGAGCACCTAAATACTTTTTATTAATGCAATAGTTCAAGAAGAAATTGTGTAAATCTATATATCCTAGTTGTATAAGCATTTAGAAAATGAACCATCTTAATTAAGAAATCACTTGCAAATTATAGAAACAATGGACAGTTCACATGCAGAGCTCAACTATCATCTTTCTGTGAGCCATTGGAGAAACGAGTTTACACTCTTACAACTTCCACTGAAATTGCCAGAAGTAGCAATAAGCTTTATCATGAATGATAATGCAATATTAACCATAAAGAAATGATATAACCATTTATTAAGGTCTTTCATTGTAATTTAGGCATATCAGATTATTAATGACATGCCATAATCTTTGCAAGAATTTG